>NW_022681468.1:53407698-54008966 GCF_009764315.1 Trachypithecus francoisi
TGTGGTTCTCTCTTTGAAACACGCACTCCACAGATCTTATATAGGAAAAATGTGAACAACTTTTGGGCTGCAAAACATTAATGCATACGTAACAATTCATCATTGCCAAGAGCAGCTAGAAGCAAATATTTAGGAAGAAAAAGAAGTATAAAAATTCCTAGAGACAGCATGCTTTATCTTCTCAAAATTCCGTATGTGACTATGAGTGTATGGAGAAATTGTTTGTTGTTTGATTTTTAAATGTATTGTTTAATTTGTCCTTGGTAGGCAATCTCCTTCAAATATTATTAGCAAAATCAGACATAGACCAAAGTATTTATCTGTATCTTCTGACTGAAATTAAGCAGTACTTGGTTTCATATGTTTTAACAAGAACACCTTTTAAACTGGAGTTGATATTGAGGATCATGTAAAATTGTTCTTTCTAGACTTTGCATTCTAAATATGAAGTTTATTTTTACTACTTATTAGTTAATTCCATGGCAGATTTTCATTACTATTGAATATATTATATGTAGAAACTAGGGTCTTAAATAATTAAGTTGACTTTTCCTATTAGTTATTCCTTAAGAGAAAATTATGCTGGTGATGGGACTGTTGAATTTCTCAAGAAATGAAGCTCTTTAGAGGCATAAGTAATCGAAAGACCTTTTTCCCCTGAATAAGTACAAATACCAATAAGCCAAAACTCATATAAAGATTTTTGTATTATAATTCCATACTGTAAGACATAAAATTATGAAAAAGCCAAAACATTTTCCTTAAAATGCTCCCTAGAAATTGTAATTCCATCTTAACTGCTCCAAAAGATCTAGATTTACATGGAAATATAAAGAGTCCTTCTGAGAAAAGGAAATATTGTGAATAGTGGAAATCGTCTGGGCCTTCTAATGATGCCTCAATCACTACCAAAGAGTGCTTTATTCATTCATGCTTGTTTTCATGTGACCACACAGTCAATTCATGCTTTGGCCCATTTAAAAACTGTGATATGTTTTAGCTTATTCCACAGTGTTACTAAGCTAATTGTACAATGCTATAGTTTAATAAATACTCTGCTGTTTCTTTCACCCCTAAATCTTCATGGGTGTCCTGACTGTAACAAAAACCCCACAATTTGAAGAGAAGCATCTGGTTACAGAAGTACATTGATACATTTCACAAATGTTTCAGTATCTTCTTCTCCCCGACCCCAGCATGAGCTTTAATTGGATGTATTTATTCTTTTACCCACATGCCCATGAAGGAGCTAAGGAAAACATTTACCAAGTCTGTTTCAAAATCTGTCCTTGGCATACCAAATCTTTTTCTCTTCCTTTTTCATGCCTTAAAAAACAAACAAAAAAAAAAACAAACAAACAAACAAAAAAAACCCCCAAAAAACAGGAGAAAGAGAATAGAGAGGAAAGAGGGAAATAATTGGGAGATGGAGATGGTATTTGGGGATTTGAAAGCAAACAAGATGTAAGAGAGGGCCTCTTTGACTGAAAATGACACAGAAAAAGGTGATCAAGCCTTCCAGGGCCTGCTGTTACTGATGGAGACTACAGCTACAATGAAAAATTACTCTCACTACCATATCTTGGGAAAGGAGCACTCTAGTTGCCAGGAATTTGTAAATAAAGACCAAGAGACTCTAACAAACAAGATGGAGAACAAAAACAAAGATTCCATTAAAAAATTTGTTAAGTGAAAAACCAAGACCATCTCAGTGGACAGAAGAGCCAGAACTCTTCCTGGTAGAGCTGGCTGTGGGGACCGCACCTGCTGCCCAAAGAGTGGCGATTTGAGGTCCTTCTGAAGAGCCAGAGTTCTGAGAATGGTCACCTTCTCTGGAGCTGTGGGTTTATTTCTTCCGATACTTGAACAAAGGAGGGCCATGGTTTTCTTCTTAAGAGCAGAAAAAATGTTCTTTTAATCTAGAATGTCCATGATTCAGGGAAGGAGGGAACTTGCTCATACTCATGGCAAAAGCACTTCCCAACTCATGGTGAATCCTTAACTCTCCTGCTTGGTGACAGCTGTGCTGCCCTGGGTCCCGGATAAACCAAAATGCTTTGGATTCTGGGAAACGTATTGAAGAGGCCTTTATACCACTATTAACTCAGAGGTATTTTAGGCATGGCTAAGGCTCTGAAGTAATCTCAATTTTCAAAATACTGAGATTTCCTTTCCTCCCCAGGGTCTTTCCCCTCTCATTTCCTTTCCTGGCTTTAGAGTAAAACAACAAAACTTCTGAATGGATGTAACATAGGGACATTTTCATGCAATATTACTCAAAAATTGTCACAAATATATGAAAGCACCAGTCACAACACATGATTTACTTTTACTTGCAGAATCAAAGCTATCATGTACACATTAGGAATAGTGAAAAGAGAACACAGACAACCAGCATTTTTTGTCATTGCTACCATGAGGATACACCATGGGGAACATCTCCCTAAACATTTCGTGTGATCATTCTTGGAGTTCAATCTGATAGACAAGTCCAGCCTTATCTCCACACTACTCTAATGGGAAGGGGTGGAAGGAGGGGTAGAGGAGAAGGAAAAAAGAAAAAGAAAGGCACAATGACTATACATCAATGCCATTAAACAGAATTTCGGCTACACGGGACAGCGCAGCTTATCAAAGGGTATTCTAAAGACAATATTCATTCCAAGAAGGTCATACATATCTTACCTCAGTACAGCTGTCTGTTTTAATTGTTATTCTTTAAAATATGAAGCAGAAACATGAGGATTTTGGGGGGCACTGGGGGATAGCAGAAAAGAAGTGACACCAATTTTATTTTTATATATTCCCCTCCTCCAGGCAGTTCGGCAGAATCAGATCTCTTAACTCAGGATGTGGATCAGCTTGCATTCTCATAAAGGGGACCAGATCTTTAAACATGCATAGCCTGGAGTTTCCAGGATGGTTCTCCTCGCGCTCTTCAAATGCCGTGGACTAGAAAGGTGCCCACTTTGCTAAAACCTCTACGTCAATGTCCCAGGAGCCCGGAGGCTCTTCAGGCCCCTCTTGAAGACTTAAAGGATGGCACAGAAAAACTTCTTCTCCCTAAACGGGTTTTCTGAAGCCGGAACAGGGGTCAGGAGGGGATCTTCCTTGGCATGCGCTTCACAGTAGGCCATCAAATCTGCAGCTGCCTTGGACACCTGGAAAACGAGACAAAAACAACCAACACTGGAATCTGGTACAGTCAGTCAAGGCCCAAGACTTTGGAGCCCAATGTCCTGGCGTCAAATCCTTGCTCCATCGTTGTGTGAAAGTGAAGCAAGATACTCAGCCTCTAAAAGCCTCTGCTTCCTCATCTGCAAAGAAGAAAGTTGACGACACTGACCTCACAGGATTCTTGCCAGCAAGTCTGGGACTAGGTTAAGGTCCGTGAGGCGCTTAGGGTGCAAAACTGAAGGAGGCACTCGCTGGCAGGGGCATGCAGGTATCAACCCTGCATTTACACAGCCCCGCGGGTGGCTGTCTCCTTCATTTTTTTTTTTTTTTTTTGAGATAGAGTCTCGCTCGGTTGCCCAGGCTGGAGTGCAGTGGCTCGATCTCGGCTCACTCCTGGGTTTGAGCAATTATCTTGCCTCAGTCACCCTAGTAGCTGGGACTACAGGTGTGTGCCATGGTGCCTGGCTAATCTTTTGTACTTTTGGTAGAGACAGGGTTTCACCATATTGGCCAGGCTGGTCTTGAACTCCTGGCCCCAAGTGATCCATCTGTCTTGGCTTCTGAAAGTGCTGGGATTACAGACGTGAGCCCCTGTGCCCAGCCCTCCTTCACTTTTGTGCTCCGATATCTCATTGCGCCACCCTGGTCCCAGCCCTGGTAACAAGGGTTAAATGAAATAATCCATGTAAATCATTTAGTGTCTGGCACATAGCAAGCTTTCCACACAGGCTAGCCATTATTATCATTTTGTAGCCGTGCCTCTGCTTCAGGAGTTGTGCTAGGGATGCTTAAAGCCATGTCAATTTCCCTTTTTAAGCAGACACATCAGGAGGTATATCTATGTATACACACACTATACAATACATATTTTTATATATCATATACATTAAAATGCTATATCTGTGACTTTAACCAAGCATTGTGCCCTTTAGTGATGTGTCACTGGGAGGCTGTCACTGATTCTGGCGATGCTGTCATTTCTTAGAACACATTTGCTGCTGCTTGTTAGGAGTTCCCTGTAGTACCTTCCTTTGACCATCTTCACCAGAGGAAATTTTTACTACATGAGAGGGTGGATTTAGTTTCAGGAAATAAACTAAAAGTCATCTATAGCTACATCTGGGGACTAGGTAAATGATCAACCTGGGGAATGCCATTTGGGGTCAAATTTATGATATAAAATAAAACCACTGTACTACTATGAAATGAAAGCAACACCACTGTACTACTATGAAAGCCTTTCAAGCAACTAATGAAAGGATATCAAAGCAACTACTGAAAGGATAATCTAATGTAAGATTGGGGTGAATTATATTATTACTAGAGCTAGTCACTGCCCCTCCCTACAAGTGGGACATACATGCCCACATGACGACACCAGACTTGCCCAGTGACATAAGCTTGCTCTGGCCAGAGAGACATGAGCAGAATTTATATGGATAACTTATGGGCAGAAGCTTTAGGAGCCAATGCACAGTTTGCCATGTCCCTTCCTCTATGCCACTTTATCCAACTGAAATAATTTATGAGGAACCCTCCTAATTGATGCAGAGATTTTAACAAATGGCCTAGTGGCCATATCCTTGATTTGTTTCTTGTCCCAGGGCTGAGGTGATTAAACCTTTGTCACTCCTGCCTCAGCCTCCTGAGTAGCTGAGACTACAGGTGCATGCCACCATGCCTGGCTGGTTTTTCAAACATTTTCTTGCTATGTTGCCCAGGCTGGTCTTGAACGCCTGACCTCAAGCCATTCTCCCGCCTCACCCTCCGGAGTCCTGGGATTACAGATATAAGCCACTTCACCCAGCCTTTGTTACTTAAGGCTACTTCAACTTTATGATTTACTGGTTGGGTAGGGAAATCAGTTTCCTCTTCTCATCCCATAAACCCTTCAACTTTTTGACTCTCTGTTCCCTTTGCCACAGAACAGATAGAGGCAACATTCCAGACAGAGGCTGCTCTGTCTGCCAGCATTCCTGATGAAGGTGACATGGTGTGGAGTGGCAGCTGATTTATGATTGACATGTGGTAGGAGTGAGAAGTGTGCCTGTGCTGTTGCAAACCCCTAAGAATGAAGGGTAGGGCACCTTCTGTTACTACCACAACATCTAGCCAACCCTAACTGACACAAAGAGGTATACGTATTGGTTTGTGTATTTGTTTCCTCTGGCTGTCTTGAACAAGTCATCACAAACTGGGTAACTGAAAACAACAGAAATTTATTCTGTTAGAGGCTAGCAGTTTGAAATCAAGGCATTAGCGTGGTTGGTCCCTTCTGGAGGCTCTGAGTGAGAATCTGTTCCATGCTTCTCTCCTAGTGTCTGGTGGTTGCTGGCAATCTTTGGTGTCCCTTGGCTTATAGACATATCACTCCAATCTCTATTTTCACATGGAATTGTCTCCTGAGTGTCTGTGTCTTTATGTGGAATTCTCTTCCCTGTGTGTTCAAATTTCCCATCTCACCAGTTAGAGTTACCCTAATCCAGTATGACTCCTCTTAATTTGATTACATCTACAAATACCCTATTTCCAAGTAAGGTCACATTCTAAGATTCCAGGTGGGCATAAATTTTAGGGGACACTAGTCAACCCAATACATGATATGTACGTAAAAATCAGTCTCACTCTTCAATAGACATTACAGTACTTATAAAAATATTTTTATTGTGTAATTATTTTGTTCCAGACATTGAGTTAAATTTCCTCTTTTGATCTTCACAGTAATCCCGAGGTAAGAATTATTATCCTCTTTACATAGATGAAAAATTGAGGCTCAGCAGATTATGTAAGTTGTTCAATATCATACAGTAAAGCACACAGCAGAAAAAGAACTTGAACTCGAATGTGTTGCCATTAAGTCACAGCCACCTGCATATAAACTACTCAACTGTGGGCTTTGCTCCAAAGGTTGAGATTGAAATTCTTTATGAAATGCCTCTACGACAAAATGAAAGGAAACAGCCTGTTCATGTCTTAGCTCCCCTACATGAAAACAAAGGACAGACTTTCAGACTGAAGTGAGATCACTTTTTTCTTTCTTCTTGTTTGAGCAATAGTCATTGTTACACCAAACAGGAGCTTAGCTGTTACACAGCGGAGACTGTAAATCAGTGATATCTAAAACTCATTTGTTATGAAGAGAAGCAGCACTGTCCATCCCTACTCATTTGCAACACTCACATACAACTATGTGGCATGAATATTCAAAATCTTTTTATGATACAGGAAGTGCTATACTAGGAAAATTTAATAACTTAGAGTTGCTCACATCTTTATATTTGAACATTTGATTCTGAATGGTTTCCTTCTTAAAATATATTATGTGTTTTATCTTGTTTCCTCAATGAGATTGCAATCTCCTGTGGGCAATGCTCCAACAGTGTCAGAATCCCAGCAGTAATCAGAATAATTGCTAATATTTATCAGCCCTTGCTATGTGTCAGAACTGTGCTAACCACTTTATATACGGTATCTTATTTAATCCTTACAACAACATTATGGGTCACAAGCTATTATCATTCTCATCTTAAATATGTGAAGTGGAGGCTTCATTAAGTGTTTGCCCCAGGTCCCACAGCTCCTGAGCTACTGAGTTGTGAGTCTCAGTGTCCCTGACTTAATCTTCATGAACATTCCTCCTTTTTAACCTGTGGCTGTCTTCCTTGTCCTTTGCCTTATAATGAGTCACAGCAATAGTGTGCTTAGCGGATCTTTCTCCTTTCTGACAATCCCTGCTAACACTTTGCACACAGCTTCTTTTACATTCCTATGCCTACTTCTACGAAGATTTCCCCACTAACTCCACAAAATCTCTCCCTTTTCTGACCTGTTGATTCTTCCTCCAGAGATATCTCTAATTTGGCTCCCTTCCTGTTATCTCTATTGCAGCTACCCCAGTTCATACTGCAGTCTTCTCTCTTCGTGATTACTAAAATAACTTTGTAAATAAAAAGCAATTAGTTTGGATTACCCCAGGGGTCCACAGATAGAATTCGGGGGGTGGTATGTGAACTTCAAATAATACAAAAAATTTCCATCTTTATTTTTCACTAACCTCAAATGGAAATGTAGCATTTCCTCTCATTATAAATATAGACAACACACTGTAGTAGCCCTAGCAGTACATGCGACTTGGCCACTGATAGAAACCAGATACTTTCAGTCATATTATATTCATTGCAGACACCTCAACATTGCATTTATGTTCATCCACCTTATGACTCTAGGCCTATTAGATCTTACATAATCAGTTAACAAAGGAGTACGTTTGTGTAACTACATCATATATATTTTTAAAAATTGATATTTTAAAGAATATTATTTAAATGTTTTATAAAAATATTCTAATGACCCTCATGTCAATATCATCAGTTTCTTTTGTGTTTAAAAACATAATTCTGAGAAGGAGACCATAGGCTTCAGCAGACAGGCAATTGAGTCAAGAGCACAAAAATGTTTAATTTTCTCAGTTTTAAATGACTTTCTATGTTCATAACTATGCAGGAGTAGTATTCTCCATACTGTAGCTAGAAAGATATTTTAAAAATATAAGTGGATTCCTATCATTCCCCTATTTAAAGCCTTCAATAACTTCTCATTGTAATTTGTAGAAAACCAAAACTTTGTAAAACAGCCTGTGGGTATTGCATGTTCTGGGCCTGCCCCTCTCTCCAAGTTCATGTTGTAGCATTCTTCCCTCTCGCATATCGCCTTTACTTTTCGAAAGCTCCAGGTTCTTTGTTTGCCTCAGAGTGTCACATATTCAGTATCCTATAACATTCTTCTCATCATCTCCTCAATGGGTTGGCTTCTTATTTTCTTTCAGAAGTCAGCAGAACTACCACCTCCTTGCAGAACCTTCACTGATCGCCTCATCCACAGCGACTTTCCTCATTATTCTCTCAGAGTACTTTCTCACATTCTTTTCTTTCACAGAAAATTATAAATTGCTATCACAATTTATAATTACGGACATCGTCTGTTTATTTGCCATTTAATATTTGCCTTTCCCTTTAGGCTCTGGGCTCCACGAAGGCAGGGACCACACCTGTGTTATTTACCACCGCATAATCAGTGCCTGACACATATTCAACACTCATAGTAACTGCTGAAGGAGTTCTCAAACATAATCTTCTTCAACAGATATTTCATGCAACGAACATTTACTGAGCATCTAATATGCCAGGTGTAGTCTGGATACTTGCAATAACCAGGGAACAAAATGTACAAAGATGCTTGTCCCTGTAGAGCTTGTATAGCATTCTACACTTCCGATTTTGACTATGACGGAGTAATAAGGGCCAACTAAACTGTCCTGCCTCAAATTAAAAACTGGGCAGAATATATGAAGAAATAATTTTTAACTGTTAGACAATAGGCAGCACAGAAGAGTGATACCTGAGAGAAGGGAGATAAGATAAATTCTACAGTTTCCCCAGCTTACTGCCTGCCACTGCACAGGGAGGGAATACCCAGACAGAGTTCAGCAATCTCCCTGAGTTGAGGAGAGAATAGCAGAGAAGAAAGAATTACACTGGGGGAGAGAAAGCTCTTAAGGCCTCTGGAGGATTCATCTTGAGTCTTTAGTTAAAAACTGATTGGCACATGCATAGGAGAAAACCACTTGAGGCTATGCAAAGAATATCAGGAAGGAGCAAGTAAAACAATCCTGGAGATCACATAGGGACAGAGTAGAAAGGCTTCCTAGCACACAAGACATTAAGTAGAGTCCTAGCAACAACGTATGATGATAGTAGCAGACTGTAAACCACTGAATAAAAGAGCAAATTCCTTCCCAAATTCCAAATACTTTTTAACTTCAAAAAGAAAACAAATAGGTTTGTGTGGAGAAATCTGGAAAACACATTAGTCAGGTAATGAAACTTAACATTACCAGTCAGTGACAATTTGAGATAATGTCCCACTGATAGAATAGAATGAAATGAATACTCCATTAGTTCTATGATATTAATGCCAAGGTTTTGTTACCTGAATTTAATTATAATTATCTGACAAACCCAAACTGAGTGACATTCTAAAAAATGGTCTATAACCTCCAAAAGTGTCAAGGTCATGAAGGTCACGTAAGTCTAAAGAACTGTGCCAGACAGGACAACTAAATGCAACAAATGATTCTGAACTCAGTCCTCTCGCTAAAACGGACATTACTGGGATGATTTGCGTACTTAAATGGGATCTCAGGATTAGAAGGTAGTAATGGGTCAATGTTAATTTCCTGATTCTGATGATTGTATTATGAGTATGTAGAACAATGTCCTTACTTGTAGAAAATACACATTACAGTACTCAGAGGTGACAGGACATCTTTTGACAACTTATTCTCAACTGGTTCAGGAGAAAACAAAATTCTTTGCAACATACATGCAACTCTTCTGTAACTTTGAGATTATTTCCAGAATAAAAATGACTTTGCAAAAGAAAAGGAAAAGAGAAATTAGAGATGGTGGATATAGATGATTTTTTCAAAGTCATACTGCAAAAAATGTAAACAAATGAGGCAGTTGCTGGAAGGGGAAGTGGAGGGATCAAGAAAAAAATCAAATTTTATTTGAGATGGAGAAATAACACCATGTTTGTATGATAATGGAAATGATGTAGAGAATCAAAAACTGTTGATGCAGGATAGGCAGGAGGTGGAAGAATAAACTGCTGGAGGAGGTTTCTTGGTTAGAGAGATGGGATCTACTGCACAAGGGAAGGACTTCACTTTTGATCACAGCAAGGATCTCCCCAGATTAGCAATTGCTAAAATCCTGCTATCCAGCATCCTCACCAAACCAGACTGGGACTGCGAACCAGGAAGTAAGGAGTTGTGGGGGTGGCGGGGGGGGGACTCTAGACAGCTTCAGTGAAGGCTACCGGACTGTGATTCTAGGCTCCAAAAAAACAGGAGAATTACTCTAGGAAGACTGCTTGACAATGCCAAGAGGAAGCAGTTGTCAGTGAGGATAAAAACCAGATCTCCAAGTTTAAACAGAAGGTAGAGATATAATCCATCTTCATTACATCTGAAATTGAGACACATCTTAAAATTGATGTTGCAAAATGCTTGCAAGCCATCAGGCAAAAAAATAAGCCCGGACAGGCTGTCATTGCCTATACACATGGGAAATTGCCTCTGCATTAAGGATATCAGTCATAAAATCATGGCTTCAATTGGGTTGCCTGCATTAATGGAGCCATCTAAGGTTGACTTAACTTTAATTTGTTTTTTAAAAGGATTTCAAAGATTATACTCGGCGGAGGCTTGAGATGGGAAGTGTATACAGAAAAACAATCCAACTGTTTCCTCCTACTCTATACTCACACCACTCTACACACTTCTTTTCTGATACCAGATGTGTGGGTTTTCCCACACCAAGCAATTCTCTGGCCCACCTGGGTGTCCTACAATTTAATTTAATTCTGGTACTATCTACGTGGAGATAGAAACAGATCCCACAGGTTAAAAGCTTAGTCTCACAAGACTGTCCCCGCCCCATTTCAAATGCCAATAGCAAGTAGTAGGCCCCCAGGTTACTCACAACTTCTGTCAGACTTGGCTACAAATCAGAGGTTCCTGTGGCTACCTCTTCAGATTGGATAATTTGCTAGAGTAGCTCACAGAACCCAAGAAAACAGTTCACTTGCTATTTCCAACTTATTGCAAAGGGTATTTTAAAAGCTATAAATGAGGAGTTGGAGAAAGAGATATATAGGGTGAGGTTTGGAAGGATCATGAGGGTAGGAGCTTGTATCCGTTTGGAGTTGGGGTATTCCACTTTCCCAGCAGGTGGATGTGTTCACCAACCCCAAAACTCTCAGATCTCCATTTGTTGTTGTTGTTGTTGTTGTTGTTTATTTTTAAGAGACACGGTCTCCCTCTGTTGCCCAGGCTGGAGTGCAGTACCATGATCATAGCTCACTGCAGCCTCAAACTCCTGGGATCAAGTGATCCTCCTGCCTCAGTCTCCCAATTAGCTAAGATTACAGGTGCACACCACCAGGCCCAGCTAACTTTTAAATAGTTTGGAGACATGGGGTCTCACTTTGTTGCTCAGGCTGGTCTCAAACTTCTGGCTTCAAGCTATCATCCTGCCTCAGCCTCCCAAAATTCTGGGATTATAGGTATGAGCCACTGTATGTGGCTCTGAACACTGTTCTTTTGGAATTTTTATGGAGGGTTTGTCATGTAGGCATGATAGATTATTAGCTCATCTAGAAGCCCACCAAGAGTCGCCTCACTGAAACAAAATATGTTCTTATTACCCAGGAAATGACATAGGTCTTAGAAATCAGGGTCAAAGACCAAATGCGAGAACGAAGATTGTCTTAGCCCCCTTATTTACAAAGGTTTTAGGAGCTCCGTGTCAGGAACTGGGGGCAGAGACCAATACATATATATCTCTTACTACTTCACAGCATGTTATTGTAACAGAGCATATACAGGTCTGGCAATGTGGGCAAAGACAAAAGAAACTGCCTAATCACTGGGAGGAGATCACAGAATTTTCAAACAAGGAGAGGTTGGTCTGATATTTATTTAGAAAGTTCTTTTACCAGGTCAAAAGCTGTTGGCTACTTTATTTATTTTTTTACTTTTAATAGAGATGGGGTTTCGCCATGTTGGCCAGGCTGCTCTCGAACTCCTGATCTCAGGTGATCTGCCTGCCTCTGCCTCCCAAATTGCTGGGATTACAGGCATGAGCCACCCCACCTGGCCAATTGGCTACTTTAAAGAAAGGCTTTATTTTTCTTTGAATCATTAATGTGTAATTCAAGTCAGGAAAATTAAAATCTATGTCAAGCAGTGTAAATGCATAAGAAAATTCAGTACTCTCTCATGTGTCTTGAAATTATACTAAAAATATGAAATGTGCTATGGAGAGCAAGATCACTAATGTAGGGAATGAAAAGCAGAAGTTATCATGATGCTTGCATTACCATGATGCCTGCATGATCATGATGACTGCACCACTATGATGATGGCAGCACTATGATGTCTGTGTCACCATGATGACTGCATCACCATGATGTCTGTATCACTTTGATGCCCTACATAGCCATGATGGCCTGCATCACTATGACAACTGCATCACCATGACGTGTGTAACAGCATGATGACTGCAACACCTTGATGCCATACATCATCATGATAGCCTGTATCACCATGATGTCTGTATCACTTTGATGCCCTACATCACCATGATGGCCTGCACCACTATGATGACTGCATCACTATAATGTCTGTGTCACCATGATGACTATATCACCATGACTGCATCACCCTGATGGCTGCATCACCATGACATCTATATCAGCATGATGACTGCAACACCTTGATGCCCCACATTACCATGATAGCCTGCATTACCAGGATGTCTGCATCACCATGTCTGCAATACCTTGATGCCCTACAGATCACCGTGATGGCCTGAATCACTGTGATGCCTGTATCACTGCCAGTGGCCAAAGGTGAGTCTAAAGGATTTTGCCACTATGATTGTGAAGAATGCCCACAATCAAACTTTGATTGTGACACTAGAGAAAGTATAATTGTATGAACGAGTGTCCACTATGTTTGTATTTATAAAATCATGTGTGACTCTTTCTAAGTTGTCTTCTTCTTCCTGCTCCTTCAAGGTGATATTAAACTGAATGTACTTATTGATAGGATTCTTTTTGAAGGAAGTAAATAATTTGCAAAACAGTCATTAAGCAAAGTATATTATATGTATTTATTTAATGAAAGAAGAAAGACATTCAATACTAGCATTAAAATAATTACATTCTTAAGAAGGGAGAGTTTATCTGGTATAAAAACTAGGCTATTCAGAAAAATTCACTTCCCAGAGGTTTCAAATTACCAAAGTTATATAGTACTACTTCTATTGCTGTTAGATGTGATGCACAAGGCTAAATATGTACTTGGTAATTAATATCTATTGAACTTTTAAAAATTATATCAACCATCATAAAAACGAAGTTTTATGCTTCATTATTAATGTATGCCTTACTTCAACTTTAAATGTGTTTGCTTCATTTTCAGCAAATTAAATGAATTAGCATTGGCCATCTTTGAACACAACCCTTTCCTCTATTTAGTCCTTTGATACACTTTACTGATTTTATCATCCCTGATAATACTGTCAGTTGACCTAGAAGGAGGATTGTATTCCATTTTTCCTAATAAAATTGAACACAAGCATTTTAGGGAAGGGATACTCTCAGCTCAAATGCTGGAAAAATACTCAAAATGTCCTAAACCTGGAATACATGTCCTTTCTCTAGTTCCAAGCATATTGTCTAACTGGACTATTTCTCACTACAGGGTTCCATGAAGTTCAATTTCAATCTATTATCATAATCATCATAAAGATGACTTAATCATTAGAAACGTCCATATTCAGCTCACTAATTTATACATATTTGTCCTCATTGTGGAGAAAGTCAGTCTGTTCTTTTTATATGTTAAAGTGTTTTATATGTTAAAGTGTTTTAAACAGAAGGGACACTATAAACGGTAGATACTTATGATCATACAATGTTATGAAACAATTTACCTTTCTTTAAAATGACTAAATTCTATCCTTTTAAAAAATATTTAATTTGAATTCCCCATTACCACAGTTTTATTTGTCCAGTTACATTCATGCTTGGAATCTCCAAGTCCATAAATGTAATTGGGAATGTCATGGGGAATATAGTAATGTTTTGGTGTATGACACTCTTAATATACAAATTTAAAGCTGTCTACTAAACAAAGTTTTTACAAAATGCTTATGTACCCCAGTACCATGAAAGATGCAAACAAGTAGACAACATGGTCTTTGAAAAGGACTATGTAGTTTAGGTGGAAAAATTTATTTGATGAAGATGAAACTAATTAGTAAATTGATTAGTAAATATGATCAGAATAGAAAAAGAGATTCATGAACAAGTAGGAACTTGAGCTGACCCCTAAAGGAGGAATAAGATTGGCAGAGGCAAAGAAATAAGGGGGAAGGGTATTCTCAGTGAGAAACCCAGAATAACCAGGGAGGTGACACTTTGCATGGCACACTTTTAGAACAATAAAGGGAATCACTTGGAAAGGTCTGTGGTGAGTATATGGGAGAAATGAGACATTTTTTCCTGTGGGGTCAATTTATGGAACAGCCAATTAATTAAGAAGCAATAATTTTACCCATGCTCCTGGCCTTGCATCTTATATCTTTTGCTCTTAAATCTACATTATTTTTCATAGTACTGATAGCAACTCCTGCCAAAGAGCATCTTTCCAGCTTACAATGATTCCCATTCCCATTCCCATTCCTCCAAATGGGCAGGTTAATTCCTAGGGTCTATGTCTGTATAATGGAGTTCAATTCGAATGTCAGTTGATTGAAGCTGGAGACAGCTCATTCTTGCTGGAACAGAGATGGCACTCTAGGACTATGTGCTATGGAGACTGAAAAGGATTGAATCAAGCCATCTCTTTTTTCATAGAGCTGGAACTATGAGTTGTGATCCTGGGAACCATGGGCAGTCATCTTGTGCCTACTATATGGACCTGGCAGCTAAAAAATCCCTTCTTCTCAGGAAAAGGAAGAGGCAGACACAAAGAGAGAAGCAGAGACAGGTGATGGAGCACTCACAGTTCTCAAGGGCCTTCCAGTTCTCGCTTCCACTGCCTATCCAGCCACATTTCTGCTCTTGGATTGAGACATCCTGTATCCTTTATAATCAGTACCTCTTTCTGCTTAAGCTAGCTTGGTTTAGATACCTATTATTAGAAACTCAAAGAGTCCTAATACAATGATGAATAAAGAGATTTACCAAAGCCCTGCTGTCCTTTACTTTTGTGCATGTTCCCTCCTCTTGTGCTCTAAGGACAAGGTTTATTTCATTTTGTCTTTGGTTAGTGTTAGTGTGAGTCTATTGCTATTTCATTCATCCAGGTGTCACAGTCCACAGCCCCTCTCTCCCCCTTCCCCTAACTCTCTTCCCAGTTTCGTCTTATTTCTCTTTACCCTCTGTCCTCGAATGAAATCCTAACAAAGAAATACTCCCAAAGAGGCTGGGAGTATAATTTATACATGCCTGAGGCTTATGAACAGATAATGGGTTCACTTAGCCCAAATCTCCCAGGGTCTGTGATGTAAAGGAATAGAAAACAAGAAGGCTTAAAAAACAAACATGTTATTCATGTGACTACGTTATTCATAGAGTAGGGCTACTCTATGCAGCGTAATTTATTCCGGGGGTCACATGAGGGATAAGGCCACCACCTGCTTAAGAGACCCTCAACAACTCCAATTCCAGCTGTGTCCCCAAATCCTCTTAAGAGTCCTATTCTTTGCCACCTCAGTTGCAGTAGGTTCTGCCAGACATATATAAAGCCATTTCTATCCTTTATAGTTTGAAGAGGTCACTACTCTCACTGGAAAATCACAAGCCTGGGATCTTCAGAGAGAAGCCCCTTTCTGCTGACAGGATCGTGTATGGAAAGTAGGTGGAGAAGCCTGAATGCTCAAAAGCCTTGAAAAGACTTCTAAAGGCAGATAACCAAGCCCTAAACCAGCTAGCTGACAACCGTGTCAACACAGTCAACATTTTATCCAACCGCTCAACTAAAAATAATCTGTCACTTCACCACAGCAAGCCTGCCTAGCTCTGAGGTACACAGCAAATGCTGAAATACAGGCTGCTGCTATATTTCTAACAATGTAAGGTCCAGTGGCGTCAAGTGGGATTCAGAGATTTGAATGTGAAGATCACCTAGGAAGGCAACTACTCACACCCAGTTTTTCAAGTTCATGCTTTGCTTCTTTTTTAGTAGTGATGCATTTGTGTCTCTTCAAAGGGCAATCAGAGTGTGGGGTTGGCTTCTTTCTGACAACATTTAGTAACTAGGCTTCTTGGATATCTTGTTTGCATCAATAACAGGCCTTGTTCAATTTTTTTGTAGCCCCCAACTAGGTCAGGGATCTCTGAGAGCAAGAATCATGTTTTTGTCTATCTCCATCTCTTTAGAACCTAACAAGCCCTTGTAATTTAGAAAGTTTTCAGTAAGAGAGCTTTATATAAGTAAATGAATGAACAACTGAACAAACAGCAAAAATCCAACCTTATGATGAGGATCTAGGAAAACTTTTTAAAGGATCTAATAATTTGATCTGAATCTTTAATGATTCAATGCAGTGAAGTGTTAAGTAAAGTCAGGTAAGTAAAGCAGCAAGATAGAGGGGCAAAGGAGATTGGATGTTCTAGGTATTTGACATTTCCATCAAAAGAATTAAAAGTGGTTCTACATGGCATGCAGAAAAGAGAGCAGGAATGAAGCTGAAGAGATGACAGGGGTCAGAGGAACTTTGTATACACTGCTAAAGGGTCTGAATTTTATTTTACTGGTAATGGGGATTCATAAGCTGATTTTCAGTGAAGAGGAGTATAATTAGATTTTCTTTTAGAACATTATATTTGGCAGGAATATGGAAGGTAATTGATGGTGGGGATGGAGGTGTGTTGAGATGGAATTGCAGACAGCAAATAGGAGCCCCTTGCATTCAGTAATTCAGGAGAGGGATGATAAAATCTAAACTATTTCTGAAAAGTTCTATTTCTATTATCTTTCTTCTGCTGTCAATTTTCATCACCCATAAGCACATCACATCCTCCTTCAGGAACAGTAACTGGGGATGCTGGGATGCTGAATATTAACAGAAAACATCAACCACAGTAAAGCTTCGCAAACTTTTATCACAGTTGGACCACCTCAAAAATCAAAGTGGTATTTTCCAGAAGGCCCATGGGCAGAACCTCCTCTCCCTCAAAAATAACTGAATGGCCCTTTCTGATTTGACAATCCATGGGCCACCTTACTTCTCTCAGCAGTTATTGTGCCCACCTGTCACCTTGTGCTTTTTCAGCAAGATAGTGAAAAAGAAGAAGCAAGAAAAGAGGAGAAGAGGAAGATCACAAAGGAGCAAGGTAAGGTCCCTTTATTGATCTCAGTCATGAGTAAAGAATAAGAATTAAGGCTGTTGAAAGAAGAGCAGGAGCTGATTAAATCCTGTGGTCCATTACTAGGCATCAAATTTTACAAAGGAGATTCACGATAAATGGGAAGACATCCATGGGTATTTTCTCATCTTACTTGTAGAGTAAGAATAGCTCTCTCTTCACTCTCTAGCACATACCTGATGAAACTTAGCAGAAGCAAACTCCTTCCCATAGGACAGTGGTTCTCAACCTTGGCCATACATCAGAATGAACTGAAATATTCTTTTTAAAAAATACTGATGCCTGAATCATACCCCAATAGATTCTAATTTAATTGGTTTGGGTGTGGTTCGGTAATTGGTCCTTTTATAGAGCTCTCTGGGTGTTGGGAACGCACAGATGAGCTGAGAACCACTGCTGTAGCCCAGGGGTCAGTGAGCTTTCTATAAAGCCCCAGAGAGTAACTATTTCAGCTTTGTGGGCAATATGGTCTGTGTTACAACCACTCTACTCTGCTGTTTTAGAGTGAAAGCAGTCATACACAATATGTAAATGAGTGTGTTCCAATAAAACTTTATTTATAAACATAGGCAGTGGGCTGGATTTGGCCCATGAGCTACAGTTTATTGACCTTGTCAGACTCCAAAGGACAGCTGGATTGCCCAGGTGCTGAATTAAGTATGGAGAAAATAGGAAAAATATTCTAGTTTTAAAAGGGCATTTAGAAGAAGGTTGTAGTTTATCTTAGTACAATGAGATACGTTTCCGAGTTGCATTTCATAGAATTCTTGGGTAAGGCATTTTACTTCTGGGGCAGTAAAGTTTTGATGGTTAACAAAAATTCACTTTGCCACCATGCCATAGCCATCTATTAATAATGACAGCATATTAGCCAACTTTTCATCTGAAAACTACCAACAAAGGGTCTGAATTTGAAGTCTTGGTTCTAGGTGCATTAGCCCCAACTTACGGCAAAGCTATCAGGTTAGGTCTGGAGAGGGAGAGGAAAAAAAGAAACACATAGACTTCTGAGGGAGGCAAGGTGTGACTTTTGTGTTTTGCAGGAAAAAAAAATTCAATAAAGAAGAAAAAACTTACAATGTGCAAGGATAACTAGAAGGGTTAGACACAAAGGATAGACATTTAGCCTTAGAACCTGAACCAGGACAGAAAAAATTAAAAACCAAATGAGAAAAAGGTTTCCATGAGGACAGGGAGGGGAACTAGTGCACTGATATATTTCATATGTTCTCTAATTTCTGTCACTGGAATTTAACCATGAGCCTGTTTTGCTTTTTTGTTGTGTTGCGTTACTTGTTTTTAATTCTACACGGGAAAGAGGATCTAATTTATTCTATTATTTTATGCTGGAGGAGGGAAAGATACATTAGAAATGAACTTCTGCCTAATCTTTAAGATGCTCTCTGATGGCCAGTGATGATGAGCATTTTTTCATGTGTCTGTTGGCTGTATGAATGTCTTCTTTTGAGAAATGTCTGTTCATATCCTTTGCCCGCTTTTTGATGGGGTTGTTTGTTTTTTTCTTGTATATTTGTTTGAGTTCTTTGTAGATTCTGGATATTAGCCCTTTGTCAGATGAGTAGATTGCAAAAATTTTCTCCCATTCTGTAGGTTGCCTGTTCACTCTGATGGTAGTTTCTTTTGCTGTGCAGAAGCTCTTTAGTTTAATTAGATCCCATGTGTCAATTTTGGCTTTTGCTGCCGTTGCTTTTGGTGTTTTAGACATGAAGTCCTTGCCCATGCCTATGTCCTGAATGGTACTACCTAGATTTTCTTCTAGGGTTTTTATGGTATTAGGTCTAACATTTAAGTCTCTAATCCATCTTGAATTAATCTTCATATAAGGAGTAAGGAAAGGATCCAGTTTCAGCTTTCTACTTATGGCTAGCCAATTTTCCCAGCACCATTTATTAAATAGGGAATCCTTTCCCCATTTCTTGTTTCTCTCAGGTTTGTCAAAGATCAGATGGCTGTAGATGTGTGGTATTATTTCTGAGGACTCTGTCCTGTTCCATTGGTCTATATCTCTGTTTTGGTACCAGTACCATGCTGTTTTGGTTACTATAGCCTTGTAGTATAGTTTGAAGTCAGGTAGCGTGATGCCTCCAGCTTTGTTCTTTTGACTTAAGATTCTCTTGGCAATGCGGGCTCTTTTTTGGTTCCATATGAACTTTAAAGCCGTTTTTTCCAATTCTGTGAAGAAAGTCATTGGTAGCTTGATGGGGATGGCATTGAATCTATAAATCACCTTGGGCAGTATGGCCATTTTCATGATATTGATTCTTCCTATCCATGAGCATGGTATGTTCTTCCATTTATTTGTGTCCTCTTTTATTTCACTGAGCAGTGGTTTGTAGTTCTCCTTGAAGAGGTCCTTACATCCCTTGTAAGTTGGATTCCAGGTATTTTATTCTCTTTGAAGCAATTGTGAATGGAAGTTCATTCATGATTTGGCTCTCTGTTTGTCTGTTACTGGTGTATAAGAATGCTTGTGATTTTTGCACATTAATTTTGTATCCTGAGACTTTGCTGAAGTTGCTTATCAGCTTAAGGAGATTTTGGGCTGAGACAATGGGGTTTTCTAAATATACAACCATGTCATCTGCAAACAGGGACAATTTGACTTCTTCTTTTCCTAACTGAATACCCTTGATTTCTTTCTCTTGCCTGATTGCCCTAGCCAGAACTTCCAACACTATGTTGAATAGGAGCGGTGAGAGAGGGCATCCCTGTCTTGTGCCAGTTTTCAAAGGGAATTTTTCCAGTTTTTGCCCATTCAGTATGATATTGGCTGTGGGTTTGTCATAAATAGCTCTTATTATTTTGAGGTACGTTCCATCAATACCGAATTTATTGAGCATTTTTAGCATGAAGGGCTGTTGAATTTTGTCAAAAGCCTTTTCTGCGTCTATTGAGATAATCATGTGGTTCTTGTCTTTGGTTCTGTTTATATGCTGGATTACGTTTATTGATTTGCGAATGTTGAACCAGCCTTGCATCCCAGGGATGAAGCCCACTTGATCATGGTGGATAAGCTTTTGGATGTGCTGCTGAATCCGGTTTGCCAGTATTTTATTGAGGATTTTTGCGTCGATGTTCATCAGGGATATTGGTCTAAAATTCTCTTTTTTTGTTGTGTCTCTGCCAGGCTTTGGTATCAGGTGATTTTGGCCTCATAAAATGAGTTAGGGAGGATTCCCTCTTTTTCTATTGATTGGAATAGTTTCAGAAGGAATGGTACCAGCTCCTCCTTGTACCTCTGGTAGAATTCAGCTGTGAATCCATCTGGTCCTGGACTTTTTTTGGTGGCTAGGCTATTAATTGTTGCCTCAATTTCAGAGCCTGCTGTTGGTCTATTCAGGGATTCAACTTCTTCCTGGTTTAGTCTTGGGAGAGTGTAAGTGTCCAGGAAATTATCCATTTCTTCTAGATTTTCTAGTTTATTGGCATAGAAGTGTTTATAGTATTCTCTGATGGTAGTTTGTATTTCTGTGGGGTCGGTGGTGATATCCCCTTTATCATTTTTTATTGCGTCTATTTGATTCCTCTCTCTTTTCTTCTTTATTAGTCTTGCTAGCGGTCTGTCAATTTTGTTGATCTTTTCAAAAAACCAACTCCTGGATTCATTGATTTTTTGGAGGGTTTTTTGTGTCTCTATCTCCTTCAGTTCTGCTCTGATCTTAGTCATTTCTTGCCTTCTGCTAGCTTTTGAATGTGTTTGCTCTTGCTCTCTAGTTCTTTTAATTGTGATGTTAGAGTGTCAATTTTAGATATTTCCTGCTTTCTCTTGTGGGCATTTAGTGCTATAAATTTCCCTCTACACACTGCTTTAAATGTGTCCCAGAGATTCTGGTATGTTGTATCTTTGTTCTCATTGGTTTCAAAGAACATCTTTATTTCTGCTTTCATTTCGTTATGTACCCAGTAGTCATTCAGGAGCAGGTTGTTCAGTTTCCATGTAGTTGAGCGGTTTTGATTGAGTTTCTTAGTCCTGAGTTCTAGTTTGATTGCACTGTGGTCTGAGAGACAGTTTGTTATAATTTCTGTTCTTTTACATTTGCTGAGGAGTGCTTTACTTCCAATGATGTGGTCAATTTTGGAATAAGTGCGATGTGGTGCTGAGAAGAATGTATATTCTGTTGATTTGGGGTGGAGAGTTCTATAGATGTCTATTAGGCAAAACCACAATGAGATACCATCTCACACCAGTTAGAATGGCAATCATTAAAAAATCAGGAAACAACAGGTGCTGAAGAGGATGTGGAGAAATAGGAACACTTTTACACTGTTGGTGGGATTGTAAACTAGTTCAACCATTATGGAAAACAGTATGGCAATTCCTCAAGGATCTAGAACTAGATGTACCATATGACCCAGCCATCCCACTACTGGGTATATACCCAAAGGATTATAAATTATTCTACTACAAAGACACACGCACATGTATGTTTATTGCGGCACTATTCACA
The DNA here is from genome assembly GCF_009764315.1 of Trachypithecus francoisi. Lineage (NCBI taxonomy): Eukaryota > Metazoa > Chordata > Mammalia > Primates > Cercopithecidae > Trachypithecus > Trachypithecus francoisi. The sequence continues at coordinate 53,429,349 of NW_022681468.1, forward strand.
ATAGCAAAGACTTGGAATCAACCCAAATGTCCATCAGTGACAGACTGGATTAAGAAAATGTGGCACATATACACCATGGAATACTATGCAGCCATCAAAAAGGATGAGTTTGCGTCCTTTGTAGGGACATGGATGCAGCTGGAAACCATCACTCTTAGCAAACTATCACAAGAAGAGAAAACCAAACACTGCATGTTCTCACTCATAGGTGGGAACTGAACAATGAGATCACTTGGACTCGGGAAGGGGAACATCACACACTGGGGCTTATCATGGGGAGGGGGGAGGGGGGAAGGATTGCATTGGGGAGTTATACATGATATAAATGATGAATTGATGGGTGCTGATGAGTTGATGGGTGCAGCACACCAACATGGCACAAGTATACATATGTAACAAACCTGCACGTTATGCACATGTACCCTAGAACTTAAAGTATAATATAAATAAATAAATAAATAAAAAGACTCATCTAATATTGGATAAATCAAAAAAAAAAAAAAAAAGATGCTCTCCTGTCATTACTGGTTTTATCCCTCTCTAGGAAAGAGTGGTCACATGACAGATGATGGCAAATCATGTGCCTTAGACTCAGGCTAGATGAAGTGTGGGGTTAGGTCATCCTCACCTTTATTCTGTCAATGTTGGCTTCCATCTTAAGCTGCTCTACCAGCTTCCTGGCTTGTGCTATGCTGGCGGTGTTGTTGCTGGCCATCGGAGTGCTGGATAGATCTTTCAGAAACACTAGAAAAGAAAACAAAAAGAAGATTGTATCAGAGAATTCACGAGCCAGCAAATGTGCAAGTTCATCACAACTAGGGGATCTCAAAGCAGTGGCTGTAGCCAGGCCCGGCTTCTCCAGCCCTCTCCACCCACGGTCAGTATTACCTCAGATTGCCAGGCAGACCAGAGGATGAGGTTTGATTTTCCAACTCTCCCTACTTCCCCATCCCTTCTTCAGAGGAAAAAAAAAACACACACACACACAGACACACACACAAAAAGAATATTACCAAATGTTCTCCCAGTGGGCTCAAACCCTATCCTTCTGGTTAGCTGTGACCACCTCAGCGTATGATACTACAGAGACACTATAGTGGGAGGCTTGGCTTTTCAGTGTCACTTAATGCAGCATTGTTGTAAATAGCCATTCCTCCCCACTGTATTTGAAATTAAGTTTGAGTCACAACGATCTACTTTACTCATAATTTTTCAGGGACATGTCTATCATGCCAAGTGGGAGGGATTGCCATGCCTAATGGTTAAATATGTCAATTGGTTCACCAGTGTTATTCTAAATGAAGTACAACAAACGTACTAACTTATTTCTTTTATAAATCTGGAACATAAACATTTTGAGAGTAGAGTTCTTGGCTGGGCATGGTTGCCCACGCCTGTAATCCCAGTACTCTGAAAGGTCAAGGTGGGAGGATCCCTTGAGACCAGGAGTTTGAGTAGAGTTCTGTTCCTACACAGACTGTGAGATAGTTTCTTTGTCTCTACCATACTTCTCTCTCCATGTGTGCTCTCCTTCAAATCCTATCCCACATTCATTTCTCTTCTAATCCTTTCTTGATATACCATCTCACTTTATTATTGTTGTTCATCTTGGAAAATATCTTATTTTATTCTCAATGCCCATTTCCCCACATTCTGAATCAATCTTACTTTGTGTCAAGGTGTCATATGCAATTTTAGGACCATCTGTGTAAACGTGCTCCTTGAGATCACTGATATCCTGTTGGATAAAGCAAAACCAAAGTGCTTTGATTTGACTAGAGTGCATGACCCATGAAACAGAAACATTAAACACTGCCTCGTCGACACTAATGGAATCTTGTTCTGAAGATACTATATAAAAATAATGACTTCTGCTAGCTTTGGGCAATCTTTTTACTAAAGGATGAAGCAAGATCAGGTTACTTATCTTAAAAAGAAAAAGAAAGAACACACAGAAAAGCTGGAAAAGGAAGAATAACCCATAACAAATTCTGTACATAGATTTTTTTAAACATACCAACTAAAATCAACAAATAATTCTTTTCTTAATGACCAAAAAGCAAAAATCTATGAATTATCTCTTTTGTTACTTATTTCTTGATATCCAATTTTTCAAGACAAAAGAAGAAATTATGTATAACTCTCTGCAATACACAAGTCCCTTCATGGAGAATATTATGTTAAAGAATACTACAAAATAAGCCACCTAACAACATTTACAGAATAAATTGGAGGATAATTAATTTTTCCCTCAATTTCTTTTCTTTTCTTTTTTTTTTTTTTTGAGACAGAGTCTTGCTCTGTCACCCAGGCTGGAGTGCAGTGGCACGATCTCAGTTCACTGCAAGCTCTGCCTCCCTGGTTCACACCATTCTCCTGCCTCAGCCTCCCAAGTAGCTGTGACGACAGGCACCCACTCCACGCCCAGCTAATTTTTTATATTTTTAGTACAGATGGGGTTTCACCATGTTAGCCAGGATGGTCTCCATCTCCTGACCTCGTGATCTGCCCACCTTGGCCTCCCAAAGTGCTGGGATTACAGGTGTGAGCCACCATGCCTGGCTATCCCTCAATTTATTTTCAAAGAGTTTGGAGACAATAAAATGGGAGGGAAGATTGAAGGAATTTTTGAAGTCACAGAGATCTCTGAACTCTACTTTTGTACATTTGGAGATCAAAGGAAGGAGAATTGCATGGAAAAACAAAATAATAAAAGGAGACTTTAACAAGTATTATTTCATCAGCATGGTTAGGGACCCAATCATCGCAACCTCACAGGGAAATTACATGCCCCACAATTAAACAAACATCTAACAGCTTAGGAAGACTTCACAGGGCCAAGATAGAGCATTGACTTATTCAGAAGAGTAGCCTCTTCTATTCATCCAACGTTGGATGCAGCCACAATCTACAAGCCCCTGGATGCTGTTCTGTGAAGCTAATGTTTCTGCCAAACTGGAATTCATTCATCACGCTGGAATGCAGACTATCACAGAATTACCAAGTTCTTATTGGGAGACTTAAGATTCTGGCCAGTGACTCTTTTGCCCTGAATCTACATCAGATTACAGGGTGACCTGTGGCAGAGATCACAACTTGCCTTCTAATCCCTCTTCCTTTCTTCTTCATTAATAACGGGACTTTTTTTCTTCTTAGCGGAGACCACAAGAACCCTGAATTTTAGCCAGGTGTATTTTGCTGAAAGATACATTCCAAGCCTCCCTTGAGGCTAGGTATAGTTACATGACTAAGTTTTGGCCAATGAGATATAAGCAGAAATGTTCTTGAAGGGAAGAGGTATATGCCTTGTCTCTCCTTCCTCCTGCTACTGGCCTGGGAGGCATCTGCATTGATCACAGAAATCCATCTTAAACCTCTAGAATGACTGCTACACTAGGGTGAACAGGAAGGATCTGGGTCCTTACTGACTTTGTGGAGCCACCATGCCAACGGTGAGATGGCTACCTTTGATGTGAGAGAGAAATAAGTGCCTATCTTATTGATGCCACCATTATTGAGGAGTTCTCTGTCATTAGCCAACAGACCTGCTATTAACTGAGTAAATGACCCATTATTGTCATTCAAGCATCAAGGAAAGTCTGTGTCTCAATGCCTTTCATGCTCCCTGGGAAAAGCTCCATCTCCTGATGGAGTGGCTTGAGGAGGCTGAGACAGAGAATGTATTGGTTCTATTGCTGCTGTAACAATATTGTTGCTGTAACAAGTTTAAGGGCTTAAACAATAGAAATTTACTATCTTATAATTCTGGAGAGCATTAGTGTCAGATGGGTCTCACTGGGCTAAAATCAAGGTACAAGTAGGGCTATGTCCCTTTTTGAGGCTCTGAGAGTCCACTTTCTTTTATTTTCTAGCTTCTGGAGGCCGTCAACATTTCTTGGCTCTTGGCCCTTTCCTCCGTCTTTAAAGCTGGCAAAGGTGAGCGGAGCCCTTCTCATGTCACATCAGTCTGACCTCCTCTGAAGTCACATCTTCCTCTAACTCTGACTTCTGCCCACCTCTTCCACTTTTAAGGACCCTTGTAACTACATTGTGCCCACCCAGATAATCCAGGATAATATACTTTTAGATCGGCTGATGAACAACCTTAATTCCATCTGCAACTTCTTTGCCATGTAATGTAATGTATTTCTAGGTTCTGGGAATTGGGACATGAACATATGAATAGGTATCTCTGCAAAGAAATATGAATGGCCAATAAACACATGAAAAGATGCTCAATTCATTAATCATTAGGGAAATGCAAATAAAAACCAAAGTGAGATACTATCTCACACCCATTAAGATGGCTATTATGAAATAATAATAATAATAATAACAAGTGTTACCATATGATCCAGGAATTTCACTTCTGGGTATAACCCCCCCAAATTGGAAGCAGGGTCTTGAAAAGATGTTTGGACCCCCTTATTCACAGTAGTCATAGTAGCTAAAACATGGAACCAACCAAAGTGTTCATCAAAAGGTGAATGGATAAAGAAAATGTGGTATATACATACAATGGAATATTATTCAGCCTTAAAAAGGAAGGACATTCTGACAGGCTCAAGTGTGGACGAATCTTAGAGACATTATGCTAAGTGAAATAAGCCAGTCACAAAAAGATGAATACTATATGATTCCACTTCTATGAGATACCTAAAGTAGTCAAATTTATAGAGACAGAAAGTAGAATGGTGGCTGCCAGGGGTTGAGGGGAGAAGGGAATTGGAAGTTATTGTTTGATGGGTATAGAGTTTCAGTTTTGCACGATAGAAAGAGTTCTGGAGATGGATGGCGGTGATACAACTGTATACATGTATTTAATACCACTGAACTACATGCTTAAAAATGGTTAAGATAGTAAATTTTATATTGTGCATTTTATCACAGTTTTTTAAAAAAGAAAAATGAATCAGTGTAGAGGTCTTCTTTCAGCATAGATGGAGGGGTGTGTGCATGTATGTGTATGTCTGTGTGTGTGTGTATGTGTGTGTGTGAAACAGAGAAAGAGAGATGCAGGGTCCAAATACTTCAAGCTTAGAAGACAAACTTTTTCTTATTTACACACTTAAAAATCGGAATGCGTTTTCTTCTTTGTTTTGTTTGCAATAGTTGGCTTTATAAGGTTTGAACAAATTCAAATAAACCAGGAATAGAGGTACATCACTTGGTGTTTCAGGAAATAGCTAGAAAGCATGGATGCATTTATGTTGTCTTTTTTATCATATACAAAGTCAATACTTGCTTCTCGGACAGCATGCATTTAATGTTTTGGGGTGTAATGTTTCATTTGCTTGACCCTCCAATTGTGCAGAAGTCACAACATGAGCAAAAAGTCTACAAGGAAATGAGCTTCAGAAAATTATGATCTGTTTTTAAAAGATCCAGCAACATAGTATTCAAAGTTGGAATTTTGTGATTCACAGTAGAGGTGGGGAAGATTGTCTATTGTGGACCACGCTCATGGATTGAAAAATAGATGTGGGCAAATCAAAAGCAACTAACAACTAGTATTCAGAAATCCCCTGAATACAGGGGAAAGTGGAAGAAAGAGAATATCTTAAGAACACAGGAGGTAATTCAGCAAATTCCAATGAATATTTAGATGTACATTCTACATTGTGGTCAGTTTAAAAGAGAAAGAAAAAGGAAGAGACTGATCACAAAGAATAAAAAACCATTGGGTGGAAAGGAATGAAGCATCAAAATGTGCACAGTTTCAGAGAAGGGTGTAAATGGCTTAATTCACAGTCTTTTCACACTGCTCCAGCTCCACCCCAGTGTTTCCAGTTGTGGTCATCTTCCTCTCTTCCGCTCACCAACACTGGATGCCATTGTGTCTCCTCCAGCCCTGGTGTTATATACAAACCCAATGTCATGAAGCTTTTGCCCTGTTTTCTTTGAGGAGTTTTACAGTTTTTAGCTCTTACGTTTAGGTGTTTGATCCATTTTAAGTTCATTTTTGTTCACAGTGTTAGGGCCAACTTCATTCTTTTGCCTGTGGACATCCAGTTTTTCCGTCATGATTTGTTGAAAGGTTGGCCTTTCTCCATCGAATTATGGCCTGGATGTTTGTGTTCTCTCCCATAATCACATGTGAAAGCTTAATCCTCAATATAATGGTATTTGGAGGTAGAACCCTTGGGAGGTAATTAGGTCATGAAGGTAGAATTCGCATAAATGAGATTAGTACTCTTATAAAAAGAGAAATGATTTCTCCCTCTTTCTCAGCCCTGTGAGTAAACAGGGAAAAAATAGCCATCTCCAAATTAGGAAGAGAACCCTCACCAGAACCTTATCATTCTGACATCTTGATCTTGCACGTTTAGCCTTTAGAACTGTGAGAGATAAATGCTTATTCTTTAACCACCTTGTCAATCACATTTTTTTTTTTTTTTTTTTTGATAGCAGCCCAAATTGAGTCAGACAAATGGTCTTGGCATCCGTCTCAAAAAATCATTTGACCATATATGTAAGGGTTTATTTCTGTGCTCCCTATGCTATTCCATTGGTGTATATATATGAGTTGTCTGTCTTTATGCCAGTGCCACACAGTTTTGACTACCATGGCTTTGTAATAAATTGTGAAATCAGAAAGTGTTGAGTCTTCCAACTTGTTCTTTTTCAAGATTGCTTTGGCTATTTGGGATTCTTTGAGAATCTATATGAATTTTAAGACAGATTTTTCTATTCCTACAAAAAATATTGGGATTTTGAAATGGATTACAGTGAATTTGTACACTGCTTTGGCTAATTATTGACATTTTAACAGTATTGTCTGCTAATCCATGAACATGGGATGTCTTTTTCCATTTATTTATCTGTTCTTTCAGTAATTTTTTTTAAAAAGTTTGTTGAATAAGTCTTTTACCTTCCCGTTAAGTTAATACTTAAGTATTTTATTCTTTTTGGTGCTACTGTAAATGGAATTTTTTCCTTAATTTCCTTTTCAGATTACTCATTCTTAGTGAATAAAGATACTACATTCACTGATTCTTTTATTATTATTATTATTATACTTTATGTTCTAGGGTACATGTGCACAACATGTAGGTTTGTTACATATGTATACATGTGCCATGTTGGTGTGCTGCACCCATTAACTCATCATTCACATTAGGTATATCTCCTAATGCTATCCTTCCTCAACTCCCCACCCCATAATAGGCCCCTGTGTGTGATGTTCCCCTTCCTGTGTCCAAGTGATCTCATTGTTCAATTCCCACCTATGAGTGAGAACATGCGGTGTTTGGTTTTCTGTTCTTGCGATAGTTTGCTGAGAATGATGGTTTCCAGCTATATCCATGTCCCTACAAAGGACATGAACTCATCCTTTTTTATGGCTGCATAGTATTGCATGGTGTATATGTGCCACATTTTCTTAATTCAGTCTGTCACTGATGGACATTTGGGTTGATTCCAAGTCTTTGCTATTGTGAATAGTGCCACAATAAACATACATGTGCATGTGTTTTTATAGCAGCATGATTTATAATCCTTTGGCTATATACCCAGTAATGGGATGGCTGGGTCAAATGGTATTTCTAGTTCTAGATCCTTGAGGAATCGCTAAACTGTTTTCCACAATAGTTGAACTAGTTTACAGTCCCAACAACGGTGTTAAAGTGTTTCTATTTCTCCACATCCTCTCCAGCACCTGTTTTTTCCTGACTTTTTAATCATTAAAAAGTCAGGAAACTGGTGTGAGATGGTATCTCATTGTGGTTGTGAGACTGGTGTGAGATGGTATCTCATTGTTGTTTTGATTTGCATTTCTCTGATGGCGAGTGATGATGAGCATTTTTTCATGTGTCTGTTGGCTACATAAATGTCTTCTTTTGAGAAGTGTGTTCATATCCTTTGCCCACTTTTTGATGGGGTTGTTTGTTTTTTTCTTGTAAATTTGAGTTCTTTGTAGGTTCTGGAAATTTGTAGTCCTTTGTCAAATGAGTAGATTGCAAAAATTTTCTCCCATTCTGTAGGTTGCCTGTTCACTCTGATGGTAGTTTCTTTTGCTGTGCAGAAGCTCTTTAGTTTAATTAGATCCCATTTGTCAATTTTGGCTTTTGTTGCCATTGCTTTTGGTGTTTTAGACATGAAGTCCTTGCCCATGCCTATGTCCTGAATGGTATTACCTAGGTTTTTTTCTAGTTTTTTTTGTTTTAGGTCTAACATTTAAGTCTCTAATCCATCTGGAATTAATTTTTGTATAAGGAGTAAGGAAGGGATCTAGTTTCAGCTTTCTACTTATGGCTAGCCAGTTTTCCCAGCACCATTTATTAAATAGGGAATCCTTACCCCATTTCTTGTTTTTCTCAGGTTTGTCAAAGATCAGATGGTTGTAGATGTGTGGTATTATTTCTGAGGGCTCTGTTCTGTTCCATTGGTCTGTATCTCTGTTTTGGTACCAGTACCATGCTGTTTTGGCTACTATAGCCTTGTAGTATAGTTTGAAGTCAGGTAGCGTGATGCCTCCAGCTTTGTTCTTTTGGCTTAGGATTGTCTTGGCAATGTGGGCTCTTTTTTGGTTCCATATGAACTTTAAAGTAGTTTTCTCCAATTCTGTGAAGAAAGTCATTGGTAGCTTGGTGGGGATGGCATTGAATCTATAAATTACCTTGGGCAGTATGGCCATTTTCACGATATTGATTCTTCCTATCCATGAGCATGGTATGTTCTTCCATTTGTTTGTGTCCTCTTTTATTTCATTGAGCAGCGGTTTGTACTTCTCCTTGAAGAGGTCCTTCACATCCCTTGTAAGTTGGATTCCTAGGTATTTTATTCTCTTTGAAGCTATTGTGAATGGGAGTTCATTCATGATTTGGCTCTCTGTCTGTTATTGGTGTATAAGAATGCTTGTGATTTTTGCACATTAATTTTGTATCCTGAGACTTTGTTGAAGTTGCTTATCAGCTTAAGGAGATTTTGGGCTGAGACGATGGGGTTTTCTAAACATACTATCATGTCATCTGCAAACAGGGACAATTTGACTTCTTCTTTTCCTAATTGAATACCCTTTATTTATTTCTCTTGCCTGATTGCTCTGGCCAGAACTTCCAACACTATGTTAAATAGGAGTGGTGAGAGAGGGCATCCCTGTCTTGTGCCAATTTTCAAAGGGAATGCTTCCAGTTTTTGCCCATTCAGTATGACATTAGCTGTGGGTTTGTCATAAATAGCTCTTATTATATTGAGATACATTCCATCAATACCGAATTTATTGAGAGTTTTTAGCATGAACAGCTGTTGAATTTTGTCAAAGGCCTTTTCTGCATCTATTGAGATAATCATGTGTTTTTTGTCTTTGGTTCTGTTTATATGCTGGAGTACGTTTCTTGATTTGTGTAGGTTGAACCAGCCTTGCATCCCAGGGATGAAGCCCACTTGATCATGGTGGATAAGCTTTTGGATGTGCTGCTGGATTCAGTTTGCCAGTATTTTATTGAGGATTTTTGCATTGATGTTCATCAGGGATGTTGGTCTAATATTCTCTTTTTTTGTTGTGTCTCTGCCAGGCCTTGGTATCAGGTGATGTTGGCCTCATAAAATGAGTTTAGGGAGGATTCTCTCTTTTTCTATTGATTGGAATAGTTTCAGAAGGAATGGTACCAGGTCCTCCTTATACCTCTGGTAGAATTCGACTGTGAATTCATCTGGTCCTGGACTCTTTTTTTGTTGGTAGGCTATTAATTATTGTCTCAATTTCAGAACCTGTTATTGGTCTATTCAGGGATTCAGGTTCTTCCTGGTTTAGTCTTGGGAGAGTGTATGTGTCCAGGAATGTATCCATTTCTCCTAGATTTTCTAGTTTATTTGCGTAGAGGTGTTTATAGTATTCTCTGATGGTAGTTTGTATTTCTGTGAGGTCGGTGGTGATATCCCCTTTATCATTTTTTATTGCGTCTATTTGATTCTTCTCTCTTTTCTTCTTTATTAGCCTTGCTAGCAGTCTATCAATTTTGTTGATCTTTACAAAAAACCAGCTCCTGGATTCATTGATTTTTTTTAAGGGTTTTTGTGTCTCTATCTCCTTCAGTTCTGCTCTGATCTTAGTCATTTCTTGCCTTCTGCTAGCTTTTGAATGTGTTTGCTCTTGCTTCTCTAGTTCTTTTAATTGTGATGTTAGGGTGTCAATTTTAGATCTTCCCTGCTTTCTCTTGTGGGCATTTAGTGCTATAAATTTCCCTCTACACACTGCTTTAAATGTGTCCCAGAGATTCTGGTATGTTGTATCTTTGTTCTCATTGGTTTCAAAGAACATCTTTATTCCTGCCTTCATTTCGTTATGTACCCAGTAGTCATTCAGGAGCAGGTTGTTCAGTTTCCATGTAGTTGAGCGGTTTTGATTGAGTTTCTTAGTCCTGAGTTCTAGTTTGATTGCACTGTGGTCTGAGAGACAGTTTGTTATAATTTCTGTTCTTTTACATTTGCTGAGGGGTGCTTTACTTCCAACTATGTGGTCAATTTTGGAATAAGTGCATACATTCACTGATTCTTAATGGAGAAGAATGCTTTTGTCTTCTACCTTCACATGGGTTTTAAAGTAATTGCATATAATAAGAAGTCTTCTTGAGGAAAGGGTGTTGCACCTTGTGAATATAATGGGGTCAATAAAAAGGGTTGACAGAGTCCCATTAGAGGCTTAGGCAGTTTCAATAGGGAAGCACAGACACACATCATACATGCTTTGCAAGTGTCCCTTTTTCATTTTACGTGTAATCCAAATTGTGCAGAAGTTTTTTTTTTAAAGAGACAATAAAGGTTTGAATCCATTAACCACTGAAATGGCTTTAAAAGAAATGTGCTGAGAAGATCATGTAGACAAAGCTTCAAAACATACATACCTCTTAAAGATAAATGGCAATAAAACAAAACCTTTTAGTTAAAAAAGAGGGTGATTCATTTCTACAGACTCCTCCCCCTCACCCCATCAGCCTAGTCTTTGGTGATGCCCTGTGACTTGTGATGCCCTGGAATTTACCTCTGTAGGGCCCACCCTGGCTTTGGGGCCACCAGAGGACCACCCCAGAGGCATGCCCAGCAGTAGACTTCACCTTTTCTAGGAGTTGATGGGGCAGTGGTAAATGGAGTCAGGGTAGGTTCCCTTCGGGAAAATCTGGGTTCCTGAAATCACTTCTGGGATCTCAGAACATTTCTGGAAATCAGCTGGGATGATGACCAAAGGTTGGATAATGCTGGAGTGACATTCTTTGGTCCAACAAGCTGTTGTGAGCCCAGTAGTTGCCAGCACACCTGCCAAGTACTGGATCATATGGCAACCATGGTACAGCATGGAATACATGTGGTTACACTTCTTTAAATTTGAATGAGAAAAGCTTCACACCACAGGTTGATCCTTTAAGAATTCTACAGCCAAGATGTGTTTTAAAATTTCTAATAATCTAACCAGGTCTGGTGGCACATGCCTGTATCCTAGCTACTTGGGGGTGCTGAGAAGGGAGGATTGTTTGAGTCCTGGAGTTTGAATCCAGCCTGGGCAACACAGTGAGTCTCTGTCTCTAAAAAAAAAAAAAAAAAAAAAAAAAAAAAAAATCGAAAAAGAAAAAATAAATAAAATTCTAAGAATCTACTATCTGGAAATTCTAATGGGACTCAATCCTTTCTCAAGGTCCCATACTAGACTTACTGGCAGCGGTAACCAACCAGGAAGGTACTGCCTCTTACGAGGCATTTGGAAATGTGTGGGGTTGGTTAGGGCTATGACAATAACTGGGGGTGCTACTGGCATTTAGTGTGCAAAAGTGGAGACTCTGATGCCTTGTAGTATGCCAGTCAACAATGAATTGTGCTGCTCAAAGGCCCATAATACCCTCAATGAGAAATATGAAAGGATACCGAAAAAATAGCCATAAAGCCATGCATGAAAAATCTACTCAAAGAAAGCACTCCATGTGCAAACTTTCAACTCACTAGATTTTTATAATCTTATGTCTTATAATCCCTATTATTTTCTCAGTGATGATGAATAAGTGTTAAGTATTCATAATTCTAAGTCATATTGTGCTTTATGGAGATCTCGTCCCTGCTCATCTAAAACAGAGCAGAGTCTCTTTTATGCAATGTACTGACAGAATGAGATTATTCCGGGTTATATTTGCCAGTAAGCAAAAAAGATACAAATAACAAAAATTCCTGGAACAATGATAGGAAATGTGTATAAGAGATTGATAGAATTCTGCAAGAATGCCCTAATTATCCCACCTGAATTCCATACTGAAGAATAATACAGAAGGAATTTTATTCTTTGCAACTGATGAGACGAGTATAGTCCTCGTCCCACCCATCCAACGAGAAACATGAAAAATAGGCCTGTTATAGAATAACCATTAGAGAAGATTTCATTTTCTAAAAATACATTTAGCACTTTAACTTCTTTCAGAAGGAACTTTTCTGTTAAGACACCACACATTTTCTTGTCATTTAGGCTTACTAATAAACACACAACCCCTTATTTCTGTGGCATGAAGATAAATAAATGTTTTGGTAATGAGTGGAGAGAGTGTAGGTTAATTGTGGAGGATTCCATCCTTTTCATACTTCAATGGTGTTTTTCAAGGGTGGCATCCAGACAGACTTCCCTAGGGCCTGTAATTTCAATTACAACTGTGTGTTTCTCAAGACTGTGTTTTGGTATTTGCCGTAGGTGCTGAGAGATTTTGTTTTGTGTATTTACAAGTTAGGATTACATAGGCAATAAAAAAAAAATGATGTTTGTGTCTAGAATACAAATTGGAGGTTTATAGTCTCTCAGTCACTTGATAATATTTTTATTATTCTTGTTTGTCAGTCAGCCACATCTTTGGTGATTGTAAGTTGCTTTTGAATTAGCAGACTAATTTCAAGATGTTCCAATTTAGAATTTGTCAGAGATTCTGCAATTAGTCATCTGGATAAATGTCTTTGTTAATTGCTCATACTATAACCCATGTTTAGGTTGGTCATTTTTGCCGCTCACTTTTTTTGATCCCTACTCTAATTTATTCTGCAGCAAGTAAGTAAACCATCATCAAATTGATATTATATATACTAACATATGCTATATTATATACTACTAAATGATGTATATATACACACAACATAAAATGGATCATATTTATATACATTAATTAGATTGGTATATATACTACTACTAGATAATATATACTAGAATACTGTTAATATCCATTCCTCCAAAGGGCTTTCACAAACAGAACTCTAGTGAATTTATCAATAGTGGCTGCAATGTGAATTGTGAATCAAGTAATAATCGCAAAATATCGGCCTGCCAGGTTTCAGGGTCATTGTTTGTCAGTCACCTTTTTCTACTGCCAGTTTATCACTTTGACCTAAAAATACTAAAAGAGCACATTTCAATCTCTACTAATCAGCAAACACTAATTTCTTTTGGTTTCTCAGTCACTAAGGAGATTTTAAATCAATAAAGATTTATTGGGACACTTACTGCTTTTCTCTCAACTCTTACAAGCCCCAGAGGATCTGGGTTGGAATCCACCTTGAACACTCAGTCACTCTTTCCCAATCATGTCTTTCAACAATTGGGAAGTCACAAAGATCTTTTAGGTGTCATGATGTCCTGGTTTCCTCACTCACCTTTGTTCATTTTTGAGCAGCAGTGTGGAGGTTTGAGATGAACAAAAAAGGAGATGAGAATAGAGAGGGTGGGGGCAGGTGTGTGTAGGGTAGATGTCTATACCAACAGGCATGGACTAGCTTGGAGATAAAGGGTATGGAATAATCTTGAGCCCCCAAGTTTGCATTTGAAGAGGGGAGGGCAGGGAAAGAACAAGAAGATATCCAACTGTGGATAGCCTCAGGGGGTTCACAGCGGGGCCAGAAGCAGAGAGCTGGACTCACTCCACGGTGCTGGCTAAGATGAAGAATGGATTTGTAAACAAAACAAAACGAAACAGGAGCCTTCCAAGTGCCTCCCCACTCCCTCTGTCCCCACTCCTCATCTTTTTAGTGCTTCTCATTTCTGGAGATTTTGTTTTACAGGCCAAAAGCTTTGTTCTTTCATGGAGGACCAGGAACTCACACTAATATGAAGATTTGCTTATGGACCAAGAGCTCGCCACATGCCAGGAACTGGGCCAAGGGCTTTCCGTATTATCTTGTTTCATTCTCACAACTCAAGGGAAGTGAGCCCTGCATCCCTTAGTTGAAGGAAATTGAGGCTTAGATTAGGTCAGCACATTCATCAGAAGGGTGTTTCGGAAGCAGTCTCCCCAGGGAAAGATTTTCTTTCAGTTCTTCTCAATTCACATTTTCAGAGGCACCAGACTGATCCTAATCTGGGGTCTATGGTATATCTGGCCATTTTTCACATACATAACAGCAATTTTATGGCCTGTATGGCCACAGGGAGAGCAAATGCAAATGAGGACCAGTGTGGAAAACCCCATCAACCAAACCTGCTGTGGGGGTCAAGAAGGAAGAAAATGACCCAAGGGAGCAACATATCGACAGAGCAACCTAAAATTCACTCTGGACTATTTCCATGAGGTTTGGCTGGGAAGTTGCCACTTACCAAGTGGGAGAGAGACAAAACCATGTATTTCTTCCCTCAAATCAGCATGGGAGCCATCTTTGCTGTGTGGGTGGAGAGTAAGACACAACACGGCTTCCCTGTCTCACGCAGGTGCCAGAAGCCATCATTTGAAATGACAGCTCTCTGCTTTCCAGTAAACTGCTGGTTTTGAAAACATTAACCTTACGAGATGCAGCCTTCCTCTTGGAAAGAGGGTCATTGGTTAGCTGTTTCTAACAACCTTGACAAAAAACAGAGTCCTTGAAAAATGATTTAAGTCATGGATTTCACAAATTTTGTAAAATGAAATGAATAGGCCATGTTGCAACTTTAAAATGACATGTAAGCTTTTAGTTTTCATCTGAGATTTGGATAAGGAAATGGCTTGTATCTATAAATGGGAGCTGGCATTCTTAGACGCTAGGTGGGCTTTGTTCACTCCAAGGAAAAAAGATTAGTACTTTGAACTGTGTATGTTGGATTTTTTTTAATACAGAAGCCCAGACCCTGAACCAGTAGGGTTCCAACAAAAGAGAAATAAGGAACTAGTTTCCATAAAAATGGCTCTGTTAACCTATGGATGCCTAATACTCTGCAATAGCATGGAACGGGGATATGACAGGCAGCAGCCTTCTGCCTCCTTGCAGGAAATTATCTATTGGTTAATTAATTTCTTTATTTTAAAAAAACACTCACACTTCTTCCATCCTAAATCCTCAGTGTCTCTCGAACCTCAGGCAACCCCTGTAGTTCAGGGAGACTTCCCTGGTGGAGCTTCCTTGCCATTGCTCAGATGGTCTCTTAGGCTTCCAAAATCATAACATGAGAAATCCTTTGGTGGACAAAGGATGCTGAGCTCCCCAAATAGGAACTGGACCTCTTCCACTCCCTTGTGTAAAATTCACTTTGTTTGCCATCACTGTGTTATCTGGGGATATTTCTAGTGGTACAACTGACACTAGGTATAATAGTGAGAAAACATGTGCCAGGAGACAGAAGAGCTGGATTCTAGTCCACTCTGAAACTCCCAGCCATTTTAGAGTGAGAAAATGATTTAATCTTTTTGGGCCTCAGTTGCTCAGCCATAAAGCGGGGATAACAACTCCTGGATTGTACATGCATGCCTAATGTTTGTGACAGCACGTTGTAAATTAAGGAGTGCTATACAAGGAGTGGGAATGAACAGAAAACAATGACCAACACTGTTTATTGAGCAACTATTAAGCACTGTGACCTCAAACATTACATGCATAATCTCCATTCTTCATAACAAAGAACATGAAGAAAGAATCATGAAATAAGAATGGCAAAGGGAAAAATCTCTGGATACAACCATGACTCTATTAAGCAAAAACTTAATGAGCAATCCTAAGGAGGGTAAATTTTTTGAGGGAGGGTTGGTAAATCCTTTTTTGAAATTTCTAATTTTCATGAGCAACCTATTAAAGAGATGGTGACTAGTTTAAGTTGCGGTTTAAAATTCATTAACAAGGATTTACTGCGTGCTTAATGTGTGTGACCCAGAAGCACATGCACACATTATGCTAAGTTTCTAAAGAAACCAGCCACTGAACGAATGTGAGAGCCTGTGGGTTACCTCACTAATTCTGGAAGACACTTTCGTTGTTTGTTAAGGCTTCCTGTGGCCACAGAATAAACTTGCAAGCCTAGCACCTGAGGCTTCCATAATTGGCTGCTCCCTTCTCCCCTTCAGGCCTATATCTTATATACAAAGGCTCAGCAGAGCACTTGTCTCCTTTTATCAGCTTAGTACAGGGAGGGCTGGTAACACACTTGTTTCCCAATTCGTTTTTAAAAATACTATTTCCCAACTCACTTTTTAAAATTATGTACTTCTTTTATAAATAAATACATAGCCATTTTTGGAAAACTGAAAAGCTTAGAGATTCAGAAAGTAAAAATCTTCTACAACCCTAGCACCTATAGACAACCAATTTAATCTCTACAGTCATTTTCAAGTGCTTTTCCCCACCTTGGAGTGTTTACATTTTTGTGTCTAATATCATGCAGGGAAGGAAATATTAACTAATATACATAACCATTTGTGGGGCTTGCATAAATGCTGACCTTTTGGGAAGATTTCTCATTATCTACACTGTAAGATTTACCACCCTGCTCCATTTCCTTTAGAGAATGAAGTTATTTTAATTTTTCCCTATTACTCAAGTGTCAAACTTTATTTTCCATCTTTTAAGGTTATTATACATCTCTGATAATGTATAGTACAGAGCCACTTTTTAGTCTTTCAATCAATACTGTTTTTAAAATGACTTCCCTAGCTACTTAAAATAAACTGCTATGCCAATATCCCTTTGATAATAAGGAGTACAGGGAAAATATAAGAAATTAAAGATGAAGGGACAAGCAACCTTTCCTTTTACTTGCTCACCAAGGGCATAGACAGTTATTGCCCATGCCGATAGAGAAATACCCTGGGTTGTGGGGAGGAGAACCAAGAAAAGGGCCCTTTTTACAGAATGACTGTTTATTTGCCATCTCCAAAGGGTGAAAGGAGCTTGTTTGAAAAGTTGACTTGATGACCAGCATTTATCTTACAGATATTATTTTTTAAAGTCAGTTTTATCAAGATATAATTTATATACATTAAAATTCATAGCTGGGTGTGGTGATTGACACCTATAATCCCAGCACTTTGGGAGGCTGAGGTGAGAGGATCCCTTGTAGCCAGGTGTTCAAGACCAGCCTGGGCAAAAAGACCAACCTGTCTCTACAAAAAAAATTAGCCAGGCATGGTGGCATGCACTCTATAGCCCCAGCTACTCCAGAGGCTGAGACAGAAGGATCGCTGGAGCCAGAAGTTTGAGGCTGCAATGAGCTATGATCATGCTACTGTGCTCCAACCTGGGCCACAGAGTAAGACACTATCTCTAAAAGAATACGAAGTAAAAAAAAATCAATGGAGTAAAAAAAAAAGTTAGTGTGCCAATGGAAGGGGTCGCCAATTGTGTATATATAGTTGCTAAGCTACCATGATTGCAGAAGCTATTTTAAGAAGCTATTTAGCCACCTCTGCTGCTCACCTTCTTCCTTTTCTAGCCTACCCTCATAGAATGAACATTTTTGAGACCAGTCCCCAGGTACCAAGAGCACTTCCAAGAAAGCAAAGGCTGTGAACTTGACTGACCTTACTTGATATATACCATGGAGTACACAGAGTTCTTAAATCTAAGTGTTTAGCAGGACCCAGACATATCTTGCAGAACCATCTATCCAAAACAGAAATCCCTTTAACACACTTTAATCACTTGTGATACAGGTTTAGAAAATTCCTCCCAAAGCATGGAGCCCAGGGTGGCACTCTGTTTTATTTAACAAGTTTGGTCCAGTTCTGGCAGCCCATGGAGACTCATGAGAGAAAGGACTCTCCAGGATGGAGCTTGAGGATTTTTCTAGGAATTAGCAAGTTAGAAAAATGGCTCCTCTGCAAATTTATGCCACCAAGCCTTAAAGAGAGATTAAATACAAGGCAGTTAAAAACCCACTGAACCTCGACTTGGATTTTGCAAATAAAAAACTTAAGGGACAGAGTGATTATATGAATTGCCTCAGAAAACACAGCCATCTCTCTCCTGCTCTCTCTCTGGCCATGTGACTCGCCTGCTCCCACTTCACCTTCCGCTATGAGTAAAAGCTCCCTGCAGCCTCCCCAGAAGCCAAGCAGATGCTGGCGCCAGGCTTCCTACATGGCCTGTGAGCCAATTAAACCTCAAAGAAAGGAAAGAAAAAGAAAAGAGAAGAGAAAGAAAACATAGTCATAACACAGTGTCAGAACAAAGGACTTAAACCCAGGTTTAAGACACCTGATTAGATACACTTTTTACTGTCTTGAATGTTTCTAACATTTTGCCATCTCCCCAAATTGGGAGCATCATTCAGGTTTAGGTTTCTCACTAAGTTGCCTTTCTTCCCTTCCAAATGTAGGGTCACTACTGGAGAAACCCTGTTAGGAGAATGGATGAGTGGGAGTGTGTGAAATAAAAATAATATCCTACTGTCCCTGTTGACCCCTCCCTTCCCTATGGTGATCACTACTCAATAGTGAGGCATTCTGATGTATTAGGCTTAAACTGGGCTGGAATTTCCACCTTAGTTGTTATTTTTGTACACTGTTTTACAAAGACTAAAAAGCCTGCAAATTTGACTACAAAGGCTCCCTGATTAGTGTGTGAATGGTATTTGCTAAGCAGGTCTCTGCACTTTAATAAAATAGGTTTAATGTTGTACAAAGGGAGAAACAGATAATTGTGTGGATCTCCAGGGAGCTTTTAGAGGACAGCTCTTTTTTATAAATGTGGTATCTTGTGATGAAAATGTGAAGGGAAAGACAGAGGGGCATGGAAGTAGCAGAGACATGAAGATGCTTAATGAGCTGACAGTCCTGGCACCCCGAGGTCTGAACCGATGTTCACATAGAGGATGCGGGAGTCAGTGTGGGTGACATGGAGGGTACTGAATGCTGAGGCTGAAGGTCTGGCTTTGACTTTTAACTTTGCTGAGTGATCATGGATGAGTCATTTCCCCCCGGGCCTCAGTTTCCCCCTCTGTAAAGTGAGAGTGCTGAGGTAAACGACTGCTTGATTCCTTTCAAGTTCTTTGTGCCAGTTCAAGAGGTCGATTGTAGTTTTATTCCTATCACTGCATCAGTGAGTCAGACAGTTCTGGGACTCTCTCAGTATAGTGAAGTTTCAGTCCATACTCCAAGATGAAATGTACAAGGATGAATATGCAGAAAAGCCTGAAGACCTGTAGGATCCCAGTTGGTTGGAAAGGGGATTTTAAGCTTTTCATTCTTGGGTGTCCATTTCCTGGCTTTCAGGATCACTCCCACTGTGCCCTGACACTAGTGATTCTTTGCCTCTAGCAGGACTTCCATCCACTGAGCCTAATGCCTTTCCTCTGGCCCTCAAAACCCTCATGCCCTCACATGCTGCTTTACCAGGCCTCGAGTCCGTGGCCTATCATGGAACCACTCCCTTTTAACTCAGCAATCCTGCCTCTTTCTTTCTCCATCATACTGGCTGATAAAATCCCCAATCCTGGTTGGATTCAACTCTAAACCTATTCGGGAGCAAATAGAGTGCAAAATAAACACACATCATGAGAGCTGGTCTCATTTAAAATTCACAGATATTAACTTCAAGTGGATCCTCAGTGCTATCCAGCTTTCCTTCCACATTTCCTGAGTCACCTCATGATTTTCACACCTTCCCTTCACTCCTCAGACCTTTGATACCTCCTCTCTCCTCATCCTCATTCTCAGCTGGTGAACTTGCTGCTTCTTTCGCTAAGAAAATGGCAGCAACAATAAGAGAACGCCCATATTCTCCCATGACCAACTGACCTGCATCTCACTTCTGTCTGCATAAGCTCTGCCTTTTCTTCTTTTGTGGTGAATGAAAACTCCTGCCCTTGTCTCAGGGCAGCCCCTTCACTCAAGCAGTGGTTCTCATTTTCTTTCACTCACTAAAGGACTTGATTCTTATAGTTTTTTTCCTGGTCCTTTCTGGCATCATTAATTTTCCTCTCCACCTTATTGAAGCAATGCCATTGGCATATAAACATCTAAAATTATCTCCCATCTTAAAAAAATAAAAGCAACAACAACACAAATAAAACCTGTCCCTTGATTCTGCTTTCCCGTCCCAGCCAGTATCCTATTTTTCTGCTTTCCTTTATAGACAACTTGAAAGAGTTGCTATCCTTACTGTGTCCACTTCCTCTTCTTCAATTATTTCTTATATCCACTATAAATAGTTTCCCCCAGTGCCTTTCCTGAAATGACATTTGTTCAAATCACCAGCAAATCCAACTTCCAGTTGGCCAAATCCAATGATCACTTCTCAGTCCTAATCTTATTTGACCCCTGTCTTGGTTGGCTGTGGCTGCTGTAACAAATTTCCACAAGCTGATGGCTTCAAACAATGTAAGTTTATTCTATAACAGAGAAGCTAGAGTTTCAAATCAGCTTCACTGAGCCAAAATCAAGGTGCCAGCAGAGCCATGCTCCTGCTAGAGGCTCTGGGGAAGAGTCCATTTCTTGCCTCTTCCAGCTTCTGATGGCTACTGACATTCTTTGACTTGTGGCCAATTTGCTCCAATCGCTGCTTCGGTGGTCACGTGACCTTTTCCTTGTCTGTTTGTCATCTCTGTCCTCTCTTATAAGGATACTTAGGACTGGATTTAGGTGCCCCCCCCCCATCTCCCCCGCCCCAGGATAATCTAGAATAACTGTTCCATATCCAGAGCTTTAACTTAATCCCATCTGCAAACATCCTTTTTCCTTATAGTTAACATTCACGGATTCTAAGGATTAGGACCCGATACATTAGAGACCATTTATTCAGGCTACTACAACCTCCCAGCAGTATTTAACACAGTGGATGGTTTCCTTTTTCTTAAAAAATGTTTTCACTTGACTTCAGTGATAGGTACTTTCTTGATTCTTTTACCAATCACAATTATTTTTATTTTATTAATTTATTTTAGAGACAGAGTCTCGCTCTGTCCCCCAGGCTGGAGTGCAGTGGTGCGATTATGGCTAACTGCAGCCTTGACCTACTGGGCTCAAGTGATCCTCCCATCTCCCAAGTAGCTGGGACCACAGGTGAAAGCCACTATACCCAGCCCAGCCACAATTCTATTTCCTGTTTCTATGAGTTGTCTGACTATTTTAGATACCTCATAAAAGTGGAATCACACAGTATTTATCTTTTTCTGACTGGCTTATTTCACTTAGCATAACGCCTTCAAGGTTCACCCATGCTGTAGCATGTAAGAGGACTTCCTTCTTTAGAGGGCTAATAATCCATTGTGCATATATACCGCATTTTCTTTATTCATCCACTGATGGCCATCTGGGTTGCTTCCACCTCCTGGCTATTGTGAATAGTGGTGCCATGAACATGGCTGTGCAACTATCTCTTTGAGATCCTGCTTTCAATTCTTTTGATATATACCCAGAAGAGGCATTGCCGAATCATATGTTAGTTCTATTTTTAACTTTTTTTTTAAACTCCGTACTGTTTTCCAAAGCAGTTGAACCATTTTACGTTCTCACCAGCAGTTCCAATTTATCTGCATCCTCATCAACACTTTTTTTTTCTCTCTCTCTCTTTTTGGATTCTTGTCTTGCTTTCCTGTCACTTCTTTCTCAGTCTCCCTTCTTGGTTTGATTCATTTCCTTGATCCCCAGGTCTCAGAGTGTTTGTACTTCATTCGTATATGTTGACACTTACTCCCCTCAGTGATCTCATTCACTCTCATGGCTGTAAACACTTTCTCTTTGCTTACATGCCCCGATTTTGTATCTTAGTTACAAATCTTGGCTCTCACCTCTAGGCCCATATATCCACTGCCTACTCACCCTCTGTATGTGAATGAGCCCCTCTCACCTGACACGTCCCAAACCAAACTCTTCTATTCCAAACCCGCTCCTCCATAGTCTTTCCCATACAGCAGTCAACAGCAGCTCAATTTCTTCTGGTTGCTCAGATTAAAAACTTTGAGAGTCTTCTTACTGCTTCCTTTTGCTTCCCATCTCACCTCCAACCTACCAGCAAACCCCTGGACTCTTTCTTCAAAATATAATCAGAATCCAACCCCTTATCCTCGTTCTACTGCTATCACACTAGCCTGGCTATCTATATTTCTGTATTTCTTTTCTCTTTCTTTCCTGTTTTTTTGTTTTGTTTTGTTTTTCAGACAGAGTCTTGCTCTGTCACCCAGGTTGGAGTGCAAAGGCATGATCTTGGCTCACTGAAGTCTCCTGGGCTCCCGGGCTCAAGCAATCCTCCCACCTCAGCCTCCCCAGCAGCTGGGACTATAGGTGCATGCCACCACCATGTGTTGGTGCCATCCTCACAGTAATAAGTTCTCACTCTGAATTCAGGTGAGATCTGGTTGTGTAAAAGAGTGTGGGTGGGTCTCTCTCTCTCTCTCCCCACCCCCTCCCTCTTCCTCCCTCTCCCTTACTCTCTTTCTCTCTCTCCCTGTCTCTCTGATGTGCCTGCTCCCCCTTCACCTTCCACCATGATTGGAAGCTTCCTGAGCCCCTCACAAGAAGCAGATACTGGCACCATGCTTCCTTACAGCCTGCAGAAGCACGAGCCAATTAACCTCTTTTCTGTATAAATTACCCCCACTCATGTACTTCTTTATAGCAAGGCAAGAATGGACTAACACAAGTGATACATTTGATAGTGAAAGGTTGCCTTCAAGGACTCATATTGTATCTTCCTGTTTTGGGGAAACACTTCTGAGGCAAACCAGAAACCGATTTTGCAGATGAAGAGACAACAGAGAGATCAGGTGACATGAGCAAGGTCAAGGATGGTGACCAGAAGCCGAGTTTTGTTTCTCTGAGAACAAGAGCTTGCGCTAAGAAACCCTAGGAAACAAAGTCCTTTTTCACACTAGTTATTTCCTGTGAAAATGACTAGTTTCCTCTATAAAGTAGGGCCAAGGAGAGAGCTCTCATCTGAAATCATTTTGCTTTCATAGTGGGTATGGATTAGTCAGGCTGCTGGTTACTGTGTCCCTTCTCACCAAGAAATGTGGATGGGCCGGACAAGGCTTTTTTGTAGCCGGAATAAAGCAAAGCTGACACTGGTAGGAGAAATTAGCATGTTCTGACTATATTTGTACAGTGTATTAACCAAATATGCCAAAAGCAGCACACACAAAGGAATCGGAAGACCAGCTCATGCCTGGTTAGGGCATCATTTGCTTGGCTGAGAGTTATTCAGTGTCACATGGCTTGAGGCTAACATGAACGGGCCACCTTACCGAGAGGGAGTGGTGATTGGTACTCTGCATAGAAACCCTATGGAATTTCTAGAGAGAGATGTTTTTATTACCGGTGAACTTAAAATTAAGGTGATATATTTTCTTCTGGCTGACGAGAACAGATACTATCATCCTAGCAAATAGTTTTCTAGAGGCACTGAGTCTCTTATAAACATTTTCATTTATCTGTCTAACTGGCATCAGAGCAGCCCGCGCCACAACTGTTGCCAGCCTCTTCTCTCGACGCCAGCCTCCTATCGTCCTTGTGTGTTCCACCCTACCAAGGGTAGAGGGATCAAGGAAGCTCCTGTGGCAAACAGATTCAGTTTTATCTCATCCTAAAAAAATACTGTAATGTCATGAAAAATCAAGCCAAAACTGAGGAGGAAGGAGAGATAGACATGACTTTTAGTTTTAACACTTGTCTATTCATTAACCCCACCCACGTCCAATCACTTCTGGCTTCAGGTACATACGGCTTATATTTATGACTAATGCCTGGTATTCTTTCTTTACCTTGGGCCTTGCTTGGAGGAGCAAATACTGCTGGAGCTGCTAGAGGGTTCTGTGATTTATGGATACCCATTTCAGAAACCCTGTGTGTCCTGAAAGGTTGCTTAGGGCTTCTTGATTCTCAGCATCCTCGTATTCTTTTCACTTCTGCAACAAATGTTAGATGAGTCACGCAGATATGAACTGCATCCACCATTGGGGGTAGATAGGAATGGGATGAACAGAAATGGTCCGTGGCCCCATTTCAGCAGCTATTTAAAATAGCTGGAAAGGAAACAACAAGCAGCCCTGTATCTAAGCCAGGTTACTTGCTGGCTGGCCCTTTAACTGAGGTAACTCCTGATTAAGTAAATGAGTCTGATTCATTTTACAGAGGTCTAATTAATACTTTACCATTACAGAGTCACTTCAAATTCCCAGGATTGGCCCTACAAATCCTAAGGTCAGGATTTCTCAGTTGCTTGGGAAATACTTCTTATTCCTGAGCTTCACACATAGATAAACGACAGAACAGAATCTTTAATAAAAGTCTTAAAAAATGCCTAATGTTAGAGTTTGGTGAGAACAAAGAAAGCACATCATTTATTATAGACTACAGCTTAGTTCTCACTAGTTATTGTGATGGTATGGAGGCTAGAAAAAGGCAAACACCCAGCCAGGTGCGGTGGCTCACGCCTGTAAATCACAGAACCCTCTAGCAGCTCCAGCAGTATTTGCTCCTCCAAGCAAGGCCCAAGGTAAAGAAAGAATACCAGGCATTAGTCATAAATATAAGCCGTATGTACCTGAAGCCAGAAGTGATTGGACGTGGGTGGGGTTAATGAATAGACAAGTGTTAAAACTAAAAGTCATGTCTATCTCTCCTTCCTCCTCAGTTTTGGCTTGATTTTTCATGACATTACAGTATTTTTTTAGGATGAGATAAAACTGAATCTGTTTGCCACAGGAGCTTCCTTGATCCCTCTACCCTTGGTAGGGTGGAACACACAAGGACGATAGGAGGCTGGCGTCGAGAGAAGAGGCTGGCAACAGTTGTGGCGCGGGCTGCTCTGATGCCAGTTAGACAGATAAATGAAAATGTTTATAAGAGACTCAGTGCCTCTAGAAAACTATTTGCTAGGATGATAGTATCTGTTCTCGTCAGCCAGAAGAAAATATATCACCTTAATTTTAAGTTCACTGGTAATAAAAACATCTATTTATAGAAATTACAGGTGTGAGCCACTGTGCCTGTAATTTCCAGCACTTTGGGAGGCCAGGCAGGCAGATCACAAGGTCAAGAGTTCAAGACCAGCCTGGCCAGCATGGAGAAACCCCGTCTCTACTAAAAATGCAAAAGAAAATTAGCTGGCGTGGTGGTGCGTGCCTGTAATCCCAGCTATTGGGAAGCTGAGGCAGGAGAATTGCTTGAACCCAGGAGGCAGAGGTTGCAGTCAGCCATGATCTTGCCACTGTAGTCGAGCCTAGAGGATGGAGCGAGACTCCGTCTCCAAAAAAAAAAAAAAAAAAGAGAGAGAGAGAGAGAGAGAGAGAAAGGCGAACACTCAATAGAGACTTCAGAGGAGACTTGTTCTAGGAAATGTTTTGGAGTCATGACGAAAACCTCAGGATTCTAATTACACAAGGGGATCAGCTCATGTTTTCTTCTCGTTTGCAAAAAAAAAAAAAAACAAACAAACAAAACAACAAACCACCAGAAGACTTTATTTTAAAAACTTTCAGCCTTCCTTTACATAACAGATCACTTTCTAAACATCTAGGTGGCCTTATTTAATCTAACTGGGCAATTGAACAGAAACCCTGCCAGCCCTCTGGGCCTACTTTCCTTTCAAATCTCAGTGTCATCAAGAGATTTCAGGCTTGCCTATTTAATGTACCAGGCAGTGCTTGGAGCTGGGGATAAAACAGTGAACCAGGCACAGTCCCTATTTTTAGGAAGCTTACACTCTAAAGGTAAAGACGGACCCATAAATACAGAATTTCAACATGGTGTGATTTGTACTAAGGCAGGCCCCAGGGTATGGTGGAAACACCTAGAAGAGGCATTTTTTTTTCCAGACTGAAAGAAAATTTTAGTTTATAGTACTTATGTGAAATACAGCAATCTGTTATATTGAATAAGAATTTTTCTCTAGCTAATAAATACAAAGCTCAGTGCACTCCCTCAGTTAGCAAGGAAGTGATATAAATTCATTTTTGATCCTTGGCTATCTGATGGAGATAAACTGGAATCAGAATTTGAAGCAATGAAATCAAGAATCAGACCTGCCTGACTTTTGAGGTCTCATGTTTTTACTGTTATTCACCCAAAGGATCTTAATTGAAGTAGACCCACTGAGTGAATAACAGTAAATAACATGAGACTTCAAAAGACCTGACTTTTGAGTAAATAACATGAGATCCTGACTTACAAAATAAAACGTGAAGTGGAAGAATTTTAATACTACTAAATGAGAGAATGGGATCAGAGTAACGAAATGTGATGACTGTAATTCAAAACGACATCGGTTTCGGGTAAGTAATAGAAATTTGATCCCAGACAAAATTATTTATCACGTTGCTGGACTGACTGTCCACTTAAATGAAATTATCTGACCAAATGGAACTGCCAATGGCGGGGAAAGACAAAACATTGTTGTAGGGCTTTCTCCTTAGTTCAACTAAAAACGGGGTCCTTGTCACACAACCATGAAAAATTAGGCTTGCGGACACTTTGAAGGGTGAGAAGGACAGGGTGTGTTAGGTGAAAAGAAAAAAAAGGGAAAGAGAGACTCTTAGCAAAGTCATAGTCCTGCTAGGAGGCTTTCACGCTCAGAGACCGAAACCCAGGTTCCACCCACAACAGGAGAGACCAGGCTCCTCCCCCCAGCAAAATAGCGCCAACTTCCTGAGGCTCCACCCCAGCGTGCACTCGGCCCAGTGCGCAGGCCGGTCGGGGATTCTAGGGGAAGGTCTTTACGCTCGGCTGTCTCAACCTGAGAAGGCAAGGGCAAGTATCAAGGTCATTTTGGGTTTCTCACGGCGTGCTGAGCACCAAACAGGTGGCCTCTGTTCCTGGCCATCCTACTCTGACTGCTGAAAAAAATTAGTCCAAAACTCATTCCACAGTCAGATATAAACTCTCTGGTTTTTTTTTTTTTTTTTTTTTTTAATTACACAGGAGTCTACTTTTGTCCATAGTTTCTATGACTTGTTTAGAAGGGAAGAGACGGAATATTTGTGAAAGTTAAGATCTAAAATCAGCTTTTTGCTTTGTTCTTCATGACTTTTTTTTCCCTAAATAAACTTAAATGTTCCTTGGTGAAGCTTGGTGTTAGAAGCAAACATAAAGTCAAACTGACGATTTCAGGAGACTTCAGAAGACAGAAAAATGACATCATCAGATTGAGAACTCATTAAATAATGTTTCTTTAAAAAAAGTGGACTCTTTTAAAAAAAAAATGGACACTTTACCTTCTCAATGTCCCTAGACCTCTGTTTTCTCAGTCATCTATTCAGCTTAAAAAAAAATTAAACACAAAAACAACTGATCACTTCCTTGGAGCCTTTTTCTCTTTGGCCCTACTTCATCCTCACCTCTCCAAGTATATTTAAGACTTCAGGCCAGGTGTGGCGGCTCACACCTGTAATCCCAGCACTTAGAGAGGCAGAGGTGGGTGAATCACTTGAGGCTAGGAGTTTGAGACCAGCCTGGCCAACATGGTGAAATCCCATCTCTACTAAAAAAAAAATTACAAAAATTAGCCAGGCATAGTGGTGCATGCCTATAATCCCAGTTGCTCAGGAGGCTGAGGCACAAGTCACTTGAACGTGGGGGGTGGAGGTTGCAGTAAGCTGAGATCATGCCACTGCACTCCAGCCTGGGTGATGGAGTGAGACCCTGTCTCAAAAAATAAAATAAAATAAAGGACTTCAATGTCAAGTCTTGCATAAGAGAATTTGAGCAGCAGGCCCCCAAGAAGGCATCATCCTCTGATTTTCAGAGGAGCAGATTCTGAGCGTTTCCTATCTTGTGCACATTTTAATTATCTTTACCTACAATGGCTATACCATAGGTTGGGAAGAGGTTAGCCTCAAAGAGGCCCAGAATCTATTCAGGTCTATTGTCACCTGGATCCTCTGCCATATACTAACTGGTCAAGTTACTTCAACATCCAGTCTCAACTGTAAAATGGGAGCATTTTTGAAAAATTTTTAACTGACATGTATTATATGTTATATTGTATATGTTAATTGTATTGTATTATATTAATTACATAATATAATTGGATATAATAATTCATGGGGTACACAGTGATGTTTTCATACATGTATACAACATTCAATGATCAAATCAGGGTAATTAGCATATCCATCACCTCAAACATTTATCACTTCTTTGCATTGTGAACATTCAAAAATCCTCTCTTGTAGCTATTTGAAAATACAAAATCAGTCATTGTGAACTTTAGTTACCCTACAGTGCTATGGAACACTTGAACTTAACCCTCCTATCTAGCTGTGATTTTGAATCCTTTATAAAATGAGAGTTAAAGAATATACTTCTTAGGGTTACTGTGGGGATAAAAGAAGATGGTTCATGTCCAGTGCTTAGAATAGTGACCTGTACACAATGCAAGCTTAACAACTGCTGTGTGTTATTAGGATGATGAACACAAGAGCAGAGATGACAGGCAGCATTGTTAGACGTGCTCGAGAACAGGACATTTTCTAGATGCTAAGTGAGACCAGTGTTTACCTCCAATTATTCACACTTTCAGTAGATCCTGGCTTTGGAAAATGCCATGCGCAGAACCGTAGTATAGTAGTACTGTGTCTCAGTCTATGTATTGCGGCTTGCCTAACAATTTAAGATGAATCTCATCATGGACTTTTCTCCTTAGAGCAACTTAGGTTGTCAGGGGCTGTTTCTTTCTCAAAGTTCCTCTGCTGAATCGCAGAGCAGAAGTTTGTTGTGGCATTGACTCTCTTCCTCTTCCTTTTTGCCTCTGACCTGCAGTATTATACCTTCAAACAGCAAAGACTCTCAGTTTGGCCCAAAGACTCTCACATATAGGCCCAATCTTCCTAAATGTTTTATATTTCAAAATTACCTGTCCCATCCCATTCTTCTCTATTAACTAACCTCAACTCAAATGAATAAGCCTGATGATGTACTACTAATTTCAAGTAAAATGATTGGTAGTGATGACTGATATATAAATAGTACTTCATAATTTAATAGATATACTAATTTAACTGATATACTTCCACGTATAGTCTGCCATTTTGACTTCATAGCTATTATGTGGTATCTAGGTGGGTGTTATCATTCCTATTTTCAGATTAAGAAACTGGGGCTCAAGTGAATTAACTGGCTTGCTCTAGTCTACAAAACTGTTAAGGAACCTCAGTTAGGAACCCAAAGGTGCTTCTGTGGTCTATGAAGCCAACCTCAATATGATGTTAGTTCCTTAAAGTAATTCATAAGGTATGAATGACCAATAGCTTAAGCCTATCAAGAAATATGCACATTTAAAAAGAGACCTGGAAAGGATCATAATTTTATAACTACAGAATGAAGGCTGGGTAGGAAGCAGGAATTCTAGTATCTCTGAGCAGAGAATCTTTCTGATTTTTGTTGCCCATTCCTGCTGTCCTGCATGCTCAGCCCTAGGCAGAGGTGTCCCAGAGTCTGTTGAAGCTGAGAGAAGAGTCCACCCCTACCCCAGAGAATCTGGGATCCTTTCCTGTCCAAGCAAGGGTTGTATTCCATTTTATCTTACATTCATATACATTTTATATTCCATTCCATGTCTATATACATATTTTTTAAATAAAGTGAAACTTTTACCATAATTATCTTGGCACATGGTGACAATTTCTCCATTTAAGAAAGTGCTAAGATAGTATGAAATCCATTTAAGGTCTGCCAAACAAATATTTATTTACTTAAATCAAAATCAAGAACATATGCGTGTATATATATATATATACACACACGCACACATATTTACCAATACAGAATATAAAAATATAAACATGTATGCATATATTTGTGTATGTATGGGGAAAAGTGAACACTAACCATCCAATTTCACAGTTTCAAAAAATGTGAATCTCTACACCAACTCTCTCTTAACCTCCACAGTTCAAATCCACATCTCAAACTTTCTGATTGAATTTGCTTACCCCTATGTAATTCTAACTTAAGACCTAAGACCAAAAAGGAATCCTCTTTGAAATGCTCCCTCTCACTCTGGGCACCATCTTGAAGGTTCCAACAGAAACGGCAACACATCAGCTTACCATGGCAGCAAGTCGCCAGCCCACAAGAGAAAAAAGCTTTAGACAGGCTCCAAGCATTTCCTGCTTAATGCCTATTATTTTCTCTGCTCAGTTGTCATTTTTAAATAAGGGTATTTTGTGAAAAACAAAACCACCCTGTACATGGGAAACCATAAAGAAAGTTATTTGCCAGAAAGAACTGCCTTGCTAACAAAACATATGTTGGCATGTTTAAAGACAGAGCTCCTGGGGCTGCCTTGAGTAAGTCTTGCTGAAAGTGTCTGCATGGCATTATACACAAGGCTTTCCCTTCTTCTCTGCCCCCACCCTGCAGCCTTGGAAATTTGCAGTTGCAATCTTTGACTGGACTCTATTGAGACTTTCCACCCCCGGCTGCTCAGGAAACACATACCAGCAAACAGAATGAAAGGGCCTTTTATAACTAGGAGTCCGTTATGTCTTAAACAGACTCCCACAGAAAGACTCTTTTGTTTCTTACTCTTTAGGAAAAACTGAGCTCCTTCTGAAAAGTCTTTGGAGAGGGAGGAGAAACCCAAGACAGGGAGAAGGCTCAAGGGAGGCAGATAGGAGGCTAGAGACAAAGGAGGGGCAGTGGAAATTGTCAGAAAGGTTGAACTCTACTTTTCTAAGGCAAAAGTGACAGTGTTGGATGGCCGCTGATAGGGGTAGAGGCCAGGGTGTGGTTGCCAGGGCTAAGGAGAAGAGCTGGCTGCTACTATCCCTTGGAGTCTTCTCCCTCGCCAACTACCACCATCCCCAAAAGAGGGAGTCATCCATAGCGAAAAACACTGAGAGACTCTAGTGCTCTGGTCTCCAGAAAAGTTTCAGGAAACTAGATTTTTGCTAAGTAAACTTAAGTTCTTGTCTTTCTCTTCTCCTTTTCCTTTTATCTAAAAAGCTACATTTTCTGTTTTACAAGATCCACAAACAGTTTCTTTCCCATGATAGTATCCTAGTTTCTCACAGAAAAAGTAGTTTCTTCTCTTTTATAAGAAAGTATAATCTCCATTATTTCAGCCATCCCCAAATCACAGTAGTCTGAATTGTCAGAGTTTTAGCTGTCAGAGGATTACACAAACACGCATATACACACAGAACATGGAAGAAATGTAAAAGTCTTACTAATTCATTCTTTATTAAACATTTAATAACCATTTATCATAATATAACTGAGTCCAGGCAGTATCATTTATGAAGAAAATGCTAAAGAAAATGGTGTGAAGGAACAAAATGATAGAGTTTTAGAGATTGGATGTGTTAAGGAATGAAGAGA
The DNA here is from genome assembly GCF_009764315.1 of Trachypithecus francoisi. Classification (NCBI taxonomy): domain Eukaryota; kingdom Metazoa; phylum Chordata; class Mammalia; order Primates; family Cercopithecidae; genus Trachypithecus; species Trachypithecus francoisi. The sequence continues at coordinate 53,460,797 of NW_022681468.1, forward strand.
AAATGATGCTGTTTATTGCAAATCTGTATGGGTTTCATTAAAACAGAATCTCTATGATACAGTAAGTCAACTGAAGTTAATGCTTATACATTTTTAATGAATTTTTTCATAATTTGAAAAATCTTTTCAAGTTTAATTTATGAGGTCTCATGTTGCTTAAGCAGAGCAAAAAGCCATTGGCATAAGAGAATCTACCTCTCAGCCTCTGAAATAATGGCATCGATTTCTCCTGCTTTGTTGTCCTGGCCGCAGGTGTGAAGGCATTATGAAGAAAGCACTAGTTCAATATCCTGTGTGCACCCTACCCTCAGGGGCTTAATTACCTGCCTGTGTCCTAAGGAAGAAGTGGGTATGAAATAAAGCATTCTATGGTTTGAGCCTTCTTCCAACAATAAAAAGTTGTGCTTTAAAACATGCCTAACACAAAGCGAGGTTTGGTAAGAATTGTGGAAATGTCAGTTATTGGTTCCCATACAATATTTCGTTTATATGTCCACTCCAGGGTCTCGAGTATTCTGCCTCTACAGGAGTCCAGTCCTTAGAAGAGGTGACCTTCTTTCAGGGAATAGTAATAGCAGTTAACACTTCTTACATACCATGAGGCAGGCACTAAGTACTTTACTAGATTAATTCACTGAATTCTCGCAACACTATGAGGTGCAAACTATTTTATCTCCCATCTTACAGTTTTGGAACAGGATGCACAGGGAAGTTAAGAAATGTACTTAGTTACATCGCTGGCAGGTGACAGAGCTGGGATTTCACCCCTCACCATCTGGTTCCCGAGTCTGTACATTTTTTCACTATATGATACAGGCGTTTAGGACACTGAATATAAAAGGACTTCAGAGATGACCTCATCTTAATTCTCTAATTTTATAGGAGAAAGAATGAGATTCAATGAAGTGAAGTGACTTATTCAGAGAAATATGGTGACTTCTTGGCAATGTTTGCAGCAGAACCAGTATCACTCTAATCCTAATGAAATGTATAGATACTGCACCCTTCACCCCACCCAAAGAACTCAGGTTCTCCTAAGCAGCCCAGCTCCCATGTTTCCATGGCCCCAACAGTTGCCATTTATCGGGGCTAAGGAAATGTACGATGTCTTGGTTGAGAAAGATCAACACCTATACTGGCAGTAACACAGGTAAAATTCATGGTGAAGGCATCTTTCACTGCCTATATAGTATGAAACAGAAAGAGAGAATAAGAACCATTCAAGGAACATTATTCTAAGAGCTCAAAATCTCTGATGCTCACCTGGACCTTTCCATTTATAAATTCTCTCCAAAGTCAGTCTTTCCAATTGTATCTCATGTTTCATGGCTTTCTGTTCCTATTGTTCAGAGTACTTCTGTATCATAATTTGTAATTATATTCTGCCTTCTGTATCTGTAAAGTCAACCAACCATAGATTGAAAATATTTGGAAAAAATGGGTGGTTATATCTGTATTGAATATGTACAGACTGTTCTTTCTTGTAATTATTTTCTAAAACTATAGTATAACAACTATTTACTTATATTGTATTAGGTATTATAAGTATTATAATTATATTGTATTAGATATTATGAGTAATCTAGAGGTGATTTAAAGTATAGGGGAGGGTTTGTATAAGTTACATGCAAATACGGTTGTCCCTTGATATCTTCAGGGGATTGGTTTCAGGACCCCTGTAGATACCAAAATCTGAGGATGATCAAGTCTTGCAGTCAGTCCTGAGTTAGTTCCAAACATGGTCCTTAGTATCTGCAGGTTCTACATCCCACAAACACCATATTTTTGATCCAAGGTTGGCTGAATTCTCAGATGCAGAACCCACAGATAAAAAGGGCCAACTCTACAACATCATTTTATACAAGGGACTTGAGTATCCACGGATTTTGGTCTCCAAGGGGGTTCCTGGAATCAGTCCCCAACAGATACAGAGTGAGAACGGTTTATATCTAATTGTGTGTGTGTTTATTTCCTCTCCCCAGATAGACTGTACACTCCGTGACCGGGGGCATATCTATTTTTATTTGACTATAAATACCTAGAATCTGGTACATAAACAAGTGTTTGGTTAAAATTTGTTAAATAAACTTATACCAAAGCCTCAGCAACAGAGTGTTAAAAGATGATCTCCGTTTTGCCTGATAAACATCTGTTGTTCAGTGCTCATTATCTTTATCCAGTTACTGGACCGTATCCATGACTAGGGCGGAACGTGTTCAAACAAATGAGTCTCAGTCAGCCAAAGCTCACCTGCCTTACAAATCTACCTTTCATTCAGGGTCCAGGAACCTACTAGCTGGGACTGGTTATGTTGTCAAACCTCAATCATCAAACTAAGGAAAAAGACCAGTCTAAAACATCCAAATTGGGGATACATGTATTACTTTTAAGTTCTGAGGCTAACTCATAGTATGTGAGCTGGATTTGCTACAAAACACTTCTTCTGGGGACCTGCTTGAAAGGCTAGATAAAGCAATTTTTGTTTGGCATGTGCAAATTTATATGTAAAGAGCTATCTTTAAAGACTTTAAAGATGTTCAAAAACAAATTATTCTTTTAACATTTTAAGCATTATTCTTACAATCTTGTTTTCACATTATTGCATTAAACACTTCCATTATTATCTACAAAGAAAAGATTTTTTGAGTAATATTAAACACCACTCCAGTCACTTCTGAAATAAAGCAAATTGTGAATCAATAGAATTTAAATTAATGAAGACTACTCTAAGTTATAAAAATTAGAATAAAATTACAAAATTTAGAGTAAAATCATTGAAAGTTTTCTAGGCCGGGCGTGATGGCTCACACCTGTAAACCCATCACTTTGGGAGGCCAAGGTGGGTGGATTATCTGAGATCAGGAGTTTGAGACCAGCCTGACCAACATGGAGAAACCCTGTCTCCACTAAAAATATAAACTTAGCTGGGCGTGGTGGTGCATGCCTGTAATCCAAGCTACTCAGGAAGGTTGAGGCAGGAGAATCACTTGAACCCAGGAGGCGGAGGTTATGGTGAGCCGAGATCGTGCCACCCACACTCCAGCCTGGGCAACGGCAAAACTCGGTCTCAAAAACCAAAACCAAAACCAAAACTAAAACCAGAACAAAACAAAACAAAATTTTCTAAATTCTGTTTCCTTGATGATGATACACAAGAATTTCTCCAAAAATTTCTCTAAAAGCTTGTTTTTATAAACCCTTTTACAATGAAGGCAATAAGAAAACAGATGCAAGTTCGTAGTTTATTTTGTGCCTAAGTAACAAATCTGCTTTAGTTTCTATTCTGTAGCTGATTTTGTGCCTAAGTAACAAATCTGCTTTAGTTTCTATTCCGTAGCTGATCTCCAAGTATAAATTGTCTTATTTTGGTGTTATATAAATTAATGTATTTATTTTTTTACTTATTTTCACAACCATAAATTATTGGAAAGACAGCCTGCAAACACAAGGCAAGTATTCTCTCATGGAGGTCACACCACAGATGAACAACTCTTCTTTTATTTTTAGAAAATATCTTCGTGTAAGTTGGGATAGATAATTTTAAAATGTGGATTCAACCCTTTGCCTCATTTTGTCAAGACGCAACTGCAAAATCTGCTCTTTTTTTTTTTAATGAAGGAGGTAAAAGTTGACTTTATTTTTTGGAAAAATGCTCTCAGCCGCGACTCATGTCTACATAAGGACAACTAAGAAGCAAAATTGGCCAAAAGCAGCTCTTTGCAGAGTGGAGATGGTGCATCTCTTTACCATGAGCATGAAGACAGCTTGGCGACATGGCCAAAGCTTGTTAGGTCACCACCTTAGCAGGTGTTTTTGACACTGTCTAATAAAAATGCTTTTGGGATGGCTTTCAGCCCACTGTTTTGCCTCTATCGTGTCTGGTTTATTATCTTGTAGCTTTTGTATTCACTTTTGAGGGATGTAGTGAGGCTTGGTTTATCAGTTTTTGTTTGTTTGTTTTTTGTTTGTTTTTTGAGATGGAGTCTCTCTCTGTTGCCCAGACTAGAGTGCAGTGACACGATCTCGGCTCACTGCAACCTCCACCTCCCAAGTTCAAGCAATTCTCCTGCCTTAGCCTCCCAAGTAGCTGGGACTACAGGCGCCTGCCACCATGCCCAGCTAATTTTTGTATTTTTAGTAGAGGCAAGGTTTCAACATGTTGGCCAGGCTTGTCTCAAATCCTTCAGGTGATTCGCCCACCTTGGCTTCCAAGGTTCTGGGATTACAGGTGTGAACTACCACACCCGGCCATTTATCAGTTTTTAATATGGTGTTTCTGATGCTTAATAAGAAAATAATCCAAAGTTCAGATTTTCCTTTGTGATTAAAATAATCATGACCAAATATCTCAAAGGTATGATTTAAAAAAAAGTCTGATTTTTACTTTCAGGGAACAAGAAATCTCCCTTGATTAATCCTAAATACCTTTAATCAGAGGTAATTCAGTGTGTGCAAGATTTATACTGTTTGCTGGAAGTGGAGTGATTTAAAAAAAGACATGGTTTTAATAAACTCTGCACTAGGCTAAGGTTCCAACTCACTCCCTGGAGGATGTTACATCTCACAGGAAGATTACAGAGGCGATCGCAGTATGAAGGCAACCAGCCATGTCGTTGCCTGTCTGACAAATGGGACGCAATTTTCTTGTGCTTTACACCTGGGGCTCAGTAAGTACAGCTACAGAAAAATTGTTTCTTCCTTATCCTTCTTCGTGGCAGCGGCTGGGATTCACTGGAAAGTGTGCTGACTGGTGGATATTTTGACTCCAGAGCATTTGGGGACTTTTCACTATGATGGAAGAAATTTCAGAAATGAGATATCATTTTGAAAGAGTAAGGATTAGCTTAGGATGTACTTACATGCCTAAGGGCTACCAAAGGTTTGGGAAAGTCCATCAGATCATGTTTTTCCTAACTCCTACATCCTCCCCTCTAGCCACAGCCTTGCTTTCACCAGTCTCTGCCCACCAGTGCCCAAGCCAGCCCTGAACATGCCTGGCAGTGTAGATAAAAATCAGATCTCCATCAATGGGTGAGGTCTGAAATAGATTTTGCTTCCTTAAGCCTCATAGCCAGGGACCTAGGAAACACCTGATCACCCAGATAATGCTCCCTTCATCCCACTGTTTTGGCTGGGTCTTCTGCAAGGCTTCAATCTCCAGTGGCCAGACCTTCTTCCCTGAATTTTAATGATAGCTATTACATGGGAGGCCGCTTCAAAGCTGGCAGATAGCCCTGGAACCCTGACACTATCTACTACCTGATATACCCTGTCCATCACACTTCTCCCCTGGGATACCTGTACCAGCCTGGTCCACAGCAGCCTGGCACTGCTCCACCACCCCACAGGCAGGTAGGCCTCCCAGCACCTGGGTCGTCTACTCCTGGCTTCCTCCCACTCAATGGCTACTGTTGAAGCTGCACCAGCTACAGATCCGCTCTCCCAGGAGAGAAGTTTAATTGGATTAATTTCCATTTCTTTTTTTTTTTCCGGGATTATTTTAGTGGAAAATTTTTAGCATTTTGAGATGTTATAACACTGGCATCCTAGAGACCGAAATATGAAATAACTTAGCACAAAATAGGTCCTCGTGGGAAGCCAATGTGCACATTTTCCCACCATCTCTGCCAACGGTGCACTATTCTCAACTACTCCATTTATCTCTAGGGGGCAAATAATGGATGTGTTCCAGCACCCACTCAATTTCGGTGTTTGCGTCTAGCTGAAATAATAATAGATGTAAAATATGGCTCTCTGTCTAAAATTAGCCTCTGGTTAGACACTATCAGCTACCACTCAACACAGAAAATTTTACACAGAAATAAAATGATTACATAGGTAGAATGATGCGTGATGTCATTTACTTAATCAATAATTCTTTATTCTTTTGGTGCCTACTATATGTAGTATGTTGTACAGTAAGGGATAAAGAAACAAACAGGAATAGGCTCCTGTTCTCAAGGAGTTTATCTTTGAGGTTGACATTTTAATTTTTTTTATAGTTGTACTATGTAACTGTAATGCCTCCTGCCCTGAAAATGACGGTTAGTACAGGTTTAACTCACAACAAATATTGTTACCTGTAACCTACTACCACAGTCTCAGGAGAACCCAAAAACCTGGATGTAGCATACTGCGGTGTGTCTTTGGGAACACAGGACAGTAGCTGTTTCCTAAGTTCTAAACACAGGACCCGTAATTCACATATGTGGGCAAAAGTGATTCAGGCTAAGTATGTGTTCCTTTCAAAGCACTAATTTAGGCAAATACCACTTTTTTTTTTTTTTTTTTTTTTCCCAAATAGCATTTAGTCACAAAACATTTTAGAAAAATATCAACTTTCTGTTGAGGAGAAATCGTTTAAGGGCTGGGCTAAAATTTCAGAGGAAGACTTTTGTTTGTTTCTTTTTTTTTTTAAAAAAGGTCACTTTATAAAAGAGAACAGATGGCTTCTAACATATCATATTTACCCATTTCCCCTCCCTAATTTTCCATTTACCCCAAATTCAATTTTTTTTCTTGCTGCCCCTTTAAGCCCCTCCCATATCCTCAGAGCAGCTTAGGTGTCTTTTGTGAATTCATTTAAGCTCTTTTTTCCATTCATCGTATTTAGGGCAGTAACAGTTTACAAGAAGCAAAACACATTGTAAGTTAGTCATAATTATTACACTCAAATGCATCCTCTCCCTTATAATGGAGCAGAGGTGTAATATGACAAAATAGAATTTTCTCAATCCAATCAGTGAACTGCCCTTCACAGAAGGCATTGGCTCTTTTTCTTTAAGGATGATGCCCTTATTCTAAGAAAAGAGCAAAGGTGAGTGGTAGTACAGGGAAGAGAAAACTGAATTGATTCATACACTTAAGCTCTAAACATGGCCAACATCTCTTAGTAGCCAAAGTCAAATGGTAAATACTTTGGATTACATAGTTTTCTGACAAAGTAAAGGCAAAGCATACTCCTAAGTAGAAAGAAAGGACTCTGAACTTTTAAACTCAAGCAAGCAGTCATGGAGTGACAGGCTCTTTGGCCTTGCCTGATCACAGTGTACCTGACAGAAAGGCATGATGGCAGGGCAGGTATTGTCTTTGTCCGTTTCCCCCATTTTGTTGAGACCCCAATCATACCATCTTCAGGTTTCCTCCACAGTTATGCATAAATGAGTGACTTTGGTCAGTATCAAAGACCAGTATTTGGTCTATATTACACTTGAAACCACAAAAACCATGAAGAACTCTTCAAGTGAAATCTGATAAAGCTAAAAGCCCATGAGGATCAGTTCAACAAGTTGCATCAGCAAAGACCTCTCTTTGTTACTGGATCTACCAGATCCAGGCCGCAAAGGAGCTCCCTTAGACTGCTTTAATTAGGTATTTCACTTACAAATGAATTAATTAATTAGAGATAAGCACCTGAAAGCACATTACTCATGTGGTCTAGTTAAAGCTTTAAATAGATAAAAAAAAAACTGCTGACACCTCATTACTATTAGATAATTTTACACAGGACTTAACACCCAAGATGATTTACCAAACCTCTTGCCAAAACAGCATTTATTCTAATCCCTCCCACACCTTGGGAACCCTTAGCACAAAGATCCTTCAAGAAGATTCAGGGAGAAAGGATTAAAGCGGAGCTATGGTTACTGTGGCCTGTGTTTCTTTATCAGTTTTTCTTTCAGACATAGTGAAATGGCCTGAGACGGCAGTCCTTTTCCATTCTACCTTGGTCTGACTCGTCTGTTTTATGTTGTCTAATAACTCCATTCAATGGCACAGTCATTTCTGGCAGCCTCCAGCTAGAATCAGAGTGGTGGCAGACATACTCAAGAGCCAATATGGAATGACTCCATTCCCCCAAAAACAAGCTGATTGCAATTTCAGTATCTTCTGCAAAAGTAGATAAAAAGGCAAGCAAGCAAACAAAAGACCTTTAACTTTATATTGGATAGAGTGACTCCCAGTTTTAAGCACACATGGAAACTCTTACCTACAGATAAAATTTTAGTGATATTCTTCCCATTGTTTCTCATATATATGAAATGAAACATATGTATAAAAAGATATTTGGATATATGTAGCATATGCTTATATTATATATGCAAAATATGCATAAATTATATACATGCAACATTTTCATTGTTGGTGGTCAGTTTTAAGGGAGAATATACAGTACTTTGATCCCAATAATAGAACTTATAAATGTACCTTAAAGGAAGTCACCTCCAATCCCACAGTAACTTCTAGTTTTACAGCAGTACTAAGAGCTCTGTGCTTATTCCTTTATCTAGAGCACAGCTTTTTGATCTGTTGCTCCTCCATACAACCTCTAGACCTCCTCCCTACGTCTGTCCTTCTTCCCTGATCCCAAAGATGATGACATGGGGTAAAGGACCATTCATCCTGTACTGTCCTCTCATCCTACCGATCCCATAGCACCTGTTCTTTCTGCTCTCCCCCATAAACTTATTTGTTTATTTTTAGAGACAGGGTCTCACTCTGTCACCCAGACTGGAGTGCAGTGATGCAACCTTAACTCACTGTAACCTCTGTTTCCCAGGCTCAATCAATCTTCCTGCCTCATCCTCCCAAGCAGTTGGGACTACAGGCACAAGCCACCACACTGGCTAATTTTCTTGTTTAAACATTTTTGAAAAACGAGGTCTTGCCATGTTGCCCATACTGGTCTCGAACTCCTGGCCTCAAGTGATCTTACTGCCTCAGTTTCCCAAAGTGTTGGTATTACAGGCATGAGCTACCACACCTGGCCTACTTGTTAATGCTTCTATCATCCTCCAACTTATTAATTTTTTAAAAATATAAACGTACATTACAGGTGAAAGAATAAAACAAGGAACACCCACATACCAACCACCTAGAGTTAACAATGGTCACTTTTGCTTCCCCTGTCCCTCTGTTTCTCCTACCATTTGAAACTAGGTAGCAGATTTCTTGAGACTTCATTCCTGAACACTTCACAGTATCATCCCTTTGAAAGCAGAAACATAAGCTTACAGGTTCAATTAATTAATTTCTAGCAGATTTAGTGAGCTTCAGCAGTTTTACTTAAACATTTGTTTTCATTTTTCTTGGGCTACCTTCCACCTCAAAGAAACAAAACACACACATACATACACATCCCCACCCCCAAAAGCAAGCCAGTAGCTGAAATACAGGTTGCAGCATAGTATCCGATGTAACGTTTTTGTAAGGACTGCCCACACGATGTTGTTCACCTGTGTGGTGCCTTTGGCCTCCTATTAGAATCATTGACATTTTAGAAGAAAGCATCCAGGCTGGTAACCCTGTAGAGAATAGCTCTCCCGAGAATGTCAGACTTGGTCAATTATGCAATTGTTTTGGGAATTTTACCCCTGGGCACTGGTTTGTCTGAAGAAGCCCAGCAGTAATGAAAGTCGACAGGACTCCACCCACAAGGGGAGTTTTGTCCTGGAAATGGTGTCAGGCATCTCTGGAAAGACCTCTGCTCAACCTTCACCAACCAGGGCAGCCTTAGCAACAACAGGAAGCAACGATCTTTCCCTCACCTAACTGGAGTCAGGGAGGGTGTAACATTATCAGGATACACTCAGTATTTAGGCTGAGCCACTGGAATGAAGGGGTTTTGGGGATTGGGGTGTGGGGGTGGAAGATGGGAGCAGCTCACAGTCCCGCCTAAAGTACAAGGGAATCTTAGTGCTCTCTTCCTTTTCTGGTCATTCCTACTATATCCCCCATTCTTTCTTCTCCATCTCCCAAGAATAATGAAAGCTAATTTATGTATGACTGAGAAGCAGTGCAGGAAAGTGGTCAAGAGCTTGGACTCTGGGCCACACTGCCCAAGTCTGAGTCTTAGTTCTGCCATTTACTCAATATGTGATGTTGGGCAAGTTACTTAACCTGTGTGCCTCCATTTCCTCATCTTGAAAGTGGGGATGGTAACACTACCACATATTTCCTGGGCGCTTGGGAAGATTAAATAAGTTAATATATGTAAAGTGCCTAGAACAGTGCCTGACACTGTTAGCTATATTTTTTCATTTACTAAGCAATTACTTTATATAAAGCCTTTTTCATGCTTCAACTCCTTTAATCTACCAATAACAACAACAACAACAACAACAAAAACATAAGAAAAGGCTATCAGGATGGGCATGGCGGCTCACGCCTGTAATCCCGGTGCTTTGGGAGGCCGAAGTAGGCAGATCATTTGAGGCCAGGAGTTTTGAGACCAGTCTGGGAAATGCAGTGAGACTCTGTCTCTATAAATGTTTTTTGTTTTGTTTTGTTTTGTTATAATTAGCCAGGCTTGGTGGCATACACCTGTAGTCCTAGCTACCGAGGATGCTGAGGTGGGAGGATTACATGAGCCCAGGAGTTAGAGGTTACAGTGAGCTATGATAGCACCACTGTAACCCAGCCTGGGCAATACAGCAAGACCTTGTCTCTTTAAAAAAAAAAAAGCTATCATTACTCTCATTCCATAGATGAAGAAAATTAAGTTCAGATCAAGTTCACTAAATTTCCAAGATTTCCCAGTCAGTAAGTGGTGGGGCCACGATTTGAACTCGGGCAATAGGTCTCTAAGGTCACATCTTTGGTCATTCAGCTCTGTGACGTCCCAAGTCAGGACACAAGAACCACCACGTTACTGGTTAGGGACTACTTCATTCTCATAGGCCTTGATAACCATTCCCTTCCCTACTCCATAACAGAATTTATTCATATTTTCCCACCCCAAGCACACACATACATACACATGTACATAGGATTTTTATAAAGCTTATTCCATTAAAGCATGACACCAAGCCACATTACACTTTCTGTTTTTGTTGCTGCACATGCCGAAGCTGACCAATGGTACTGACAAACCCCTGCCCCAGCTTCCAGGGCCCTGACCACATTCCCTTCTCACCCCCCAATTGCACCACTAGACAAATTCTGAGCTAGAAGCACAGTTCCCAACTGTACACCTCTTTGTTAAATAATGGCTCAAAACTGACACGAGTAGCAGTGACGCATTTCAGAAGTTCAAAAACTAAAGACAGAAGGGAGGAAAGTAGGTTGTTCTGGAAGCTCTGCCAGCTAATTCCATGTAGACAGGTGACCCATATTATGTCAATTAAGTGCTGTTCTAGAGGCATGCTGCCATGGGCTTTTTACAACATTGAACATTTTAGGGTAATGGGGAGCTGGATTAAGGTTTGCTGAATGCACCAGGGCCTTTCCTCTGTAATTCAATTAATAGAACAAGGCATGGACTTTTGTTGAAATCCTCCCAGGTGGATGAAAGGCAAAGTGGGGCACAGACTTTTAAGTCCATGATGGTAAAAGTAGGCTCAGGCAAGGCTGTTCAGCTTCTGGAGTGTGTGCCATGTGCAAAGATGGGGCACAGCAGTGTTTGCCCATGACGCCCAGGTAGACAACGAGGGGTAAAAGATATATGGCTAATAGAGCCTTGAGATCTCCTGCCCCAGCTGAGATCTCTCACTTCCTGCCCAGTGGCTGTCACTTTCTCTCTTCCTTCCATCCCTGGGCTTTTGAACACTTCCATATCCTGAATTCCTTTTCTCAAAATGCTCCAGGAAAATGTATCGGTCCTTTATGATTTGGTTCCCAGCTCCTTCTTCAGCCTCATTTCTTGCTATGATTCCCTCTGACCACATTGGCCTTTTTCAGTTCCTTAGCTAACCCCCCTCTTTCCTGCCTCAGGGCCTTTGCACACAAACCATTTGTTCGTTTGTTTTCTGCCTGTCATGACTCTACCAGCAACTCTCTTAGTGACCTCAAATTCATCCTGCAGATCTCCATTTTCCTGGCTTCCTGGAATACTAATTTCTAGACATAAATACAGTTTCAAAATATATATTTGTGATTATTGTACATCTTCCCCACTAGACAGGAACCTCCATGCTGGTGCCTGTCTTATTTCACAATTACATACATATGGCTTATTTTAGCTTCCTCACCATGCTGGGAACTATGTTTATTCATTGTTGAATGAATCCATGAATGAATGGATCAATTCCATTCTTTCAGAGTTCTGGTCTCTCAATCAATGCATTTCTTTTCTCTATTTGTATGCTGCTTAAAGGATCTTGAGTCTGAGGTGTCAACCAAAGCAACAGTGGGATTTTCAAAAAGAAATGGTTGTAGGCTGTTGGGAAGAACTGCAAGAAGCCAGCTTTCCATAATCCATTTCTCTTCATTTCTGGCTATTAGTGCCTTCATCAATGCACAGACAGATGCCTGAAGATGTCAGAGTTTAGCTCATTAACAAATGAGGTATGTAAACATCCTCAGTGTTCCTACTCAAGGGGGAGAAGTCAAATTTGGGCCCTGGAGCTACATGCAGCTCTGAAGGGCTGCCTCTGCCTACGAATCAGCCACTCACTGGGTCCTTTATGCAATCCCTGAATGGTTGCTATGATCTTACAGCAGGCCCTTTATTTTCCTTTTCGGCCTTAAACTCCTCTGCCAAGTACGACGACACCATGCCTTCCTCAAAATCATCGTAAGGTATATCGAAGTCGAGTGAGGCTGATATTAGAAGGAAGATGTTATTGCTAGTTTGTCACCATTGTAAAGAGTGTAATTAGGTACAACATTTTTAGCAGATAATTCAGCAATATCTGTTGAATTTTTAATGTCTATACCCTTTCACTTGAAAATTCACCTTTTGAAGATTTGCCCTGAAGAATTCTCGCACAGCACAAAAAGATCAAAAAGATTTATGTACAAACACGATTCATATTTTATAAAAAGCTGAAGGAAAAAGCTCAATTGTCCAACAGTAGAGACTGATTAGATAATTATGGTAACGTTATTCTATTTGCCAGAGTCATTCAATGGAATATTATGTAGCCAAAAAACAGAATGAATTTTATATACTGACATTGAAAGATATACATAATATACTGTTAAGTGAAAAAAAAAGATTCAGAATAGTGCAGTTCTTTATTCTATAGTGATATGTAAATATCTGTTAATAACTATGGTTATATAAGAAGTTTACATGAAAATTTTGATTTCTATATTGTACCCTAGTATTATTTACACTTTATAAGTGTATTTTACTCAAATATAACAATCAAATTTACATTATAAAAGTGAAGGTATAAAAATTTTCTTTAGACGGGTGTGGTGGTTCATGCCTGTAATCCCAGCACTTTGGGAGGCTGAGGTGGGTGGATCACTGGGTCAGGAGTTTGAGGCCAGCCTGGCCAACATGGTGAAACCCCATCTCTACTAAAAATACAAAAAAAAAAAAAAAATTAGCTGGGCGTGGTGGCGCGTGCCTGTAATCCTAGCCACTTAGGAAGCTGAGGCAGGAGAATTGCTTGAACCCAGGAGGTGGAGGCTGCAGTGAGCCGAGATCGCGTCACTGCATTCTAGCCTGGGTGACAGAGCAAGACTCTCCTCTCTCCTCTCTCTCTCTCTTTCCCCCCCTGTGTATTTCTTTCTATCTATCTATCTATCTATCTATCTATCTATCTAAAACTGTAAAATACGGGCCGGGCGCAGTAGCTCATGCCTGTAATCCCAGCACTTTGGGAGGCCGAGGCGGGCGGATCACGAGGTCAGGAGATTGAGACCATCCTGGCTAACATGGTGAAACCCCATCTCTACTAAAAACTACAAAAACATTAGCCAGGCGTGGTGGAGGGCACCTGTAGTCCCAGCTACTCGGGAGGCTGAGGCAGGAGAATGGTGTGAACTCGGGAGGCAGAGCTTGCAGTGAGCTGAGATTGCACCACTGTACTCCAGCCTGGGCGACAGAGAGTCTGTCTCAAATAGATAAATAGATAGATAGATAGATAGATAGATAGATAAAATATGACAGATCATTTTTATTAACTTGACCAAGAGTCTGTCCTTAGACATAGCACCAGACTTAAAAGAATGCAGCTCTCCATGGTTTCTAGAAAAACTAGGCATTTGGGCCTGTGGTAGCCAGGCTCCAAGATGACCTGCAATAAGCCCTGCCCTGGTATTCACATCCTGTGTGACCAACAGAATATTGTAGAAATGATGATATGTTACTTCTAAAATTACATTACAAAAGACTGTGGCTTCTGTCTTGGGCCCTCTTTCTTGGATCACTTGCTCTGGGAAAAGCCAGGTCATGAGCAGTCTACGGAGCGGCCCCAGCCAAGAGAAACCGAGGCCTCCTGCCTACAGCCATATGAATGAGCTTAAAACCAGATCCTCCAGACCCACTTAAGCCTCAGATGACATCCACCCCGGCTAACACCTTAACTGTATCTTCATGAGGGCGCCTGAGCCAGAACCACCCTGGATTCCAGACCCACAAAACTATTAGACGATAGATGTTTGTTGTTTTAAGACATTAAATTTGGGTTAATGTGTTATGTAGCTGTAGATAACTAATACACGACCCAGTCAACTCTATAATTTTTAGTGCCTGTTTCCCAACCTGCACATACCAACTTTATACTCTAAGCCTAGTTTCACATTGGTTCTGTCTTTACACCAACCTCAAACTGATAAAAACCGGCAACTAAAGTTAGTGTAGGGTATTCTGTTCTCTCCTCAGGAGGATACCACTAATGATGAGGAGAGGGGGACTGAATCCAGGGGACATCACCGGGATCACAGGAGCCAGGAATCAATTTGGTTATCAAACCTTCAAATGAAAATCCTTTGCTTTAAAAAAGACTTCTACCTTTTCTATCTGACCCAGTCAAATTGCTACGTATTGAGTCAGGCAGTGGTTCAAATTAAATGTCACAGAAGAACACCCCGACAATGAGAAAAGGACAGAACACTGGGTAAAGCTGTCCATTGTTTCCTTGCTAAATGCAATCTCTGATGAAAGAGGAATGGATTTCTTTCCAATAAAGGTTTAGTTTTGCTGAGCACCAAATGCAGAGAGGGAAATGAATTCTCACTGCAGAAATTCTTCTGCTATTATTGTTATTATATTTCTACTCAAGACCCTTAATTTCAATGCTTTTGAATCTAGCCATAAATATGTGTTCAAATAGTTGTAGGATGATTTATTTTCTGTTTAAAATGGTTTGTACATGTATTTTTATATAATTAAAAAAGCCTGAATGAATCAGCATTTCAAAAATCAATGACAGGTCAGAGGAGCATGGCCAGCATGTCTGGAAGGAACCAATTTCTCCCATAGCACCATCAATTCATTGCTAGCTTGGTCCAAGGAGACTTGGCAGTGGCTGTCAGCCTGAATAAAATCCAGGAGCTGTCATGCCTGTGCCTCCAGCATGGCTTAATGATAAAGTCACGGAGTCCCTGTAAAAGATTCTCCAGCAGGCTGCATGCAAAATATATTCTACACACATATGTTCTATTTTCACGATTATAGGGAGATGGCAGTGTGATAGATCAAATGCAAATTCATTTAAAAATACTTTACAATTAATAGCTTTCTCAACCAATGGATATTAAAAGTACATCTCCTATCCTATAATATATTGAGATTTATAAAATGTTATTTAAAATGAAATCTTTTCCAATTCAAAGTGCTGGGAATTATTGTTCTAGAGATGCCATTGCGAGGTTAAAAAATTCTTCTTCTTCACTAAGATATAATGGCATTCTAATCCAGTTTTACCACTCTGTAAAAGTAAAAACTTAGTAAATTGATTAAACCAAATCATGCTTCTGGCATAAATTTACATTTATAGAATACGAATTTTAAACAAAAAAAGAGAATAGGCTCATTTTATATCAGTAAGTATGGTACATAAAATGTATCACAATGTCTTCATTCCTAGTAGGTTTTTAAAAAAACAAAGCTTAATATGAAATAATAAAACAAAGAAGCAGGAGGAAAGAGGCAGGGCCCCTGAGGCTCAGGTGGTAGGAAAGGCAGAGAGTAAAAACTTTTACCTCATGTGGAAAGCCCAGATTCTAGCAACTTCTGTGAATTAAAGTGATAGCAAGAGTCTCCTCTGAGTTTACTGGCTGAGAAGGGTAAAGAAGGAAAATGCTATCTGTTTTAGTTCTCTGTTGAACCGAATGGTACCCTATGTATTAGTCTGTTCTCACGCTGCTAATAAAGACATTCCCAAGACCGGGTAATTTATAAAGAAAATGACTCACAGTTCTGCATGGCTGGGGAGGCCTCAGAAAACTTACAATCATGGCATAAGGGGACGCAAACACATCCTTCTTCACATGGCAGCAGCAAGGAAAAGTGCCGAGCAAAAGCGGGGAAAGCCCCTTATAAAACCATCAGATCTTGTGAGAACTCACTAGCTTTCATGAGAACAGGACATGGGGGAAACCACCCCAACGATTCAATGATTTCCACCTGGTCCCTCCCACAACACACAGGGATTATGGGAACTACAATTCAAGATGAGATTTGGGTGGGGACACAACCAAACCATATTGCCCTGCCAAAGAATATCCCCTCTGTTGCCATGGTTGACGCCTATGGCAAATTCAGCTTCCACTCCTTTGGAACTTGTCTTGTCATTCAGACTAAGGAGTAAAGGTAACCAAGGTGGATCTAATGTCCCTACATTTATTTTTATTTTTTCACTGTTAATCTAAAGGTATGGCCAGAAAAGTTCAGCCAAACTACGTAGTGAGGTATGTAGGATGAAAACTGTATTGCAGTTTTAACACAGGTCATGATCATTTTTATTTTCAAGGTACTTATCTACTGTAGTTTTCATTTATGTGGTAAACAGAAAATATAAACTGCCTCAAAGATTGAAAACCACAGCTATCTCACAATAAAAATGTAAAACAAATATACTTCTGTAAATAATTCTTTCAAATGTTATTGAATCTTAAGTGTCTAGGAAGCAAGAATAGACTTTTCTCCATATTGGGGTCACAGTGAAAGGTAAATAGTTACTTGGGACCAACTATTTCTAGTCCCTGGGTGATGGGGTGATTCAGCAGCATGGATGCAGCGAGCCAACCGAGTCAGAAGTTGCAGCCACCTCCCACAACCCCTCACACTCACATAACAGGAAGTTGACACTGAAAAATATTAAATACAATGGCAAAAGAAAAACATTTTTTGGGGTCATTCATTCAGACCTTTATTGAGAACCATGTGCCCAGCACTACACTAGACACTGTGAGGGATACAAAGATATACACAAGACAGAATCCTGCTCAAGATAATGCATCTATCTTGCTAATTATAGTCCCCAGTAAGTAAAAGAACCATAGAAAACTACAGAAACAAAAGATGAAAATTGTTTCAGTGAGCAAGTTCTCTTAACCCTGGGTCATTTTCCATTTTTCCTATTATTTCCCTGTTCCCTCTACTCCACAACTCCTCTATTCCTGATCTCATTCTTTGGACACATACTGCCCTTCCTCTCCCCTCCTCAAGTTACAGCCCAAGGAAAAAATATTTTTAATTGTAGATATATTTCCATTTACATTTATCTGTCAAGATCTGTCAAAACCTACATATCCAAACCGTAGTGTTCTGTGTGTCCCCAGTTGGCTGGCAATCAGGCAGACATAGCAACTGTTTGAAGATGTCTCATGTATCAATGAGCACAAAGTGCCTTCAGAAGAATAATTTTTTAAAGAAATGAAGCTGATCAACAACTTGCTAAGCCACAAATATGACACCGAAAACTCAACTTGAATCTCACAATGGGCGTGGACACAAACATCTTTAGAGTCTTGATGTTGCGCTTGTTTTTGGAGCATGAGTGAGTCAAAAAACTTGAAGTTTGGTATTAAAAATTTTTTAATCACTGTATCTAGTTTCTCTCTTTCTCAACACTAGAGTGAAAGGGGGATATATACAGAGCAGTTACATCAGTCTGGGAAGCCCAGGCCCCTGCACGAATTATGCTCCAGCTGCCTTAGTTTGGAATGGGTGGGCCAGGGCCGTTCATCCCAACAACCTCTCCCTATGGTGCTCTGAGTAACCCCAAATGAATCCCTCTCTGTAAAGAATTCTAACACAGCCTGTGCAAGATGGTAAGGCACTTTTACTATTCTTTTCCCCTCCTTTCCCTCTTTTCCTAGGTTTTGAAGCAGAGGCTAAAATTCATTTCCCAGGCTCCCTTGCAGCTAAGATACAGGTACACACTCAGGCTCCTGCCAGACCCTTAACTGGAAGCTGGTAATGTGGAGAATCAGTGATGGTAGATGTGGGTGTGATGGCAGCTACTTTGGACTTTCAGGGACAGCTGTGGCAGCAATCCCAGTGGCAGTTTTTGAGCACCCAGGGTCAGGTGTTGGCTGTGTGAGCTCTGGTGTTTGCATTCAATAGAGACAGGTGGGGCACCTTCTTAGGATCAGATCTGTGGTGTGATTTGAGTGTTATTCTGTCTACCCATCCTGCATGTCTGAAGATTCTCTAGCTCTCCCAAGATTCTCTGAGCATTGCATGGCTTTTGAGAAATTCCTTCTACGGTAAAGTTCACCAAAGCTTCTGACTGCTGCTTTTAACTAAGAATGCCCATGGTGGATACAGCTTGGGAACAGAACAAAATTCTCTGAGGTTGGAGTCCTTGTTATTTGCAGCAAAGTTATTTGATTAGGATTTGGGTCACAGCTACCCTGCCACTATCTGAGTTCTTCCCAAACCATAGAATTGGTGGTGGTTTTCATTTTCTGACCTTGCAGGGACACAAGGGAAAATACTGAGTACATCTGTGAAAGTCCCTGCCATCTTGTAAGGATTTATTGTGCAGGTCTATGCTACTCAAATAACGATATTCTTCTTGACCTTAGAGGAAAAAAAGAATGAGAGAGTTGAAAAATTCCAGAAAAGACTGAAAATCATAGAGATCTGGAACTGTGTATGTTCTGCCAGAACTGCCATAGGGAAAACATATTTTTTAAAAAAAATACAATAACCTAAAAACAGATTTCTGCCTTACCCAAGATTTTGAATATCATCAACAATATTTGAGCAGCTGTGAGCACGTAAGTCCACGCCCTTGCTCAAACCACATATTAAATATAATCAATTCTTATTATTCATGGTAGTTATGTTCTATAAATTGCCAAAAACACAGAACATTGCATCTAGCAAAAATATGGGGTTAGGTTGCTGGGAGCCTCTGTTATACATTTTGGTCAACCAATCAACATATAACCTTGTTTTCTGTGTGTTTTGGTTTAAAAGACATTTAATATCTATTGTTGATTCGTTAACATTAAACTGGAGGTGAATATAATCACTTGATTATATTTGAAATATATCATTTCAAATATAAAGCATTATATTTCACTGAACTATTGGGCATGTAAATTGCTTATAGTTTTTGCTTTTAGCTCTATTGTAAACAATTTTAAAAGAAAGTTTTCATTTTCTTGACCATCATTTCCTGAGGGTAAATACCCCAAACAGGTTGAAGACAGTATCCCTGATTGCTCATAATAAACTAAATAGGTCCTTTCAGAAAGTGATGACAAGCTTTCCTGTTTCCACAATGGTTTTCCTGCATTGAATTTTTCTCCCGAGTTGGATTTTAATTCATGTTCTTTCTTTTTGAGATGAGGTCTCCCTCTGTTACCCAGGTTGGAGTACAGTGGTGCAATCATTGCTCACTGCAGCCTCGACCTGCCAGGCTCAAATGATCCTCCCACCTCAGCCTCCAGAGTAGCTGAGACTACGGGTGTGCACTGCCCGGCTAATTTTTTTAATTTTTTTAACAGTATCTTTCTATGTTGCCCAGACTGGTCTCAAGTTCTTGGATTCAAGCAATCCTCCCATCTTGGCCTCCCAAAGTGCTAGGATTATAGGCATGAACCACCATGCCCAGCCTATTTCTTTAATTTTAATAAATTAATAGATATGACATTATATCTCATTTTTGTTTTCATTTGCATTTACTTAATTACTGGTGAGGTTGAAGAGTTGTTCATACATTGACTCAGTTATTCATTCAATTAATTAACATTTATCAAGCTCCTACTAGGCAGACCAGGAAACCAGGCCTGTGTCAGACACTGTCCGTGCCTTTGGGGAACCTCTCCTCCACCTGTCTTTACTTTTATACAAACTGTCTATTAAAATTCAACTGTCTGCTTATAGGAGTCTTGTGCCATCTTTTTAGCTTGAATAAGCACTTCATGTAATTTTAGAAAACAAATATGTACCTATTTTATTGCCAGTATCTTCCCAATTTCCTCTTTTCTTAGTTTTGATGGTTTGGTTAAATAATTTTAATTTTTATATAGCCAGAAATAACAGTCATATTCAAAATGAAAATGTTTATTAGAAAGATAAAATATCAATATGTGATATAAAGAAATCAAAAAGATTTAAACAAAATCTATTTAAAATTTCTTTTGTTTGCTGAATTAACTATATCATAAAATATACATGCTATATTATGGGGAAAATAATTCACCAAAATATTCTAGAAATTTCCATATCATTTTTTTTTTTTTTTTTTTTTTTTTTTACAGATTGTTATTGTGATCTTAGTTGATGTAGCTTGTAGCTGTCATACTGACAGTCTGCTCCTGGGCACACCACAGGCTCTGCACTGCTGGATTATTATATACCTAGATGCTAGTGCCTCCCAGAGGGTCTACACTCCAACTGACTCTGCCCCTGTACCCCCATTCTCCCCAACCCCCACTTCCAAAACACTGCCACCAATGCCACCTGCTCCACTGCCTGCTTTGTCATCCCTGACAACTCTAGGGCAGAGGGAGGGCACTGTGCACACCTCCACTGACCACTCAGTGGCTATTGGGGCTGTCAGTATCTACGCTGGCCATCCTCCCAGGTCCACTACCCTGCCATGGCCACTGATGGGTGGCATGATTAGATGCCTTATAATCTCAATAAAGAGATACTTTCTCAGCTGGGCGTGGTGGCTCACATCTGTAATCTCAGCACTTTGGGAGGCCTAGGCAGGCCGATTGCTTGAGTCCAGGAGTTTGAGATCAGTCTGGACAACAAAGTGAGACTGCTTCACTACAAAAAAATAGGAAAACAAAATTAGGTGGGCATGGTGGCGCACACCTGGGGTCCCAGCTACTTGGGAGGCCGAGCTGGGAGGATTGCTTGAGCCTGGGAGGTTGAGGCTCCAATAAACCATAATCACACTGCACTCCAGCCTGGGCAACTTCTTTGTCTCCAAAAAAAAGAAAACAAAACAAAAAAAAGATACTTTATCTTTACCAACTGGTATGAAAACATTTCAGTATGTTAACACCCAATATAGCTCTAATGGTGCATGCCAACTCTGGATATCACACAACAACAAATGCTTTATATAAAATGATAATTCAGAAACATAATTTTGGCAGATTTAACACTTACTTAGATAGCAACTCCTAAGCATTCTCAAATATTTTAGATGGTCAATATGGCAGGATGTGGGAACACACTGGTATCATCCTCAAATGCTCCACATTTGAGCTTTGCATGCACAGACTGAATATCTAACCTACATAAACAAAACCCAAAGTCAACTGATGAAAGCATATAAAGGATGGATACATTTGCACCATCGCTTTTATTCAATAATAACTGTTGAGCTACTCTTTTTGGCAATTAGACTACCAATAGATCCAAAATCCCACTAAGGCCAGTTGGAAAGAACTTTAGGAAAGCAAAAGTTTCTCTCTGCTCTGTTCCAGGCCCATTTCTACCCTCTCGCAGAGAACATGGAAAGAAGAAACAGAACTGGTTTCTGGGAGTAAAAGTATTGAGTCTGTTAAGGAAAATGTTCCAAAGCTCAGAAAGAAGGTAGAAAGATTGTTGTGTCCCCTTCAATGTCATACTAGATCCTACGTTCATCTGACACTGTAGAAGGACACTTATTTGAATGAAAAAATAACCCCAAAGCTTATGGTTTTATTGCCCTGTGGGACATTAACCAGTTTTGAATATAACTTGGCAGTCTCATTTCAGCATTTTTTCCTTCATTGATTGTATATAATTCAGTCTCTTGTATTCTTGAAACCAGGTTTTTTCACTCAGTGTTTCCTTCAATGAGTTAATCAAATCTTTTACATGTGCTTGTTACATATTTGTATGAGATTTCATGTTCTTAACTTTTTCAATAAGTATATGAAAATGCTCAAAGTCACTAATCATTAGGGAAATGCAAATAAAAACGGCAATGAGATATCACCTCATACCTTTCAGAATTAGAATTTAAAAAACAGAAAATAACAAGTACTGGTGAGGATATGGAGAAATTGGAGTCCTTGGGTACGGTTGGGGGGGGAATGTAAAATGGTTCAGCTGCCATGGAAAACAGTATGATGCTTCCTTAAAAAATTAAAAATAGAACTATCATATGATCCAGCAATTTCGTTTCTGAGTGTACACCTGAAAGAATGAAAATCAGGGTCTTGAAGACATATTTGTACACTCACGTTCATAGTAGCATTATTTACCGTAGGTAAAAGGTGGAAGCAACCCAAGTGTCCATTGATGGGTGAATGGGGAAACAAAGCGTGACAAATACTTCCAGTGGAATACGACTCTACCATGAAAAGAATGGAAATTCTGACACATGCTACCATGTGGATGAACTTTAAAGACGTTATGCTAAGTGAAATAAGCCAGTCATAAAAGTACAAATACTGTGTGATTCCACTTATATGTATGTAGAGTAGTCAAATTCACAGAGACAGAAAGCCAAATGCTGATTGCCAGGGACTGGGGGGGAGGGCAGAATAGGGAATTATTGTTTATTTAAAACAGAGTTTCAGTTTTTAAATTTTTAAAAAAATTTTTTATAGAGATGGGGGGTCTCACTATGTTGGATTTTCAGCGTTGCCAGATGAAGAGCTCTGTAGACGGATGGTGATTATGGTTGAACAACAATGTGAATGCATTTAATGCCACTGAGCTGTGCTCTTAAAAATGGTTATGACGGTAACTTTTATGCTATGGGTATTTTACCATACTTTTAAAAGTTTATTTTCCTTTTTCTATCCTCAATTTTGAACATAAGCCCTAATTCTGTTTAATGTCAGAACCATTCATACTTCAGTTCCAACTAGTGCCTGAGCTAGGGATGGCCTAACCCCCAAGGGAGTAGGGCTGACTCAGAGACTGTGGCATCAGTTAGAGAATGGCTGGAACCTGGTGGAGGCAAAGCCAGTTAAGAGCTGATGGGGGTAGGGTTGGGGGCTGAAATAGGCAGGGAGAGGGGAAAGGATCAAGTTCCCCAAACAAGCCTTAGAGCAAACTATTTGTCAGAAAGGGGTCAGGACAAGAAATATGCTGTAGAGACAGGGTAGTGTTAAAAGGGAGAGTATCATACACCGGGACATAGGTCCTTGAAGACCAGGTCAATTCCAGAGTAGAGATGGGGGTCCCAGAAAGCTCAATAAGGCACCATTAGATACAGAAATCTTCTCACAGCTGCTCTTTCTTTCCACTTTTACCATCTTTCCTCATTGCTGCTGAAGGGAAATAAAGCAGAATCTTCTGGTCTTTATTAATGAGTGTTCTGGATTACTTTACCATTTGATTTCCACCAAATCCTCATGGTATTGCAGTAGGAACACTGAAGGGAGAATTGACAATACTCAAGTGCTGTAGCTGGCTGTCAAAGACAGGCAACAGTGCCTTGGTCCCAGGAGCAGTTGGCCGAGAAGCTCTTCCCTATGGGTGGTAGAGACATTCTTCATCTCAGAGGTTGCAATGTTACAGAGTTCGAGGGCTCTGCAATGAATTGCACATTTGCATTCAGTGCACATTGTACCATTTTTAGTTATTTTTAATTCAGACAAAGAGCTTTCCCTGGTCTTTTGTGGCTGCTTGTTTGTTCCATTGGGCTTTTGCTGGAGCTGTTATTTAACAGTTTCCTCTTTCTTTCTTTAATAAGTGATCTTTTTTAGCTTTGTTTCATGTTACTTGCTTGTATCTTTCACTTTTTATTAAACAGGGATGAGGAAGCAAGGGAAGAGCTCGAAGAACCATCCCAACTTTTCTCCTGGCCGGGTCTGTGGTGTGCCTTCCTACATCCATTCCAATGCTCATCGGATCCATATGTCAGACCCAGCAAAATCTAAATGCAGGGCCTACTTCTACCCCTAAAATTGTTCTTGCAAGTCATTCAAAAGAACCACTAAGGAAAAAAAAAATAATTCTCTGTCCTTTCCTGTATAATTTAAATATTTCATAATCATTTTTAAGCAATAATATTAGCCTCAAAGGCAGCTTGGGGACATGGTTGGAATAATGCCACTCCAAAATTTTTAGAAAATGAGATCTGTAAACTAGTATTCATGTTCTCTAACATATGTAACCACAGGACACAGGCAATTCACTTGAGAAGCCCAGGCCATACATGGAAAGTAAAATAAATGGGAAACAATACCCAGAGAGCATGAACCCTCTAGAGAACAGTCAGGGAGTGTTAAATACATAGCCAGAGGGTTTCTCTGCTGATAGAGCCCCTTTCATACTAGCAGGCCTCCCAATCATCTCATTTTAAGGCAGAACTTGAAAGGAATGTTAGTACTATGCAGATATTTCCCACTAACTTGCTCTAAAACATTATTCCTTCAAAACATTGTGGGGCACACAGGTGTTACGCCCCTGTGGGACCCTGGCTTCAACATGGCAGAGCCAAGGACAGTCTGTCTACTTGGCCATGTTCAGTTCCATCTAGCCTCCCATCACATAAGTTCCTTGCCCTCCCAGAACCAGGTGAGAAGGGACCCTACACTATTTGGTAATCTACTATGAAATGAAGGCAACATTAAACATGGGCTTATGTCCCTGGAAAGCAAATTTGATCATGGATCCACCCATTTAATAACTTTTTCATCAAACTCCTCAACTTATCTCTCCTTTTTTGAAGTTACTGCTAGAATATTAGTTCAACTGGAAATTTGGTTCCATCTGTGGGTCCACCAAGTGACACCTCTTAATTTTAACATTATCCTTTTTACATCACAGGTTTACTCCCATGATGCCCCCACCCCGGAGTTGTACAAGATGACAACCTGCCTCCTTAGTTATGGGGGCCATCACTTCTACAGCTGCCTGACATTACAAAGTCTCCTTCCTCACCTAGATGATCAAGCTAAGGAAACTCATACGTTTCCTAACTGTAAGTAAATGACTTGACTCTGCTGTATTCAGCCCGGATTGACCTGAACTGTCCAACTCTAGTTAGTGCTAACAAAGCAGGCAGTATACAACATATATTCCTAAATTTCCAAAGGCCAAAGTTCTTCTTTAGCCCTGAAGGCTCTTGGAATATACCCCATGGTTAAGTCAACATTCACTCCTGGATTGTGGCAAAAAGGACGCCACCCAAAGAGACTGGCATCTACTCTAATATCATTCTACTGCACGGTAGCATTATTTGCTTGTTCCTTTTGTTTCAACACTATTCCTCCTTTACTCACTTTATTATTTGTGATGGTGGTCATCATTACATAATTCACATATTCATCTTTTTTGGCTTTATGTTATGTTCAATAATGACACATTATTCTATTTCCTTATGATTTTAGTTCATGTATTATAATCCTGCCTTGTATTCTAATGTATGACTTTTTGTTTAAAGTGCATATCTTTTATGTGGCATTTTAAAGTTTATAGCTATAATGATTGTTATATTTTGGCCATCTATCTTTTTTTTTCTTATTTTTGCTGTTGCTTATTTTTACTTTATAAATGCTGTAGTTATTAATTAAGTACCTTAAATATGCTCCCTTCTTTCAAGTAAAATTATTTCTATGTAAATCAAATCTGCACACAAACACATACAGACACAAGTCACTAAAATTATCGAAGTCATTTTTTGGTGATTTCTAGTTACAGCAATAGTAAAACCCAAAGCTCTTAGGCTTCTTTCTATGGGTAAAAAAGAACATTTAGGCTATTGGTTTTAGTTCTTCCTCATCTTATCTCATTCTCAATTTTTAGATTGTTATTCGGAAAGTTATACTTTTCTTGGGAGTCAGAAAGACACATATTCAAATCCTGACTCTACAACGTAACAAAGCAAGTTACTTAACCTCTTTGAGACTATTTTCTCATCTGAAACAAGAGGACAATACCAGCAGGGTTTTTGAAGACTAAATGAAATAATGTGTTATAAAAAACTTGATAATTGTAGATGTTCTCTAAATATTAGTTCCCTTCCTCTCTTCCTTTTACGTTTTAGAGTACAATTTTATTCTGCAATGGATCTATGGTCTATGTGTTGATCCTCCTAGTTAATGTTTTTAGTATTCCATCTTGAGAGCAGGACTTGATAAGATGGCCACAGTGTGAAGAAATTCCTGTTCTGAATCCAAAGTGTAGGGCAGTGACTATTTAGGGTTAATGGGTATATTAGTCTGTTTTCACACTACTGATCAAGACATACCCAAGACTGGGCAATTTACAAGAGAAAGAGGTTTAATTGGATTTACGGTTCCACATAGCTGGGGAAGCCTCACAATCATGGCAGAAGACAAGGAGGAGTAAGTCACATCTTACTTACATGGATGGTGGCAGGCAAAGAAAGTGTGTGCAGGGCAACTCCCATTTTTAAAACCATCAGATCTCATGGGACCTATTCACTATCACAAGAACAGCACAGGAAACACCCGTCCCCATAATTCAATCATCTCCCACTGGGTCCTGCCCACAACATGTGGGAATTATGGGAGTTACAAGATGAGATTTGGGTGGGGACACATAGCCAAACTATATCAGTGGGGTATGTGAAAATCTTTCTCTAGCTTTTCCAAATGAATGACATCTTGCCTGGATAATTTTTTCCATAAAAAGAGCTGCAGATGTTGTTTCATTTCCTTGGGGAGTTCACGGTCTTAATTTCAGTTACATCTGAAATCAGTACTTGGAATATTATCTGGCCTTTTTTCCAGATGTTTACTATTTCTTCCTCACTGAAGTTTGAAAATGTTATAAGTAAACATCTTGGCATCTTTCTCTGGATGTTAATTTCCAGATTAACTTCCTAATATGTAGGCCATGTCCTTAATGAATTCTGGAAATATTGTCTACCTTAAATTGTTGATTCATTAACATTTATTTAGTCTATCAGCTCAAGTACTTTCACTTACCATTTTTAAGTTAAAACACTGTGTTCCATCATAGAAGTGGATCATTTTGGGCTGGCATTATTTATACATGTTTATTTAAGCTATCTAATTTTTTATTTGATTCTCTAGTTAATAAATATGCTTCCCTAATTAACTATTTAGTAGTTCTCCATGTAAACTCTTCTCTTTACTAGTTCTGGAAATATTCTTAATTGTATGTAATACTGTAATTTTCACTAAATGGCTTTTTATTTCCTGGCTTTAGTTATATCAGGCAATTTTAAACTTCATTGGTTTTTTTTTTTTCCTATTCTTTTATGGTTTTATAATTTGGAATTACAACTTTTAAAAATTAGTTGAATTACTTTAAAAGTTCTCCTTTGTTTTTTGGATACTGAGGTTATGTTATTGAAGATTTTTGTTTGAGACACTGTCATTGGCATTTGAATGGGTTTACTATGAAGAAGGCTATCTATACTGCTACTTAGGCCATTAATTTCCCAGAAGCAACAGTATTTTTTGCTTGTAAATACTACTTTTTAGAAATAAGTACATAAGTACTGTAGGTTTTGTTAAACTAATGATAAAATTCTTCCAATAAGTGAGACTCCTCTATGTACTTTTATGTACCAATAAGCTTATATCTTGAGGTTTTATCTTCAAATGAGCCTCTGTCCAACAGATAAAATTATACTTAAAAAAAAACTGAAATGTAATTAGTTTCCTCTGTTAGAATTTTACTCTTAACATCATAGCTGATCTGGAACTAAAAGAAGAAACATCCTGCCTAACCGCACAGAGCTCAAAGTACTGTTTTCCTCTATAATAATAATCCACAATAATACGATCCATTGTAGCAAAGTTGGAATTAAGTCAAGTGGTGCAAAGCTCTGCTTTAACATTTCTTCATTTCTTAAGTCAAGCTTATGACATCTGTCCCTGGAGATCTGAATTAGGAACTCCTCAGTATGTTAGTCTGAGAACAAGGTTTTAGCATTAACAAAAGAAAAGCTATTTATTTTAATATTTATCATACACCCAGCCATTTTACCAAATTTCCAACACCAAAAGAAGCAAAAACCTTTATATATTGATGAATGCCCTTTAAAATAAAGCTACAATATATTTGAATCGAGAGGCATGTTTTCCAGATGGAAACAGCAAAATATAAAAAAGTCCTTTCCAATAATACATGATTTTAATGCAGTTGTAATTGGAATCTCCAATGGTTGTTTTCCCCTTTTGGCAATACAACAAAATGAGTTTAAATTTTATATGGAAAAAATGTCAAATAATAGCAATAAATGTTTAAAAAGAAGGATAAAATGGGACCCAGTTGCTTTTCTAGATATTAAACCTGAAATCAAACTATTATAATGAAGATGGTATCATTGATATTGGAATAGAAAATAAATCCAGGAAATATAATACAAAGTACAGAAACTGATCCAAGTATATGTGGAAACAATACATGATTAAAGTCGTGTTTCAATTCAGTAGATAAAAGAGGGTTTTTTTTTTTTTTTTTCCTTTTTTTTTTTTTTTTTATTATACTTTAAGTTCTAGGGTACATGTGCACGACGTTTATATCATGTATAACTCCCCCATGCAATCCCTCCTCCTCCCCCCTCCCCATGATAGGCCCCAGTGTGTGATGTTCCCCTTCCCGAGTCCAAGTGATCTCATTGTTCAGTTCCCACCTATGAGTGAGAACATGCGGTGTTTGGTTTTCTCTTCTTGTGATAGTTTGCTAAGAATGATGGTTTCCAGCTGCATCCATGTCCCTACAAAGGACGCAAACTCATCCTTTTTGATGGCTGCATAGTATTCCATGGTGTATATGTGCCACATTTTCTTAATCCAGTCTGTCACAGATGGACATTTGGGTTGATTCCAAGTCTTTGCTATTGTGAATAGTGCCGCAATAAAGGGTTTTTAAAGTAAATGGCGTCATGGAGTTGGCTGTTTGGAGGAACATATTTATAGCTCATGTCATATACAAAATATATTCTAGATGGATTTAATATATAACATGGAGCAATATTTTTTAAAATATTAGAAGAAGAATAAGGAGGATATTTATATTACCTTAGATAGAGGAAATATGCCTAAGCAAGACAAGAAGCCAAAAAACCATAAAGGAAAACGTAGACATATGTGAATACTTTAAAAAAAAGAAAGAAAAAGAAAAAGTATGGCAAAGGATACTATACACAAAACAGACAAATGATGGGCTGGGAAAGAAATAACTTCAGCGTGTAAAGTGATAAAGTATTACTATCACTAATAAACTAAGGGTTCTGTATAAATTGAGGGAAGAGTCAAATAATCTTACAAAAACATGGGCAAAGGATTCAAAACGATATTTGCAGAACAGAAAATACAAAAGATCAATGAAAACATATGAAACTATGCTCAACTTCACCAGAATTCAAGGGAATGCAAATTAAAATAGAATACCATTCTTCACCCATTAGAGTGGTAATTTCCAGTGATGACTAGGAGATAGAAAACAGGCAGGCTCATACTTACTAATGGGCATCCAAATTGCTACAACCTTTTAAGAAAGAAATCTAGCAATATAGTTTAAAATTTAAGAGATCTAAGTGCTTTGACTCAACAATCCCCCTGTTTGGGATTCCACCACAGTGAAGCACGGATGTATGACAGGTTAGTTAGAAGAAACACAACCACAACCAAGAAGACAAAACTAACATCACTCCACAGGCAACAGGGGAGTGAAGATGATGTAATCATTAACATGAATCTGTTAGATCCACAACTACAAGCTAGGTGAATTATGTGACATTTGTCACATAAAAGATAGTTGCACATTAACTCTTACATTTGAAAAATTTCCATACAACTACCTAATATGCATGCATGTGATTGAACTATATGCAACTGCTGATTTCAACTACTTTGGCCTAATAAAACAACAATCTCATAAATTGCAACCCAACATATATTTATTACATATTTATGAGCATGAAGAAAAATGTGGAATGATATACCCCAAAGCATTAACATTGGTTACATGGGGGAGGAGGGAAGTAAGGGAAAAAGGAGAAATGAGCTTCTTCCTATAGCTTTTTACTTGTAAAAACAAGAGCATGTTACATTTGTAAATTTAAAATATCTGATAAAGAAAATAAAGAAGGCCAGCCACAGTGGCTCACGCCTGTAATCCCAACACTTTGGGAGTAGGCTGAGGTTGGAAGATCACTTGAGGTGAGGAGTTTGAGACCAGCCTGGCCAACATGGTGAAACCGTCTCTATAAAAATTACAAAAATTAGCCAGTCATGGTGGCACATGCCTGCAGTCCCAGCAGAGGCAGAAGAATCGCTTGAACCCAGGAGGCGAAGGTTATAGTGTGCCAAGATCACGCCACAGCACTCTAGCCTGGGGGACAGAGTGAGACTCCGTCTCAAAAAAAAGGCAAAGAAAGAAAAAAGACTCTCAGGTTCAACATTGCTTGAAAACATATCTACATTTGTCTACGGTAATGGCTCACTTTATCAAACATAATAACAAATAATTTATGTCCTTGTCTCTTTCACCAAGATAGTTAAAAATGAGTTGTTTAAATAACAACTCTGTTATTTAAAAAAATAGGATTCCAGAATATATTTGCAACTAGCAAAAATTAAAATTCAGAGAACTGAATGACTGTTCTGTCCAACACTTAACTGTTGACAAGTGGAGCAAGAAGAACTCTCATACTGCTAATGAAGAATAAATTGGTATAACCACTAATGGTCAACCTAATAAAGTGAACATTTGCAATGTTCTATGCCTTAGCAACTGAACTCCAAAGTATATGTCCTAGAAAAACTCCTGGATGTGAACCAGGATACATGAATAGAATGCACACAGCAGCGTCACACATCAGAGCAAAAAGCTGGACACAACCCAAATGCCCAATGTGTGTAGAATGAATAAAGTGTGTGATATTTCACACAGTGGAAGAATGGTACACTAATTAATGCTAGATAGCAGTAAAAAATGGGTAAACTACAGCTATGCACATCCACCTAGATGAATCTTAAAACATAATGTTGGTTAAAAATCCAAGCCAAAGAAGAAGCATGATGTCATTTATTTAAAGTTCTAAAACAGGCAAACTAAACTATATATGCAGGGAAGTGATAAATAAAATGTCCAGATTATAGCTTTCTGGGAAGGAGGAAAAAGGAGGATGGAATTGGAGAGAAGCATACAGGAGTTTTTAAAGGTGGTACTTAAAAGATGGGGAATATATGTGGGTTTGTTTTACTAACAGTCTTTAATATATATATGTATATACACGTATGCATTCTTTTGATGTATTTTACATATACACACATACATACACATATAGACACAGAAAGAATGCCCTTAGATCTATGTCTAACTTTCATAGCTTCATGCCTATGAAGCTACGAAAGACCAGAATATGCAACCCCCAAATGGGAAGGAATGTTCATCTGGAGGTTACCAAGAAGTAGACGCAAGAAAGTTCTTTACCTCCTTCTATTTGCCTTAAAGTAGGACACAGAGGCCGGGCGCGGTGGCTCAAGCCTGTAATCCCAGCACTTTGGGAGGCCGAGACGGGCGGATCACGAGGTCAGGAGATCGAGACCATCCTGGCGAACACTGTGAAACCCCGTCTCTACTAAAAAATACAAAAAACTAGCCGGGCGAGGTGGCGGGCGTCTGTAGTCCCAGCTACTCGGGAGGCTGAGGCAGGAGAATGGCGTGAACCCGGGAGGCGGAGCTTGCAGTGAGCTGAGATCCGGCCACTGCACTCCAGCCCCCGGCGACAGAGCAAGACTCCGTCTCAAAAAAAAAAAAAAAAAAAAAAAGTAGGACACAGATTATTAAAGACAAACGGTATCCCGCCCTGCACTCCCCTCCTTCTGTACCGGGGAGAACAAAGGCTAATTACTGGGGACAACTTTAGACGCTTATTGGCCTGGAGATGGTATGAGAGGAATCTACATGAACAAGGATTACTAACTTGCTTTTATCTGCCATTTATTTGCCTTCCCCACAGTTGGCCCAGTTAGAGACTCAAAGTTCTTTTCCATCGTCTTGTCACTTCTCTAAAGAATGTACTGTTCTTTGCTGAAGATGCTCTATAAACTGGAATTCAAAGCCATCTCTTTAGGAACTACTCAATCTTTGTGTGTCTCCCATGTGTACTATGTGTATATGAAATAAACATGTTAATACACTTGTTCGTTTTTTGCTTTTTAATCTGTCTTTTGTTACAGGGGGTAATTCCAACTAAGAACCTATAAATATTGAAGAAAAACTTACTTTATTGAATTTTATCTTATTGAAGATGGGCTTCTTATTGAAGAAGCCACTTAACCATCTTCCAGGTGTACTTTGTGTTGTAGATTCTTAATACATAACGGAATGAATATATTTCTAGAGTAATACTCAAAGGAACATTGCTGGGAGCCATATTCTTCCAGTGCCAGAGTAAAATGGAAAGTTATGGAATTTTTTGTTGTATGCCAGAGCTGGAAAGAATATAACAGAAAACCCAAGCTAAACACACACTGTGACATAAATGTTTCCAAGTCACCTTGGGAAAATAATTTACCAAGTTATAGCAAAAAGCAAAGGTAACATTTCTGAGTAGAGTTACATTGGTTTTACTTTTACCCTGGGTTAATAATACCTTTCTTTCACTTTAAGATCTAAACTAAATGACACCAAAACTCCAACCTTGGCTAGTAAGATTTTTGAGGGCAGGTGAAAAAAATGCCTTTTCTCAACCACAAATCTCATGTACTCAGGAAACAATGATTTGTTGGGAATAGACCAGGTGGAGCTCTATTTCCAGATATTACAATGTTGGTCCTGATTCATAGCAGTTGAGCGGCTAAAAGCATTCTAAATAAGGCAGTGTTTCACCAGGTGAAGGAAGACAATTAGAAAGGGAGGAAGTCTGTCCTTATTCCCATCCTCCACAGCTGCCTGAAACCAAAGTTGTACCCATGACTAAATCACTACTCATTTTGATCTCCCGGCTTCTTTTCCTTTCCAAGGATTATTTTGAGTACTTGGACTTCTATTTTACTCACTCAGTTGTATCTACTGTGGTTAGGAGTTTGATAAATAATCTGATTTAGCTAAGATGCTTTACTGACAGGATATCCTGTATCTCGTTAACTAAGTAAGGCTAGAGGAAAGAGTGATTAGACAATCTGAATGCATGTTATTTTTAAAAAGTAAAGGAAAAGACAAAAAAGCCAAAGTAGGTACAGGGCCTTTATTATCTCCAATAAACCAAAACAGTACGGCACTGAACTACCTTGTATCTGCAAACACAATTTATCTGCAGATGTCACATTTTTATTTTCTAATGCAAGAAAGTTCTACATTGTGCTCAACACCTGGAAATATAGGTGCAGTACAACCAATGAGTTAAAAAGCTTTAAGTTTTCTCTTTGGCAAACAAAAAAAAAGGAGGAGGGAGTGAATTAAATTAATGGCTTCCCTTGAATGTTTATTTTTCCCAAAGTTTTTCAGACTGCTTTTATAAAATAAGCGGCTTTATTGAGATACAATGAAATACCATAAAGTTCACTTCGAAGGTATACAATTCAGTGTTTTTAGTATAGTCACAGATTAGACTGTGAATTCTGTACCCAACACCACGATCAAATATCAGAATATTTTCATCACCCCCAAAAAGCAAACCCAACGACTGGGCGTGGTAGCTCACTTTGTGAGGCCGAGGCAGGCAGATCACCTGAGGTCAGGAGTTCGAGATCAGCCTGGCCAACATGGTGAAACCCCGTCTCTACCAAAAATACAAAAATTAGCCCGGTGTGGTGGCACACACCTGTAGTCCCAGCTACTCGGGAGGCTGAGGCAGGAGAATTGCTTGAACTCGGGAGGCGGAAGTTGCAGTGAGCAGAGATCGCTCCAATGCACTCCAGCCTAGGCAACAGAGCGAGACTCCATCTCAAACAAACAAACAAACAAAGAGACAAAACAAAACAAAAAAGAGCAAACCCATACCCATTAGCAGTCACTTCCCCTTCCCCTCTTCCCTCTCCCCTCTCCCCTAGCCTGAAACCACTAATCTACCTCCTGTCTCTATGGATTTGTCTATTCTGGATATTTCAGTGCCTGGGATCATATAATATGTAGCCTGTTGTGTCTGGTTTCTTTCACCTAGCACAGTGTTTTCAGGGTTCATCCACACTGTAGCATGTATCAGTACCTTGTTCCTTTTTATGGCTGGATAATCCATTGTATGGATACACCACATTTGTGGTGTTTCCTCCAGGTTGCTTATTTATGATAAGAAACAAAAGCAAGCCTAGGAAGCAGAAAGAACCAGATTCCAGCTGTGTACCCAACCTAAACCAGGGATTAACAAACACAATTACTATTATATCTGCATTTATACCCAATTGTTGTAAACTGCCCTACTCCTGGAGGATGTTAATGAGATGTCAGCTGTGGTAACATGGAATTCTAAAACTTTCTCTTACACTCTTAATGAGGAGAGAAGAAAGAAAATGGAATTTTAAAAAATTGAGGCTGAGGTAGGAAGATTACTTGAGCCCAGGAATTCAAGACCAGCCCAGGTAACATAATGAGACCCCATCTCTTCAAAAACATTTAAAAATTAGCCAAGCGTGGTGGTGTGCACCTGTGGTCCTAGCTACTGGAGAGGCTGAGGTGGCAGGTTCGCTGGAGCCCAGGAGGTCGAGGCTACGATCATGCCACTGCACTCCAGCCTGGGTGACAAAGCGAGTCCTTGTCTCAAAACAACAAAAACAAACAAAACCATAATTGAGTAATCACCACTAATAGGTAAGCAGATAAACATTGTGGTTTACCAGTACAATAGAATACTACCCAAGAATAAAAAGAATAAATAGTTGATGCATACAGCATGGATGTATCTCAGTGTAATTATACTGAGAGGGAGATAGAAGGGAGAGGTGATCATGGAGCATGAGGAAACTTTTGAATGAATATGTTCATCATCTTGTTTGTGATGATGGTCTCATGGGTGTATGCAATCAAAATTCATCAAATCATACCCTTTGAATGTGTGTTACTTATTGTATATCAACTACACATAAATAAAGCTGTTAAGAAATAATTTTTTAAAGGAGCATAGGCATATTCATCAAATTACATATATCAAATATGAGCATTTTTTAAAAATCTCAATTATACTTCCAAATGGTTGTTTTCAACAAGTGTATACATCCTAAAGAGGTATTTGCATGACTACTGTGTGGAAAACACTGCCTTAATTTTGCATATATAATTTCAATTAATTTTACAGCAAGTCAAGTTATTCTCATTTTTCATACTAGGAAACTTAAGGTTGAGAAAGTTCAGTAACTTGCCAAGGTGGTCACAGTCAGTGCTACGCTAACTTCAGTTAGTTTTAACTCCACTGCCCCAGCTCTTTTCTCTACACCACACTGTCTCTCACTGACCCAACCCTTCCCAGCACTTCCCAAGTCAGGGAATTTTCCCATCCACAGAGGAGGTTTGTGCTTTAGGATAGCATTCCACATTTGTTTTGTCCATCATTTTGTGCTGCCACAAATACTTCCCCAATGAATTTATCTGATTCAGTGGATTTATTCATTTTCAGTGGATCAGAGTGGTTAATCTAGATTAGATCAAGGCAAGTAATCCTGGTCCCTGGCTCAAAGAAATGAAAATAATTCATCTGAGATTCAAAGCAAGCTGGACAACACCAAAAACTGGCCACTCAATCCACTAGCCAGGCATGGCATTTCTTTGGGAATAACAGTCATTTCCTTTGATGTTGGGAGGCCCAAGAAGGTGGCTATCTAAAGGTGCTCTGAGGTGTCCAGCTACTTTTTGTAGCAAACTTAAACTGTAAGTTGAGGTTGCCATCTGTCTGTGAATAGAGAAAACATAGAGTGGTTTTCTCTTTCTGTGTAGCTCCTCCAGATCATCTTTCACCACACAAACAACTGAACTCTGTCCAAATGCTACCATTGTAGCTGGGTCCATTTGAACATGGGCTATGACCTTGACTAAGTAAAATTAATAAAAACGTGAAAGCTGGTTAAAACCATTTTTTTTTCTAAGTTATCTACACTTTTTGGAAATGCTGCCATTTCCTTCATGCAAGACTTCCACGATGAAGGTTAACTGTGCTGTGTATCTTCCATTTGCCCCTCCAAATCCATTCTCCATCCACCTGGTTTATGACCCAGGAAACTAAACTGCATGAAGCCAGTAGCAGACTTCCTTCTCTTTGCCTCCCAGTTGGGTTTGGCCAATGAGGAGCATGAGCAGGCAATCAGAATAAGTGGAAGAATCAGTTCAGGCTACTTGTTTCCTGGGTTCTCTGCCTGCAGGATCATTATAATCTGGCTATATTCCTTTCCTGGAGGCCACAGCTCCACTAAGGAGGTCCTTTCCTCACTGTCCTCATACCTCAGGCCAAAGGATAACACAGGAGCCCTGGGAAACTGCATTCTCCCTTGCAGTTTTCCTATACTCTGCCCTCATCCTTGGAAATACTCTTTTTACTAAGTGCTCTTGAAATTAACCAGTTTGAGGATGCCAGCTGTTTCCAATACAGCTGACGTTTCCTGAGGGCTGAGTATGCCCTATTCAGAATATGAACTTATTCAAAGTTCTCAGTTTATATGAAAACACTGACATTCACGGGGTTAATAACAAGCCCAGGCAAAGATAAACAATGGCTAGATGAGGTGTAGAGTGGTCAGACAGCATCAATTCAGCCTCACACCAATGCTCATTGGCAATTGTGTAAGGTGAAGGCATAGTCACATAGACTTATGAGAACAGTGAAGGTGGTAGCTACATTTCACAGATTTTAAAATGTGAGGAAAGCAAAACATTTTCGGGTTGATATGTCATGCTTCTTCATGCTTATAAATTATATTTCCACGGTGACACCAACTTTTTTGCATATGGTATTCCACTTCGATTGAAGCTTTAAGCCATTTTTTGGTTGTAATTATCAAATATAAAGAAAGAGACACTTGCTACAATAAAAACTGCCTAAATGGCAAATCTAAGATTTCAGAGAGGTACCATCTGTTTTTCCTCATTGAGAGGTATTATCATATATAGTGAAAAATGCTATAAAAGTGAAGTGAGGCTTTTTGTGTCATGAATAAGTTATAATCTCAAGTAGATTTTGATTACTTAGAGCTTATAGCAAAGACATAAGTCCATTAAGGAAAAGATGGATCTTGATCCTATCTGACCCCAAAACAAATAACTTCCTATCTCCAGAATCACCTCAACTATATCATTCCCATGAAGTATATCTAAAATAACTGCTTTAAGATTTATTTTCCTTGATTTTTCTTTAATGAAGCCAAAATGTTATTAATATTTAACATGAATCTGTAAAGGTCTTTTAAGTAAAAAGGCTAAAATGTTGAAATATTAATAATGACATTTTGTTTATTTTTTGTTTGGGGTGTGTGTGTGTGTGTGTGTGTGTGTGTGTGTATGTTATAGAACAGGGTGGGGGATAGAAAAGAGAAACCCATTGAATAAATCTAGGCCAGAAAGGTAAAAGCTCTATCTTTGTATTCATTATGGGTATTTATCAGAACTTAAAAGAGTACTTGAAAGAAGGTCTCAAAAGAAGATCTGGAGGACCCTGGCAGCTTTCATTTAACTCTGCATAACATCAGATGGTTCTTAGAAAGCACTCACTTATTTTCCAAATAAGTGGTAATTTCGCTCTTTCAACTTTTCCTAACTCAGTGTGACATATCATTGAATAATACCATCTTATATGTGTGTCATATTTTACAATTTATACGGTGTATTCCTATTCATTAGCTCAATTGATATTTACGTATTTCAGGTAGAGTCAGGGTGAATATTACAACCTCCATATTACAGATGAGGAAACTAAGGTCTGGAGGTATAAGTCAAAACTCTTTTAATCACAACTTGAATTAGCTTGGGCAAAACATGGGAATGTATTGGCTCATGTGGACTGGATTCATGGACTGCAATTATGACTGAGCTCTCTCCTTTCCTTTCTCTCTGACTCTCTGCTTCCCCTCTGTGCACTGGACCTGATTCTTTCCACAGACTGAAACACAGCTTTATGTGATTCTTACTGCCTTGGGACCAGAAAGGATGGGACCTCTCCTCTCAACTTGAGTTGGAAAATTCTAGAGGAAGAACCTCCTGGCCCCTGCTGATGGCAGGCCCACCCTCGGAACTAACCACTGTGGTCTGGGGATGAAATACTGTGGCTTCCTCAGCATGGGTCAAGTTTCCTCCCCTGTGGTCAGTGTTACCTAAACAGCCTAACAAAATCGGAACAGAATAGCCACTGAGGAGACTAGGAGGAGAGAAGCAGCCACCTTAATTTGTTTCTACTGCCTTAAATAACTTGTCCAGGGGCTGAATCAAAACAACTGCCCAGATTTTCAGTCTGCACCCATCTCCTTCACTTCACAGCCTTTTCCTGCAGAAGCCACAGAGGTGTAACTGCACTTCTCTCTTCCTCACAGTTACCACGTGGTCTGCGTCAAGACTAGTTGGAAAAGACTCGATTCTGTCTTGATTCTGTCACTTTTCAGCTGTGTGACCCTAAGCACATTACTTAACCTCTGGGAACCACAGCTTCCTCCTTTGTAAAATAAACAGTTCCTGCATTGCAGGGTCATCTAAAGGATAAAGGGAGATAATATACCCCAGATGACTTTGAAAATCATAAAAGAACTACATTAAGGTTTATTACTTAAGTTCCATATGTAAATGTTAACAGAGGCTCAAACTACACATTAACATCCTTCAGCTGTAGTTCTCACTACCACCAGCCCTCTCTGTTAGCATCACTTTAGTTCTGACATTTTTTTTTCTTTCAGTTGTAAAAGGCACATTTTAAAAAGAAGCATAATAGTGTCTCAAAATGTAAAATTTAGCTCAGAAGAAAAGCTTATGAACAGATGGTTCAATGGCACTTATACTCACCTTTTTGATACAGATTAACCAGGAGATGAAAAATCTCTGTGAGAGACACAAGAAACTCTCAACAGTGGTTGCCTCTAGGGACTGAGGCTAAAAGTTGGTGGAAAGAAACACTTTTATTTTTCATTTATGCCTGTCTCTACTACTTGAATTTTTAAAATCTTTCACATATATTCTTTTTTTCCTGCATGAATTCCTTTCATAATAAAAAAAAAAAACTAACTAAAAATAAAATCATAATTGCCATAAAAAAGGATCATATACCGGCTATAGTATACAGTATATAGTATATGCCCGTTATAGTATACAGTATATAGCAGTTATAGTAGATAAATGATATAGTGCCTGGTACAGAAAAAGCTTTCAATAAGTTCGTGCTTATTGATCTAGATATCCCTAGTTACCACCTAATCAGCTAAAATAAAATCTAATTTTATCTCTATGAATGTATATTTTTCCATGAATCATATTGTAAGAAATGCTCATTACCATCTGCCACGGATATGATTTTAAACTCATAAATTCACACACCAAACATGAAACCTCCTTTTTAAATTCTCAATTATAAACACAGTACACGTGGCTACCTTTCAACGCTGTTACTGCTCTTCTTATAAGCTGACTTCCTTATTAACATTGGACAATGCTGGGCTTCTAGGAACCATACCATTTTACAGCTGCGGGTTTGCATGATATTTCTAAGAAATTAAAGGTTACATGGCAGCATATGCCAAAGCTAACAGAGAGATTTAAATAGTATTTTTTAAAAATGATGTAAATGGCTAGGAAGTTTGAATGCTATGCACTGGTTAAGTGCTATACTGGTTGCCTAGTTACATCTCTGTAGAAAGGTTAAAATGGTTGTCTCTAAATCTAAAAGAAATGTAAAGTCCTAAAGTTTCATGATGAAGCTAAGGATTGCTTGCGCACCCCTCTGCAGTCACGCCTTGAAACAAATCCCCATCAAGTAATGGTGCTTGGGAATGTCTTAAGGAGATTTTTAATCAAAAGTATTTATATATATGAAATTTGTTACCTTGCTCTCATTTCATTAAACTTATTACATCTGAACTCTCCTTTTTTCTTTTTTTGAGACAGTCTCGCTCTGTCGCCCAGGCTGGAGTGCAGTGGCGCGATCTCGGCTCACTGCAAGCTCTGCCTCCCGGGTTCATGTCATTCTCCTGCCTCAGCCTCCCGAGTAGCTGGGACTACAGGCACGCGCCACCATGTCTGGCTAATTTTTTTGCAGTTTTAGTAGAGACGGGGTTTCACCGTGTTAGCCAGGATAGTCTTGATCTCCTGACCTCGTGATCCGCCCGCCTCGACCTCTCAAATGGACTCTCCCTTTTATCACTACGAATTGCAGTCTGCTACTATAGGCTATTAAAACACTTTCCAGCCTAGCTGGTGCAAATTTTATCCCACGATAGATGGAAGAAAGTCCAGTATTTTAAATTTTTAAACTTAAAAGCAATTTTTTACTGTGACCAGCTCTGCAAAGTATAGGCCAGTCTACAACATAGTAACAAAAACTACACAGCTAAAGAATAAACAACTAGTATCTTAACTCTCAGAGATGTTCCTCTTTTACCTCTCAAGGGTTTCCTAATTAGTTCTACCTTGCAGCCACGATTACATCCAAATATCTGCTCCCAGCAATGGAACAGAATAGAACAACTTTGGTATAGAAATTTAATATGAGTGTATTAAAACGGATTCACACTTCTTCCAGAATTTGAAGGTAGGAGGAAACAGTCTTTTTCTTTTTTCCTCTTGACGTTCAGTCGGCATTTTGTTTTGAATTGAGGTAAAATTCACATATAAAATTACCATTAGCCATTGTAAAGTGTACAACTCAATGGCAGTT
Source organism: Trachypithecus francoisi (assembly GCF_009764315.1). Classification (NCBI taxonomy): domain Eukaryota; kingdom Metazoa; phylum Chordata; class Mammalia; order Primates; family Cercopithecidae; genus Trachypithecus; species Trachypithecus francoisi. Next base: position 53,501,620 of record NW_022681468.1, read on the forward strand.
AGTACATTCACGGTGTTGTGCAGCTATCACCACTATCTAGTTCTGAGACATTCCATCACCCTGGAAGGAAGCCCTGTACCCAGATAAATAGTTATTTTGATCCTTATTTACATTTACTCTCTAATTTCTCCTTGAAAAACAATTAAAGAACCTAAGTTTAAATTACAGCATAAGAACTTGATGTATTTTCATTTCTTCTGAAACTTGTTGATTCACAAAAATCAGTAAAGATTTGAAGTTGAAATGAGGCTAATCCTAGCAAAATGAAACCAGGATTGAAAGTCCTGAAAGGAAGAAACCCAAAAAGAGATTGAGGAAAAAAATCAAAATAATTCACAATTCTGTCCAGGCCCCATCCTTGCCAGAAAGCCAGATTCTACTTTAATGACTGATAGTGCTGAATCTTTTTTGGAAAGGAAAAAAAAAAAAAAAAGAATTGAAATATGCTTTGGATCTACCAAGTAGGAAATTTTGGAAGACAGGAAACAATTAAATACATTTTTAAAAAAAGAAGTCTTCCAGCTCCTAAAAGTCAAATGCCTATTCTAGGGAAGCTAATTTATTGTTCTTTCAAGTACAATTACAGCTCTCTTTGCTTAGTCCTAATGATTTAGAGAACAAAATTCTCCAAAGAAAAGCCACAGAAATGTAAGGGATGAGGCCCCAGGACCTTCAGTTTTCATGGTTTCTCAGTGTGGCTTTGCTATGGATGATGTGGGCAGAGTACTGCAGAAGCAGTGTGGAAAGGCCCAGCAAGCGTCTTTACCCAGATGCAGCAACTTTACATGGGGGTAAGTGGCTCATGCTCCACTGCTGGGAAGTCAGGAAGCGCCATGCTCTTAGAACCAAATAAGACTCCAAGACATGATCCAGTCCAATCCCCTCCCCCTGGGCATTCAAGATAGTCTTCCTAATACTTACCTCTTTCTGAACAGTCTATGCTATCTCTTAGCAGGGAAAAGTTCAATTTTGCTCTATGAAAGGCAGGATTAAAGCTAAGAGAGCTCTGCGCTGCATTGGCAAACTTGGGTTTTATAACTTCCATGCAGGCTGACATGCTGAAAAAGATTCAGCGAAGTCCTGTGGTCACCTCAGTAACAAAAGCTTTTAAAGCTTCCATCATCAGAGGCAACGTGCAGAAGCCTGCTGGTAACACAGGAGAACTGAAAGGGCAGCTAGGGCTTGTGACTACAAACGTGGCTGCTGCTTCTCAGTTCTGAATCTTAGGGGCTTTTTTGGTCTTTTTAAGCTGGTCTGAACAAACATGCATATATAGATATAGATTTTCCAAAAGAGTTAGATTAACCCCTGTTTTCAACCCAAATATTATGGGATATGGTCATTATTTGGTTCACTCAAAATTTATATTTTAACAATGCATCAATGTGACAGCTACTTTCTATTAGAGTCATTTTGTTAGGCATCTGGAATGACCAACTGTCCTGATTTGCCCCGGATTCTCCCAGTTTTAGCACCGATAGTCCTGTGTCCCAGGAAAGCCCTGTCTTGGCAAATAAGGGCAATTTGTTGCCCTGCTGCTAGCTCTAGGTTTGGACTTCAGGTTTGTATTGCTGAAGTGTCTAAAAGTGGATTTTAAGAGGACTTGCTACAAAAAAAAAAAAAAGCTGAAAATTTTTAAATCTTCACCATAAATTTCCAGCCATATTCTACTCAAAAGACGATTTAAAAAAAAAAAAAAACCCAGTGATCTACTTCATACACCAGGCAAGAAACGGTTTCTTACTTTGTGGGGATGACTTAATGTATGGAGGAAATTATACCATACCTAGAAATTGGCTATAATAAATACCACTCCAGTGAGGTTCTGTATTATTATGTTATTTTTTCCTCCAATTTCCACATTTTAAAGCCTAATAAATAATACATAAAATGACAGGCAGACATAACAGCACAAAATAAAAACCTCACATTTCTTTGGTTCTATTCAAGACCTTGTAACCTGTACACTGTAGGCAAACCCTCCAGAGTTGGAGAAATGATGAAAGCAGCATACTCTCTAGGGGTCACACCTATAGTACCCAAAAGTCTGGCCAAGAAAGGAGCCATTGGACTTCAACCTGTCCCCTTGATCCAATGCCAGATACTTCAAGAAAACCAAAAGGCTTCAGTACCTGGACCTGCAAAGTGAGAACTGTAGAACCAAGATGAGAACTGGCTTCATCAATGTTGGAAATGTTAACGTTTTAATCCTATACACTTAGACATTAGATGGTCTGCTATCTGAAGCATTTCCACCGTTCTGAAGAATTAGTCTCTTTGACTTTGTAGTAGGCAGAATAATAGGTCCCAAATATGTTCAGTCCTAATCCCAGGAACCTGTAAATACATATCCTTACAGATAAAGGGACTTCAAAGATGTGATTAAATGGAGGCCCTGGTGATGAGGAGATTAGCCTGGCTTATCCAGGTATGTTCAATCTTATCACAAGCATCTTTAAAAAATCAGAGAACCTTTCCTGGCTAAAAATTAAGAAGACGTGACTATGGTAGAAAGACACAGAGAGAGGCAATGCTATTGGCTTTGAAGATGGAGGAAGCTCTACAAGCTGTAAAAGGCAAGGAAATAAATCCAACCCAGAGAGCCTTCAGAAAGAAACACAGTCCTACTGATACTTTGCTTTTAGCCTGGTGAAATCCCTATAGAATCTAACCTACAGAATGGTAAGATCATACATTTGTGTTGTTCTAAGCCACTAGGTTTGTAATAATTTGTTGCAGCTGTCATAGAAAACTAATACATCTTTTATCACAGTTGCTGTTCAATAATGCCTGGGTAGTATTTTGCTTCTAACCTCAATATTTGACCATTCCCTCATGTTTAATTTGCTTCCATGTATATACTTTGAAAACTAAATTTAGCACTAGACCAAATATTCTGAAAATCCCCCCTGACAGTACAGAATGATACTTCCTTTTACTTGTCTACTTTGTTTAGCTTCTTGCCTTTGTTAGCACAGAGACTACTTACATCAGGAACTACTGAGCATAACTGAAACCACTGATTTTGAATGAAGGAAAAATGCTTTTAGGTGAGTGGAAAATGCCAAATAACCTCTTTAAAGTTGTGTGCAAAGACACGGTAGTTCACCATGTTCACGATGTCTCCCTAGAGTGCTCTGGATGTCACAATGACTGGAAGATGCCACAGCCTTTTGTGAACCAAGGACAGGGATACCAAAGAGGATAATGAAGAATTGTCCCATTGGACGTGCCAGCAAACTCCATTGACAAACTCTGCTTGGATTGATTTGAAAAATTTAAGCATACTTATTACCATGACAGAAATCAACTCAAAGAACATCAGATACTTATAAAAGAGTCATTATTAGTAGCATTTGATAGAATATGGGATGTCTCAGCCCTCACCTAAAAGACATTAGGTACTTAAATCCAAAAGAACTTGACTATAGGGTAGCAAAAGCAATACACGGTCTTAAAAGCACACATGCACAAAGGGTTTTCTTCCAATCAGCTCTAGACCAGAGATTCTCAACCCTGGCTGCACGTTAAGGTCACCTGGGGAGCTTTAAGGAACACCTATAGATGTTCAGGCCCCAACCATGGAGATTCTGATTCAGCTGGTCTGGGTAGGGCCTGGAATTAGGGTTTCTAGATGCTCCCCTGGAGGCTCCGACATGCAGCCAGGACTGAGAACCACTGCTCTGTCCATAGGGAGCAGCCTCCTGCACATACTCACGTGAATGTGGCTGCTCCACAGATTTGAATCAGTTCTTCCCTTCCTGTTTTGTAGTACAGTTATCACCACCCATTCATTGTTCCAGAAAAAGAAATCTGGGAGTTATTCTAGACATCTTCCTCTCCTTTACTTCTCACCTTTAATCAACAATTTCCTCAGTTCTCCCAAATCCAGCCCAACATTTCCAGACCCAAGACCTCCACTCGTCTCCCTTCCATTAGTCTCCCCCCACTTCTCTGCTGCCTAAGGAATTATCCTGTAAAAAAAAATTCTGATTGTGTGCCCTTTTCTGTCTCCCCACTCAGCAGAGAAAATTCAAACTCTGGAGCCTGCCCCTTAGGGTCCCTCCCAGGCTTCACCAGCCTTCTTCTCTAGCCTCATCTCCTCAGTTGGCTACTTTCTGGCCACGGCCTGGCCACCCTAAATTTCTAAAGCTTCCTGGAATAAGTCATGCCCTCTGGGGCCTCTGTGTACACTTACAAGTGATTTCTTATTCTTGGAATGCCCTTCCCTACTTCTCTGACTGAAGGCACCTCATGGATAGCTCAAAGACCCCTTTCCCTTCAAGCTTCTTCCCCTCCCCATCTTGGTTCTCTCCTCCAGCAGCATCCACCACACCGTGCTCCCACCTTACTCAGCTGGACACAAGCACCTCCTTCTTTACACACTTTTCTCCTCTGTGAGACTGAACAACTCTGGGCCAAGGCCTGTGTATTTTTCACGTTCATATTCCCAGTATCTGGCATGAATTCTTTTGTCCATTCATTCAACAGTTTTATTAAATATATAACAAGTGCCAGACACCTTGCTAGATGCTGGAGGCAAATGGTTAGGAAGTTATTTGCTATTCTGGCTCTCGTAGAGCTTGTATTCTTGAAAGGGAGGCAGATGGCTGGATGAGTGTTTGTGGTAAAACAGGAAGGTCCATCAGAGGATTGGGAGCTTTGTTTTGTTTTATGCTTGCATGTTTCCAATATATTCAAAAGTGAAGAAATGTCAAAAACAGGTTTCAAAAATTATGGCATATTCTGAATGTTTACATTTGACAGAGTTGTATGATGAAGGCCATTGTTTCATTGTCAGTACATCTCTGACAGATCACCTCATTTGGAGATATCCAAAGTCCAAATTTGCAAACCTTATAAACATGAGTTGAGGAAAATTGATCCTCTTATCCTAAGGAAGGTCTGATACCTAGTCAACATGAAATAAATACCTGCTGAATGCATAAATGGATGGATGATTAGCTCCAGTAAAGCAAGTCAGGTTATGAGTAGGTTTTATTTTTTATTAGCATTTGCTGTATTCCCTAAACGGTTATGTAAATAAACAATTAAAAGCCCAACAATTCAACAAGTGCCCATAATCCAATGGGGAAAGAAGAGAAGTAGGTAGAGGTATAAATGAAACAATTCCAGCCACGAGTTGACAACTGTTGAAATTGGGTGATGGAGATGTAGGAATTCATTATATTATTCTCTCTACTTTGGTATATGCTTGGCATTTTTCATAATGAAGTTACATCTTAAAATGTGGGGGGGGGGATCTAAGTCATTGACTACAGGAAACTGTGTATCTTGGAGTAGGCCAACACATTATCACCTGTCTAGGATTATGGTTACCTTTCAAGTCCACAACAAGATTCAAATGCTATAGCTAGTTCCAAAAGCTAAATAAGCTTCTTCAAGACGAAACACCTATAGCATTAGATTGACCTTTTGTTATTGTTGTTGCTGCTGCTGCTGGAAAAGCCCTTACAATGTTTACAACCATCTGTTAAGAACAGGGTTCTTGCACAGGGTATGCCCTCAATGTCTGCCACCTATTAATGATGTTTGTGCCATAGGGATACATTCTGTTAAGGCAGCAGCCTCAAAGGCTCTCCAACTCAGGTTTTTAGAAGAAAATGAAAAAAGTCTGGATGAAAATCAATTTTAAATATCATTAAAGACAGCCATTTTTTCTTTAAATCCTGAAGTCATGTCACTATTGATAAGGACTCTATGACTGTTTCTTTCAATAAAATATCACGTTTTCATCTATAGACCACTTAATATTTTTTTTCCTCTTTAAGTTCTGGTTAAATTCAAGATTCTAGAAGAAAATATTTCAGAATTCTTACCTCTTCAGCTCCTAAAGCCTGAGGCTCACTGGCAGATCTGGCTGTTGAGAAAGCAGAGAGAAAAATGAATTTTTTAAAAGGAAAAATAAGGTGATACACAAGAGCTGGATGAGCAGAATGAATGAAGTTTCTGACACGGGGGTGGGTGGTAATGGCAGTATAGTTATAAGGGCAGGAGGTCTCATGGGTTTACATTTCAGAGCCTAGAAATGAACCTTTTATTAACTCTTTTCCTTTTAAGAAATAGATTTGTGAAATTGGAGTCCCTTTCTTTGTGAAATCCCCTAGCGTGCAAGAAAACACGAAAACACAAAGCTCACTTAGGAAACTAGACGAAGCAGAGTTCCTGGTGGGAGAGGCTGTATACCAATGGAATGAATAAGAACAGTCTTTCCCTCTGACCTAATCTAATTTGCTCCGAGCAGGACCAAAGCAGCAGAGACCAACACAGTCTTGCTCCAGGTATTAGGGACAGAGTTTGAGTGTATACAGTTTGTGTGTATCTGGCCCTTTAGGAGGGTGGAGAGGACATGTTGGTGGTTATAAGAGTATCTTTGGCACCCAAAGCTTCAAAAGGCTGTTTAGAAGTAGAAGACACCTATGCCCTTAGCCACGAATGACCTCTGTGGCTATCGAGCAGAGGTGGTCTACTTTTGCTCAGTGCCGACTGTGGTTCCTACGGGAGAAATTCCTGCGTAGATGAGCTTCTTTATTCCTGAAAAGCTTTAGAGCGCTCAGCTCAAAGGGAATTGCTAAAGCCTCAAGGAACACTTTCCCATTCCTATTTTGCTGTGTCTGAGAACAAAGAGATATCTCACATCTAGAATATTATGAATGAGGGTGGAACTCAGATTCACAAGGGGTTCTAGGACCAAACGAACATCAGTATCTCCAGAGGCCTCACATTACTTGAGACTGGCATGTGTGCTACAATGTCAACCCAACCAATTATATTCCCAGACTACCATAGGGGCCATACGTTTTTAAATGGGCTAAAGTTATCAGAAAACCATTATCTCATGATTAACGACAGCAAAAAGGAAAAAAAAAAAAAAAAAAGCCAAGGGCTAAAAACAACGTATTGTCAGAGAATGAACCCTAGAGTAACAAAGACTAGGTGGGACATGCAAAACAAGCCTGTTCAAGGGGGTTCTGGACCGGCACTCATTTGTTATTGGTGATAGTGGAAGCTGGCACAACTTCTCTCGAAAGCCGTCTGGTCCTGTTTATCAAGAGACCCAAATATGCTCTCAGTCATTGTTTTAGTGATGCCACTCCATGACTTTAACCAAAACAAACCCAAAATGTGGACAAAGAAGAATTATCAAGGTGTTAGAAATAGCCTAAATATCAATAATTCAACCTATTAAGTAAAACAGAAACTCTACATGATAAAATTTTAAAACAACGAATACAAGAAATTTAAATGGGCCAGGTGCAGTGGTTCACGTCTATAATCCCAGCACTTTGGGAAGCCAAGGAGGGAGGAACACTTGTGTCCGGGAGTTCGAGACCAGCCTGGGCAACATAGCGAGACATGTTCTCTACAAAAAAAGTCAAAAGTTAGCCAGGCATGTTGACGCACACCTGTGGTCCCAGCTACTTGGAAGGCTGAGGTGGGAGGATAGCTTGAGCCCAAGAGAGTGAGGCTGTAGTGAGCCATAATCATGCTACTGTACTCTAGTCTGGGTGACAGAGTGAGATGCTGTTTCAAAAAAGAAAAAAAGCTTTAAATGATGAAAAAATGCATTTTATATTCTCTTTTTACTTAACTTTATTTTAAAATTAATAAATACTGTTACTTTAAAAAGTAACTTAAAATAAGTTTACTTTATTATAAAGTAAAAAGAATATAAAATGTATTTTTGTCATTTAAATTTTAAAGTAAAAATATAAAATATTACATATAGTGTGAACTCAACAATTTTCTAATATACATATTTACACATATTAATTTTTTTATATATATTTTCTGTCAATATATTTTTCTAATATATATGTACTAACATATATTATATACATACATAATATGTTGTATTATAGAACATATTTTCTAGTATAATTATACACAGTATCTTTCTAATACATAAAGACTAGAAGAAAATACATCAAAATATAAACAATATGTTTCCTCTGTTCAATAGAATAACCAAAGTGGCAGAAATTGCTAGATATACCCCAACATCTGCTCTTGTCTTCTTCCATGGTTTTAATAGAATTCTAAGCTAAGCACCTACATATCAATAATAGTTACCTTCCCCAACCTCCCTTGCTGCTAGGTATGTGGCCATGTGACAAAATTCAATGGTACAGCATCAAAAGTGGTATGTGTAACTGCTGGGTCAGAGCCTCCCCTTCTAACTTCTTCCATACTGCCCGTTATAGCAGAGCCTTTATGGTAAGCCACATTAGACGATGAAAGTGAGAGAAACCTCATAGGAATGATAGAATAACAGGATAGAAGGAGCCTGGGTTCCTGCATGATCTTGTGGAGCACAGCTACCTTGCCAGTCCTGGGCCATCCACATCTGGATTGTCACATTAAAAAGAAGTAACTTCTGGCCAGGCGTGGTGGCTCAAGCCTGTAATCCCAGCACTTTGGGAGGCCGAGACGGGCGGATCACGAGGTCAGGAGATAGAGACCATCCTGGCGAACACGGTGAAACCCCGTCTCTACTAAAAAAAATACAAAAAAACTAGCCGGGCGAGGTGGTGGGCGCCTGTAATCCCAGCCACTTGGGAGGCTGAGGCAGGAGAATGGCGTGAACCCGGGAGGCGGAGCTTGCAGTGAGCTGAGATCTGGCCACTGCACTCCAGCCTGGGCGACAGAGCAAGACTCTGTCTCAAAAAAAATAAATAAACAAAATAAAATAAAATAAAATAAAAAATAAAAATAAAAAGAAGTAACTTCTAACTTATGTTAGCCACTGTGAACTCAGGCCTCTGTTACATGTAGTTCAACTAACAATTTAATTAATAGATGGGGCAATTTTCATTTTTTCTTTCAAATTTTCAATAATTTCCACATTTTTCAAAAATCAGTATGAATTACTTTGCTGATCCTAATGTTAAGAAAATTAAACATAGAATAAAATTTGGGTAACATGTGCCTTCTTTCCACATAGGAGAGGAAAAACGAAATCTAGAGTTTAAAAAGTTCTGCTTTAAAATCTGATTGAGGCATACTCTAAGCAGTAAAACTTTAGTCAATGCATTATAATTATTCATTACAGAGGATACCCAGACTTATTTTTTTTTTTTTTTTGAGACAGGGTCTTGCTCTCCCAGGCTGGAATGCAGTGGTGTGAACGTGGCTCACTGCAGCCTCAACTTTGTGGGCTCAAGCAATCCTCCTGCATCAGCCTCTCAAGTAGTAGCTGGGACCACAGGTGTACACCACAATGTCCAGCTGATTTTTTTTAAATTTTCTATAGAGACGGCTGTTTCTACATTGCCCAAGCTGGTCTCAAACTCAGGGGTCAAGCAATCCTCCTGCCTCAGCCTCCCAAAGTGCTGAGATTACAGGCATGAGCCAATACACCCAGACTTTTTTTTCTTTTTTTTTTGAGATGAAGTTTCGCTCTGTCACCCAGGCTGGAGTGCAGTGGTGTGATCTCGGCTCACTGCAACCTCCTCCTCCCAGGTTCACGCCATTCTCCTGCCTCAGCCTCCCAAGTAGCTGGAACTTTAGGCGCCCGCCACCACGTCCGGCTAATTTTTTGTATTTTTAGTAGAGACAGGGTTTCACCGTGTTAGCCAGGATGGTCTTGATCTCCTGACCTCGTGATCCACCCCACCTCAGCCTCCCAAAGTGCTGGGATTTCAGGCGTGAGCCACAGTACCTGGCCCCAGACTTCTTAAAGTGAATTTAGAAACAGTCTTCAAAACAGATTTGTGTGTACACTCATACCTTTAATTTAAGGGTGCTGTTGGTTCTTCACATGGAATCATACTGGATTTCTCCTACAGTAATTCCACTGGCCCAAGAATTTGGTTGACTGCCCATCAACCAAGTGTATGCTTTGATTTTATTTTCCCTTGGAGTAGTAATAGATTTGGCAGAGCTCACATAACCTCCTGGGTCTCCTTTGTGTCCCACAGGTCTGCATTATAAGATGACTGCCCAAGATAAAGGAGTCATACCTAGTCCATAAAATACAGAAAAGATATCTTGCCTACTTGGGAATCAGATCTGAAACAATGGCCTCATTAAAACCAGCCTCTAACCATATTAGAATAATATGCTGAGATCATTTAAACCTGCAATAATGTTCATCAGCAGCATTTGGTGCCTTTTAGAGGATCATTAAAACCTTGTGCAGAGGCACACAAGACACTCCACAAGGTTGACCTTAGAGACTTACATGAAGTCATATATCAGAGAAAGAAACTATTTTTCCTCTTTTTCCCAAGAGAATGCCAAATGATCCTTTTCTCCCTTGTGAACCACAATATCCAACACTAATATGACTAACCTATATTCAATAACAAAGGCAGGATGCCAGGGTTTCTTCACTTCCCTCTCAGAATGACCGTGCCAGTACATTCTTGAGAAACCCCTTCACTCTCTCCTGCAGTAGGCAAATTGAAGCTAATAGTCAAAGCTCTGAATTCTGTTTCTCTCCCCCTCTTGCCTTTGCAGGAACATAAGCAAGCCAACTCAACAGGCCTAATTACCATGGTAACAACATGCACCGTGATTATGAGTGTGTTTGTTTTTTAAAATGACTCACAGATTGTTCCCCCAGAAGCCCCAGACACACAGGTTTCTGGCTGGTTTATAAAATCCATCTGAAGTTTTCTTGCACATATCTTGTGCCTATTATCATAACTGGTGTGATGAAGAGAGATTCATCAAATCAAATATGCCTTTCTCCTTAAGGATGAAAAAAATCCATTTTGTTCCTTAAACACTCCAAGATTAATCAATTTAAACCTCAGGTTTATAATGAAATTAATTTGAGTTTGTACACTGGAGATAATTAATCTGTTCCTAATTTAAATAATTAAGGTATTTCATAATGTGGTTTTAGAGATCCAAATGAAATAATCAGGTGAAATAAACTTAGTGAAAAATATAAAACAGTCTAAATCTACAGTATTTCATAATGTGGTTTTAGAGACCCAAATGAAATAATCTGGTGAAATAAACTTAGTGAAAAATATAAAATAAAACAGTCTAAATCTATGGGTACATGACCACATGTAAAGTGTTACAAAAGAATAGTTATCAGTCTTAATATCAAGATGTTTCTAAACAAATCTACAAAACAACAGCATCTATTTTAAAAATGCAAACATGAAAGAGTCCAGACATTTGGAGAACTGTGGACTACTTGCACTCATCTATTCAATAAATATCATTTTAGACCTTCTATGTACTAAGCACCATTGTTCATAACTGGAACATCACAATAGGGCTTAGGGAAGACTATTTTCTCACAGGAGGCAAAGGCCATGGGCATGGCTCAGTGCGTTCTCTTCTCTTAGGGAGCTCCTTTGCTTCACAAGGCACCTTTCTGGTTAAGGTTATCAGTGAGAGGGAACATCACCTAATGATTATACCAGGCCTGGAGTTCAGAGTCCTAACATCAGCATCACAGTGGACTCCCTCAAAACAAATAAAACATATATATGCTAGTAATTTTGATACGTTGATTTCTTCTGTGTGAAGTGGAAATAAACCCTATTTTAAAAGAAATTTAAATGGAATTTATATAAATCTATTTCACTTAAATCCCTTGATGCTAACATACATTACACACACACACACACAGAGACACACACACAAAATAGTCATTTAAAATTACTATATTCAAATATCTACTGTACTGTAACCAATAATATATTTTTTCTCTAGAGTTTGAAGGGCAAACCAGATTGTTTCAATCCATATAGGCTAGGTTATATTGTGGCAACAACTCAAACATTCTCTGGCTTATTTGAGCAAAGCTTATTTCTCACTTTCTCTCCATGTCCACTGCGGTTTGGCAGAGATGATCCTTGTGTTGTCTTGACTGTTCGACCCAGGCTTAAGAGTGCAGAGACCACTTCTATCCTTCAACCACAGCACTCACATGCTGGTTCTGATGGCTTCTTCCAGGAAGTGACACATCTCACTTCTGTTCACTTCACCGGCCAAGGCAAGGCATGTGGCCACACCTAACCAAAGCAGACCCGGAAGTGGAAGCCTATCCCGCGTTGGAAAGGAAAACTGGAGATATTGATGGCCAAGCACATGGATTCCCGAACAAATAGCACAAACCCAGACTAACACTTCATGAAGTCAAAACGACATTCGACGATAATAGGCTTCCTTCGGGGATGCCTTATTCCAAGGTCTGAGCACCTGTGATTAATGTTGGGTCATAGCAATCATTTCTGCAGAATTTGGTACAAATCCCTTGGATAGAATAAAAGACAGTCTACTGCAGACTTGTGGTAACAATAACTTATACTAATAATAGATTCATTTTGAATAATTACGCTACAATTCAGGCACCTTGCTAAGTAAACATTTCACATTTATTATGTAATTTTCTCCTGACAGTTTTGTGAAGTAGATATCACCTTATTTCCCATTTTATAGATGAAGAAGCTGAGGCATAGGAAGCTTAAGCAACTTGCCCCAGTAATTCTGACTCTAAACCAATGTCCTTTAACTACTACGCTCTCCCACGTGTTATCTTTGAATGTTACTTTTCTACACTTCAGTATTTTATAATTAATTTAAGATGAATAAGACTAGTTGGACCATATATATATATATATATATATATATTTTTTTTTTTTTTTGCCTAGGACTTTTCACCTCTACTTAAATTTTTCTTATTTTAATTTTAAAAGTCATAAAACTATTTAATATCAACTTTTTTCCAAAGAAAAAATAAAAATGTCAGTGAAATGCCTTAATGCCCATATACAGCAATGTTCCCTAAACACAACCATCACTCATGAGGTTTAAAAAAACGGCAAAGGATCAATTTAGTTTTCCTAAATAAAGCCTCTAAAATGAAAGGAAATGAAAGTGAGGGTTTTTTTCGGTTTAAATTTTTTCACAATTTTTCTTATATGGTTCTAACATAGATCAGATAAATACTCTCCTTAAACAGAGCTCTGTTGGCAAAGTCTAGAATTAACTTACTTTCCTGTCTAAAAATGCAAATCTAAGAGTAGGAAGCACTCCATCATTTATTTTAAAAAGTACTCCTACCATTAATGCTTAGTCTGTTATGATGAACATGCACAGAAATACACCTTAGAGACAAGTAGTCAAAACACTGTAATGACAGCAGCTCCACTGAAATTTCCCTTTTCACTATTGCTGCTTCACATACATAGCCTCTGAAACATAATGCCAAAGTAGGAGGTAGCAACCATAAAGAGAATGTAACAATAATGGAACTGTATATGCTGCCTCCGGAGCTGGAAAGTGGAAACTGTTTTCTAAATAACTCATAATCAGAAATTCCAGAGATGATCCATTCTTCTTTACAGGTACTGTAATCAACAAAATACCTACCTCTCTAGAGAAAACATGGTTTTCATTTAAGTTTGACAGATACTATACACAGAACACTTGGCGTCTCTAGCTCATTACTTGGCCCAGGGTAGATTTTTACGTAGACCAAATTGATTTAAATGACCAGTCAGGAAAATTCAATTTAATTATATAATATATATATTTTATAATGCAGATATGCAGGGCTGGTTGTCTAAATTAAATGGCATTCTTATTGCTTTATAGGACCTGATGAATTTCCTTCCAGAATATTTTGTTTAGGAGGTTATTCTTTACTTTGCCTAGCTTCCTCCAGTCTGTGTTTTTCGCCAGGATTCTTCCTCTGGCCTACCTAGATCATTGCTAAAAACAAAAACAAGTTTTTAAAAAATATATATTTTTTCTTTTAGGTTCAGGGGTACATGTATAGGTTTGTTATAGAGCCAAAAACAAGGCTTTTGTTCGTGTTTTTCTCAAAGGGAAATGCATGGAAACTCTGTTCAATTCAATGTTGTGTGATATTGCTCAGTTATTTAACCTTTTTAGCCTTGATATCTTCACTTATAAAATGGGAATAATAATAGTGGCCAACTCTATTGACTGTCTACCCACTAACCCCCTCTTCCTTGCTAATAGAACCAGACCCTTTTGCTGGGGTTTGATGACTTTGTTTTTCAGAGGCTGGGCTGCTCCATGGCCTCAGGAGGAAACTCTTAAATTAGCCAATCACAGTGGTTCTGTCTGCCTACTTACTCATACATAGAGCATGTGAGTCGTGAGGGGAAATTCCACTGGACACAGATTTTCTGTGACTTTAAAAAGAGCCATGGCAGGGCAAGGTAGCTCGGGCCTGTAATCCCAGCACTTTGGGAGGCCGAAGTGGGTGGATCTGTTGTGCTCAGGAGTTCAAGACCAGTCGGGGTAACATGCTGAAACCCCATCTCTACTAAAATACAAAAATTAGCTGGGCATGGTGGCACGCACCTGTGGTCCCAGCTACTCAGGAGGCTGAGGTGAAAGGATCAGCCCTCCCACTGCAGGCTAAGGCTACAATGAGTCATGATCATGCCACTGCACCCCAGCCCAGGCAACAGAGCGAGACCCTGTCTCAACAAACCAAAAAGAGCCACATAACAAATCAGCCGCCCCTTGATATGCCTCTACGTATGAAATATGCCTTTAATTCCAAAATTGTAGAAGCCATGTCCACACAGTGAGGGGAAATCAACCTGCTGAAGGTGTCACAGTAGGAGGAAGGGAAGAATCCAGGTTGCTAAAGACATTATCCAGCTACCACATAAGTAACTCTGAAGCTACCCTCCTTTCAGAGGTCTTGGGATCAATTTCCTATTGTTTACACTATTTTTGTAGGGCATTCCTTTACCAGCAGCCAGAAATATCCTGATAGAAAAATAGTGGCCTTATTTCATAGGGTTATTTTAAAAACTAGCTAAAACAGTAATGTATATAAAGTATCCAGCACAAACTGAATGCCTAACAAATGCTCACTCTCAACTTAATTCTTGACATATGTTCATCTTCACTTATTCAAACTAATTAATGCTTTCTTTACTCTGTGTGGTCTGAACGACTCCTCTAGGAGGTTTTCCCTGGTTCCCCAAAACAGAATTAAGGGCAGAAGTCATTGCTTTCTCCTCTTTATTCAGATAAAGGTAATATCAGGTACCTAAGGTTATTTTAAACAATAAGAACAGTATTTAATTCAGACAAGTAGTGTGGTGCTGATTGCAGTGTAGAACAAAAAAATGTAATAAACAGAGTAGCCTTCCTGACTGTGTAAATCAATTTGAACTAAATAAAATCCAACCCAGATCAAGTAATCAACACAGCAGCCAAGTGTTCTGCATTTGGAGTCCACAAAGTTTATTGAAAAGCTGCTTTCTGGAGGGAAAAGACATATTTTGTAGATTACAGTACATGCATGTGAAGAAGGACACATTTCCTCTGAAATTTCACCTGATCTTTATTTCAGAAAGGCACCTGCACCTTCTGCTCAAAACCTTCTCCACAAGCCCCCTTCACCCCAATATCTTTAGATGGCTGACTCCTCAGCATTGTTTTGTTCTCAACTCAAATGTTACCTTTTCAGAGAGATCCTTCAGGGATTACTCAATAAAGTAATCTCCCAATTACCCCTGCCAGCATAGGCACAGTCCCCACCGTTCAATCTGTTTCTACTTCAATCCATCAAAGCACTCGCTGTTACTTGATATTTTATTTTATTGTAAGTCATTTCTGTCAATGGGTCCCAATCCTGGTTGATTCTGATTTAATTACTCTGTGGTGAGGTTGGGACATAGATATTTTTTTCAAAGTACCCACTCAGTGATTTCTAACGTGCAGTTAGATTTAAAAACCACTGGTTTCTGTGTTTATTGAATCTCTCCCAATTCTCGAATGTAAGTTTCAAGAAAACAACTGGACAGTTTTGTTCATCCTAATCTCCCTGGCATCTTGAAGAGCACGTGGCACACTGCAGACGTTAAGACTTAGAACAGATCGACTAATTGTATTGTAATTATATTTCTGTATTTGTCTGTTTTCCCCACGAGTCTGTGAGCTCTTAGAGGACAAGTACTATGTGTAACCCACTCTGCATCAAAAAATGAGTCACTCAAGAATGTTCACTAAATAAATGAATGATAAACAAACTGCATTTTGTGGTATAAGGAAGACAAAGATGAAACCAAATGTGACCGCTGCCCTCAAAGAGATTGGAGTGTGGTCAAAAAAAAAAAAAAATGCAGATTGCTGTTATACACTAGAATGAGCTAGATGCTGTGATGAAAGAACAAAAGATTTCAGAGAAGGCATTGTTTTCTATTGGGGAAAAAAGGGAAGAAACCAAGGTAGGCTTCATGAAAGAGGCAGCATTTGAACTGAGCTTTACAGGACAGGTGGAATTTGGTTATTCAGAGAAGTAAGACTGTGGGGATGAAGTATGGAAGGGGAAGCAAGAACTAACCTATCCCAGGCAGACAGAAAAGAACTCAAAAAACAAGTCAGCCCAGCTGGAGGTTAGGAGGGCCTGAACTAAGACACCGCCCATAAACATGGAAAAGAGTCAGTATGAAGATATTTTCCCAATCACAATTGCAAAGGGCTATACAACTTCCTGCAACTAGGGGTGCTTGCTGAGGAAAATAGTGAAGTTGAATTATCATAACTTAGGTAATGAGAAATGGGGTGTCATTAACAGTTACAAAATCAGGTGAGGAGCTGGTTGAGGAGTGGGAAAGGTGCTGGTGAGCATGGTTTTGGACATGTGAGTTTCATTTTCTGTGGGTTGGATGTTCTGGTGAATTTGCAGGCAACTTGCTGTGCAAGCTGAGAGAGGAGGTGAGAGATCAGGATGCTTAATCAGATTTGGGACTGACCAACACAGCAACAATGACTGAAATCACAGGACAGAATCTGATTAAGGGAGAGGGAGAAATTAAATGGCCAAAGACTCGTATCTTGAGAACACTCATATCTTGGGACAGGAACTGAAGTTAGTGAAGTTGGAGTCCTCAGAGAGGTAGGAGGAAATTTGTTTCATCTACTTCTTAATTACTCTGTGTGAGTATGGAAAAACTAAGCATGTTTACAGGCAAAGAGGAAAGGACCAAGAAAGAGAAGAAACTAAATATGTAGGACAGAATTATTGTCACAACATGATCCCTTAGAAAGTAAAAGGGAATGGTATAGAGAGTCCAAGTAGAGGGTTTACTCTTGGCTTGAAGGAAAGATGGTGTTAATTTGACTTAGGAAGAAGAGGAGAATGAATGATGTGAATGATGCAGATGTTTCTGTCCCCCTACATATCCATATGTTGGAACCTGATCCCCAATGCAATGGTATTAGGACGTGAGGCCACTTTTGGAAGTGATTAGGTCATGAGTATGGAGTCCCATGCATGGGATTAGTGCCCTTATAAGAGAGACTGGAGGGAGCCAGCTGGCCCCTTTTGCCACATGGGGACACACAGAAAGTGATGTCCATGGCCTTTACCAGACATCAAATCTGCCAGCACCTTGATCTTGGACTTTCCAGCCCACAGAAGTGTTAAAAAAAAAAAAAAAAAAAAAAAAAAAAAGATTTCTGTTGTTTCTGGGTTACCTCATCTTTGGTAATTTGTGACAGCAATTCAAATGAACTAAAATAAAGGAAAACATGGGGAAATTTTGAGGTGGTAAGAATGAGGTTGAGGAAGTCTGTAATTGCCTTCTCAGAAAGACAAAAGGTGAGGTCACTTCTAATGAATAAAGGCAGTAGGGACTTGGTTGAATGGTTTCCAATGAAAATGCACAGCAGAGAGTGAAAAGTGGACTACAAAAGGAAGAAGGGAGGAATTTTGAAAGAACAGCAATGGCCCTACGGAGGGAGATGCAGTGAATCTGGAGTAGAACCAGTCAGCCCAGTTTTCAGCCCCTCTCCTCTATCTCTGAGTGCTGGGTTGCTGGGAAAAGGATCAGGGGAATGCCTGACCCCACACCCGGGCTGGTCAGGGAGCAAGGGAAGGCCAGGGAACAGGGAAGAAGTGGTCAAGAGACTGGTTTTTCAAAGCCTTTTCATTAACAGCTTGACTGTTTACACATATTTGCCAAGAGATAAAGGGGCTGATCCTGTCTTATCTCGAGCCTCTGTATACAGTGGTACTACTTCTAAGAAACATGTTATCACTAAAGTTTGAGAATTGAGCCCCCTTTTTTTATTGTCAGTGGTTAATGAATTCCTCTAGAGATTGTCTGAACATTGACTCCCACTAAATACAACTTGTTGTCTTTAACATAAGAATTTTCAAGAACCATATATTTACAGATATCTCTAATACTCTTACCTGAAAATTTAAATCTATTCCACAGTGGCAGCTTTTACACCTGAACAAGTTTGTACACAGAAACTCCATATTTACATAGGGTACTGAATGTAAACAGTCTACTCTTTTTTTTTAAACAAAATATTTTAGTCTTACAAACAATTTTGAATGTGATAACGTATAAAGACTTTGCCCTAATACAGAGGTGAGATGGAGTTTTACCTGGGAGGTAAGGAATTAATGAACTGTGCAACTCTAAATTCCAGGCCTATTTTATTATCCCTTATGAAGAGGTTGATATAGGCTGGGTCACCCCCAGATCGTTTTTAGCTCTACCATTCTAGCATGTCCTAGGCCAGGGACTAAGTCCTTCATAAAATTTGCATTATATTTTTAATTGAAAAATAATAATTGTGTATATTTATGGGGTACAATGTGATGTTTTGAGACATGTATACATTGTGATGATCAAATCAGGCTAATTAACATAGTCATCATCTTGGGGGGGAGGGGGGGAGGGTGGAGACTAAATCTTAACACAGCTCTGCAACTCTCCTCTCCCACCCAGATCTAGTAAAGCCAGGCACCTGCGTTCTCCCAGTAATTGTAGAATGAATAGATGTGCACATTAAATAAAATTAGGGGTCATTATTTGCAAACTTCCCCCCACCCCTGGCCCCCAGCACATGGACAAAGTGCATTACAGAAAGTTAACATGAATTATTCAGGAGCTCTTCAAACCATGTAAGGTCAATATCTGCCCACACACCATAAAGCTCAGATATTGTTGCTATTCAATAGGGTCCCTGCTAATTGTTCTGCCCAACACTCTTCAGCCTCACCATACCTTGCCTCACCAGTTTAAGGATTAGGAGTAAAATCTGTCATGGAAAAGGAAACAGAGGATTCATTATTTTTGAAAGTGAAATTTTGGTTAGAATCACATTTCATTAGTAGAAATTTGTTGTCTCAGAAACCCGTTGTATTGTTTAACTACCATAGCCCCTCCCCACAAGTTAATGCTCCTCTTTATAAAGGATTTGAGAGCAATTTAGTACTTTAATTTCTCCCCTCCCTTTCTGACCATGTACCTATTGAGCATTTTTCTCTGCTGAATGAGAGGGGACCAGAAAAGCACTGAAGAAACAGCTCTCCAGTGCCTCTGTAGTGGTAGCCTGGTCTAAGACTTGACCAGCAGAATCACCGGTGTGACTATCTACAATAAAGGTTTGAATTTCACTATCAGGTTCTGGACATCACCAACTAGCAGAAACTATGCACATTTTCTTACCCTCTCCTTTTGATTTCAAATGTCACTTTTGAGAGAAGTATTTTATTTGGGCAGGGATAATACTGTTGTATAAAGGATGTTAAATATAAAGATTATGATTATGATCTAATGACACATTAAGTTAAAAGATCCCACCATTTGAAAATGTCTCCTTGAAAATCTGACTAAAAATTGGCAAAGATTCTCAACACAGTATTTCTGGGGAAAAACATCAGCAAGGAATATGAACGGACATTTTTCTAAGAAGATATACAAATGGCCAATAAGCACAAGAAAAGATGCTCAACATCACTAATGATTAGGGAAATGCTAATCAAAATCACAAAGACATACCACTTCATACCTCTTTGATAATGGCTATTATCAAAAACATAAATAAAAAACTAAATATTGATGAGAATGTGGAGAAAATGGAATCCTTATTCATTGCTGGTGGGAATGTAAAATAGTGCAGCTGCCATGGAAAACAGTATGGCAGCTCCTCAAAAAATTAAATATATAATTACTATGTCCCATCAATTTCACTCCTGGGTTCCCAAAAGAAGCAAAAGCAGGGACTCTAACAGATATTTGTACACCCATGTTCATAGCAGTATTATTTACAATAGCCAAAATGTGGCCCTGGGGCCATCAAAACAGAGTAAACAAAGTATTGTTTATACATTCAATGGAATATTATTCAGCCTTAAAGAGGAAGAAAATTCTAGCACATGCTACAACACGGATCAATCTCAAAGACATTATGCTAAGTGTATTAAGCCAGTCACAAAAGGACAAATATTGTATGATTCTACTTATATGGGATACTTGGTCAAATTCATAGAGACAGAAGTAAAATGGGGGTTTCCAGGAGCTAAGGAGGGAAAGAGGAGGTACTGATAAATGGGTATAGAATTTCAGTTTTGCAAGATAAAAACAGTTCTGTGGATGGACGGTGGTGATGATAGCACATCAATATACTCGCTACCACAGAACTGCATACTTAAAAAAATAGTTAAAATGGGAAATGTTATGTTATGTATATTTTATCACTATAAAAAAAGTCTCCCTAAACCTGTGAGGCAGTGGTAAAGGCCAAGAATATGCTAACTTTTCCTTATGTCACCAAGGAAGAAAAAATAACATCTGAGTATCTTCTATGTAGAAAGCACTCACTTATCCACACACAAAAGCAAAAACAAAACAAAAGAAAAACTTTGATTATGTATTACTAGCCCTTCTTTACAATGAGGAAACTGAGGTTCCTAAGTTAATGTACCACGTTAAGCAGTAAGAACCAGTGATAGGTTTCAAAGGCAGATCTGCCTGGCTCCAAAGCCTGTGTTCTTTTCACTCCACAGTGTTTTCTCCTACCCACAGAAGTCTTTTATGAACAGGCTTTCTACTTCGACTATACAATTTTTAGACTTAAAAGTTGGGCTTGCTTTCTGAAGCAGGCTAAACAAAGTCAGTCAACCAAACACATTCACTCACTACATGCCCACCATATGAGGCCCAAGGCTGGCCATGAAATAATGGAGTCATGTTTCCATTCAGCCATTGGCCATATGGCAGAAAAAAAATAGTACAATTAAAATTTCAGTGTTGGTCTACTCCTCAACAGCCAGTGAATACCCCAAGAAAAATCATTATGTCTTTCAATATTCCATATGGCCAGAATAAGTGGAAATAGTTTCATTTTACAGCATAGAAGCATATTCATCTTTTTCCTAAACATTCTACCATCATAGTTACTGATCTGCTGTTACTCACTAATGTTCTGCTTCAAGCTGGAGTTTAACAATTAAGAAATGTTTTGTGCTGTGCAGAAAATAGGCACCTCTGAGTTGTTTTCAGAAGGATAGCAGGGCCCTCTTGACTCTACTATGCCCGTCGGGCAAGGTTTCATTTTCTTACTCATGTGTGAAACACACACAGAAGAGTAATGCAGATTGTCTGTGCCTCCCCAAACAAAGCAGGGTGTTGGCATTATCTAGTGAATACAGCCTGCAGTGGAGTAAGTACCAAAGGGTAAGCCTGTCCTCATCCATGCAGCTCAGGTTGCCAACTTTTTACTTCATTTCATGATGTACAGCTTGATTCTAGAACTCCCCTGGGTCATTCTGGATCTATGATCTACCCTAGGTCTCCTAAGAAGATGATCTTTACATATTTCCCTTTAGGATGCAAATAGGAAGCCGAACTACAAAATCCATATCACGACTTGTTTTGCCCACAAGTTTGATTAAATTCAGTAAATCCTTCAAGGAGTTCCATGGTTTCAATACCAGCAGTACTTTGTCTCTTAGGCATGGGGCAGGTTTACTTTAATGAGTAAAAAACCTCCGAGAAATAGACATTTTTTTTCTTTAGTAGCTATGAAAGCTTCCCATCTCTCAAAATGTGCTGCTACTCCACAGATTTTGAGAAGCCATATCAATTTCATAAAGATAGCGTTAAAAACAGCCCTATAGCTCTTCACAAGTGAGAATGATGATAAACGAGGAGGTACATACACACATACCCTCTCAACTCGCATATTTGGTATTTAAGAACTTTATGTTTCAAGAATTTGTGCCAAAATATTGACATTTTTGTTATTTTCACTCCAATATAAGCAGTTTTTTCTCTTTCTTTTGAAAAATTATCTCCTTTCATTATAGAAACTCTAGAAAAAAAATCCTTTTATCAATGACTACTTACTGCTTAACTGTACTTTCTGTTGAAGATTAAAAAAATAGCTTAATTCTTTAAATCGTGCTACACTAGGGTATTAAACTCTCCTATATATCCTGTCAGAGGAATCTCACAATCTCAATTCTCATCTGCCAGACCTATTTAGTATACTTTTACATATCATTCATAAATATGAACAAGCCATAGACCCAAGCTGTCATTAAGAACATTCTTGGCTCAAGAAAATCAAAGAATAAAAATCATGTTCTGGTTTTACTACTTCCGTCTATCTACAGCATATTCGTGTAAGGAAAGAACCCAGCTGCACTTTTTTATTGTGTTCCTCACCGAGGCTAACATGCACCTTGACCTAGAGGTGAAGAAAACACATACAAACATAAAATCCATACATATACTAGTATATGATTCTGGACAAGTTACTGGCCTTAAACCCGCCACACTCCTTTGAACAAGGATGCAACTTTAGGATAAGACCTACTGGCAAATAATAGCTGTGCCTGAGGTTATCCTGAAAGCAGCTGCAAAAGCTAAGGGAGGAAGACACTGTTTTTTTTAATGGTAAATACTGCCCCTCACATACGCAATTCGAGCCTTTGTTGGCAAAATCTAAGTACAAAAGAATTTAACTCCCCCAAAAGCGAAATCACAGCCATTATGTTTGCAAATCAGAAGACATCCCAGTGCAATGTGTAAGAAAGAGAATACAATTAATATTTTACACCACTTACTCCCCTAAAACAAGGGGACTGCAAGGCTCCGATGACCAGACCACGGCTTCACAGCCCCAGATGGATTTCGACTCAGCCCTGGTTTTCTTCCGAGAGAACTATACAAACAGCTTCTTGTTGCCCTGTCGAGTCATCAAATCTAAGCACTGATGATGAGCTTTTTTTTAATCAAATGTGTCATAAATGTTGTCGTTCTCAAAGACCCTTCCAAAAGAATCTAATCATTTCCCCTAGTACTGAAGCGATGTCTCTATCATCCCTTAGAAATCGGACCTTAAAACCACAGGCGACGGTCATTTGTCTCAATTAAAAACGAGCAACATGGAAAACGTTTCCTTTACCTTAGCTCCCGAGGCTTGGTCAGAGGAGTGTGGTTTTCCCCTGTCTCCGGAGCTGATCTGTGCAGGCGAGCTCCGGCGCAGCCCAGCCCAGCCCAGCCCAGCAGTAGTAGGAGTTGCCCACGGAGCGCGGCGGCAGCGTTGTGAGTATGTGTAGCGGCGGCTGCAGCCCAGGGACTAGTCCCCACCCAGCTTTGTCTTCAATCAACGTTCTTTCTACAGGAAGCAGCGCATCTCCCACTTCCTCCTCTTCTTGGTAGCTGTTAGCAGCTTGCTTCTTTTCCCTCTCATTTCCATTTCAGAGCTTACTCTGGTGGTTTTGTCTGCTCCTGGGCTGCTGACAGTGATTTGACTTTAATCCCCCTTCTCCCTTTGTTCAAGTCGCTCTGGTGCTGTCTGTTCCTTCCTTCCCCTGTTCTCATGGCCCCACCGTCACCTCAGCGACAGCTTCCATACACTGCTCAGTCGGCCCCCTTCCTGGCACATTGCCTGCTTTTTTAGCCTGAACTTAGCTTGTAGCTATTGTTGTTCTTGCTGCTGTTGTTGCTACTGCTGCTGCTGTTTTTTTGGGTCAGCATCCCCTGGTCAGGTTCTGGCCCCCAAGATCCCACACCAGCCTCCACTGTTCCTCCTGATTTACTGTGGTCCCCATCAAGCCAGCTAGCTGGGAGCTTGCAGCTTCTCACTGCAGCACTTTTCTCCGTGGCCAACATTTCAGATGCTTCATTTCTCCAAGGTCCCACTACCACTGAGATCTTACTTAACCCACATGCTCAGAAAAGAATGGCCTGATAAGTATTCTTATGGGGCACGGGAACTAAACCAAGTTTGGCGATGCTACCTATAGGCCTAACAGTGAGGACTACTCCCAAAAGATTCTCATAGATGGGAAGGAATGAGGTGGTGCTGAATGCTACACGTTCCCAACAGAGAAACTGAATACCCCTCTCCCCATCCCACACACACTAGCAGGGCTGAAAAGACCCTTGTGATCCTCCAGTCCCTTCCCTTCATTTTAGGAGGTAATATCGTGGAACACACAAGGGTAGGGACTGCAAGCTGTCTGTCTGCCAGAATTTCAATCCAAGTTGCCATTACTGACTGTATGAACTTGGGCAAATTATTTAACGTCTATGTGCCTCAGTTTCCTCATCTGCAAAATGTAGTTGATGATAGTCATGCTCTACAGTAGAAATCTGAGGATTAAATGAGATGGTATACAAAATAGTTCTGGGGACACAGGAAGTATTCGGCACATGATAACTCTTATTATTTTCAGAGGACGTTGGGCCTCACATTCAGCAAGTGATTTCGGCAGTCAGCAGCCAAATTCTCACCAGTACTTGGTTTTCCAATTCCTCACTATTAGTATGTTTGCAACTGTACCCGGATGCTTTAATAACAATTTATTCAACGTGTGAGTCATTCTCCCCCCAGTACTAACACAAGGTACTTTGGGGAAGCTACAGATTAAACATGAGATGAGGGAAGGAGAATCCTGTTCTAGTGTCCAGGCAACACTATGGAGTTAAAAACAACGACAAAAAAAAAAAAAAAAAAAAAAAAAACACCTCTTCTCAGGAATCAGTGCCTGGAAAGCTAATCTTGCCAGGCACTAGTTAATTCCCCAACTCCTCCTTTTTAATCCAGTCTTGCCTTAATCCTCCAGCAAGTAAACTAACAGGAAATGTTAGAAATCTAGGACTGATGGAGAATAACTCACCAGGTGAGCCTTCCAAACACACCGTGGGGACCACAGCACATTAAGCTAGAAGGTACAGAATTTAATTTCTATGAAATGTTCTGAGACAGTCCCAAAACACCCTTTGTTTCGATTTGATGTTCCATGAACAGAGTTTGCTTATTTTTTCAAGGAAATCTTTCATCAAATAGGACCCTGATGCCAACTCACTCACACCTGAAAACTACAAAATGGATTGATTTAAGATTGAAAATGAGCAACTACCTTCGATCCACCAGCAAATAGATTTGCAGTAGTGAGAGGATTGGGCATGAATCCACCAACATGTGAGTTACCTCCACACCAGGAACCCTGGTGCCAAAGGTTACCAGGAGCTTTTAAATGTAAATTTAAATATGCATGATGCCAAGTCTAAGAAAAATGAGAAGCATGTTATTAATGGTTGGAAACAGGACTATGGTTAATTTTAGACCAGTAGGTTCTGGCATTAACTCTAGATTCAAGTACAGTAACTTTTTGTGTCTTTTTGTTTCTAACTCACTCTCTCTCTCTCTCTCAACCATCAGAGAGTGGCTGGTATTTATATTTAAGCCTATATACTAAAATCTCTTTCAAACAATAAAATCTCTACGAATTTTGCCTGCTGCCTTCTAATCAGTTCTTCCATCTCTGGCCCTTATAAAACTCAGAGTAGGTTAATTGCCAGTGTTAGGAGGTGCCAACAAAACTCTATACAAAGCTAAAAACTAGATTTTAAGATCTCTCTCTCTCATTAATACCTCATTGCTTTTCAACTGATCCTAATAGCCTCTTTTTCAGGAGAGAAAAGTAAAGTGTTGGGGTATAGCTTGGCCAGGATAGATTAATCCAGTTTAGAGCTCTTAACACAAGTTTGCCTACCAAGTTTGCCAAGTGTTAATTTCTTAGGAAAATGACATCTCACCATTAATAGTTTATGCATCAATTGCTAACCATGAGCCTATCCCAGTACATTTTATCACTGGGTAAAACAAAAGTCTGTAAAATACTCTAACATTCATGCATGGCCGTATTTGCAGGCATTAATACTTTGTATTTCTTACATCTACTGGTAGCGGAGGTTGGGTAATGAAGAGGACATAATTTCGGCCTGATGTCTCTCCTATGTTATTGAGCTTTCTAGCTGGATGTTCCTTGGAGTTCTTAGGTTTAATAATCCGCAAATTATATACTATACCTTCATCCAAAGCCTGTTCCTCTTTCTATATTCTCCATTTCATTTAATGAGGAATACAAACCATTTGCCCACATCAGGAATATAAGAATAACCACCAAACCTTTTATCTTTGTTATCCCAATCTGACTTAAAGTTCTTCCTCCTTTAATTCTCACCACCAAACTATCTCCTTGCCCAAACTCCTCCTCTCTCTTCCTCTTGCCACTGTCTTATTTCACAAATGCTTTGTTTTTTTCTGTGCAATTACAATACTTTCTACTTTGTCCTCCTACCTCCAGTCTCTCTTCAAAGCCATCCCCACCAGAAGTACATTGCTGAGATGGAGAGTTGATCAAATCACTTCCCTACTATAATACTTCAGTATCTCCCCTCCGGGTTGCTTACAGGATATATGCCTTAATTCCTCTGCATGGCATACAAAGCCTTCTGTGATGTCACCTTTCCACATTCTCCCTTAGTGCCTGTTGCAGCCTTATATGCTACAACCTTCACAGCAGGTTCCTGAAGGGGCTGTGCTGTTTTCTCCCTGCATCTTGGCACATGCTATTTCTGTCGCCAGAAATGCCCTATCCCTTCCTCTATTTTGCCTACTAGTAAACCCCTACTTATCCTTTAGGACTCAGCTTTTCTCAGAAGCCTTCCCTGACCGTGGAAACTAAGCAGGTGCTTCCTTTTCTGTAAGTGTGACTGGTGCCTTGCCTCTACTTCCATTTCAGCACTAAGGACATTATTTTCATGTTTTGTTAGATGTGCATGTCACCCCTCAGCATTTGGGTCCGTTAGGGTTAGGTCCACGTTTGCTTGTCACACAGTAGGTAGTCAACAGATGTTTGTATAATGAAAAGGCATCATTGGCAGAAATTCCATTCCTTTGAGTGAGGGGAGAAAAAGGAAGTCTCAAAAACAAGAAGTTGGTCATGGGGTAAGAAACAATAATTCCTCTTTCTCTATATATATTTTGCAAATTTTCTATAGAAATCCATGGCACATGCACAACTTAATATTTGTTATATGGGCAAGCCTAAAAAATTCTAGGACAACTCCTAGTTCCATTTCTGCATTGAACTTCTTATAAAGAAGCATAATCTGGCAACAAAAAAGTAATTAGAAAATAAATATTAAGGCTGGCCTCAGTGGCTCATGCCTGTAATCCCAGCAATTTGGGAGACTGAGGCAGGCAGATCACTAGGTCAGGAGTTCGAGACCAGCCTGGCCAACATGGTGAAACGCCATCTCTACTAAAAATACAAAAAGGAGCTGGGTGTAGTGGTGCACGCCTGTAGTCCCAGCTACTCAGGAGGCTGAGGCAGGAAAATCACTTGAACCCAGGAGGCAGAGTTTGCAGTAAGCCAAGATTTTGCCATTGTACTCTACCTGGGCAACAGAGCAAGACTCTGCCTTGAACAACAACATCAATAAAGAAAATAAATATTAAAAAGAAAGCTATTCTTTATTTGTATCTCTGTAGGAACTTTAAAGAGACTGATGAATAAGCTAGAAACACTTCTCACATCCCCTTCTGTACTCTCAAATCTTTGCCACATCCCAACTGTCCCAGAGCATCTCATATGCCAAATCCCCAAACTCCCTAATCTCTCTGCAATGCTGTACACCTCCTTCTCTCTCCTCCCCTGCTATGCCCAACTAGTTCTTTATTTTTTTATTTTTTTGAGACAGTCTTGCTGTGTCACCCAGGGTGGAGTGCAGTGGCACAATCTCAGCTCACTGCAACCTCCACTTCCCAGGTTCAAGCGATTCTCCTGCCTCAGCTTCCCGAGTAGCTGGGATTACAGGCGTGCACCACCATGCCCAGCTAATTTTTGTATTTTTTTGTAGAGATGGCATTTTGCTATGTTGCCCAGGCTGGTCTCGAACTCCTGACATCAGGTGATCCACCTGCCTCAGCCTCCCAACGTGCTGGCATTACAGGCATGAGCCACCGCACCCGGCCTAGTTATTTTTTGATTGACTTGCCTTCTCTGGCAGAGCCCACCCTATTTTTTCTTTCCTGTCTCAGCTTTGGTAGGTAGGTCGGTCAGTTGGTCTCTCTCTCTCTCTCTCTCTCTCTCTCTGTTTCCAATCAGAAAGGAGCCTATCAGAAAGGAGCCATCAGCTGTGCCAGCAAAGCCACCCCTTGAGTGCATGTGTGGGCTGCAGGGAAGAAGGAAGAGTAAATGGGAACAAAAAGGTAAATCCATGTAGTCATAAATCTTGTCCACTCTTTTACATTGATGGTACATTTAATGGCTTACTTAATTGTTCAGCTGAATAGTAATCAAGAACAAGTAAATTACCGAGCTGTTATTTTATCACAGAAAAGCTAGAATTCCAGGCATTTCTTGGATCAACTAAAGGGAACAGAAGCCTCTTTAAAGAGTTCTTCAAAAAGATATAATCATGATCTGATCTGTGTGTCACAGGATCATTCCCTACCCCCAGACATCTGAGCCTAAGCCCAGCTGTTAGGAGCCAAGAAGACTGAATCATATTTGGCTTGAAGAGAGTCAGGGGGTGGGTGGGCAGAACTAATCTTTCTGGAGAGAGAGTGGCTGGCCTTCACTAATGAAAAATGTCAGTCTCTGTCTCACGGCCCAGCATAAAAGCTAGTGGGACAAGGGACATGAAGAGTAATAGCCAACTCTTTCATCAGAGAGAAATGTGTTGGAACCATGAGTTCTCTCCTTTTGCTCTGGGCACAGCCAGTAGTGTGAAGCCCCCCAGATCCTTCTCTGATATTGCCTGAAATGTCACACACATAATACATGTGTGTGTTGCATATATACACATACTCCTGGGGAGGCTATCGGTGATGAATGAGTTAAAGATGCTTGCTTTCCTAACCCCTCATGAGAAAACAAACACAAATGTTGATGAGGAGAGGAAGGGGATGGGTAAGGAGGCCAAGAGTAGATGGAAGTTGAAGAAGGGGGCTGGAGGAAGGCTAACCATGAAGCCTGAGGTCTTACTGAAGAGGACAGTAGCACAGAGGGACACAGGCAGGGAGAAGGCAAAAGACAGGAGGGAGGCAGAAGTAGAGTTGGAAGTAGGTAAGAAAGAGCCATGGCTGGCCTAGTGCGGTGGCTCATGCCTGTAATCCCAGCACCTTGGGAGGCCGAGGCAGGAGGGTCACTTGAGTTCAGGAGTTCAAGACCAGCCTGGCCAACATGGTGAAACCCCATTTTTTACTAAAAGTACAAAAATTAGCCAGGTGTGGTGGCAGGTGCCTGTAATCCCAGCTACTTGGGAGGCTCAGGCAGAAAAATCGCTTGCAACCCTGGAGGAGGAGGTTGCAGTGAGCTGAGATAGCGCCACTGTACTCCAACCTGGACAACAAAGCAAGACTCCACCTAAAAAAATAAAAATAAAAACAAATAAAAAATTTTTAAAAGAGTCATGGAGGCCTTGCTGTGGAAACAAACAGTTGTGCCCAGAGAGAGTTTGACCAGGCTACTAGGAACAAGGGCTCCACACCCCAAACCAGGGCTGCCTTGTATGTTTCTGAAGTTCTGGTCTTCCCATAAGCAGAAACTGTTCCAAACCCCAGCAAAAGTTGGAGCTGGGCTATTGACTGGGGTCAGGTGAAAGAATTTAAACCAAATGTGTTACTACCATAAAAACAGAAATAGTGATTCTGCGAAGTAAAACTTATTGCTTCCAAAAAGTCCCTGAAGATCAATATAGATATTCAAGGACAGGACGGGCATGGTGGCTCATGTCTATAATCCCAGCACTTTGGGAGGCCAAGGCAGGCAGGTCACCTGAGGTCAGGAGTTTGAGAACAGCCTGGCCAACACGGTGAAACCCCATCTCTACCAAAAATACAAAAATTAGCCAGGCATGGTGGTGCACGCCTACTCAGGAGGCTGGGGCAGGAGAATCACTTGAGCCTAGGAGGCAGAGGTTGCAGTGAGCCAAGATAGTGCCACTGCACTCCAGCCTGGGCAACAGAGTGAGATTCTATTCCCCCCCCCAAAAAAAGGGAAGAAAAAGAAATTCAGGGACAACAGGAAACAAACAACAAGATCAAGAAGAGGGAGTCTGCAGTGAAGTGTGACAGAGGTTAGAGAACACTGTGCACCCACAAAGCCTGGGAAAAATAGCCTTTGAAAAGGAATGTCAGAATTAAAGGATACAAATCTGCAAGATTAATATCACACATGTAAATCATTTTGAAGTATCTTGAAAGAAAAGCTATACAATAATAACTCCAATAATTTATAGGCAAGGCAGAAAGGCAAGACTTAGTTTTTCTGTGCCAAAAATGTAGACTGGACAGCGTGATCTATTTTGTCAGTAAATAGGTTGGCAAGAGAGGATAGGGAATTAAAGGAGCTGTTTAAAGGCATTTTTCTTTGTGTCTTTGTTGATTTCCCTACTGGAAGGGGTTTTCATAAATTTACTTGTGACCTTCCTTGGCTCCCCTGCCTCTGTTCTGTACCTAAGTTTTCAGGTTCTCATTTTGAATTTTCTATGACAGAATTTCACGAACAGAACCATAGCAGTGGAGGGAACTATGGCTTGTGAATGTATCCCTTCCATCAGAGTCCACTAGAGTGTGATCACTAGACCTGCCACTCCCTGAGGGCAAGGGCTGGGTCTCACATCTCTGCATCTTCAGCACCCACCTCGCACAGCACTTGGCACATTGCATGCACTTAGTATTTGGTTGTTAACTTTAACTGAATATAAACAATTAGATCCTGTGGAAGAAAGTTATGACCACTACTGACCATTTTGAAAATACCAGAACATTTTATAAAATCAGCTAAGAATCTAAGAGAATGAGTGAATAACTACTAAGACTGCTTAAAATATTACCAAAAATGTCCCCAGAAATCAAAAAATGAGAAGAGGATGTAGCAAGGGGGTAAATGTGATAGTGATTTTGAAAAAGGAAAGACCGTGAAGCTACCGACCAAGTAATAACATTAAACCAGCAGGAAAAAAAAAAAAAATCTGTCTTTACTCAGATGATAGTAAAGTCCCACTATATGTAGAAAACTCTTATGAAGCAAAGTGTTGTCAGTTGATTGCTCTTCCGGCAAATCTGTGAACTCTGAAGGTGCATTTGCAGTAATGCAAAACACTTCTCATGAAATGTTGCTAAAATGATTTCCATTACTTTTGTAAGAAGTTATTCAGCATTCTTTAAGTATTACTTGTATGATTACACAGGGAAATTTCAACAGAGAAGAATTATGTAGTATAGAGTAAAACTGGAAGTCTCAAATTATTGACTTGGCAGAAATAATCTATAATTAAGATTCCTTAGCAAATTACTATTTTTTGTGCAGTTTTATAACTCCCCTCCCTTGCCCCGACAAATTACCACTTCTTTATCCTGGTTATAGCTCTTATCACATTGTATTATCATTGCATGTTTACCTCTATCTTCAACCACATGTGAAATCCTAGAATTCACAGGTAATGTCTTACTCAGTCTTGTATCCCTAGTGCCTTGCACAGTGCTCAGTGCATAGGACACAGTAGGTGTGCAATAAATCTTATTTGCATATTTGAATAAAGGCAAGAGCATGACAAGTAAGGTCCAGATATTCATTTTAGGAGGAGGGAGATAAGTCAAATTTCTGTAGGGCTCTTTTTATTTTTAAAATATTAACAAAGTCCTATAGTATCTGTTAGTATGGCAAGTTTGTTCATTATACATTATTGTTTGTGATTTTATTTTCCAAAGAAAAGAGTGAGTTACATGTTCAAGATCAGTTATGGTCATTGATTCCTTCCTAGTTCAGAATATTGAAATTTACCCAGACCACAGCCAAGTCATTTATTTACTATTAAAATATTTATGTACATCCCTCACTGCTAAATTTTTACATCTAGAAAGTAGATTTGCATAAACTGAAAATTAACAGCATAATATGACTTAAGTAAATCCTGCCAAAATCCTATCAACACACTTGGTGCAGAGCTGATATAAAAGTGGAAAAATGACATTACATGCACCCTTATTTAAGGATTACATATATCAATGCTTTTATATCTGAACGACATGACAGCAATAACCACAAATAACATAGACAAGAGAGAAAAAAGTTGTTTATGCCCCACAGCTGAGAAGGCACCACCAGAAAAAAGATAAGATTTTAAGGAATAAATTACAATGTTCAGAATGGATATATTTGCTTAATCTATTTATTAGTGAGACAGACTCCCATTTTATTATGGAATAACAGTCTAAGGAAACTCTTCAAAGACTCACCATCTATGACAATCATCAGATGGGAAAATAAAAACATCTTTCTACCCTGAAGTCTGTAGGAAGACAACAACTGTGTGCTTGATTAGGCAGGGTCTTGATGGTGCTTGATACACAGTAAGTGCTCACTAAATCTTTGTCAAATGAGTAAATGAACTCCATAAGAACAATGGAAACTCACTATTCCCATTTATGATATAGGTAAATGATGAGGTTAGTATGTACTCTTAGTATAAGAGTCAAAACTGCTGCTCTAGTACCATTGGGTCAAAAGATGATGGTGATACGAAGGGCATCTTATGATCAAAGGGTTTATGATGAAGACTCCTGTGTAGATTTTGTGTAGAATGATGAGTATGCATATGGGGAGCCAAGTTATGTATTTTGACAACCAGATTATCTCCCCTGCTCCAAGGGAACCTGCTTTGTAACCTAAGGGGCTGGTTTCTCCCACTTGGCATCTGGAAAGGTATTAATTTATCATTGGTTTCTAGGGCCGATGGAGGACAAAAATCATCCTTCCACCCTCTCTAGATTAGGGTGCAAATGTTCCTGAGGCTGCCTTCTTCTTCTTATAATCAATTGATTGGGATAACATTGTGTACATAAGCTCCACGGTGGGTTGGCATTGCATATGCAGGTGATATACTTCACATATTTGTCCCCACCCAAATCTCATGTTGAACTGTAATTCCCAGTGTTGGAGGTGGGGCCTGGTGGGAGGTATTTGGGTTGTGGGGGTGGCTCCCTCGTGAACGGCTTGGGCCATTCTCTTGGTGATAAGTGAGCTCTGAGTTCACAGGAGATCTGATGACTTAAAAACAGGTGGCACCCCACTCCCACTCTCTCTCTCTTGCTTCTGCTTTTGCCATGTGATGTGCCTGAACCCTCTTCACCTTCTGCCATGATTGTAAGCTTCTTCAGGCCTCCCTAGAAGCTGAGCAGATGTCAGCACCATGCTTCCTGTTCAGCCTGCAGAATGGTGAGCCAATTAAACTTCTTTTCTTTATAAATTATCCAGTCTCAGATATTTCTTTATAGCAATGCAAGAACAGCCTAATACAATGGACTCTACATGAATGGACTCTACATGTTCCCCAGTGCCCAGAAGAAAGGTTTTTCTGCTTGTAACCTGTTCTTTTCCTCCGACCATCAGTAACCATAGGTCAGCAATCTTTTTAGCCTCATATGTGCCACAGAAGACAATAAATTTTCACTGGTATATTTGGTAGATTTCAGGAATAAACAGAAGAAAGAGAATAAGGGAGAAGATTAGGAGGGAGGGGTTTATTTTTTTCATGAGAGCTATGTTTTAAATAAGAGTGCTGCAAAGAGAACTCAAATGGGAGCCACATAAACAATTTTAACAGCCACATAAGAGGCAACTTACTTTAAGAGGGAGAAATATGAAAACTTACTTCTAAAATTAAGGGGTGGGAGTGCAAAAAACAAAAATAAAAATCTCCAAGGAACAGCCAAATGAAAACAACAGAAGCCAAAGAAAGAGAAAGGACCAAGAGGCAACTATGCTGCTTCCAAAACTCGCAGAAACAAAGTTATAATTCCGTGATTAGTAATTAGTCTTTTTAGGGATGGAGTTGGGTTGGGAGGAACAACTTTTTAGTTTAAAAAGGATGGGGATATTACTGGAATTGGCCATATAAAAGTATTTACTTTTTATTAGCCAGGCATGGTGGTACCTACCTATAGTCCCAACTTACCTGGGAGGCTAAAGTTGGAGGATCACCTGAGCCCAAAAGATAGAGGCTGCAACGATCACGGCACTGCACTCCATCATGGGCAACACAGTGAAACCCTGTCTCAAAAAAAAAAGAAAAAAAAAAAAAAGCATTTGCTTTGTATCTAAAATTGGGTATAATTCATACATTTGAATATGCAAATATGTATTGGAAGTTTACTAGATGCCAGAAGGAAACAAAACAGTGTTTCTGATCTCATGGATTTTATATGATAGTGAGGGAATCCAAAAATAAAGTCATTAATAGATAAATATGTCAGGTAGCATTAAATTTGGAGAGGAAAAATAAAGCAGTGAAGGGGAACAAAGCACCAGGAATGCATACAATATTTTAAATTGGATGATCAAGGAAGGGTGCTGGTTATTCTCTGATTGCCATCTCCTCCCTCACCGTTTTCTATTTATTCTCCATTTGTCTTTGCTTTGCTCTCCAAGATGGCCCTTAATTATTCTGGGCTTCTACTGTTCATACTCTAGTATTGTCTCTTCCCACACTGACTCAGAACTGATCTGTGTGACTAATAGAATGCGACTGAGATGACAATGTGTGTTTTTCAAGGTTAGGTTGTAACAGGCCCTGTAGCTTCCACCTTGGCCTCCTTGATCATTTGCTCTGGGGGAAACCAAGTGCCATGTTGTGAGGTCACTCAAGCTGCCCTGTGGAGAGGCCCACATGGGGAGAGGCTCCCTCCCCTAAGATCTTAGGTCTTGGGGAGGATCTTAGGTCTCCTGTCAACAACCAGCACCAACTTGCCAGCCACCTAAGCAAGCCACCTTGGAAATGGATCCTCCACCCCAGACAAGGCTTCAAACAACTGACATTTTAACTGTAACCTCAAGTGAGACTGAGGGCCAGAAATACCAAGATAAGCTGCTCCCAAATTCCTGACCCACAGAAACTATAAGAGAAAAAAAGTATGTTATATGAAACCTCTATGTTTTGGGGATCATTTGTTATGCAACAGTAGATAACTTAAATAGTACCCAGTACTTCATTACTCCAACTCCCTTAGTCTCTGATTTCCATCTGTGTTAGACCAGTGGGTA
Source organism: Trachypithecus francoisi (assembly GCF_009764315.1). Lineage (NCBI taxonomy): Eukaryota > Metazoa > Chordata > Mammalia > Primates > Cercopithecidae > Trachypithecus > Trachypithecus francoisi. The sequence continues at coordinate 53,536,760 of NW_022681468.1, forward strand.
GAAAGTGAGGTCAGTGTGTCCATTCCTCAGCATTGTTCTCTGGTCCTGGTTTCCTTCCTCAAGAACCACAGCTTCTTCTGGGCAGCCCCACAGGTGTCCAGGACTGCAACTCTCTGCATTCCTACAACACTAGCCCCTTCAAGCCTAGATGTGGCATCAGATCTTGCTGTTGGTTTCCTGATCCCCACACATACCTCGGTAAACACTCCCTTCATTCTCCTAAAAATGGTGCGCCTTCTATTTCCTAAAATAGCCAGGCTGATACAAACGTCCTCCTGCAGGGGAAGACATTTAGACAGAGACCTGAAGGCAGTGAGAGGAGGCCTCCTAACATCTAGGGAAGAGTATTTCAACAAGTGCACAATACCCTCCCGAGACTGCGGAAGTTGGGCGTGTTCAGAAGCAGCAAGGAGGGGTCAGCATGGATGGAGCAGAATGCACACATAGGGTATAAGGATGGGGCAGTAGTCGAGGGCTACACTTAATCGAGTTTTGTGGGTCATGGTTGTATTCTGAGTGTGATGTACAGCCATGGGGTGGGAAATGGTCTGAACAAGGGCATGGCATGATCTGACTTGCTGTGAGACCAGAATGAAGGTAGCCAAAATGGAAACCAGAACAATGAGAAGGGCCTTTTGAAATTTAGAAAGATGATGTTGGCTTGGCGTAGGATGACGAATAGTAAAGGCGATGGGGAGAGACTGGATTCAGGCTCTATTTTGAAACTAGGGCTGTAAGAATTTGCTGCTGACTTGGATGTGAGGGAAGGAGAGTAAGGGGGAGGAAGACTCCAAAGTGAATGGTGACTGGTGGAGCTATTTACTAGGATGGAATCAAGAGAGTGGAGGGGGCAGTGTGGAGGGAAGAGGGGAGGAAATCAAGAATTTGTTCATCTCAACTTCAAAAGAGGAAAAGCGTAACCTTCTACTGTTTAAAAGGAAGATGAGAAGTCATTTTTCATTTTACAAAAAAAAAAAAAAAAGGACTGTATTCATAGAGTAACATCACTATGTCCTGGCCTATTAGAATATCGCCATTAGAAGACGTTAAAATCAAGGAACACATTCTCAATTTTAGTTGGAAGTGCGATCAACTGTTGGTAATTTGCTCTCCAAAGATCAGACTAAATAAATCCAGGAGCTAAGGCCTTCTGAGGGTCCAGGGCCCCTCTTGTCTGTGATAAAACTCAACCCGCCTATAGGTGGAAGATTTTACACCACTGAGGATTCTAATTATCCTGCCTGTAAAAGATAATCTCACTAGTTAACTTCCCATGACTTTCTTTTTTTAAATTTGAAATGTGACTACCTTCAGCTCCAGGATGTGACAGGAAACAAGACTTAGCAGATACTTCCGTTTTTCTTGGGACAGCACCCCTCAGCCCACTTCCGCAGTCAGGGCTCCTCTTACCATAAAAGTAGAGCTGTACCCCCACCCAAACCAAGAGGCTCACTTCTTATGCAACGTCGGTTACCTGCTTTCCTTTGCAGACTTGAAGTGTCAGAGAATCTGCCTATTGGAGTTGGCACTCCCGCTTACAGACTTCCCTCTACAGACGCTGCAGAGACCAAGTGGCATTTGTCACCTCTCATCTGTGCTGAGGGGAGAAGGTGACGACGTCCTGTGCCTCATGGTGGGGTCGGCTGCATGCTCACTCCCACCCTCCCAGTCTGCATCTTGCCTGGGGATGCCAGTTCACAGGCCTGTCTTGATGCTAAAGGGTGTTTGTTGTTGTTGATTTCATAATGACCTCTGTCTAAAAATTCTGTAGGCTTCCAGGAAGGGACATAGCCTACCATGATAAAATGGACTTCTCCTCCCCTCCCCCCTTTGGTTACCATGGCAACTCTGAATGACTGATTTCCTGGTTGCCATGTAGATGCAGTGGGATCCCAGCCGCTGCACCACACAAAGACGTCAGTAAGAATAGCAAGCAAACAAAAAACAAAACCAAAAAAATCATGTTTGAAAAGACAAAGGATTGCATCTCAAGCTTTCTTCTCTCACACCAAAGTGGAGGGAAGGAAGCAATTGTAATTACGAATGGTGCCCTTCCCGGAGTAGAGGTGCGTGCACCTGACCCACATGGGAGGGAAGACTGGAAAAAGGGGAAATCCCTTTTCTTGTAGCCAGGGGTGTTGGCATGGTGACGGGAAGGCAGATGCCACTCTCAGGTGGCTAGAGCCCTTCAGCACTCAGCCTCGTTCCACCAAGGAAACCTGAAATATTCAGCTGGGTAGCAGAATTAAGTTAGGTAGAAAACAAAGCAAAAAACAGGTCTCACAGACATTTTTTTAGAATGTTCTTCTTTTCATAGTTCTAAATTTTAGGATTAAGATTCCAAATGCTCAAATTTAATATGAGGTTGAAGTTGGATTTTTACTTCTATTCAACAACGTCAGAGAATTAACAACAAATTTAAATGCTCTCCTGTCTTTTTAAAATTGATTTGTAACAGCTTGATAAAACCACGTAACAAAAGTTGGTTAATCCAGGTTTCTATGGTTTTCATAGCCTGGGTAATATCTGTCTTTAGTAATATGTATGAAGAGCACTTGTGTGTGAAAAAAATTGTATGTAAAAAATATTCTATATTACTCCAAATATATACAAAAACTAAAATGGTTGATAACACACCTCCTTGATTTTTCATGATTATATCTGAGTCAAGTAGTTTAAAATTAATCTGTTTTTCCTTTTCCAATATCCACCTTTCTACCTTTTGACAAATGGTTTATACATTTAAAAAACTGAATCGAGTAGGATTCACACAGAGTTACAGGTGCTTTACTGTTAATTTTTGGCTGCTGAATCACGAGGTCATTTTGTGATACCTATCTTGTCAAAGGGAGAAGCTGCAATGAACTACAGTGTCCCACGTTTTATAAATGCTGGAGCAGTGACGTCAACAAAGCTCTGTGCCCAGGGGACTACAGAGCACAAAGAGGATGGATCCAGCCCTGTAACTACCATTTCTTAATATTATTTCCAGCATGTACCACTGCCTCATCACTCAGGTCAGCATGTCCCAAACTGGATCAATAGGTGGCACACAGGGTAAAAAGTGCGGATGGGGAAATCAGAGCTCAAATCATTTTTCAAAATCTTAGATTCAAGAACATTGACCAGGTTTATTTACCATGGGACTTCTCGGGGCTTTTGATGTTCTGAAATCTGGGATGACTCTCTGAGAGGGAATTCTCCAGAATAAGAATGTGGCATTTCCCAAACATATTTGGCCACTGAGTACTGCTTTCACAGAATCACTCGTAGTTCTTCAGAGCATTCAGAGCATCCTTTGAGAAATGCTGGGCAAGATTGTCTCTAAGATCTAATTATAGTTTAAAGATCCATGGATATTTACGTATTTATTGAGACAGGTCTCACTGTCACCCAGGTTGAAGTGCAGTGGCATGATCTCAGCTCACTGCAGCCTCGACCTCCTGGGCTCAGGCAATCCTCCCACCTCAGCCTCCTGAGTAGCTGGGACCACACAGATGTGCACCACCATACCCGACTAATTTTGGTATTTTTTTTGTAGACATAGAGCTTCGTCATGTTGCCCAGGTTGGTCTCAAACTCCTGGACTCAAGCAATCCACCCGCCTCAATCTCCCAAAGTGCTGGCATGAGCCACTGCACCAGCCTTTATTAATGATTGAAAATTACATATTTTGAAAAAGTGATTTGGCCCATATGATACACTAATTTAGCCCATAGAGAAACAGATTTTTAAGAGAGCCAAGAGAAAAAAAAGAATTCACAATAAATTCAGTGTCTTTTATCTATTTTAAATCAAAGCAAGAGCACCAAGTTGTTTCAATAAAAATTGTGGCAGGAGGGCCAGGCACAGTGGCCCATGCCTGTAATCCCAGCACTTTGGGAGGCCAAGGCAGAAGGATCACGAGGTCAGGAGTTTGAGACCAGCCTGCCCAACATGGTGAAACCCCATCCTTACCAACAATACAAAAAATTAGACAGCGTGGTGGCTTGCACCTATAATCGCAGCTACTCAGAAGGCTGAGGCAGAAGAATCGCTTGAACCTGGGAAGCAGAGGTTGCAGGGGGGTGGAGGTTGCAGTGAGCCAAGATTGTGCCATTGCACTTTGCACTACAGCCTGGGCGACAGTGCAAGACTCCGTCTCAAAAAAAGAAAAAAATTGTGGCAGGAGGTGAAGAGGAACAGATACCGAGGGCCATGGTGTGGCGCCTCCAGCTGGGAGTCAGCCGGAAGCTATGGTAGGTTCTCCTGGGAAGGAACCACCAATGCTCAGGGGACCTTCTTGGAACTGAGTCCTCTTCCGTGGAGGTTTTGGGGCTTCCATCTGAGCATACTAACTCTTTATACAACACTCCTCTCCACCCACACACACACAGAGCTGTCAACAACAGCAGAGTCACCAGCAACTTCAGCACCACTGAAGCCAACGAAGAAAACAATGACTTAGAGAAACTCCTCCTCCTCTTCCTCTCCTCTGTGACATCATGAGTAACAAGGGGAGAGTCTCAGACATAAGATCTGCCGCCTACCCAGCCTAGTCCAGCCTACCCTGGGGAAAGAGAGTTTGAACCAAATATGAGATGGGAAACCAGACCAGATTGTTTTAATAAACACAAGTGACGACTTATGAGTTATGACATAGAATCAACTGTTGTTAAGGGGACTGGGTCCCTAGAGGGAAAGGAGATTCAATAACAGGAACGTACAGCTGGTAGCAGCCATTTGCAAGATAAAACTGCTCCATGTTTCTGCCTCAACAAATTGAATGTCTTCAATCAAACTGGCTGAGTATCTGGGAAAGCCACATGAACAAAGTAGGGGGGAGCAGAGTGAACTGAGAAGAGAACACACAGCTGGGAGATGCACAGAAAGGAGATACATTTCCTTTGCCTGAGTCACCAGGAGAGTCTTGAGAGCAGTGGTGGAAACCAAGGTGGTGGCCAAGGGCTGGGGAAGAGAAAGGGGGCCTTGCAGGCTGAGGCAACTGGCTGCTCAGAAGCATGAGTTGGGGCAGAGCATGGCTTATTCTGTGAGCCATGAATAGCTTGGCATAGTGGGACCAAAAGGCCAGGGTATGTGGGTGTGGTGGACTGAAGAGGTGGGCTGGGGTTAACTGAGCCCCATGAATTCCATGGCAATTCGATCAAAATGGAAACATAAGGAACCATTAAAAATGTTAGTGAAGGGGACTGATGTGACCGGGTTTGCATGTTGGAAAGACTGCCCCGTGACAGTGTGGAATAGGCATTGAAAGAAGGGTTGAGGGCAGGAGCAGAGTGGACACACTCAAAATATTTGAGGTTTTTATTTTTTAACTTTAAGTTCTGGGATGCATGTGCAGATCATGCAGGTCACATAGGTATACATATGCCATGGTAGTTTGCTGCACCCATCAACCTGTCATCCAGGTTTTAAGCCCTGCATGCATTAGGTATTTGCCTTAATGCTCTCCCTCCCCTCGCCCCTGACTCCCCAACAGGCCCCAATGTGTGATGTTCCCATCCCTGTGTCCGTGTGTTCTCATTGTTCTATTTGAGGGGTTTCTATAGCAGTTGGCAGTCAGGTGTCTGGGTATGTCTGTGAGGAGGTAACAGGGAGAGAAGAGCAAGAAAGAGGAGGTCAGCATTAATTCCAAGAGTGAGACAACCAAGTAGATGTCTGTGCCTTCATCCAGCCCTTCAACAAGTATACATTTGCATTAATATAGAAGCATCATTTCTTCCCTCTCCCCTGAAGACCTTGCCTATGATTTACGGTGAGGAGGGCATTGATTAAAAACACCTGAAATAGTTCAGCTAATTATAACTTAATTGGGTTGTTAGTCTCTTCTGCAGTCTTTAGCTGCAACATCTCAGCCTGCTACCTTAGTGGCAACAAGATTAACAGCAGAGTTCTCCAGAGGGAGAAGAAAATTTTTCTTCAATTCTGGCAAATAGGCCAGGTGTGGTGGCTCATGCCTGTAATCCCAGTACTTCTGGAAACTGAGGCAGGCAGATCACTTGGGGTCAGGAGTTCGAGACCAGCCTAGACAACATGGCAAAACCCTATCTCTACTGAAAATACAAAAATTAGCTAAGTGTGGTGGTGTGTGCCTGTACTCCCAGCTTCTGGGGAGGCTGACGCATGAGAATCACCTGAATCCAGCAGGCAGAGGTTGCAATGAGCTGAGATTGTGCCACTACACTCCAGCCTGGGCAACAGAGTGAGATGCTGTCTCAAAAAATAAAAATAAAAAAATTCTGGCAAATAACTGTACTCTGAAAAAGGGTCACACACAGGCCATTTGTGGTAACATAGGCCAACCAACCATCTTGTTAAATAAATTTTGGGCCCTGAGTAGGTCTGTGACCATTGGGGTGGGACCTCAGGAAAAGCTACTCTGGAACTGGGACAGTAGGTGTCCCAGCTTCTGAGCACTTCCATTTGTGTGTGCGGAGCCCTGTGGCTGCTGCAAAAGAAATTCTGCCTGCCGTCATAGGTTCCATTATTGCTGGACACAACTTGGACAGCTCTAGAGGATGCAGAAGGAAGAAACAAATGAACTGTTCTGGTATAGACCTGGGGAAGATGCTTCCTTGTTCTCTCTACAAAATAACATGTATTAAAATCAAATTTTTAGAAAATGTATTTCAAGACACCAACGCCAGACTAAAAGATTCTAATTGTACCTTCTTGCATGAATCCCCATGTCTAGACTAGATATTATCAGGACAATAGTCTCATATCTGAATAAGCTTTTAGTATGCTGGCTCTGAATAGGATGATTTTTCAAGGATCTCAATTTTGTTATGGTTTAGGTCAGGAGAGGGCAAATAAGCATGACATCATAGTAACCATCTAGGAGAGCTAAAAAGGAGGCCCTCTTGACAATAGGAAAATAACATACAGTGAATTAGAAACTTCATTAGACAGAATGTTCAGAGACCAGCCTGTTTTCCTTGATGGGATTTTCTGGGTAGCTGTGTGTAAACAGTTAACTTATATTAAACATCTTTCTTAAATATATTAATAATATAATTTTCATGCATAGTCTATTGGACACAATTTATTCTTCTTTCTTGATGGAGTCTGCATTGCCTGGAACTGTCATTAAGATCACAGTTGTCATTGTATGGCCCCAAAGAAAAGCATTTCCTTGTATCTATACCTACCTCTATATGCTGGAAGTCATGTCTATTTCACAATAATTTCCTGTTTCCTACAAAATGATTTTTCTCATCTGCCTTTCATCTCTTCCTTCTCTTCTCTTTTCATGTGCCTTAATGTTTTGCTTGCTTGTTTTCTTTCCTTTTAATGGTTCTGTTGAAATATTATTGTGGACTTCAAAGCCAGATTACCTGGGTTCAAATCCAGGCTCCAATACTTAATTAGCTGTGTGACTTTTTTTTTTTTGGTGGAGCCTCTAAACATAGGGTTCCCAAACCTGGTCAGATATCAGAATCACCTGGGGAGAAATTTTAAAGTCTAGTTTCCTGGGCCCCCTGCCATAGATTCTGACTCAGTCAGTCTGGAGAGGGGCCTGTTGCAGCTGATTCACAGAGTAACATTTGGGAACCATTACTTAAAATGTGGGGGTCTCCTGTGGTGCTGTCCTTGTTTTTCCCTCCTATTCTCTTGCATTTTCTTCCATTTGTAAGTTTGGGGTTTTCTTTGCCTGCTAGTTATGGACCTTTGTATAACTACCCATTTTCTTACTTGCTAAACTGACCAACCATAGTATTTTGTTGATCTTGGGTTTCATATTATGCATTTGTGGTCACTCCTCATGGTATGATTGTGACTTCTACTCTTGGAAAAAAATTACCAGATACATGAAGGCTCCAATTAATCTAGATTTGCTGTGGTGAAAGATAGTACATTGTTGTAGCATTATACATGAGGGACTAAACTGAGCTTTAGGAATCAGCGTATTGTAAGGTAGGAGAAGCTTCAGGGATTTGCTTATCTAACATAACTAACTGATATAAAAGAAAGAAGGGGGTTGTCTTCTGCCATATAATCATAGCAGATGTGCTAAAAGGCAGTCACTTACAGGGCTCTGAAAGGTCAGGCTACTCTCCTGGTTGTTTGACTTACGGGCAGATTGATGGAAATAGATTATTCCTCTCTTTATCCATTCCCTGAGTCCAAAAACACCTTACGCTCTATCTCAGGAAATATTCTGAGGCAACAGAATGAGTGACAATCCAGGCACAAGGCTGAGAAGCAAAATTTAAGGTGCAGAGAGTTTGAGATTGGGGCACCAGTAGAAGAGGGAGAACAGAAGTGAGGTGTTTACAGAGGAGAGAAGTCTCTCAGTAAACTGGGAACTGGGCAACTGTGGGGACTGCATCCAGGGTGGAGAACTAAGACTGTGCCCAGTAAAGAGGGAGGAGGACAAATGGGCTCAAGGAGCTACTTTGGATTCTCTGTTGGAGGTAGATTTTGTGTGGAACATTTTATAGATGTCACAGGGGACATGATTGATGGAACGATGCAACAGACACTGTACAGGAACATAAAGTTTTTTAATCATAAAATAAGGGATAAAGAAAGTTCTGGGTTGGCTGGGCGCAGTGGCTCACACCTGTAATCCCAGCACTTTGGGAGGCCGAGGTGGGCGGATCACGAGGTCTGGAGATTGAGACCATCCTGGCTAACACAGTGAAACTCTGTCTCTACTAAAAACACAAAAAATTAGCTGGGTGCGGTGGCGGGCGCCCATAGTCGCAGCTACTTGGGAGGTCGAGGCAGGAGAATGGCATGAACCCGGGAGGCGGAGCTTGCAGTGAGCTGAGATCCCGCCACTGCACTCCAGCCTGGGTGACAGAGCAAGACTCTGTCTCAAAAAAAAAAAAAAAAAAAAGGAAAGAAAGAAAGTTCTGGGAGTAAAGGAGAAGACAAAGTGTCATGCTCCCAGACCGAGGTGCAGGCTTCCATATTCCCAGCTCCTATGATGACATCTAGCTATTGATGCCCAGGTGGAGCAGTGATTTCACTAGGCATGAGAAACTCACTTCTGCCCATTCTTACAGGTACTTTCATACCTTCTGGAGTCCTTCACAGTATCCTGGTTGCCAGATGCAAGTAACTGATACAAAACTACAACACATTTCTAACACTTCCTGCAAGACAGTTAATCAAAGACCAATTCCCCAGGAGCATCCTACAACTCGCTGAAGTTGCAAGACTGTTGGAGATCTACCCCAGAACGGCAATAACATGAAGATAGACATGGTTCTGCACATATTCCAGGACTCCATATCTGTACTGAATGACTAAAAATAAATCTGTTTAAAAAATTAAGTGTTATGGTACATCTTGCTCTTTTTCCATTTAAAAAAATTAAAGCATAATTTGCATATAGCAAGATTTACCCTTTTTAAAGTAGTTATGTGAGTTTGACAAACACACACAATCATGTAACCACTGCCATGATCAAGATATAGAACAGCTGCATCACCCCTAAAATTCTGTCATACTCCTTTGTAGTTAACTCCTCCAACCCCTGGCATCTGACAACCATTGATGTTTTTATCTTGTGAAAGGAAAATAAGTCTTTGGACACCAAAGTCACTAAGCCAAAGGGAAAAGTCAACCTGGGAACTGTGTAGGGCAAAGCTACCTCACAGTCTGTTCCTAAAAAGATAGCTACTAAGATTAAAAAGCTACGTACCTCCCTCACAAGGAATTTCCTTGAGGACAAAAGACAGACAGAACTCAAAGTCACCCCTCTGCTCATTTTGGAAAGGCTAATCAGAAACTCAAAAGAATGCAACCGTTTGTCTCTTAGCTACCTATGACCTGGAAGCCCCCTTCCTCTTTCGAGTTGTCCCACCTTTCCAGACTGAACCAATGTTCATCTCATATATATTGATTAATGTTTCATGTCTCCCTAAAATGTATAAAACCAAGCTATGCCCCGACCACCTTGGGCACATGTCGTCAGGGCCTCCTCAGGCTGTGTCACAGGTATGTTCTTAACTTAAGCAAAATAAACTTCCTAAACTGACTGAGACCTGTCTCGGATACTTGGGGTTCACAATCTGTATAGTTTTGCTTTTTCCAGAATGTCAAATATATGGAATCATTACAATAGGTGGCCTTTTGGGCTTGAGTTACTTGACTTGGCACGCCTTAGTGGAGATTCATCCCTGGGATGTACATGCCAGTGGGTCACTTATTGCTGAGTGTCTTGCATTTTTTTTTTTTTTTTTGAGTCAGGGTCTCACTCTGTTGCCCAGGCTGCAGTGCAGTTGTGGCACAATCACAGCTCACTGCAGCCTCGATCTCCCAGTCTCAAGCAATCCTCTCACCTTAGCCTCCTGAGTATCTGGGACTAAAGGTGTACACTACCAAACTGGCTAGTTTTTTATATTCTTTGTAGAGATGGGGTCTGTATTAGCTAGGGTTCTCTAGAGGGACAGAACTAATAGGATAGATGTATATATAAACGTGAGCTTATTAGGGAGTATTGCACTTTACCATATGAATGCTGTATCTCAATAAAAAATTTAAAACCCTTTTCTTTTTGTCAATATATCATTTGTAGCAAGTGGAACAAGGACTTCCTAAGTAAACAGATCTGGGTAATCATTTGTTATGTCGGATTTGGACACATTTCTTGATCTCCTTGATTTTCAGTTTGTCGGTGTAAATGGGATTAATAACCACTTTTTTTTTTTTTGAGACAGAGTCTCGCTGTGTTGCCCAGGCTGGAGTCAGTGGCACAATCTTGGCTCACTGCAAACTTTTCCTCCTGGGTTCAAGCGATTCTCCTGCCTCAGCCTCCTGAGTAGCTGTGATTGCAGGTGCACCCCACCATGACTGGCTAATTTTTGTATTTTTAGTAGAGATGGGGGTTTCACCATGTTGGCCAGGCTGGTCTTGAACTCCTGACCTCAGGTGATCTGCCCACCTCAGCCTCCCAAAGTGCTGGGATTACAGGTGTTAATAAACGCTTTTCAGAATTGTGTAGCTCTCATAAAATAGTGAATATTAAATTCTCCCATATAATATGCATAAAGTACTGTTAACAATTATCCAAGACATGGAAATTAGCAAGTCTTTTCAGTGTCAGTGCGGCTTATGTATAGACCTGAGTGGATGATTATCTAATTCTCCAGGTGGGTACTTTTGTTTGACTTGCTATTTACTACTGACGAGGATATTTTACAACTCTAAGTATAAAAGTTAATTCATAGGAAACTGTTAGCAATGCAAATAATTCTCGTCAAAGAGCAATGCAGAGGGATAAAAATATCTTGGTTGGAAATATCACTCCAAGGTTACACTATTATTTGCCCTCTGGACATGAACCAATCTTTATCTAAATTATGAATCTTATTCAAACATTCTTCTTTGTTTTTCAGCCTCTATAAATACTTGTTTTTCCTATTTCAGCTGCCTGCTGGTTCCTTCATTAACAAGTTAAAAAACCTTTGACTTGTGCTCCCTTTATATTTGAATGAGTCATATATATATATATTTTTTGAAACGGAGTCTCGCCCTGTCACCCAGGCTGGCGTGCAGTGGCGCAATCTCAGCCCACTGCAGCCTCTGTGTCCTGGGTTCAAGAGATTCTCCTGCCTCAGCCTCCCAAGTAGCTGAGACTACAGGCGTGCGACACCACACCTGGCTAATTTTTTTTGTATTTTTAATAGAGACAGGGATTCACCATGTTGGCCAGGCTGGTCTCCAACTCCTGACCTCAGATGATCTGCCCACCTCAGCCTCCCAAAGTGCTGGGATTACAGGCATGAGCCACCACCCCTGGCTGAGTTATACTTTTAACTTTGTATCTGGCAATAATTAACAGAGTGCTTTGCTCATAATAAGTGTTAGATAAATTTTAGCTTTTATTCTCATCCCAACTTTTTTCTCCTTATATCTAGGTATGGGAAATAATATTAAATGAGGTATGTTTCTTTCACAACTGATTTTCCAATTTATTTTTGTTTTATTTCATCAACATTAAGATGAGATCAGGCAAGGCACGGTGGCTCATGCCTGTAATCCCAGCACTTTGGGAGACCAAGGCGGGCAGCTAACCTGGGGTTGGAGTTCGAGACCAGCCTGGCCAACATGGTGAAACCCCATCTCCGCTAAAAACTACAAAAATTAGCCAGGTGTGGTGGCAGGCTTCTGTAATCCCAGCTACTTGGGAGGCTGAGGCAGGAGAATTGCTTGAACCTGGGAGGCAGAGGTTGCAATGAGCCGAGATCGTGCCACTGCACTCCAGCCTGGGCAACAAAGGAAAACTCCGTCTCAAAAAAAAAAAAAGATGAGATCACTTAAAATCGTAATATTGAAAATATTTTATTCCATTTATAAAAACAAACTTTTCATGATAAGTTAGCATTAAGTTTTTTTTTAATTGGGAAGTTGTAAGGAGCAGGAATAGAGAATCCTATAAATTTGCTTTATGTTTTTTTTTCCAGGTGCATTTGTTTAAGGGTGTGTAGAGGAGAATGGAGTAGGGGAAGAAGTACATTAGATTTAATAGATTTTGGTTAGGTTATGCAAAGCCAGCGGTAAATGGCATACTGGTGCTTGCTAAAGTTGTGGCGAGGGGAGAGGACACTAATGAGGCAGGTGGTATATTAAAAATTAGCAATAAAACTTTATGTGACTTTTTATATTTTTAAAAGCATTTTCATATACTTTATCTTATTTAACCCTCAAAGCAACATCATAAAATAGATTCTTCTGTTGCATATAGAATACTGGCTCAAAGAGCTCAAGGTCAATCAATGAATTAGTGACTTTTATAGAACAGAGACCACTTCCAAATCTAGTGCTTGCCCTGTGGTACTGCATGACCACCACCCTAGCTACTGCTATGCATTGGGTGTTTTCATTCCCCCACTCATTCATATGTTGAAGCCTAAACCCCCAGTGTGATGGCATTTGGAGGTGAAGTCTTTGCGAGATAATCAGGTCGTGAGGGTGGACCCTTCCTGAATGGGATTCATGCCCTTATAAGAGACAGGAGAGAGATGATCATGATCTCTCCTCTGCGAAATGAAGGTGCAGTAAGAAGACAGTCTTCCGCAAACCAGGAAGAGAACCCAGACCAGACACTAGATCTGCCAGTGCCATGATATTAGACATCTCAGCCTTCAAAACTATGAGAAATAAATTTCTATTGCTTAAGTCATCCAGTCTAGAGTGTTCTGAATAGCATCCTGAACTAAGATACCTACCAAATCTATTTGTAATATAAGTTTCCCTGTAAAGCCCTTATCCTGAAACTTCTAAGACTGGACATTTAAAGCTTCCTTAAAGTCCCTCCCAGCAAAAGACCTGAATATTAGTAATGAGACTAATATTTACAATAGAGAAGAAAAAGAAAAATATAGTTTTTGCTAAATTTTTCTACTTTGTTAAATGTTTACATTTATTCTCAATTCTAAAAGGAAGATACTTTGGGCTTTGGGAGCTTCAAAAATTTGGGTCTTTTCTTTATTGAGAAGTTGTAGATGAGGGGAGCAGTGAATGATCCTGTAAATTTACCTTAAAATGGTTTTCTAGATGCATCTGTCTGGCTGTTTGCAGAGGCACACAGAACATGGGATTCAGGAGTGGATTAGACTTTGACATGCTAGGTCAGCATATCTCAAATCAAAGGTAGGGGGTGGTGTGGGTTTTTGTTGAAGTTGAGAGATGGGGAGAGGCAACTGGGGAGGACAGTTTGAAAACAGCTATCTTATTTACCTGTATAGCCTTGGACCTCTGAAATATTATAGCTAAAGACAGCTGGGAGAACTGAGGTCTGCATATAAATAGTAATGTTTCTCCTTCTCAAGATGAAAGAAATGGAGTAAGAATGTAGGTTTAGATGCTAAAAGAGTCAAAAGTCTAGATGCCCAGTCTTTCTCTTCATCTCCTACTTCCGGCCCTTTATGTCTCTTCTGTGATTCGATTAGTTCACTGCTGCTTCTTGCTTCTTACAGTAATTATTGATTCTCAGCTTCACTTTCACCTCAACTGAGCTGGGGGCCATTCATAAACATCAGGTTAACCTAGAAGCTTTCTCTTGTCTCCTCTTTTGCTAGTTCCTCAGAGAGGGCATGAAAGGAGCTGATCTTCAGAGCCCTCAACTCTTTTAGCACAGAATTTTGTCCTTATACATTTATATAGAAGCGGGGTAGACATTTAGGATATCTTTAAACCAGGTATATAATAAAGTATTCTAACTCAGAGCAGGACATAGCACAAATAAATCAAATGCCCTGAAGGGAATGGAAAAGAAAATCTATTTCCAGAATATTTGCATTCTATTAACTTCAGCTCAGGTACTCAACTTCAGGTCAGGTACTTAACAACTTTGCATGCATTATAGCACTAGATGTGTTCCCAAATTCACTTAGGTGACATCTCCAATGCTTTCCCTCTTACCCATGGAAAGGATCCTCCTGGAAATTAAAAATGGCTTTAGCAACCTCAGTATTGAGAGGGCGAGTGCCTTTCCTTACTCAGGACCCAGTGGCATTGGGATCCATGGAACATAGGAGCATAAGACAGAGGCAGCTGTCTTCTGACTTGTCACCCTCTGGAGGTAATAACATTAGCACCTCGCCAGCCTTTCATCTGCCACCTGTACCCAGCACTTGACACTTGTCTCCCAGCTGGTCGACAAGCTCTGTTTTCAGTCACCAAGGAAGGCCTCATTTCCATGTGGCTCTGACCTCAGCAGGGGAGTCTGTGGCAGGCAGAAGCCAGGCAAGTGCAGGGATGGAAGCCATTGCAGTGCTGGTATCCAGCCACCACAGCTCGGGAGGCCAAGTGCTGAATGCCTTGGGGTGTTCTGGGGGAATGTTAATGTGTAGATAAGGAGGCATTTGCATCGCACTAGTTAATAGACAGGAATCCTCTGAGACAATTCCAGGTCATCTTCTCCTGCCAGCCTTTAAAATGCCCTTCTTCTCCCATCTCCAAAAGCTTCAATGTGTTATATATTTCAAAGGCAGTTACTGAGTGAAGGCAACATCCCACCACTCATTTTGTCTGCCTTTGTTTTTCGGTCTTTTCTAGAAATTGTCCAGAGAGCAGGGGCCATGTTTACTAACTCAGCTGGTATTGCATGATGAGGCTGTCTCAAGGGCAGTCTGATGCTATTGTTGAATGGATCTCAAGACACCTACTGTAAGCTATGGAAACACTGTATGACCCCTACCACTGATATGGCCACCAATATCATTGTAAAGGAGAAAGCAATGGCAGGGAAAGTTGGTGGTTCTTATGTGAAAGTAATTTCATTCGTGATCGCAGCAGATGGTACACAGCAATACTGCTGTGATGAACTGATTATAGTGACACGTGAGTGATAGTCTGTAGAATGTGGGTTCCCAGGAGCTTTTCTAAAAATCAGTGTTACCATTTCTATGCCCCTCAAGCAATCACGTCCTTCTATTATATCTGTCTGTTACTCCACAAATTATAACTTTCATCCCTTTAAGACTTCTTGAGCACTATTAAAAATTCCTTAGGATGGTCCACATTTAGCTTTATCTGGCATCTCCACTTTTTGAAGAGGCATCTGCACTTCTCCTAAAGAGTAAGTGTAATGGAGCAAATGTTATTATTATATATTTGTATTCACAGTCTTACCCTACTCCAGGTTCTAAGGAGGACTCTTTGCCTCCTCCTGAAAAGATAATGGGTTGCCAAGAACTAGATGAACTAGCAGACATCTAGAGAGGGTAAAGTGATTTACAGTAGAAGAAATTCATGAACAAAGAGGGACTGGGAAAAAGTTGAAAAAGGAAACAGCCCATTAAAGATGAAGGTTTTCATAGAATGTTTAGAAGAGAGATTTGGGGGTGGTGTGAAAATTGCTATGAAGAGGTGCCAGAGGTAGATTTTCCATGAAATTCTCACTGGTACTGACTCCCTCCAAGTCCCTCAGACCTGAATAATGTCTTTACATATTCATTATATATCTTTCTTCTTTTCAGAGCACCCATGCCCCACCCCCCAAATTATATAAACTTTAGGCCCCATAAGCTTTAATCTTAATTGGGTCTATAGAGAAATAAGTTGTAACGTTGAGAAAATTTTTCCAACCTCTGAAAGGCAAAATAGATTGTGTACCTTCCTTGTTATGCGAAGACCCTGTCTAGTAGGCTTAAGGGTCATCTGAATTCAGAAGTGTGTAAAATTGTCTGACTTACTAACAGGTATTTTTTAGACCATTTTTGCCTATTGCTATGCTCTGTGTCTAAAACCCCTTAATTTATATATTGAAGCCCTCATCTTCAATGTGATGGTAACTGGAGATGGAATCTTTCAGAGGTAATTAAATTTATGTGGAGTCATGAGGGTGGGGCCCTTTTAATGGAATTAGTGCCCTTATAAGAAGAGACACTAGAGAGCTTGCTTTCCCTGCCTGCCTTGTGAGGACACAGGGAGAAGGCAGCCATCCAAAATCCAGAAAGAGAACCCTCAATGGAAACTGATCATGTTGGCACCTTGACCTTGGACCTCTCAACCTTCAGAACTGTGAGAGAATAAATTTCTATTGTTTAAGCAACCCAGTCTATAATATTTTGTTATGAAAGTCCAGCTAAGACACTGAGAATAATTTTTGCTCTATAGAGATGCAAATTATTTCTAAAGTAGAAAAGATAACCCCAAAGATAGCTGTTTATTGCCCTGTAATAGTTTTGCATCTAATTAACAATCATATTTCTCCATTTATGTTTGCTTTCATTGACTATATATATACATTATATTCTCTTATCATCATTTGAAGTAGCTTCACCATTTTTAAATTTTTTATTTGTTTCTTTTCCTGAAACGGAGTCTCACTGTTGCCCAGGCTGGAGTGTCAGTGGCACCGTCATGGCTTACTGCCGCCTTGAACTTGAGGGCTCAAGTGATCCTCCCACTACAGCCCCCCAAGTAGCTGAAACCACAGGTGTGTGCCACCATGCCTGACTAATTTTTGTATTTTTTGTACAGACAGGGTCTTGCCATGTTGTCCAACTCCTGGGCTCGAACTCCTGGGCTCAAGCGATCCTCCCATCTTGGCCTCTCAAAGTGCTGGGATTACAGGTATAAGCTGCCATGCCCAGCCTTCCCATCATTGTAATGAGGCTGAGGCAGGAGAATGGCGTGAACCCGGGAGGCGGAGCTTGCAGTGAGCTGAGATCTGGCCACTGCACTCCAGCCTGGGTGACAGAGCGAGACTCCGTCTCAAAAAAAAAAAAAAAAAAAAAAAACTTTGACATATGCTCACTATGTATTTGTATAGGAATTCTCTTTTTTAGATTTTGCAAATAATACTTTTGACAGTGAGAAGAGAATCTTTAGGAATTACGCTGCATATTGTATAATGTATTTCACTTTGGTTTCACTTTATGAGACTTCATCAAAGATTTTAGATTACTTTTTAGATGTTAGACTGTGATTTATTTTTGAAAATAACAGTATGCTGGCATTGGTCATGAAGTAATTCAATTACAGCAGGGCTTCTCTAGTGATATCAAATGTGAATTTTGTTTTGAAGTCCACTTCCTTACAGACCATGAGATGAGAAGGAAAAAGTGCCAGATAATTTCTAACTACTACAAATAAATGAGCTTTTCCCTTCCTTCTCTCAGAATTGGTTGCTCAAACAACATATAGCGCTTTCATGACCCCTTTTTATTACCATAGTTCTCCCTATTGCTTGTGGTTTCTGATACTGATAGTCTAGATTTTTATGGATCAAGGCTGTCCCCCTTGCTGTCCTTTTCATTTATATTATCCTTTTATTTGAAAAATATGTTTTGAGCATGGGACATGTGCCAGACATTGTTCTTAGTACTGGGGACTATGCAGTGATCTACACAGGCAATAATTCCTGTCCCATCCTCCTGCAGATTATATTCTACTGGGGAGACATGTAATAAACAAATAAATACAGCATGTTAGATAATAATTAGGTGTTGGCAAAAAATGGTTTTAAAGAGGTGGCTAGAACATGCTAACACAAAGGAAGAGGAGGTTTATAAGAACAGTAAATGCAGGGGCCTCTGGGAATGTGACATTAAAACTGTTGGAGTTAAATAATTTTTGGATATGGGGAACTAGCAAAGCAGAGATCTGGAGGAGGGGCATTTCAAGCAGAGAACATGGCAAGTATACAAATTGAGGCTAGAGCATGCCTGGTGCATTTGTGGGCTAGCAAGGAGGCCATCGTGTGGCATGAGCAAAGGAGAGAGAGGCAGGACACCGGGTCGGAGACGAATAGGGTGGAGAAACAGCTCGTGCTGTCAGGGCTTGTCAGCCATTTTAAATATTTAGCTTTTGAACTGAAATTTTGAGTGAAGTGGACAACTTTTGGAGGATTTTAGAGGAGGAACTACATAATCTTATGTTTGAAAAGGTGCACTTTTGCTGCGATAATGAGAGTTGACTGGAGGCGGGACAACGATGAAAGCAAGGAGGCTTATTAAGAAGCTATTTCAGTAATTCAGGTCAGAAACATTGGCAGCTTGGACAACAGTGGAAGTAGTGATGAGAAGTGGTTAGCGGCTGAATATATATTGAAAGTTGAGCCAGCAGAGTTTGCTATGGATTCGATGTAGAGTCTGCGAATGGAAAGAAGACATGAACTGACTCTGCTTTTTGGCGTGAGTAATTGGAAGGATATGTAGCATTGTTATTTGCTGAGCCAGGAGAGATGCAGGAGGAACAGATTGAAGGTAAGATCAGGAGTTCCACTTTGGACAGATTAAATATGAACCATCCAGTGGAGATGTCCCAATAGGCAATTGACATTTGAGACTGGAGTCCAGGTGCAGGGTCTTTGCTAAAAATATAATCTTTGGAGTCATGAGGACAAAGATGGTATTAATAGCCAAGAGAGGAGATGAACTCAGTAAGGGGGTATAGATAAAGAAGAGGTCCAAATACTAAGTTCTGAAGCACTCCAGTATTTTGAAATCAGTAAGATGAAAAAGAACCAGAAAAAACTCTACAAAGGAATGGCTAATTGTAGAGAAGGAAACCCAGGAGAGTGGGGACTCCTGGAAGTCAAAAGAACCAAGCGCTTCAAGAAGTAGGAAGTGAGCCGGGCAACGGCAGCTCACGCCTGTTATCCCAACACTTTGGGAAGCTGAGGCGGGCAGATCACGAGGTCAGGAGTTCGAGATCAGCCTGGCCAATAGGGTGAAACTCCATCTCTACTAAAAATACAAAAATTAGCCAGACGTGGTGGTGCACGCCTGTAGTCCCAGCTACTTAGGAGGCTGAGGCAGAAGAATCAATCGTTTGAACCCAGAAGGTGGAGGTTGCAGTGAGCTGAGATCGTGCCACTGCACTCCAGCCTGAGCGACAGTCCATCTCAAAAAAAAAAAAAAAAAAAAAAAAAAAAGGAAGTAGGGAGTGATCAACTAGGAGCATAGGTCAAATATGATGAACACTGAGAACTGGCCATTAGGTTTAGCAGTGGATGTCTCTGGTGGTCTTGATGAGAGCAGAGTTGGAGTGGTGGAGGTGAAATCCTGACAGGAATAAGTTTAATGGAGAATGAGACGGAAGGAATTGGAGACAGTGTAGATCGATACTTCTTTTTAAGGGATTTATTCTAAAAGAGAGCAGGGGAATGGGTCAGTGGAGGGCAATATGCGATCAAGATAGGGTTTTTATTTATAAGGATGGTAGGAAATAGCAGTTACGCAAATTCAGGTGTATAGTAGGTGATGAGTTGGGTTTAGCCAGAATGGGGGTTGACACATGAGTACCCTGGAGCGAAAGAAAGACAAGTAAGATGAGGACACAATGATGATGAGCTCTGGAATCTGAGCTAGGTAAGGAGGGAATAAGGGTTTGGGGGCCTTGTAAGGGACAGTGAAAAGCTGGTATGATCAATAGCTTGTAGGCATGTCCAAGAACTGTTGGATTTAAAGAACTTTTGGAGTTGGGGAGATAAGATGGAAAAGCAGCAGATGATGACTGAGAAGGGGCTGCCATGGATGGTAACAAGACTAGGCTATACCCCTGGAAGTGGACAGCTGAGGCACAGGAGGACCAGGTCACTGGAGGACTGAAAGGCTAGGTGGATAGGAGGATGCAGCTATTCGGCCAGCATGTATCTTGCTGCCTTACTGAGGTGTTCACAGCTGGTGTCTGTTCCACCGATCAGTGCCTTTACCCACTTGTTATATATTGTGTATATTATTCCTGAGCAACAAGGAATCCAAAGCATCATCACTGTGGACCTTGGCATTCCCAAGAATGGTGACAAGAGTGTTTGGGGAGTGTGACGGTGGAAGAGAGCTAATATCTTCAGACAGAGAGGGCCTGTAATGTCTGCACGTCAAATTGCCGGGCAGCGGGGATATAGAGGGGGTAAGCCTCTGCTGTCCCCAGCCCTGAGCCCCTGGGGTGTTCCTGAAGGGTGAGGGCAGGGCTATAGGGGCAGGAAAAACCAAGGAGAAGGGTTTCTGGGGAGGAGAAGAGGCCTGAAAATAGTAGAGTTAGAAACAAATTTCTCCAGCTTCACAGTCCGGCCTTAGACCAACCCAAGCAGTTTCATGGGTCTGTAAACTAAGCTGCATCTTGTGGCTGTTTGGATGCCTAATTCATACCTGGCTAGAATGCATTCCAGAATCCTCAGTGTGACCATGGTTCAGACAGATATCATAAGCCAACCACTCAGCCCAGTGAAAACAACATGTTTTCTTCTGCTTTTGTGATTATCTCCTTGTTGTTTTGTGATTATCTCCTTGATTTATTCCTTCCTCCTTTTTTCCTCCTGACTCCTTATCAGTAAGAGCTAGGATAAGCAATATCAAAAGGCTGTCAAGGTTCTTCTGGTCCTGCTTTCCTTTATGATAACAATTATGCCCTGGAACCATTTTCAGGCAGGCACAGCTCCCTGCTGGGGGAAACAATCTGGAGCTCAGGGAAGTAGGAAAACCGCCTGTGTGAAAGCACTCACCGCAGACCAGGCTCTGCCACCTCCTGTTTACCTTGAGGCGGCTTCCCCAGTCCTTGCAGCTTCCCTGCCCAGGACAAAGCAACCTTGCCGGAGACTGTGGCTTTCACCACACAGTGACTCAGCTCCCCTGAGGATGGTGGCAGGACTGTCTGGCACAATCGGCCATAGTGGCACCAAATAACTCACGTGGAGGAAGCTAGTCGGTTCTACCAAGGTCTCTCATCCCAAGAATGCACGGCCACTGCCCCCAAGGCATATGGTGCTTGCCTTCCCCCGACCTTCTACAACCCAAACATCTATCCCGGGTTATTCTCTCATCTTCCTCAGCTTTATGCTCCCTCCTGGGTCCTCCCGCTCTCAGACTCTCTCTCCAAGCTCTTAATCTTTCCACTATTCCCTCAGAGAATAAACACTTCAAGGTTTTCCTCTTTGCAGTATCCTTCCACCACCATTCCTTGAAGCCTACCTTCCCCTGAAGGTGCACCGTCTCTTGCTTCCCTCTCCGTTGGAGTCTGCTGTTTCCCCAGTATGCCCCAAGACCGGAGGCACAGGTTGGGCTCAGGATTCATCCAGCTCCACCACGCTGCTTTTCCATTGTCTGTAATTCTGCGATATGTAAACATATGCGTGGATGAACATCCAACACACTAATCAACGCTTTAATTCTTTGACCTCAAGGCTCAAAGCTGAGCTAGTTATAGTCTGGAACTGTATGACATCAAAAAATACCACTCCTAGCTTTCTCACTACATCTGTTCTCAGAGGGATCACCGGGACCAGGATTCCTTCTTTTCCTGCTAATTCAGTGATTGTCCAACTTTAGCAGGTATCAGGATCACCTGGAAGGCTTGTTAAGGCAGATTGCTGAGTCCCTGCTCCCACGATTTCTGGTTTGATAAGTCTGGAGTAGAGCTCAAGTGTTTGCAGTTCTAACAAGTTCCCAGGTGATTTTGATACTGCTAGTTTGGGGACTACACCTTGGAGAAGCACTGTTCTAGTATATGTGCCCAGTATTTTTCAAACTTGTCTTCATGTTAGAATTACCTGGAGGGCTTTAAAGAGTATTGACATCTGTGCCCGTGCCCTACTCCTAGGGATTGTGATTTAATTCACCTGGGATGTGGCTTGGGCTGTGGAACTTTTTAAAGATCCCCAGATGATTCTACATACAGATAAGTTTGGGAACTGCTGCTATCACCGTCTAGCCTCCCTTCCTTTCCTGCCCACCTTGGAGGGTGTGGTGAATTACCTGAACTACACCTCCACCTGCATCCTTGTGTCAGTCTCACTCCTTCCCCTAGGAAACCTCGGATCTGTGTCAACTCATCTTCTCAATGCTCCTAAGTACTAGCCATCAAGCATGGCTGGAGAAAACCTCAGAGCCATCTCATTCTGTGCCTAATCCCAGCTGTGCTTATTTATGGGTCTTTTAACTTATCCTTGGTTTCTCGGGTCTCTCCTTCACCAAAACTTCACCATTCTAATTCATCCTTTTGAACAATTCAGGTGACCTCATCTCCTACTTCAGCAAGTACGATTGGTCCCATCAGGTGTGATTTCTTTCTGTATTTTACTCCATCCAAATAACTAGCTTATCTGTAGCCACACCCTTTCTTCCCTCTTATCCCTTCATCTCAGAGGATGAGGTGTCCCTATTTCAGGTCAAGCCTCCATTCTGCCACCCGCATCACTGCACTCAGCATGATTAATGGCATGTATACAGTTGTTCCTCAGTATTCACGAGGTGGGGGATTGGTTCTGGAGACCACCCCTGCCTCCCAACCACCAACATCAAAATCTGCAGATGCTCAAGTCCCTCATGGAAACTGACTTAAAATTTGCATATAATCTATACTCATCCTCCAATTACTTTAAATAATCTCTAGATTACTTATAATACCTAATGCAAAGTAAACCTTATGTAAATAGTTGTTATATTTTTTCTTTTCAAAATTTGCATTTTTAAAATTGTTTTCATTATTTATTTAATATCTATTTTTGATCCCTGTCTGGGAACCTGCAGATAGGAAGGGCCATGGTACCTTCAGCCATCCACTCTTGCTGGCTCTGCACGCTCTCCTGCAACCCTCAGCCTCACTAGACTTTAACTCTCCCCCTTTTCCTATCACTCTCTCATATGCATGACAGCATCATTTCTCAGCTCTTGCTGCCCACTGATGGCTGATTCAGAAGGAGGAGTAAATCCTTCCAGATGCCTCTTTTAAAGGCTTTTTAATTTGGTATTCAGAATTAAGATCTTTCTCTCTGTCTTGCCATGTAAAAAGGGGACTCTGCTCATGCTGTCAACAGCACGTTTCTATTTATTTCTGGAACCCAGCTTCTTTGCTCAGTATGCTGGGCACTAATGAGAAAGCCGCCCTAGCAGCATAAAGCATTATATTAGTGATGCTTTTGCTTCCAACACGTATTTACCACTCAAGAAAGGCAGGCACATGCTCTTGCTGGCACAATGAAAAAGCAACAAATCCAGCAACCCTTTGGGAAACCAGTTGTCTGGTGATTTGAGGGTCTCCTATCCACATGGTGACAACTCTAGCAAAGGCAGGAAAGAAAATCACACATACACACATAAAGGAAAATGCCAAAAACACAAACAGGAAACCGAGTACAAGAAGGAACAAGGCAGACAGAAGAGTGTCTGCATAGTTTTGTTTGTTCAACTAACACAGTTTAATAAAATTTTGTATAGGAATCGTGCTTGCATTATTAGTACTGTGGCCCACCTGTCAGATTAGATCTCCAGTTCTAGGTGATGTGTAGTGGATTTCTTTCACTGTGGCTTTGAAAACGTTAACATTAGTTTAAAACAGAGTGCTACCATTGCTTCTTTTTAAAAACATTTCAACTTTTATTTTAGATATAGAGGATACATTTGCAGATTTGCTGCAGGGGAATGTGGTGTGATGCTGAGGTTTGGAGTATGAATCCCATCACCACTGTTGCTTCTATTCAAAATACAAAGTATGGCTCTGTGCGGTGGCTTACGCCTATAATCCCAGCACTTTGGGAGGCTGAGATGGGTGGATCGCTTGAGCCCAGGAGTTAGAGACCAGCCTGGCCAACATGATTAAACCCTGTCTCTACCAAAAATACAAAAAAAGAAAAAAAAATTGCTCTGTGTGGTGGCACACACCTGTAGTGCCAGCTCCTCAGGAGGCTGATGCCAGAGGATGGGTTGAGCCCAGGTGGTGAAGGTTACAGGAGCTGAAATTGCACCACTGCAATCCAGGCTGGGTAACAGAGCCAGACCCTGTCTCAAAAGACAAAAACAAAATACAAAGTAGGTCAGGAGGAATAATTGAGAAAGCTTTGGTATTAATTTTCCTCATAGCATATTTAATAGAAAATATATTCATATAAAATTATACATTATACATATATTAAGTATTGTATTTATATAAAATTTCTTATCTTGACATTATATAAACAGTATCAAAAGCATGATGCATAAAAGAAATAATAAACTGGACCTTATCAAAGATAAAAGACTTGTGCTTCAAAAGACACTATCAAGAAAATGAAAAGATGAACCATAGACTAAGAGAAAACATTTTCAAATCATAATCTGATAAAGAACTTGTATTCAGGATATATTAAAAAAAACTCTTACAACACAATAATTTAAAAAAACATTTTTTTAAGTGGGCAAAATCTATAAACAGACATTTCATCAAAAAAGATATAGGAACAGAAGTAAGAGCATGAAAATATGTTCAATATCATCAGTCATTAGGATAAAGCAAATAAAAGCCACAATGAGATGCCATTCCATACCCAGTAGAATGTCCATAATCAAAAAGACAGACAATATCACATGCTGGTGAGGATGTGGAGGAACTGGACGCTTCGTGCATTACTGGTAGGAATGTAAAATGATACAGCTTCTTTGAAAAACAGTTTAGTGGTTTCTTTTTTTTTGTCTTTCTTTTTCTTTTTTGAGACAGAGTCTTGCTCTGTCGCCCAGACTGGAGTGCAATGGCATGATCTCAGCTTACTGTAAACTCTGCCTCCTGGGTTCAAGTGATTCTTCTGCCTCAGCCTCCTGAGCAGCTGGGACTACAGGTGCACACCACCATGCCTGGCTAATGTTTGTATTTTTAGTAGAGACAGGGTTTCGCCATATTGGCCAGGCTGGTCTTGAACTCCTGATCTCATGATCTGCCTGCCTCAGCCTCCCAAAGTGCTGGGATTATAGGCATGAGCTACCACACCTGGCCTGGTGGTTTCTTAAAAAGTTAAACAGGGCCGGGCGCGGTGGCTCAAGCCTGTAATCCCAGCACTTTGGGAGGCCGAGACGGGCGGATCACGAGGTCAGGAGATCGAGACCATCCTGGCTAACACGGTGAAACCCCTGCTCGGGAGCCTGAGGCAGGAGAATGGCGTAAACCCAGGAGGCGGAGCTTGCAGTGAGCTGAGATCCGGCCACTGCACTCCAGCCTGTGCGCGAGACTCTGTCTCAAAAAAAAAAAAAAAAAAGTTAAACTTATTGTATGATCCAACAATTCCACTCCTAGGAATTTTTACAAGAGAGAAAAAACACATGTACAATAGAAAGGCACAGATGTGAACGTTCATGGGAGGAGGATTCATCATAGACCAAACTGGAAACTTTCCAGATATCCATCAGCTGAAGAATTGACCAACAAAATGTGGTAAATCCATGCAGCAGAATAATATTCAACAATTGAAATGAAAAAACTACGGATTCAGACCACAACAGAAGTGAACGTCGAAAACATTATGCTATGTGAAGGAGGCCAGATATACAAAACAGCCTATCATACGTATGATTCCACTTACATGAAGTGTTCAGGAAAGGCAATTTGTAGGGACAGAAACAGGTCAGCGTTTGCCTAGGGCTGGGGGTAGGAGCCAGGATTTACTACAGACAGGCATGAGGATACATTTTGAGGTGACAGAAATGTTCTAAAGCTGGATCATTTTATTTATACCTCAACAAAAACTATTTTAAAAAGCTAACAGCTCCAGCTCATAGTTCTTTAAATCACTAGTGAACGAAATTTCCATTTGTAATCACTATTTTAAAAACATGAGTAAAGACAACACTCTGAGAGAAGAGGCTCTGAGCAGTTCACGCCAATGGTCAACCTGTGCTTGACCAGACTGCTACAAGAAACTGGCATTAACACCCAGACTGACAGGTCTGCATTCCTCTATTCTCACTTCTTTCCAAGGTGAGAAAAGCCAGGGACCTGGACAAGCCATAAATCAGAACAACATTCTTGAAAAACAAGGCAGCTAACTCATGTTTTGCCTGGTGCCAGTTAATTTTGCCAGCATCATATATGATTATAATTCAAGCTTGCCTCATTCATCCTTAAGGGCCGTCAGACAACACAGAATGAATGCAGTGGCAGTATTTTCTTGTCAGGGATTGTACTGAAAGGTGTGTGTGCAGCACCAGTACCATCCTCTGCATGAGCACCTCTCATGTGCAAGGCAATGAGCCAGGCTTGTGGGCGTGAGGAGGTGACACAGCCTCTGTGCTCAAGGAATTTGTAACCTGGCTGAAAAAGCAAGTTGAGAAATGGTCATTAGGAAACAACTAGTAAATGATAAGAAAATGTTGTAAAATCAAGTTGAAAACCTCAAAATGTAACAGAAAGGAGTTGCACTACAATATGGTTTGAGTTGCTTCCAGCTTGAATATTCTACCATTTTTTTTGGAGAAAAATCTTGGTTTTTACATAGGCTATGTTGCTTACATAGCCTATATAGCCACATAGGCTGTGGCTGGGTAACTTGAGGATTTGTTATGTTTCTGTGACAACTACTTATTTAGTGATGCTTTTTGGTCTGTTTCATAAATTGCATGAATTACAAGATTGTTTCATTTCTAAGTCAAGATCTCATCAGTAAAGCTGAGCCAAGTGTGCGTGTGTGTGTGTGTGCAGTTGCAGTATGTTCCGTCTCCCTCTCTCTTTTCTTTTGTTCTCGTATGCCCTCAGTTCTGCATGGCAATGCTGATATTGTGAGAAATAAAGTCATTATATTATAACTAAAAAGAGAACAACGTAAATTTCACAGGACCGTGCATACGGTAGCTTACCTTGGCCTACCAAGGCAAAGCAGAGGTCCTTGGCAGGTGGCGCTAGGTCTTACACTTGAGTTTCCAGACAAAATCCAGATCTATTAACCAAAGGCAGACAAACGTCACATGTCCTGACACTCTTGGTCCACACCCATGGTGAAGGGAATGGCCTCATTAGTGATTCCTCTCCTATTGAAAAGTCACCCCTGACTTTTGAGTAAACTTATGAACTGCACACATTAATAAGGCAGCCTAGAATTTTGCAGACACATTTGCATTCCGTTTATATAGAATTTTTATATTCTTTAAAACATTTAGCAATTTGCAGAGAAATGAGTCATTGTTTAACATAGGGTCAGGATTGAGGTCTGGGTATGAAATGATGCAAATTAAAATTACATCTTCCCCATCCGCTCTCTCTTATTCCCATCTCATTGTATTTATAGACCTCCAAAGAAATGTAAGTGGCAACATCATATCTAGGCATTGCTAAATCAATCTTTCGTATGTGTGAATGCTCCTGGGCCTGAGAGGTTCCATAACTACACTCCTGCTTTTTCTATTTGCACCTGCACCAGCCAAAGATATTTCCAGAAATAGGACTCATTCCTGCCACCAAGGCCTAACTCATACTTGGCCCACCCTCTCCCCACCTCCTGGGATGTCATAGCTTTCACTCATGTTCTAAATTACATTATAAGGTTTACTTCATCAGAAACATTATCCTGGCTTCCTTTTAGCAATCTTGTCTTGAAATGCAAGTCAATGCAAAATATTATAATGTTATAAAAATGATGCTTACCCAACTGCTTAACTCTCAGGGAAAAAAAAAATCAAGTTAGGTCTTTTTTTCATATGACATGCCAAAATAAACTCAAGTGGATAAAAGCTTTAAATGTAAAAGTACAACAAAACACAAAAATAGTAGAAGGAAAGGTAGCTAAATATTTGATTTATGGATAGGCCTTTTCTAAGGTTAAAATCAATAGAAGAGATTTATGGATAGAGAGGTACTTTCTAAGGTTAAAATCAATAGAAGAAGCCATAAAGGAAAATATTGGGTAGACTACATAAACAGTGAAATCTCCTATATATAAAGATAGTCATTAAGAAAATTAAAGAGTAAACACTAAGCTAAGAAAACGTATTTGCGAAAACTATCAATAAAAGTTAATGTTCTGATATTGAGAACTTATATCAATCATTAAAATGGTAACATTTCTGTAAAAAGTAATATCCCAAAGGGCATAAACAATTTATTATATAAAGCCAATTTATAAATGACAATTTAAAAATGCTGAAGTCTTCAATCTCATTTTAAGTGAAAAATAAAAATTAAAGCAATGGTCAGATGTGTGTGTTTTTTTTAAAGATTTGTAAGTCAGATAGTAACTTTCCTAGTGTTGGGGGAGAGTTCAGTGAGAAATACCTTCTCCTATTTGGTGAGAGGACGAACTGATAAAAGCTTTCTGGAAGGCATTTTGACAATATACATCAAGTGCCTTTTAAATATTCATATAGTTTGACAGATTAATTCCACTACCAGAAATTTACATTATGAAACACAGACAAATATATGTAAGGATGTTATTTACAACAACTTATAACAAAGTGGAAACAGCCTGAAAGTCCAACATTTGAGGAGTAGTTGAATAGACTATGGAACAACCATAAAATGGACATTTACGCCACTAGTAAAAATTATTTGGGAAATATTTTAAATAGCACAAGAAAGTGTTTCTAATTTCATAATGCCTGAAGGAAACTGCAGCAGTATAAAATGTAGTTTAGTTATGGAAAATGCGTTTTAGAGAGTATAATAAACTTGTAAAATATTAATAACTGTACTTCTGAGGAGTGGGATTATAGCTGTTATTTATTCTTTATGCTTTCTGTATTTATCAAATTATCTCCCATCCATAGCCATCTGTTTTGTAAGAAGGAATGAAAACATTTTTTCATAATAATACAATAAATATTTAACAATATAAAAAGATTAGGATATTCTTAGTAGAAAAGCAGGATTCAAAATAAGTGTAGACCAGGCACGGTGGCTCCTGCCTGTAACCCCAGCACTTTGGGAAGTTAAGGCAGGAGGATTGCTTGAGGCTAGAAGTTTGTGGCCGCAATGATTTTGTCACTGCATTATTCCAGCCTGGCCAACAGAGCAAGACTCTGTCTCAAACTAATAATAATAATTAATAATAAGAATAATTGCAGTATGACTGACATGAAATCTATACATGGCAGATTCTGGGATGACTCACTGGCTTCTGGCTTACAAATGCTGGTGTCCTTTAAAAAGAGAGAAATTCTATTTTGGGATGAGAGACTGTCTCCTGTTTTGACCATGTTGAGTTCGGTGTACCTGTGGGATATGTGAGTGGAGATGTCTCAAGTTGTGTAGAGTTTGAGAGAAAGAGAGAGAGAGATTGAGATTGCCTCTAGGCTGGAGGCAAAAGCAGAGATTTGAGCTGTGAATTTGAATGAAGGACCAGGTAGAACGTAGAAAATGGAAAATGGAACCTAGAGCTTTGGACGGGGCTCAAAGGAAAACAAGCATTTAAGAAGAGGTGCCTGATAAGAACCCCCCCTCCAAAAAAAAAACACACAGGGGAGAGTGGGGTGCAGAAGTCAAGGCAGAGAGAACTGCAATTAATGATGCCAAGTGCCACGGCAAGTGCAGAGAATAGAACTGAAGCGCACTGCAGGGCTCAGAGCATCTTTTAAATCTGTGTGAGGAGAAAACAAGGCAGGAAGCCAGTTGGAGAGATGGGGAAGAAGACAGGGTTGCAGGGATGGTGGGGTGTTGGGATTGTTAAGGTCCAGGCATGTTCCACTAAAGTCAAGAGGAAACCTACCATGTGCCAGGGGTTAGGGTAATGGTATAAAGGAAAGACATAGATATTTTCTGCCCTGACTGGATTTAAAATGTTATGAGAAACACAGGAACACCCAAATAATGACCTACTTTTCTACCAACTTCTTCCAAAGTTTATTTATGGTCACAAAATGTAAAATGTCAACTGAATGGCGGCCAGCAACAGATACCTGGCCACCTGAAACCTGAGCCGAGAGCCCACCCAAGCTCACATAATGTCATTGTCAAAGAGGTGCCATCCTCTGTCATATCCAGTCACATCTCAACTGTTCTGCGCCAGACTCATGTAATGCTCTCTATCCCCAGCCACCCTGGATCCCTGCCAGGACAATATTGTCATCCGAGAGCTCTGTCTGACACATTGATCTGTGCTCCCAACAGAAAAGTGGTGTCCACTTAAAGGACAAGTAGACACAGATCTGCTCACTGCAGGTGTGCCTGCCATGATTTCTGGAAGTTTTCTTGGAGCTGAAGTGAGCCCAGTAATGCAGCCAGGCTGTGACACAGCAGGCAGGTAGACCTGATGTGGGTGCGGGTTTAGGCAGCTGCAACTTCCATTCCATGGTGAAGCTTCTGAGCACCCGTAATAGTCATTTGCATACTGTTCTTGGTACTGACATCGGGTTGTAGTTGCTGGGTGTGTTTTTCCTTCCCATATAAATAGTTGACCCTTGTAAGGAGGAGATATTAAATCTACTTTTGCATATGCCCCTCAGATTCCAGCACATTTTACGTAGTGTTTTATACAGCCCATACCCCTTTTCCCCTTTTTCCTGCTTTGAATCCAGACAGGATGTATGAAACTTGAAGCTCACCTTGGAACCACAAGGTCACAAGCATGAGGGAAAGGTCAAGAGTCTCACCAGATTGCTGACCATGACATCATCAAGCCACTGAAACTTTGCCAGCAGCCAGTTAAGGCAATAATGTATATTATGAGAGAGAAATAATTTTTTGACTTAAGCCACTTGTAAGTCGGGTTTTCTGTTTCCTGCAACTAAATGTAATCTACCCAGCCAGCATCCACTCCCCTGACTTCCACACTATAAGAACACCAGTTTGTTCAGCGCTCCATGCCTTCCTCACTCAGCTAGGTGCCTCAGGTGACACTGACCCTATCTCTAGGTTGGGGGTGGCATTGATGGCCAAGGGTAATTTAATTTCATTTTCCTTGCCAGTATTGAATTAAGGAATCAATGAAGCATGGAGGGAGGATGAAACCTGATGGGCATCGGGGACAAGGTTCCCATGATACAGCAACAATAAGAGTCTCTCTCTCCTTCCTGTGGATATTGTTGTGTCCAGGTTTGATACCTGGAACTGTTGCATCCTACTTCCCTGAGGATGAGGCTGGCACAAGACATGGTGGGGTGAAGAGGCAAAAATAAGCTGGATCCTTGTTGACATTCTTGCTCTGTGGAATCAGCCAGCCTTGATGCCTGTCTAGCCCCTGCATGTCCTGTTCAGCAACAAGGTAAATTTATTTTTATTTATTTATTTTTGAGACAGGGTCTTACTCTGCCTGGAGTGCAGTAGTATGATAACGGCTCACTGCAGTGTCAACCTCTTGGGCTCAACCGAAACTCCCACCTCAGTCTCCCAAGTAGCTGGGATCACAGGTGTGCACCACCACACACAGATAATTTTTCAATATTTTTGCAGGGATGGTGGTCTCCCTATGTTGCCCAGGTTGGTCCCGAACTCCTAGGCTCAAGCAGTCCTCCCACCTCAGCTTCCCAAAGTGCTGGGATTACAAGCATGAGCCATCACACCCCGCCAAATTCTTTATTTTTTAATCCAGTTTGAGTTGAAGTTTTTGTTACTCACCCCTGAAAGTATATTTACAGAAAATGAAGACACAGAGAATGGGCTAGCCTAAAATGTGTCCTGAAGCAACTGTTCATTTTACCTAGGCCAATCTGACCCAACTAGAATAATGCTCTGATTTATTAAACTTGTGTCCCTAAGTAGGGTACAGAAATCAAGCCGATAATCACAGATTATCTTCCCTCTTGTGTGATCTTAGGGTAAATGAGTCAATGAAAAATAATATTCTCGCGTCTGATAAGACTTGAGGAAGAGAGAACAGTGGATTATTTCATAATAGGAACTGGGCTGCTGCAGTTGGTATCTCATAGGCTGATACCCTCTATGCCCTCAAACCCTCTCCCAGTCCCTTCTGGGACCATAAAGGTGAAGACCCCAGTGCATGGTCTGCGGTTGGCAGGAGCCATTATTTCTGTGTCTCTGAATAACTTGTCCCAAGGAGGGGAATGCCTTGAGATGTGGCAGGTTTATTTAGCTGTAAAAAGGACTCAAAACTATGTGTTGAATGGATAAGGTGGGCGGGGAGGGGGGCGGGGTGCTTAGCAAGTGGCTTAACCCATTGGCTTAGAAATGACTAAGCACCATTTGTATCTCTTCTGTCCTCCCTCCCCAGTTATATCCAATAAATTGTCCTCTTTTTCTTATCTAAGTGCTCATTGTTGAATATGGCTGAACCATGCAGGTGGTCCAGGGAGACTTGGAGTAGCCTGTCTGAGGTCACTGAATTATCCCAGAAACACATCCTCAAAACCTGAGCCAATACCATAAGCACAGAACATTTTTAAAAGCTGTGGGATAGAGGAGGACCCTTCCCAAAATACTGCTTGGGGACCCAGAATTTTAACACTCACTATTGGCTCCAGTCATGGAGGCTGTCACATGCTCCTGAAAAGATGGCTGCCTGAGTCTTTCATCATTGCTGTTGATACGGGAGGGGGCAGGAAGGTGCTGGGTAGAGAAGGACGGGGTCTCTGGCAAGGGCTCCACCCTCAGGCCTGTGCCCACCGACCTAAGTGAGGACAGGCACTCCTGTTTTCATGCCCAAATGTTGCATTTTCCAAGACCACCCTGGCCTGCCACCTGAGCCCCCACCCCCACCATCCTGTGCCCATAAAAACCCAAGAGACCCTAGTGGGCATACACACAAGCAGCTGGGCATCAAGAGGAACACACTGGCAGAAAAACACTGGCAGGCCATCGACGGTGGAACCACACAGACGCTGAGGGAAATTTGGCAGAGGGCAGTCAGAGGAGAGCCCAGCCGCTGAGCGGCCTGACTCCAGGAGAAGACGCCTTCCCACTCCATCCCTCTTCTGGCTCCCCATCCATCTGCTGAGAGCTACTTCCACCACTCAGTAAAACCTTGCACTCATTCTCCAAGCCCATGTATGATCACATTTTTCCAGTACACTAGGCAAGAACGCCAGGATACAAAAAGCCCTCTGTCCTTGCGGTAAGGCAGAGGGTCTAATTGAGCTGATTAACACAAGTCGCCTGCGGATGGCTAAGCTGAAAAAGCACACTGCAACACACTGCTCACCTCGCCGGGGCTTCGGGAACTGTAAACACTCAACCCTAGACGCTGCGGTAGGGTTGGAGCCCACGCTCCCCACTATCTGCCCGTCTGCTGCTCTCCCTAAGGGTTTAGGCTGCAGGGCATGGAAGAAGCGAGCCACTCCCCCTGTCACGCCCCGCAAGGGGGATAAGGGAACTTTTCCTGTTTCACTATGATAAATCCTTCAAAAATGAACTTGCAGCATTTCAGAGGTATAACCATGTCTCTCACCTGCTCACGGTGAACACTGCAGTGTATGTACCCAGATAAAGCCATCAAATGCCCACCTTGCCTTTGAGGCTCTCTGGAAGATATGTCTTCTTAAAGGGCTGAATTCTGATATTTACTCTAATTTTCTACTTGCTTAATAAGCAGTATTATAACCAAACATAGATTCCGACTTTCAACCCTGAATGTTCTCTATCCCAGGTGATTTAAACATTTTCACCTTTTGTGAGATGTGTTCATCTGTGGATGCCCAGAGTCCAACACCGTGAAGCATCGCCAAACGCTCAACACATGCTTGAGGAATAAATGGATGAATTGCGTGGGCACCTGTGGTGGGAATAGACAAGAGAGTCTTTTTTAATATGTATGTTCTGCACATTTGAGGCAATGTATCTGATGGGGATTCTAGCTTACAAATTTAATAAGAAACAACATAATGACGGGCAGTGGGGGGTTCTGAACACTGAAACTAGAAAGATTTTCAGTCTCAGCTGTATCATCATAAATCAACACTACTGTTTGTTGTTTGTCCTGCATCTAGGACTGGCTGGCATGGTGTTAGGTGCTACATATATGACATTGCGTTTGTTCTTACAATGACCTTATAATATATATATATTTGTAAATCTCATTCTAAATAATGAAGGAAGTTAAGTAATTTTTCTGTAGTCACACAGCTAGAAGTGGCGTATATACATGCTTAATACTTTATAACCATCTTAGTGTGCCCAGGGTACCTTTAAGAAATTTATCAGATCTGGTTCGGGCACAGTGGTTTATGCCTATAATCCCAGCACTTTGGAGGCTGAGATGGGAGGATCACTTAAGCTCAGGAGTTTGAGACCAGCCTTGGCAACATAGCAAGACCCCAATCTCTACAAAAAAGAAAAAATTAGCCAGGCATACTGGATCACACCCATAGTCCCAGCTACTTGGAAGGCTGAGGCAGGAAGATCACTTGAGCCCGGGAGGTCAAGGCTGCAGTGAGCTATGATCTCACTACTGCACTCCAGTCTGGGAGACACAGTGGACCCTGTCTCTAAGAATAAATCAATACATAAAATAAAAACTAAATTTATCAGATCTGAAAACACAGAGTAGGGAGAGTTTGAAACCAGGTAGATGCAATCCTCCCACCTCAACCTCCCAAGTAGCTGAGACTATAGGCGTGTGCCATCCACACCTGGCTAATTTTTGTATTTTTAGTAGAAATGGAGTTTTGCCATGTTGGCCAGGCTGGTATTGAACTCCTTGCCTCAAGTGTAAGCCACCATGCCTGGCCAAGAGCAATTTTTTTTTTTTTTGAAACGTCTTGCTCTGTCACCCAGGCTAGAGTGCAGTGGCGTGATCATGGCTCACTGCAGCCTTGACCTCCTGGGCTCAAGTGATCCTCCCACCTCAGCCTCCCAAAATCCTGGGATTATAGGCATGAGTCACCGTACCCAGCCATGACAGCAATTTTATTTAATCTTTATAACTCTGGCTCAACAGGTTTGCTCAACAGATCTTGTGCTATGATTTTTTTCTTTCTCTCAGAATGCCCCTCTATCTCACCACCATAAGCCTAAATCCTCCTCTCCCATTAATGTTAGCTCAAATCCTACTCACAATTCTGGCCTGAAATCATAATTCTAATAGTGTAATTGAGCCCTTACTGTGTGATAGACTCTGTAATAAACACTTTATTACTTAATTTAATTGCCTAAACAATGCTATATAGGAGAACTACTATTAATCTCATCTTACAGTTGAGAAAAGTAAGTTACAAGCAGTTAAATAACATTCCCATGCTCACCTAGCAAGGAAGAAGTAGAAGAGGAGAAATTTCTATTTTTTTTTTAATAGAAAAAAGCCTGGACATAAGTACATTGAATTAAGAGAGGTTAACTCTAGATGCTAGAGAAATATATGGTTTTTATTTTCTTCTTTATATTTTCCTTTATTTTCTATTTTTTCTACAATAAGCCTGTATTACTTTTATAATAAGAAAACCAAAAAAGCATTCTCCACTAATAGATATTAAGGCTCTTTGGCGGAAATGGCTAGGTTCAAGTCTAGGGCAGGTAGAGTACAGGTGAACCTTGACATCTCGTTGTTCCAGAAATTAAGGAAATAAGAACTAATGGGATCGTATCAAAAAGTTACAGGAAGCAAGTTGAAGGGCTCCCATTAGACAAATTTGGAACAATTAAAGCATCAAAAGTAACAATTAGTATAACTAATGCCAACATATTGACATAATGTAAAAAAAGAAAAGAAAGAAAACATGCCAGATAAGAAATATGAACTTAGATAGAAAAATAACCATTTGCAACCCCAATGTAATAACTGATTAAGGCAAGAAGGGATCAATGAATGCCATTAATAAAACTGTTTACCAGGTAACAGGCTGCAGATGGACCAGATAATATTATTGTGCAGAATATTTATTTATTGCAAAGAGACTTTTCTATAACAAGGAAGAGATGTGGCAGATCCTATCTTTGCCAGATATCTAAAAGTGATAAGTAAAAAAATATATATATTTTTATTCTGAGACAGGGTCTCACTCTGTCATCCAGGCTGGAGTGCAGTGGTGTGATCAAGGCTCACTGTAGCCCCTCAACCTGCCGGGCTCAATCAATCCTCCCACCTCAGCCTACCAAGGAGCTGGGACTACAGGCATGCACCACCATACCCAACTAATTTTTGTATCTTTTGTAGAGGTCAGGTTTCCCTGTGTTGCCCAGGCTGGTCTCTAACTCCTGGGTTCAAGTGATCCTCCTGCCATGGCCTCCCAAAGTGCTGGAATTATTGGCATAAGCCACCACACTCCAGCCAAAAAATAAAAAGGTATTATTCACTTAAATATGAGAAGAAAAAGTTAAACAGTGGAAAGCAGTTGTCATTGGGGAATAGGCATCCGTTTTCATTGGGGAACAGGCATCAGGAGAGGTAAGGAGGGGAAAATGAGCTTTGGTTTTTTTTCATTTATAAGTCTCTATATACAAATCAATTTTAAGTATGTGTATACAGTATTTCTTTTTAAAAAGGTAATAAGAAAAGAGCAACTGAGAGGTATTCTGTAAATAAAGAGAACATAGCTTTTGGAGAATAAGGTAAAGTTAGCAGAGGCCTGGCATTGAACACTGGGTTTCTCAAAGGGCAGGTCGTCAGACCTTGGTAAGCGCAAGCTTGGAGAAAATTCAAGAAAGAATGAGATAAGAGAAAATTGATATTGCTTGTGTTTTCAGTTTTGACGAGCTTTAGATGCATGGATGTTTTCATTCCAGGATAGTGAAGTGTATCCATTTCCTCTGTGGTTTGTCCTCATTTTGTGTCCTCTTTAAGAAAGCATTCCTGCATTTTCTTCTGGAAGTTATTGTCAGCACTTTGCTATTAGTTTAACGACAGATAAATTTGTTAAAGTAAAACAATTTAGTTTAAAATTTAAAAAAATGATGACACAGACTTTCTCTGCCTATAGTTTTCTAACTTCCTTGGACAAAAGATCAAGCCATTTTTTCCTCAAAGAGGATATCTGTCGAATACAGTTGGCCCTGTTTCCATCAGTTTCACATTTGTAGAGTCAATCAACTGCAGATCAAAAATATTTGGGAAAAATTAATAAAAAATATTAATACAATAAAAAATAATACAAACAAAATACAGCGTAACGACTATTTATATAGTACTTACATTGTAGTAGGTATTTTAAGTAATCTAGGGATGATTTAAAGTATACAGGACGATGTGTATAGATTATATGCAAATATTATACCATTTTATATCCAGGACTTGAGCATCTGTGGATTTTGGTATCCATGGAGGTCCTGGAACCAATTCCCCTTGGGTACTGAGAGAGGATTATTTCTTTTTTGACGTGTCTCATGGGGTAATTTGAAACAGCCCTCTAGACAGCTTGAAATATGCAAGTATTTATTACATTTTTATGGGATGATAGTTCCCTTGAAGGAAGGAACAAGAAAGTATATTCCTCACCGATTTTCAAACATTTTTATTCATGTAACTAACTGCTAAATTGTAACTTAGAGTTACATAACTCCTCATGGTTGCTTAACCCCCTGCTACTCAAAGTGTGGACCATGTACTAGTAGGCCAGCCTCCCCTGGGAGCTTGCTATAAATGCAGAGTCTCAGGTGCCACACTCGACCTACTGAATCACAGTCTGCATTTTAACAAGGACCCCAGAAAATTCCTATACTCATTGCAGTTTGAGAAGTGCAGTCTTTTTTTTTTGACAGGGTCTTGCTCTGTCATGAGGTCATGACTCACTGCAGCCTCTATCTCCCAGACTAAAGAAATCCTCCTGCCTCCTGAGTAGCTGGGACTATAGGTGTGTGCCACCACACCTGGCTAATTTTTAAAATTTTTAGTAGAGATGAGGTCTGAATATGTTGTCCAGGCCAGTCTCGAATTCTGAAACACAAGGAATCCCCTTGCCTTGGTCCCCCAAAGTGTTGGGATTACAGGCATAAGCCACTGTGTCAGGTTGGGAAGTGTAGTCTTAACCCATAAGACAGAGAGGTGCACAGGAAGTAAGTCTCAACAATTTAACCATTTTTTGAGCACAGTGGTTCCTAAACTTGCCTGCACATCAGAATCACCTGAAAAGCTTTAAAAACTACAGATGCTTGAGTGCCACCCCTAGAAACTCTGATATGATTGGTATGGAGTGCAGCCTGGGCATTGAAAGTTGTTTGTTTGTCTGTTTGTTTGTTTAGGGATTGGGTCTTGCTCTATTGCCCAGGCTGGAGTACAATGGTATGATCATGGCTTACTGCAGCCTCAACCTTCTGGCTGATCCTCCTGTATCAGCCTCCCAAATATCATGTCTGCTAATTAAAACAATTTTTTTGAAGAGATGGGGCTCTCACTATGTTCCCCAGGCTGGTCTTGAACTCTTGGTCTCAACCAATCCTCCCGCCTTAGCCTCCCAAAGTGCTGGGATTACAGCAGTAATACCAACATTACTGGCCCACTATGCGTGGCCTGCCACTAAAATGTTTTGTGTTTTTTTGTTTTGAGGCAAGAACTTGCTCTGTCCCCCAGGCTGGACTGTAGTAGCATGATCACAGCTCACTGCAGCCTCAACCTCCTGGTCTCAACAATCCTCTCCCCTTGGCCTCCCAAGTAGCTAGGACTACAGGCATACCACCACACCAGGCTAATTTTTAAATTTTTTGTAGAGATGTGGTTTCACCCTGTTGCCCAGGCTTGAAATGTTCTTAAACCTTTCCAGATGATTCTAATGTTCAGACAAGGCTGAGAAGCACCGCTCCTGAAAACCTATACGTTAAAAATTATTTCAGCCGCAAGCAATAGAAAAACCAAGTAATGGTGGCTTAAGCCAGTGGTTCTTAAACTTTGCTGCACATTAGAGTCGCTTCAGGAGATTTAAAAAATTGTAATGCCCAGGCTGCATCCCAAGGGATGATGACTGAACTGGAATGGTGTGCAGTCTGGTGGTAGATATGTGCAATTGGGTTGGTTTAGCAATTCTGTGACGCTCTCCAATACCCCACTCTTCTCTCCCCTCTGTCTTCTATTGGACGGAATTCTAGCTGGGATTCCCTAGCCCCGTGGGCAGCCAGCGTGCCGTGTGTTCTTGCCAATGGAATGCAAGTAGAAGTGTGAGCCATTTCTGAGACCGCCCCATAAAACATTTTAGGCGGGCTCCTTTATGCTCTCTTCTCTTCTTTCTGGAGTGGCGATGGCCAGAATAACCATGGAAGGCATAAACTGAAGACAGCTTTTACCATGAATTCTTTCAAGAAGATGTGAAAAAGAGCCACCCCCTCAACCTGACACTCCCAACCTGAACTGTTACATGAAAGAGAAATACTCATTGAGTATTTATGTTGCTTGAGCATTTAGCCATTTATCAAAAGTAAATGTATCAGACATAATCGCTTTTTATCTTTGCATTACTCCTGCGAGGCAAGTATCACTATATCCATTTTACAAATGAAGAAGCTGGGATACAGCAAGGTTCAGTAACTTGTCCAGAGTTATACAACTAGAAGGTGAGAGAAGGGGTTTAAAACTAAGTCTTTCTTATTACGAATCCCAGGCTCTTAACCATATACCATGTATTCTCGCATGGATTTTTGAAAGTGAAAACATCATAGTTGGAAAAAATGAAGAGTTGATACAGAGAAGGCTATAGTTAAAGCAGCTTACATCTGTATCTTGAAGACTAAATGTTTAATTCTGCATTCAGTAGCTTGTTGCTCCATAATTTTCAGCTGCATCTTTTTGGCTCAGCAATCAGGTCTCCATGCCTCCTTCTCTCTCGCATCTGCTCTGTATGCCCATGTCTGATCTACATGCTGCTCCGATGTGGGTCTTCCTAAAAAACTATCTTCTCATGTCACTTCCTCCTCGGACAGCTTCAGAACCTACCAGTTAAAGTTCAAATTCCTTATCGTGGCACGGAAAGCCCTCCTCACTTTGCCCTACCCTTACCTTCTGGTCTTTTCCTATACCATCTCTCTGTTTCAGTCAAATGTGCTTAATTCAGTTTACTGAGCCATAAACTTCTAGGGTAAGAAGAAACTTTAAGGTCAAGTAATTCAAACCATCTGTATCAGTTATCTATTGCTATGTAACAAACTACCCCAAAACTTAGTGCCTTGCATTTCTAACAATTCTCAGGGTCACTGGGTCGTTCTTTTGTTGGTCTCACTTGGGGTCACACATATGACTCCATTTGGCTCTAGCTGGGCTGGACAGGAAGTTCATGAAGGCCTCTCTCACACAACAGGATCTTTGTGCTATTAGCTGCTGAGTCCCAGGGTTCTTCCACATGGCCTCTCACTCCACAAGGCATCTGGCTTCATAAGGCCTCTCACTTCCACGACTTCTACACGTGGCCTCTTGCTCCACAAGGTGTCTAACCCTCCAGGGCTTCTCCATTTGGCCTCTTGCTCCAGAAGGCTTCTCCTCCTCTAGGCCTTCTCCACGTGGCCTCTCACTTCACAGGACATCTCATCCTCCAGGCTTTCTGCATGTGGCCTCTTGTTCCATGAGGCATTTTTATCTCCAGGCCTTCTCCACATGGCCTCTTGCTCTGTGAGCTGTCTCGTTTTCCAGGGCTCCTCGGCATGCTCTCTCTCTCCAGCAGGATAACCTAAACATTCTTATCCTTGGTTTCTAAAAGGGAAGAAGCAGAAGCTATTGTACTTCTTAAAGCTTAGGCCTCTGACATACGCAGTGTCACTTCTGCCACATTCTATTGGTCAAAGCAAGTCACAGAGCCAGCCCATATGGACTCCATCTTTGGAAGCGAGGAGTGGCAACTGGAAGCTGTGGCAATCTTCTTCCTCTCTCTCTCCATACCTCTGCCTTTGACTCTTCTGCTGACATCTCTACCTACTGTTCATTCTCAGCATAGCCATATTATAGGGTTTAAGGAGTGGGCTCCAGGGTTACCCTTATCTAGGTTTGAATCTCAAATCCCTACTCTTTGAGCTTGAGCAAGTTACCAGACTTCTCTGTGCTTCCATTTGTTCAACCATAAATTAGAGGGAAATATAAATCCTACCTTAGAGAGTTGTTGTGAGAATTAAATAAGTTAATACAAAGAGCTGGAACAGTGCCTGGCTTTAGTAAGTGCTTCATAAATGTTAACTAGTAGTAGTATTTGGTGGATCTAGCTCTTAGTTTGGTGCAAAACGCAAAGAAGTCAGGTGAGGCCTAGGGTTTAGGCTCCAGGGCAGGGGAGATTAGGAGAAATAATATATATAATCCCTAAGGAGTCGCCATTGCACCAAAATGACTTGATTTAATTGATTAATGAGGAATATTTCAGGGGAGGGTGTCTAAGTGCTTCTTCAGCTTCTGAAGTGCTCCTCCTATCATAGAACCCCTGTTTCTGTAAGGTGGGAACCCACATCCCATGCCCTGTAAGGTAATCTCACAGTCATCTGAGGTTCCATTTACCTAGTCATGTTGCAACCCTCATCTTATCAAGCCTTGGATACCGAAATACCCTTTTTACAAGGGCACTTTTCAGATCCAAAGGAGAAGTCTACGGCAGAAGCTTGTCTGCAGGATTTTGGATACTGGCGATTCCGATCTTGGCACACAACACTCAGCTCTTAGGAGCAATGATTTACAGCAGCAGAGTGTGGGCAGGAGACCCAGCAACTCCTGCTACATATGACAGAGCACAGATCCTCAAGCACACAGACCATGTAGTGAGGGCAAGCGGGGATGAGCTAAGGTAATGAATTGTGAGCTGAGGGCAGACCTCTGTGGGTATTGCTAGTCTCTCCCCCTCTGGTCATGAGTCATATTCTGTGGCTTGTGAGTCTTATTTTTCCAGTTCCATTTGTCTTGTTTCATGAACAGGTTAATCATTGCTCTTACTAAGAGAGAGAAAGAAAAGCATGATTTAAATTCACTCAAAGGCTGAGAGTAATTATACTAATGCATTAGATCAGATGATGCTTTGGGGCAAGATTGCTATTAGTCTGCCATAATTCATCTGAAAGTTCTGTAATAAGCCTCACTGCCATTATTTATTATTTGTTTTGCAGCACAAAATATGCAAAATATAGAGAAATGAAAGTGGTATGTAGAACTTATGCCTAAAATTCTGAAATAAATTTGTGTCCTTACTGCCTTTGATTCATGTAATATTTTTGGAGTACCAAGTATGTGTATAGCACTGTGCTAGGCTCTGGGGGCAAAAGGGAATATAGGAAATGGAATCAGGTGTTTATTGAACCCATACTCTGGTCAAGGCAGCCTGATAGTATCAGATACCTAGTGGGTCCTGGAAGTCACAGTCTCTGTCCTCAATAGCTTATGATGGGGGTGCAGGGATGGCAGGCACACAGACATGAATAGATATAAATAAAAATAGAAGACAACATACTACCATCAAATACTTTGAGGCTAAGTGAGAGTATAGATCATAAGTGTGAGCTCCTGTGGTCATGGAAATCTTTCTTCAGCCTCAGTGCCCTGGACAGCTATAATCTGGAGGACTGTCTTTGTAGTCCAGAGCTCTGTTTCTGGAGAAAGGTTCCATGGAGCTTACACTTAACAATCTCAGCATGGGCTTGGAGTCCAGCATAAGGTTCTGGGTCTACCATATACCAGCTGTGAGAATCTGGCAAGCTACTTGACTCCTCTGTGCTTTGGTTCCGTCATCTGTAACTTGTACATGAGTTAAATCCAACTCAGACCGTGGTGATGAAAATTAAATGAAGATAAAATACTTAGACTAATCACATCATCAGTAGACTCTAAGCTCCAGATCTTAGAGTTTTTATTGTTTTGGTGAATGGAGAGAAATGGGGAGGAACAACATCAAAGGTTTACAGTAGAGGCTGATCTAAGCCATCTGTTACAGGACAAGAGTAGTTAGCCTGGGGTCATCGCAGCCTCTCCCACTCTCTATCCAGAGTGTGTGGCAGATAGAGAGAAATGGAGGAGGATGGGATTTGCTGCAGCCAATCTCTTGCACTTCCTTTGACATTCTCCCAGAGGATCCAGTAGGGTTTCAGTTGCTTTTCCATCATTCTTGCCCTTTCACTGCTCTTTATGTAAATATGGCATATGGGCAGAGACTGGCAAGGGGGGGTTCTGGTTATTTCCTCCTAATCGGAAGTGATCTCAACCACTCTGAACCCTCAGGCCACTTTGTTTGAACTCCCTTTAAAAAAAAAAAACTCTTGATATAGTTTGTACCATATGTTTCCTTTTGCAGATGTCATGCATCCCTGATAAATCTCATTAGGATAAAAGCTGGACCTTAACTTGCTTTGAAATCTTGCTTTGCACAGAGTAGCTTGTGATGATTATTGTCAAAATAAAGAGAAGGGTATTTTCTAGAGTTAGAGATAAACCCATTACTTGAAAAAGAAGGCTCCAACCATAAATAGTGGAAACCTTAAGAACTGTATAATCTCAATCTTGAATGGGATTTTAATTCATTCTAGGAACTGGATGGGAATCTTCAGTCTGAAGGGAAGATTTAACTACTCGTTTTTGTTTCAGATACTGGCATTGGGCAGGGCTGAGAAGCCTCTGCCAGCCTTGGGCCAGGAGTGGCAGCTGCACTTTGGTTGCCTGCTGAGGTAAAGGACTCTATTAAGACGTACTGGAGCAGGGGCTGTAATGTAATTGGCTTCCCAGTCAGATAGCTGTGACCATCATTTGAAGGCAGGAAGAGATATTTTAAAATGAATTTCACTTTCAGCCTAGGATGCCAGAAACTTCTTCACTGTTCAATATGAAAAAAAAGCAACATACCATCCGTATTACAGTTTAGAAAACATCACAGGAAAGGAAGATACACAGATAAATTTTGGATTTATATTTTCCAGTGGTATCATTGCATAAGAAATTCTTATAAGTAAAAATGGAATTGTACAAGTAGTTTAATATTTAGAGCATTTAATTTACTCCTTCCCATTGCCCCCAGGCCAGGGGGCATGAATGACACAGGAAGGCCAGTCTTCATGGCGGCCCATTGAAAGAAGGACTTCAGAGAAATAAGAGGGACAAGGTACGTTCTAGAAACCAAGCAGAGTGTGACCTACTGTTAAATGCCCTTTTGAAGCTGGAGGTTCTAGAACAAGGCTTTTCAACTCTGGCTGCACATTCATGTCATATTTTTTCCTATTTGCTTTTTACTTTTTATTGAGATATGACGTATCTGGTAAAGTGCACTAGTCTTATGTGTAAAGCTTGACGAATTTTTACAAGGATTTTTTACAATTTTTACATGACAGTTTGAGGAATTTTTACACCTACTTGGATACACCAACAGACCAAGATATTAGAACATTTCTAGCTCCCCAGAAGCCCTCCTTGCAGGTAACCTCTGTTCTGACTTCAGTCACCATGGCCTGGTTGTGCTTGCACTTGAACTTCATATGGATAAGATCATACAATCTATATTCCTATACATCTGTGTCTTTTGCTGAATATGTCTGTGTGAGTCATTGATGCTGTTTATAAGTAGTTTGTACTTTTATATTATATATAACATATATAATGAATACTGTGTAGTATTTTACTGAATGCATACACAACAACAGTTTATTCATTCTACTATTGATGGATATCTGGATTTTC
The DNA here is from genome assembly GCF_009764315.1 of Trachypithecus francoisi. Classification (NCBI taxonomy): domain Eukaryota; kingdom Metazoa; phylum Chordata; class Mammalia; order Primates; family Cercopithecidae; genus Trachypithecus; species Trachypithecus francoisi. Next base: position 53,581,329 of record NW_022681468.1, read on the forward strand.
CCATGTTTTGGTTATTATGAATAAAGCTGCTGTGAACAATCTTGCACATATCATATCCACTGAATTCTAGGAGTGGAACTGCTGGGCCATAAGGAAGGCATATGTTTAGCTTCAGTAAATACTGCCAAAGGTTTCTAAAATGTCTATATCAATTTCTATTTCTATCTGCTATGTAGGAGAGTTCCAGTCGCTCTCATACAACTTCTCCAACAGTTGGTATTATCCAATTTTTAAAATGTTAACCTGCAAAGCTTTGATAAGACACTACTCTTTGAAGTCTTATGCAATTCTTCTGGGGCAGGATCTATTTTTGGAAGCTCTGCGAGTATCTTTGCTTTCCCAGGCAATGCTAACATGCAGCCAGGGTTGAGAATCATGCCACAGAAAGATGTACTAATTTGGCTAGTTATTGGAATCAGCTAGAGAACTTCAAAAACACCAGGTTCTTGGGTTCTCTTCAGACCTGCCAAATCAGATCCTCCAGAAGAGGTTTTCCCAGAGAATCTGCCTATACAGTATTTCTTATGACGCTTTATGTTGCAAGTGATAGAAAATTTATATCCTGGGTTAAATTTTAAAAATAAAACATTATAAGAATTGGTTTACATAACTGAATAGTCCAGATTGAGCCCTGACTCCAGGTACAGTTTGATCCAGGAATCAAATGGTAAGTCTTGGTCATAACTCTTAGCGCTTTCTTTCCATCAGGCCCATTCCCTTCATGGCAGCAACATGGCTGCCACAGTTCTTAACCTCAGAACTTCACTCAGCAACACCTAGGTGGCTACCACATTCTGACCAATCCTCATCTTCTCAACAATTCCTAGTATTTACTCTGTCTCATGGGTTTGCACTGGGCAACACACTCATCTCTGAACTAATCACTGTGGCCAGAGAAGATGGAAGGTGCTGACTGACTTAAGGCAATCCCTTAGAGCTGAAGACTAGGTCATTTAACCAAAATATGTGACCAAAGCGTGTGGATGAATTTCCCAAAGGAAAATCCAAATGGCTGCTGTCCAGGGACATAAAAAATGTCCACATTTACTATGTGACAGTACACTCTGTAGTCATCAAAAATCCATTTTGGTGGGGAAAGGATTCCCTATTTAATAAATGGTGCTGGGAAAATTGGCTAGCCATAAGTAGAAAGCTGAAACTGGATCCTTTCCTTACTCCTTATACGAAAATGAATTCAAGATGGATTAGAGACTTAAATGTTAGACCTAATACCATAAAAACCCTAGAAGAAAACCTAGGTAGTACCATTCAGGACATAGGCATGGGCAAGGACTTCATGTCTAAAACACCAAAAGCAATGGCAGCAAAAGCCAAAATTGACAAATGGGATCTAATTAAACCAAAGAGCTTCTGCACAGCAAAAGCAACTACCATCAGAGTGAACAGGCAACCTCCAGAATGGGAGAAAATTTTTGCAATCTACCCATCTAACAAAGGGCTAATATCCAGAATCTACAAAGAACTCAAACAAATTTACAAGAAAAAAACAAACAACCCCATCAAAAAGTGGGCAAAGTATATGAACAGACATTTCTCAAAACAAGACATTCATACAGCCAACAGACACATGAAAAAATGCTCATATCACTGGCCATCAGAGAGATGCAAATGAAAACCACAATGAGATACCATCTCACACCAGGTAGAATGGCAATCATTAAAAAGTCAGGAAACAACAGGTGCTGGAGAGGATGTGGAGAAATAGGAACACTTTTACACTGTTGGTGGGATTGTAAACTAGTTCAACCATTATGGAAAACAGTATGGCGATTCCTCAAGGATCTAGAACTAGATGTACCATATGACCCAGCCATCCCACTACTGGGTATATACCCAAAGGATTATAGATCATGCTCCTATAAAGACACATGCACATGTATGTTTATTGTGGCAATATTCACAATAGCAAAGACTTGGAATCAACCCAAATGTCCATCTGTGACAGACTGGATTAAGAAAATGTGGCACATATACACCATGGAATATTATGCAGCCATAAAAAAGGATGAGTTTGCGTCCTTTGTAGGGACATGGATGCAGCTGGAAACCATCATTCTTAGCAAACTATCACAAGAACAGAAAACCAAACACCACATGTTCTCACTCATAGGTGGGAACTGAACAATGACATCACTTGGACTCGGGAAGGGGAACATCACACACCGGGGCCTATCATGGGGAGGGGGGAGGGGGGAGGGATTGCATTGGGAGTTATACCTGATATAAATGACGAATTGATGGGTGCTGACGAGTTGATGGGTGCAGCACACCAACATGGCACAAGTATACATATGTAACAAACCTGCACGTTATGCACATGTACCCTAGAACTTAAAGTATAAAAAAAAAAAAAAAACCATTTTGGAAAGCAATTTACAGCCTTCTGGTCAAGAGAGTTTCTCTAGGGAGTCTGGGCCAAGCCCCACAAAGTTGTCAAGATGTTTGTTTTATTGTCTTCTTTCCCCTTATCTCAACGGTCGAGAAATGGAGGATATTTTTGAGGACAGAAGCTAGAAGGTATTTTGGAGGTGAAGGAGGGTTGGTTTTGAGATGTTCTCAGAGCTAAGTACTGACTCTTGTGTCCAACTCTCCAGCTTCATTCCCCTAGTCTAGAAATAAATTTGCTAAATTGTAGTTAGTTCTTGATTAATAGGCATCCACTCTATTATTATTATTATTATTATTACTATACTTTAAGTTCTAGGGTACATGTGCACAAGGTGCAGGTTTGATGAGCTATACATAGGTATACATATGCCATGTTGGTTTGCTGCACCCATCAACTCATCATTTACATTAGGTATTTCTCCTAATGCTATCCCTCCCCCAACTCCCCACCCCCTGATCAGCCCTGGTGTGTGATGTTCCCTGTCCTGTGTCCAAGTGATCTCATTGTTCAATTCCCACCTATGAGTGAGAGCATGTGGTGTTTTGTTTTCGGTCCTTGTGATAGTTTGCTGAGAATGATGGTTTCCAGGTGCATCCATGTCCCTACAAAGGACGCAAACTCATCCTTTTTTATGGCTGCATAATATTCCATGGTGTATATGTGCCACATTTTCTTAATCCAGTCTGTCACAGATGGACATTTGGGTTGATTCCAAGTCTTTGCTATTGTGAATAGTGCCACAATAAACATATGTGTGCACATGTCTTTATAGTAGCATGATTTATAATCCTTTGGGTATACATCCAGTAATGGGATGGCTGGGTCAAATGGTAATTGTTTCTAGATTCTTGAGGAATCACCACACTGTCTTCCACAATGGTTGAACCAATTTACACTCCCACCAACAGTGTAAAAGTGTTCCTATTTCTCCACATCCTCTCCAGCATTTGTTGTTTCCTGACTTTTTAATGATCACCATTCTAACCGGCATGAGATGGTATCTCATTGTGGTTTTGATTTGCATTTCTCTGATGGCGAGTGATGATGAGCATTTTTTCATGTGTCTGTTGGCTGTACAAATGTCTTCTTTTGAGAAGTGTCTTTTCATATCCTTTGCCCACTTTTTGATGGGGTTGATTTTTTTCTTGTAAATTTGTTTGAGTTCTTTGTAGATTCTGGATATTAGCCCTTTGTCAGATGGGTAGATTGCAAAAATTTTTTCCCATTCTGTAGGTTTAGGCATCCACTTTCTGAAGCTGTGGAATTGGGCTTGCTTCCTTAACAGCTGTCCTTTCATACACATACTCTAAAATAACCTGAACAGGGGGTTGCATGCCTGGCATCTAGTGGATAGAGCAATATACAGAACCATCCCTACCACAAAGAATTATTCATCTCTGAATGGATAAGTGATGTTGAGAAATGTGCCTATGAGCAATGGAGGATGTTTCATGGAGCATTAGCTCATGTTGGTGCTTTCAACCATCTGCTCTGGGTCCTTCCCTCTGTTTGTAAAATATCTTGTTACATAGGTAAGTTTCCAACTGTTTCATACATACTTATATATATATAGGAATAGTGTGTACACACCCCTACCTAATTTGACATTTGCTGTTACATATTATCACACCAAATCCTGTATTCAAACTACAATGCTGCCCAGAATTGCAGACATTAATCCCACCCCATAAAAGAGCATTTGTGGTACACTGGTGTTTTCATTCTAGGTTATAGGCTGATTTACATGATTTATAAACAATATATCCATTAGCTAGAACTTTCACAGGAGAGTATGGTAGTCATGCTTTTCTTTTTTCTTCTTTCTTCCTTCCTTCTCTACCCTCAGTTCAGGTGTCCTGGAATAAAATCCAAATAGTGCAGAGGTCTATGATATATTGGTTGGTACTATCGGAGAGTAGCACCAGCTGTCAGAAAAGAAAAACAAGGCCACTTGTGGTGGTGCACCCCTGTAGTACCAGCTACTCGGGAGGTTGAGGCAGGAGGATCACTTGAGCCTAGAAGTTTGAGGCTGCAGTGAGCCATGATTGCACCACTGCAGTCCAGTGTGGGAGACAGTGAGTCCCTGCGAAAGAAAGAAAGAAGAAAGAGAAAGACAGAGAGAGAGGAAAGGAAAAGAAAGAAAAAAGAAAAGAAAAAGAAAAGAAAGAAAGAAAGAGAAAGAAAATAAAAGAAAAAGAAAGAAAGAAAGAAAGAAAGAAAGAAAGAAAGAAAGAAAGAAAGAAAGAAAGAGAAAAGTCCAACCTCCTTCCAAAAGGTCATGAGAATCTTGAGCACATATGGTTCTTAGCATGACCACATGACCTGCAGAGCCCCCGTTATAGAACTCATTTTTATATTTTCCTTAATATAACAGTTAATATAATAGTGTCATTTTTGTTAGTAGTGTCTTTTTGTTATTTTACTTTTCAAAACATTTTATTGAAATACACATACAGGAAAGTGCATGTGTCATAAGCGTACAAATTGATGAATTCTAAAATTTTGATTGCGCCTGTGTAGCACCTAGATTGATACACTGAACATAACTAACAACGAGAAATCTCCTTGAACTCCCTTCCTGTTACTACCCCTGCTCCCAACCAAATCACTCTCTTCTAATAGCAAAACTTCATGTAACTAATTTTTTTAATTCAAAAGAATGAAATCATACAGCATGTATTCATTTGCAGGTGCAAATGAATTCTGGCACCCAACATTATATTTGTGATGTTGGGTTGTGATGTTGGGTTTCTGGCACCCAACATTATATTTGTGAGATTCATCTGGACAGTTGCATATTAGTTTGCAGATCCCTCACTCTCCTTTCTGTATAATATTATATTGCATAAATATACCATACTTTATCCATCCTACTGTTAAACATTTGTGCAGTTTCCACTTGGGGAGGGATTTCAAATAGTGCTGCTATCGACATTCTTGTAAATGTCTTTTGGTGAACATCTGCAACACATACATACATTGTTGTTGGCTCCCAGGAGTGGAATTCCTGGGTCATAAACAGTGCATGTGTTCAGGTTTAGTATAGTATAATACCAAACAGGTTTCCAAAGTCTTTGTGCCACTTTACATACCCACCATTATTGAAAAAGAGTTCTATTTGCACCACATTGTCACCAATACTTGATATTTTCTGGGTTTTTTTTTCTTTTTAACCATACTAGTAGGTGTGTAGTGATATTACAATGTGGTTTTAATTTGCATCTTCCTTATGACAAATTAACCTTAATTTGATTACTGTAAGGCACTTAGAAATGTGATTTAAATTCATATAAAGATGGAGTAAAATGCATACAAAGTTGCTTTCATACTTGGAAAGTTTATATAAAATGATTTCTATGTAAGCTTTTATAGTGTAGTCTGAGTCCATAAATACTGATTACAAAAAATACATCTGTAGGTGAGTAACAATACCTCACGTATAATTCCACATTCATGTTATATTAGCTTAATATTTTTCAAATCTATTTTTGCATACAATTTTCCCTTTCTTTTTGAGTAGTCTTAGGTATTTTGTATGGTTCCAGCACAGTGAGTTAGGTTACCATTGTTTGGAAGCACACGTCTGTGTATCTGCACCATGATGATAGGACACGCCCATACCCCCCATTTCGTATTTTGTCAGAAGTGTATAGCTATCACCGACAAACTTTGCAGTAGAAATTTACTCCCAATTTCAAATGGACTTATCTTGAATAGTCTCTCAACTGAAGCAGAACAGGTTTTGAATTCTGTTAGAATAGTTGTTTTTACTATCTTTTAATTTTATGAAAATGTCAAAGTTACTTAATACTTTTATTTAAAAAGTAAAACAAAGCTTTTCCTCTCCTTTACCCACATTATAGCCCAGCGGAGGGGAAAAGCATTGGCCCCAGGCCAAAATCGTAAAAGCTTTCAATTAACTAACAATAATTGCTGGCATGTTGCCATTTAAATATCCTTGTCTCGTTATCTCTGGTTGCTTTATCAAACCCATAGGTCACTAAAGCCCACTTTTGAGACAAAGATTATTTCTCCCCCAAAAGTCAAGGGAAATGTAAAAAAATGAAATTAGTGATTAAGGATAGAAGTTAATTAATACAATCATTTTGGCTTAATTATTTAAAGTCCAGTTTTTTTCCTCCAGCAAACCTGAAAATACACTATCCTCCAGCTATCAGAATTATATTGAGATCTACAATTTTTCATTGATGAATTTATAGCTCTCACATATACAAAGGGAAGAAATAGAGAGAAAATCTTGAAAGTAATCCACACAAAAATGGTTATGTGCTGACACATATACATCAATTTTCACATACACACACCCCTGCACTTTTTTAAAAAGGCAGCCTCTTTCATATTAATATAATTTTTGTTTCTAGCTAAGCAATCTTAATAGTTCTTTAAGAGACATCATTGCCTAATGAGCGATCTTTCTTAATTGTATAATCTTTGATCACCATTTCAAAAACCATTTTATCCATTTTATGTGTACAATTCCGTGACATTAAGTACACTCACAATGTTGTACAGCCGTCACCACCATCCATTTCCAGAAATTTTTCATCTTCCTAAAGTGAAACGCTGTACCTAGTAACAATAACTTTTCATTACCCACCCTCCTCTACCCGTGGCAACTAGCATTCTATTTCCTGGCTCTATGAAAATGAATTTGACTAAACTATGTACCACATGTCTGTGAAATCATACAGTATTTGTCCTTTGGTGTCTGGCTTAATTCACTTAGCATAATGTCTTCAAGGTTCTTCTACGTTGCAGTATGTGTCAGAATTTCCTTTTCTTTGAAGGCTGAACACTTTTTCATTGTATAAATATATCGTGTTTTGTTTATCCATTCATCTGTTACTAGACATTTGGGTTGCTTCCATGTTTTGGCTGTTGTGAATAATGCTGCTATGAACATTGGTATACAAGTATCTGTTCAAGGCTCTGCTTTCACTTCTTTTGGCTACATACCCAGAAATGGAATAGCTAGATTGTGTGGAAATACCATGGCTAATTTTTTGAGAAACTGTCATACAATTTTTCTCAATAATGGCACTATTTTACATTCCTACCAGCAATGCACAAGGCGAACATTAAATTTTAAACCCAACAACTCTGAATAGCTTTTATACAAATGTATAACCTTCAGGACCTGCATTTTTCTATGTCTATCTATCATCTATCTAACAATCATCTATCTACCTACCTACCTATCCATTTCCAGAGATACTTAGAATGAAAACTATCATTTGCAATTGGTGAAAATGCCCTGAATCAGGAGGCAGTTTTGATTGGCACATACCTAATTGGCCCCTCTCTTGCTGTGAGTCTCTTATTCTTCTAGGCAGCCATGTATTCTAGAGAAAGTCCCCAAACAGAACTGCCCAGAATGGTCCTCTATTTGTAAGTTACCCATTTTTGATAATCTAGTTGGATTCTCCTGTTTTTCTTCTTCCTCCTGTCCCCTGATTAATTTTGTCTTTAGTCTTTTACTACTTTTGCCAACACTCCCCTCTAAGAATTTATCCTCTGGCTTTCCTTGTACTCAGATCTTTTCACACCATGGGAGGTAAGTTGCTTTCTAAGGACCTTTCAGAAAGTGATGAGCATTTGATTAGAATTTGTTAGTGATAATTGTTGTGGACAGTTGAAAGACAAGAGGTTTTTTAATACCTCAAATATCTGGGTCGACAGACTTGATCATGTTTGTTTTGGAGAACTGACCATTTCGTCACTTGGAGTGAGGAAGAGGAGGTGGAAGAGGTAGGGACAGTGCAGGGGTTCATTCTCATTAGAGGATGTGGCTTTCTAGAATTGAGCCCTCATGTTTATTTGAACTGATGCTATAGGACAAGTCTCCAGCGGGTCCTTCCCTAGCTTCCCCCATGCCTTCTGACAGATTCCTCTTCCTAAGAAGGCTGCGGCAAGAACTGGCAATTGGTGTCAGAACTGCTGCGATTTCCTTCTGTCCTCACTGCCAGCCCCTCCTGAGACTCCTGCACTGGATCACCTTCCCCACAGCTTCTCAAGGTTGGAGGGCCCTGGAACTCTGTCCCAAGACCTCTTCTCTGGTCTGGCTGACCTCATTTCCCAGGTAATTTCTCCCAGTCCCATGCATTAAATAAACCTGTATGCTAATAACTCCCAAATGTATGTCTCCTGTCTTTTTTTCTGATTCTAAATTTGTTGATCCAACTGCCTACACACTATCTCAAATCGGATGCCTGAGAAGAGGGTTAGAGTCAACATGTCTAAAATCAAACTTTAGATTTTTTTTCTACCCAAGTAAATGTTCACCTTTTCCTCTCTTTCCAGCTCAGTAAATGGCTCCATCATTTATCTAGTAGCTTAGGCCAAAATTCTTACTGTCATCTTGGATTCCTTTTTTCTCCACTGTTATGTCTAATTCAATCTGCAAGTCCTGTCACTTTTACCTTCAAAATATACCCTGAAAACTCTACTATTTCTCACCTCCTTCACTGTTCACAACCTTCCCACGTCACTATCAGATCTTTCCTGGATTCCTGCACTGGTCCCACAAATGGTTACGGGGCTTCCTCACTGGGCCCTTTGTAGTCTTATCTCCACAGGCTTTCCAGGATTTGAGAATATTAATCCAGTCAAATCACCCCCATCCTTATCCCTCTAAGGGCTTCTCATTTTATTCCCAGAAAAAAACCTGAAGTCTTTGTCATGACCTGCAGGTCACGTAAGGCCCTGTGGACCTGCTCCTGGCCTCCACTCCTGTCTCACCTCCTGCTGTTCTTTGTCCCATCCCTCTACTGTACCCACACTGGACCTCTGGATGTTCCTCACGTACACCCAGCATTCCTACCCCACATTCCTGAAACTTGCTTTCCCCTAATCCTGGATCACACTTCCCACAGTTTGCACATGCCTCATTGCCTCACTTTATTTGGGTCTTCGCTCATATGCCACTCTCTCTGAGAGGTCGTCTCTCACTCCTTGTGTCAAATTTTACCCTTCGGACAATATAGTAGGTTGTATCAAATGAAATTGCCATTTAAGGCCAGGCACGGTGGCTCATGCCTGTAATTCCAGAACTTTGGGAGGCCAAGGCAGGTGGATCAGGAGGTTGAGAGTTCGAGACCAGCCTGACCAATACGGTAAAACCCCGTCTCTACTAAAAATACAAAAATTAGCTGGGCGTGGTGGTGGGTGCCTGTAATCCCAGCTACTTGGGAGGCTGAGGCAGGAGACTCATTTGAACCCAAGAGGCGGAGGTTGCAGTGAACCAATATTGCACCATTGCCCTCCAGCCTGGGCGACAAGAGTGAAACTCCATCTCAAAAAAAAAGAAAAAAGAAGAAAGAAATTGCCATTAAAACAAAAATAGAGATGAGGTCTCTCTATGTGTTGCCCAGGCTGATCTTGAACTCCTGGGCTCAAGCAATCTTCCCACCTCAGCCTCCTGAACTGCTGAGATTACAGGCGTGAACTATGGCGCCTGGCCTGAAATAGCCATTTTTGTAGGTAAAAAAAAAGGTAAATATTGTCCATTTCAAGTGGTTCAACACACACATATAATGTTATTGTGCTTACCACTGCCTGTCATACTTCCTATATGTATTGGTTCATTGCTTATTTATTGGCTTTTTTGTCTGTCTCCTCCACTACAGTATAAGCAGCTTGGGTTGTTCACTTCTAGAGAGTTCCTGGAACAAAGAGACATTCACAGATTATATGCTGTAAACTTCCATTTACCATCCAGCCCTTTGACAAATTAAGCTCGTTAAATTGCTCTCTGCTAGTCACACTGGTATTTTTGAAGCCAAACTCTTTTACTTCTTATCAAGATTCATACTCTTTTGTTCTCAGGATTTCATTTTGGAGATCCTCCCATCTCTCTTATTCTGTCTTCTCTTTCAGATTGTTTGATTATGGGATCAAACTGCAATTTCCTCTGACCTTCTGAAACCTGTGTACCCATTTAGAACCCACATCAGAGCCTTTCCAGAATGCTTTTCCTTGGGCATTTTAATCCCTGCTGTGAAAGACATTCTCGGACTCACTGGCTCCAGAGACTCCAGTACTTCAGCTTCAACAACCAGTTCTTCCTGGTAGGTCAGAATTAAATCTAGGAGAGAAGTTACTTTTGTTTCTTCCTCTTCCTCCTGCAAAATAAAATTATTAGTAAGACAAGGTCAAAAATGCATGTTCTGCTTTTAGAGAAATTAGATTTCCAGCAGAAATACAGAGAGCTAAGTTCCCATTACATCTTTGACTTGCAAATATGTCAATTTTGTGATTTTTAAAAATGTGCACCCCATGTTTATTGCAGTGCTATTCACAATAGCCAAGACATGCAATCAACCCAAGTATTCAACAGACAAATGGATAAAAGAGAATGTGGTGTATATACAGAATGGAATACCATTCGGCCATTAAAAAGAATGAAATCCTGTCATTCACTGCAAGACGGATGGAACTGGAGGACACTATGTTAAGTGAAATAAGCCAGGCACGGAAAGTTAAACACCTCATGTTCTTACTCATATGTAGAAATTTTAAAAAGTTTACTCAGATATAAAAAGCAGAACAGAGGTTACCAGAGGCTGGGAGGGGCAGCAGAAAAGCAAGGACAGGGAGACATTTGTTAAAGAATACAAAATTACAGCTAGACAGGAGGAACAAATTCTAGTGTTTTATAGCACTATAGGATGACTAAACAATGTATTATATACTTTATTTTATTTTTATTTTTGAGACAGAGTCTTGCTCTGTTGCCCAGGCTGGAGTGCAGTGGTGTTCTCTCAGCTCACTGCAACCTCTGCCACCTGGGTTCAAGTGATTCTCCTGCCTCACCTTCCCGAGTAGCTGGGCTTACAGGTGAGCAGCACCACACCCGACTAATTTTGTATTTTTAGTAGAGACGGGGTTTCAGGATCTTGGCCAGGCTGGTCTTGAACTCCTGACCTTGTGATCCACCCACCTCGGCCTCCCAAAGTGCTGGGATTACAGGCGTGAACCACCACATCCGGCTATATACTTTCAAATAGCTAGTAGAGATGGTACTGAATGTTCCCAAGAGAAAGAAGCAATAAATGTTTGAGATGATGGATATGTTCTCATCTGATCACTACACATTTTATGTATCGAAACATCAGTATGTACTCCCTAAATATGTAAAATTATCATGTGTCAATTGAGAATAATTTTTAAAGAATCAGTATAATACCATCAGAGAGTTTTAGAAACAGGAAAAAAAATTGTCCATAATTTCCCTTTCACCCTAGCACAATTTCTGACATTTCTGTATTTTTCTACATAAATGTATAATTTTGCAGTTGAAAATAGTATAGTATACAATTTTGTATCTTATTTTATTCACTTATCATCATAAGGTTTTCTTCATGTTATCACATGGGTTCCTAACTACACAATGGCTGCAGAATATTCTGTCAAGTGATTAGAACCTACTTTGATAAACTAGTCCCCTAAAGTTATTGTTTCTCATTTTTAATCACTATAGTGTTCCTTTTTGCATTTGGCTTTTTTCCTGCCTTTGGATTATTTTATTAGGATAAAGTCCCACACCTGAGATTATTGAGCTCAAGGACAGAAACAGAGCAGACAAGTCTCCTAACACTGGGTGGTGGGCTGCTTCCCACAGACTGAACCCTATGGCTACTGCAGCACTATTCACAATAGCCAAGATATGCAGTCAACCACAGTCTCCATCAACAGATGAATGGATAAGAAAATGTGGTACATAGATGCAATGGGGTACTCTTTAGCAATAACAAGGAATGAAGTTCTGTTATTCGTGGCAGCAAGGGTGGAGCTGGAGGACACTGTGTTAACTGGGATAACACCACGATGGTGACCAGAAGTGAAACCAGTCTCATCCTCTTTGCGGCTCCTTTCCTGACACACCTCAGCTGCCTCACCTCTGTTCTCAGCTCCTCACAGGGCAGCCCAGGTGAGCAGTTTTTGACTCTGTCCTATCCTGAAGTGGCCACAGGGACAGTGCCTGGCATCTGCCACAGACCGTCGAGGGCCAATGAAGAAGTGGTCGGGGCAGAGGTAGGACTGCTTATCCACGAGGGCCATGGCCAACAGCAGCCCAGCCGCCAAGAGCACCTCTCGGCAGGTGAGGCCTCTCCTGCTGTCCTGGGGCTTCTGTTCCATGTCGATCTCCTCTGTAATTTCCTTCCAGGTACACCTTCTCCCAGCTAAGGTCTCCACCCAGGTACCTGGTCAGTCTGTGCTCTGGTTGGCCCCGAGGGACTGGTTTGGAAGCATCCTGGGATTCTGCAACAGCTTTCCATGGAGGCTTCCACTTCCTCCTCTTGTCCAGTCTACTCTCCACACAGCAAATAGGATTGTTTTTCTGCTGCCCCACAGCCCATAGCCATGCTGGCCCTGCACCCACCTGCCACTCCAGGCCTGCATGCAGCCTCTGTGATCTTTTTAGGAATATGTTAATCAGAGTTCCGTCTTACTTGGTTGATGCTACTATACTTACTTATGGCATGTCAGGTCTTTCCAAGCCATTTGACAGTGGATAGAATGTTCAGTCACCAATATGACAATGCTTAGGGCTTTCCCCAAGGAATACATGCAAAGAATATAACTTGAGTTCCTAATCATACTTGATTTAAAGTGTTGTTTGAATGCCAGGCTGCAAATGGGGGAAGAGTAGGAATTAAGGGCCTGGATTTGGAGTCAGACATACTCATTTTTTAATCCTACTGCTCCTGTTATTAGTCAGAAAAATGGAAATCAAGCCAGTAATTTCACAGAAAAGAGCTTAATAGAGGGAATTGGTTAAATTGGTATTGAAGACAAAAAGGGGACAGTGGGCCACCAAAGAGATCATAACTTCAGGAAGCAGCTACTGCCTCTGGGATGTTGGGAATAACTAAGTTCCTCTTCAAAGACAACTTCCTGGTCATAATTTGCAACATTATAAATCCCTACCATCTTCTTGTCTCCCCCTCTTCTTTTTACCTCCTTTTCCTGAAAATTGTGCATTTACCCTGTTTGGAAAAGTTTAAGTCTTAGCCAATCGCAATCAGCTTAGATTGTGTGGTCCAACCCCAGCTAATAGGGAAAGGACACAGAAACAGGAACTGCTTTAGGGATAAAAATCCCTTATCTCCTTTGTTCAGTGTGCTCTTGCAGTTGTTATGGACACAAGCAGCACCCTTCTGCAGAAGTAAAGTTGCCTTGCTGAGAAGCTCTCTGTCTGAGTGCTGGTTCTTCTTTGTGGCACTGAGCACTTGTTTCCAAAAAGGGTAGGGGGAATGAAGAGAAGAGGATGAGGTTATTAGAACCTAGAGGCTTAGAGTAGAAACCCTTTGTAATTTTTCTGGGGAGTAGGGACCTGGATTTCTGGGGAGTAGGTGCCAGTGGACTGGAGCTGGTATTTCTGAGGAGTTCATTCTGGGAGGGTAGAAAATGACTGCTGATTGGATAAAGAAAATGTAGTACATATACACCATGGAATACTATGCAGCCTTAAAAAATAATGAGATCATGTCTTTTGCAGGAACATGGATGGATTAGTTTCCTTAGGAAACTAATGCAGTAATAGAAAATCAAATACCACATGTTCTCCCTTGTAAGTGGGAGCTAAATGATGAGTACTCATGGACACAAAGAAGGGAACAACAGATACTGGGGCTTCCTTGAGGGTGGAAGGTGGGAGGATGGAGAAGAGCAGATGAGCAACTATTGCGTACTAGGTTTAGTACCTGGATAATGAAATAATCTGTACAACAAGCCCTCTGACATGAGTTTACTTATATCACAAACCTGCACATGTACCCTCAAACATAAAATAAAAGTTTAACAAGAAAGAAAACGGCCGTTGCTGAGGTGAAAAACCATTATTGACATGATGCAGACAGAAACAGGAGGCAAACAGGAGGGAGCAAGTCTCCTCTCCCTCATCCAGCCTCAATGTCCTTCTGGCATGCCAACAAAACACCAGCCAGCTGACCTTACAGAAATGTGGTTTGCAGAATCCCCACCTCGGCATCACAAAGCACAGTACAAAAGGGCGGGTTTGCAACAGAAAGAAAATGGCTTAACGACCTTAGGTAAATTACATAGCCTCTCTAAGCTTCAATTCCTATACCTGTATAAGGGGGAGAAATACCTCCTCTCAAGGTTATCGTAAGGATTAAGTGAGATAATGGATACAGATTGCTCAATAAGAACATTGAAAGTAGCTGCAGATCTATGTCCCTGATACCCCATCTTTAGCCTCAACATGGCAGCCAGAGGGAGACAAGGATGGGGAGAAAGATGGAAAGAGGAGAGAAGAGCAAGTAGGAGAAGGAGGAGGGAAGAATGGAAAGAATGCAAGAGGTACTTGGGACCACCATCAGAGAGAAGGGCAAAAGCCCTGTGGACCAGTCCCTGTCTCTCTGGGAAGGCTTTCCCCATGTTGAACAAATGACATGCTCCCGGTGCTTTTAATGACATCTGGGGTTGTTGTGATTTCTGCAAAATCAAGAGAACTAATAAGAGTAGCTGGAGGTATGTGATCATTTTCTAAAAAGTTGAAGGCTCAGTGGTTTGGCAAAAGATGGCAGCAGGAGCTCTTAATGAGTTAGACCACAAATTAATCTTGCCTTGTTTCTCCTTTAACTGTCATTTCCCCCTGTATCTTTGACTGAGTCTAGCAGCTATTCAACTGTGTAATTAAGTCACTTCTAAGACAGCCAAGAAGCTGGGTCAGTACTATATGTTCTAGTGATCACTGGCTATCAAGGTAAAGCTTGAATTGATACTTCGAGCAGTTACCAAATGCATGCTGCCCCATTTTCATGGAAACTGGCAACTGAAAATGCTACTGGTATTCAGAACCCCACCGCCATAAACAAGTCCAAGGAGGGATAAAATCCAGAGCTAGCCTGATGCCTCCAACAATATTTCTCAAACTCTTAGGTTGGTGTAAAAGTAATTGAGGTTTTGGACTGTGAAATCTAAATCATTATAAGTAGGCTCAAACACATCTCTATTAATCAAAATAGAAACCATTACAATCAACACTTTTTTGCTAATGAGAAATAAGTTTATGACTGTAGCATAAAAATGTGTGCTTTGGGATTAGGCAAACTCTCAGAAAGCATTTTCTACATCTTGCTGGTTGTGGAAGCGTTTTCCCTGCAAAAAGTTGTCGAGATGCCTGAAGAAGTGGTGACTGGTTGGCAAGAGGTCAGGTGAGTACGGCACATGAGGCAAAATTTCACAGCCCAATTCGTTCAACTTTTGAAGTGTTGGTTGTATGAAGTGCAGTCAAGTGTTGTGGTGGAGAAGAACTGGGCCCTTTCTGTTGACCAATGCTGGTTGCAGGTGTGGCAGGTTTTGGTGCATCTCATTGATTTACGTGTTTTTTTTTTTTTTTTCTTCCAGAAAGCTGTAATGGATCAGACTGGCAGCAGACCACCAAACAGTGACCACGACATTTTTTTGATGCAAGTTTGGCTTTGGGAAGTGCTTTGGAGCTTCTCTTCTCGGTCCAACCACAGAGCTGGTTTGTTGTTGGTTGTTGAATAAAATCCACTTTTTCACTGCATGTCAAAATCCAATGGACAGATGGTTTATTGTTGTTGCATAGACTAAGAGAAGATGACACTAAAAAAGATGATTTAAAAAAATTTTTTGCTCAGCTCATGGGGCACCCACTTATCGAACTTTTTGACCTTTCTAATTTTCTTCAAATGTCGAGCAACCACAGAATGGTTGGCATTGAGTTCTTCCGCAACTTCTCATGTGGTTGTAAGAGGATTGGCTTTGATGGTTGTTCTCAGTTGGTCATTGTTAACTCCCAATGGCCAGCCACTACACTCCTCATCTTCAAGGCTCTCCTCTCCTTTGCAGAATTTCTTGACCCACCACTGCACTGTACATTCATTAGCAGTTCCTGCGCCAAGCGTGTTGCTGATGTTGTGAGTTGTCTCCACTGCTTTATGACCCATTTTGAACTCGGAAAAGAAAATTGCTCAAATTTGCTTTTTCTCTAATATAATTTCCATAGTTTGAAATAAACATAAAATAAACAGCAAGTAATAAGTCATTAGAAAAAAATATATAAAGCAAGAAATGCACATTAAAATGGTGTATAACATAACCACATTTAAGAATGTATTCCAATATCAAACAGCAGATTTCAACAATGCAAAAACCACAGTTACATTTGCACCAGCCTAATGGCTAGGAATGAGAAAAACAGACAGGATAAAATATAGTCTAAGAAATGGAAAATGTTACTGTTCACTCTATTCCACCTGGACAGGAAGAATCTTCACATCCCACTTAGAGGTGTGCTCCTTTGCCTTTATCCTTATTTTCTTCCTGGAGATTGTATATAAATGCCTTATAGTGAAAAAAAGCCACTTTCTGAAAGTGTAAATTGAAATGTGCTGGCTGTATAAACTTATCAAATTAGTTTTGCTGATGGAGGAAATCTTAATTAAAAGGCTGCTTTGAAATAAGGAAGTGTAATAAAACATTTTTCATTTTGTTTGCCTTCACACCAGCCACATTCACTTTTATGATCTAATTTTTATTTTTCTTATTTAATGGATGACATTAGATTTGTCTTCCCAGCAGGTTCATTTTCAAAAAGTTAATGAAGTCAAGCTAAGCATATATGGTAGATCATTAGGGTTTCTGCTTACAGTCACCAATATCCCATAGTCTTGTATTCCACTTTCTGTTTGGGGACACAAGGGGATTTATCAGAAAAATGAATTCCTATTTCTAAATGCAGAGGACACAGCCATGTCCTCTGATTCATGTATTATGAAATCACTTGGGAAGTATCAGAATTACAGAGGAAACAGACCCTGTCCATCTTCTCCCAATGAGTAAATTTGCCATGAGATGAGGGTTTTTGTGGCTTTACATAATAAAGAGCTGAACGAAAGAAAGATTTGATCTATGAGAACCAAAACTCGAGAATTTTTTAATTAGTGTGTAGTCACCCAGTCTTATTAGGGGTTAGGGATCAGCGTTTTAAGCATTTGTTCAAGGGTGGTAACATTTAACTTTTTATAAAATCTTTTTCTTTGTTTAAAGGTGAGACTTGACCCTTCTTTTCTCACATGAGGCTTCTTATGGAAAGAACATGGGATCTGGGGTCTAAAGTCCTTGGTTAGTCTGCTATTTCCAGCCAAGATGGAGTGATAGAAATGAGATTTAAAATTCCTACCTGAAACAACCACAAAACTAGGGCGAAAAAAATGAAAGAATGTTTTTCAAAACATGGAAAACAGGAAACAGAGTTCTGTGACACTTGAGAGATGGTAAAAAATGAGGTGAGCCTTACAATCTATAGACTCAGTGCAATTCTAAGTAAAATCTCAGACATTTTTAAATAGAAATTGACAAGCTGATTTTAAAATTTGTAAGGAAATGCAAAGGGCCAAAAATAGTCAAAACAACTTTGAAAAACAACAGCAAAGTTGGAGGGCTTATCTGCCTGATTTCAAATCTACTTACTATAATGCTATAGTAATCAGTATGGTATGGCATAAAAATAAACAAATAGATCAATGGAACAGGATAGAGATTATAATAATGGAGTTACATATATCTGGTCAATTGACAGTCAACAAAGGTACAAAGGAAATTCAGGGGAGAAAGGATAGTCTTTTCAATAAGTGGTGCTAAAAAAAAATTAGATATCCATTTGAAACAAAAAGTAAATAAATTTTAACAACTCCAATACACATCTCACATCATTTGAAAAATTAATCAGAATAAATCATAGACCTAAAAGCAAAGCCAAAACTACAAAACCTTTAAAAGAGCATATAGGAGAAAATCCTTGAGACCTTGGGTTACAAAGACTTGTTAGATACAGAACTAAAAACATGATCCAAAAAACGTTTTTGATAAATTGGACGTCATTAAAATTTGAAATACCCACTCCTCAAAAGACACTATTAAGACAACGAAAAGGAAATCTACAGAATGAAAGGAAATATTTGAAAAATCACATATCTGATAAAATATTTCTATATGAATATATAAGGAATTCACAAAACTCAATAATAGGCCAACGAACAACCCAATTTTTAAACAGGCAAAAGATTTGAACAGACACTTCACTAAAGAAGATATTTGAATGACTAATAGGCACATGAAAATACGTTCAACATCATTAATCATTATGGAAATGCAAATTAAAATCACAATGAGATGTTACTACCAATTACAGTGTCCAAAGTGGAATAGACTAAACATACCAAGTACTGGCAAGGATGTGGAGAAGCTGAAATTCTCATACAGGCTGGTATGACCACTTTGGGAAAATGGTTTAGCTATTTGTGAAAAATCTAAACATATACTGATCTAATAATGCAGACATTCAATTTTTAGATTTTTATCCCAAAGAAATGAAAACTTAGGTCTGCTGCAAATATTTTCACATCACTGTTTATAGAACCTTTATTCACTATAGCCCCAAAGTAGAAATAATCTAAATGTCCATCATCAAGAGAATGAATAGTGGCACACCCATGTAAAGATATATTCCCTAACAATAAAATGGAATAATACACAAAACAACATGAATGAATCTCATGATAATTATGCCAAATAAAGCCAGACAAAAATGTATATACACTGTATGTTTCCATTTATATAAAATTCGTATAAAACGAAAACTGTAGTGAAAGCAAATCAATGGTTGCCTGGGCATGGCAGCATGGGGGTGGAGATTGGGGGATTCCAAAGGGGCATGAGGAAATGGATGGGATAAAGGATATGTTCATTATCTTGATTGCGGTGCTGGTCTCATGGGTTTATACTGTCAAACTGATCAAAGATCAAATTTTGTATTTTAAATACGTGCATGCAGTCTATTGTATGTCAATTATACTTCAATAAAGTTGTTTAAGATAAAGGTCTGTCTTCAAGTCACAGTTGTGTAATCTCAAGTGTTTTCACCTCTCTGCACCTGAGTTCCCTCAAGGGTCAAGTAAGAATCACACACACCTCACAAGGTTGCTGTGCCAGGCGAGATCTTGTAGCAACAATCCCCCCAAAAAAGCACTAAATCAACGCCATGAAGAGTGTCTTGTCTTCCCTGTAAGGAACTTAATTTTCTGATTGATCCCTCAGCAGAATGGCGGTGTTCCCTCTCTAGGTCGTCCCTTTTATCTTCAGAAATCAAAGAACATGACTTTTGAAGCTAGAGTCCTTAGATCTCTTAAATGCCTTTAGAAACAATGTTAGACTGGGAAAAATGAGAACACACAGGAAATTAAAAAGCAGCAGCATAAGCATCTGTAGCTTTGTTGAGCACTTGTGAAAACTGGGCTTGCCCTACCTTCAAGGGATGCAATAAATTTAAGCCATCTGGCCTATGTGTAACCCCTGCACACACACATGAATATACATATCATATTCATATGATACACAATTATGAAGGGAAAATAATTATAAAAAATAAACCACAGCCAAGCATGGTGGCTAATGCCTGTAATTCCAGCACTTTGGGAGGCCGAGGCAGGTGAATCACGAGGTCAGGAGTTCAAGACCAGTCTGGCCAACATAATGAAACCCTGTCTCTACTAAAAATACAAAAATTAGCCGGGCGTAGTGGTGCATGCCTGTAATCCCATCTACTCCAGAGGCTGAGGCAGGATAATCGCTTGAACTTGGGAGACGGAGGTTGCAGTGAGCCAAGATGGCGCCACTACACTTCAGTTTGGGCAACAGAGTGAGACTTTGTCTTAAATAAATAAATAAATAAATAAAACGCATATACTTTAGAGTGAGACTTTGAATCAGATCCTGACTCACTGGCTTCGTGACACCTTGGACAGCTCCCTCAGTCGTGCTGAGCCTCAGTTTCCTCACTTGTAGAACACTATCCTGGAGTAAGAAACTGTGAAAAACAAACAAAACCATGTAAAATACCTAGGACAGTACCTGTCACAGGACGGTGCTCAGTGAAACAGCTTCCCTGAGGTAACACACCAGATTGTGATCACACTTGAATTCAAACTTCCTGGTCCCAGGTCAATAATTTTTCTATTATCCTGTTGCTAGTTTACCTGGGTAGTCTGTGGCAGAGGTGTCTTAACTCTCAGTCTGGTGTTGCTGCCACTGCACAGTCATTTTTAAAAATCACCACTAATGAGAATCTATTAATTAGGGGAAATGGCCGCTAGAGATGTAATCACACTGGTTGAGGGACCAGGGAAAATCCCTTTGGACCCTATTCCAGTGCTACTCATTACTACCAGGTCAGTCGCCAGTGTGAAACCTGTGTCTCCACTGGTCATTCCCTGTTTGCTACTGTGCCTGCAGCAGAACCCTTTCCAGAGCTTTCTACCTGGAAACCGCATCACCCTCCCCCGCCCCCGCCCCCGCCCCCCCTACACTGGACTGGGCTGGATGTTGGGAGTACATAATTGTTGTTGTGGCGGCCCTCAACCACAAGATGGCAGCACACGACTCTCTTCTTTCAGAAAAGAACCCTGCAGCAGGGGAATTTTGCAACCTGGCACATTTCAATTAAGATGAAAATATATTTTTAAAAGTTGTCTCTGTCACCCTTCAAATGGTAAGCATAAACCAAAGAACACAAAAGGAGACTGCTAAGGCATGAGGATTAGGGATGAAGGGAAGACTGGAGTAGACAGACCCTGTAGAGGTGCTTGGAAGCTGTAGGATTTGCCTTCTTGGTGTTTGCACTAGGTCTTGCTGCTGCTTTCTTCTTTGTTCACATTCTTGCCAGAGCTCAGAACTCCAAAATGAACTGTCCTAGGGGTCTCTGCCCTTGATGGAGTCTATCTGAGCCTTGACCAGCCTTTAAAATTATGAATTCCTCTATTTCCATAAAGATGTGAGTGTATTCCTTATTTCTTTTCCCATAATATCAAGGGCATGGGGTTTTTTTGTTGTTGTTTTTTACATGTCTCTGCATGTTCTCTGCCGCTGCACGTCCACTTCAGACATCACTTATTGTTGTGGTTATGCCGGTATCAGGAGACAGAGTGGATTTTAATCTCCATCCCACCGCAGACACACCAAGGTCTGAGCTAAAGTAGTCTTGGCTACCCTCAGCACCTCAGCCCCAGGGCCCTCTGCTGACATGTTCTCATCTTCTTTCCAAGTTCTTCCTTTTCACCTGGAATGTAAACAGCTGTGAAGGGCAGCGTGTGGCACCTAAAGCATTTTAAACTCCTTGGGAACTCATAAATTTTTTTTTTGAGATGGAGTCTCGCTCTGTCGCCCAGGCTGGAGTGCAGTGATGTGATCTCGGCTCACTGCAAGCTCCGCCTCCTGGGTTCAAGCAATTCTCCTTCTTCAGCCTCCCGAGTAGTTGGGATTGCAGGCATGCACCACATCTGGCTAAATTTTTTGTATTTTTTTTTTCTTTTTTTTTTTTTAGTATAGATGGGGTTTCACCATGTTGGCCAGGCTGGTTTCAAACTCCTGACCTCAGGGGATCTGCCTGCCTCGGCCTCCCAAAGTGCTGGGATTACAGACGTGCGTCACCACACCTGACTGATTTTTGTATTTTTAGTAGAGACGGGGTTTTACCATGTTGGCCAGGATGGTCTCAAACTTCTAATCTCAAGTGATCCACCAGCTTGGCTCCCAAATGTGGGGATTTCATAAACCTCATGTTTCAAGCAGAAGAATATTTTGATTACCTAAAGTAACTAGAAGCTCTGCGCTTAAATTGCGAATCACCATCTTTCCCTTTAGGTGTCGAGGAAATGTGATACAGATGCATAGACCAACAATCGGAATATAAACTCTTGAGGGGGTGGGGAGAGTCGGTTAGTGACGATTCCTAATGCAGAAGTGAGCAGGGCGCGGTGGCTCACACCTTAGCTAGGCTTAGGTGGAGGGGGCGCTGGGGTGAGGAGAGACATTCTCCTCAGAGAGCAGTACCTGAGGGGTGGAAGTGAGAAACAACAAAATGCAAGCAAGAAACCACAGGCAGCTCTGTCCTGCGAGAGAGTGAAGCACGGAGGAGAGTCAGTAATGGAGAGGCTCTTGCCATAGGCAATATTGGTCATAGGGTGCCTTGTACGCCATTCAAAGTGGCTGGGGCTCTTGGTCTAGGTGATGGATGGTCGCTCAAGGGTTTGACGAAGACAGTTCATATTTCAAATAGATTGCTGAACCCTTACGGTGGAGGAGATATTTCGGAAGGCTGCTCCTGTAAGTAGGGAAACCACTGGGGCCACTGTTGCAGGAATGCAGGAAGGAGACAAAAGGGGTCAGAGCCAGGGTACGGGACAAGATACAGAGGGGCATTTAGGAGCCCACTCAGGAGGACCCCATCAACTGGTTGGATGTAAAGTGTCAAGGGTGGCTTCAAAGTTTCTAGCTTAAAGAACTGAGATGATGGCATCACCACCTGAAATAGAGACTTTTAAGGAAGTGTTGGTTTAGAAGGGAACCCTGGTGATGAAAATGGTTTTGTGTATGCTGAGACAGAGGTGCTCGGAGGACCTCTAGGTGGGGTGACCAGCAGGCAGGTAGAATACACAGCAGAAGCCTGAGAGAGGGCTTGGGCTTGGGACGTTGATTTGGAAGACACCAATGGTTGGGTGCAGTTAAAACCAGGAGAGTGAATGCTATTGCCCCAGAAGCAGGTGAAGAGGAAGAAAAGCAGGCGGTCAAGGAGAGAACTCTGGGAACATCAACATTTACGGGATAAGCAGCAGAGAGAAGCTGTTGGGAAGAGAAGTCCATAAAGGAGAGGGAGAAGGAATGTCAGAGAGGTATAAAGAGAGGCAGAAAGTGTTGCCCTAGACACCAAGTGACTAGAGACCCTCAAGAGGATGGAGACCACAGTTTCAAATACAGCAGAGCAACCCAGCGAGGTGAAGACTGAAAACTCTCCATGGGATGTGGCAGTGAAAAGGCTGCAGAAGTCAGAGGGTAATGGACTGAAGAGTGAATGGAAGCTGAGGAAGGAGAGATGGGGAGAGCAATTACATTCTGCATGGCACTGGATGGGAAGAGGAGAGAGGTGATGGGGTGGGGCTGGTGAAGTAGAGCTAGTGGGGTGGGGACTGGGCAGGGTTCAGCTGGGTACAGGACAAAGGAAGCTCTTTTGTTGTGTTCGTGGGATTGTTTAGAACAGGAGGGCCCTTGACACATTTGCAGACTGAGGGGGAAGAAACTAGTAGAGTGTGATAAATTGAAGGCGTAGGAGGAAGATGCAGAGGCGTGGTCCGAAGAGGGCTGGGGGAGGCTCAGGGGAGGTGCATGGGCTTTGCAGGAGGGTGTGAGCCTTGTCCTGAGACTGGAGGGAAGACCATCAGGCTGAGTGGATGGGCAGAGATGACTTTGTTAAGTGAGAGGGCGGGAAGTGGACTCTGCAAGAGAGCAGGTGAAACAAGATTAGAGGTGGGAGACCTTGGAGAACCGTGTAGCCTGGTGACCACCAGCACGGGCTCTGGAGTCAGGCTGACCTAGACTGCAGTGCCAGCTCCACCACTTACCGGCCATTTGGCCTTGGGCAAACTATCTGATCTTTCTAAGGACTCAGTTTCCGTATAAAATGGGGATGATAAGAAGACCTCTCTCAGAGGATTATTGCGAGAACTGAATGAGATTCCATGCATTCTCTGAAGGAGATTGACAATGATAAAGACCGTGCAGCAAATCGAGGAGCTAAATATGCCAGACAGATTCATGGTCTGAACAGTTAATATGTCTTTCAATGTGCCTCCCACAAGACTGAAAATAACTCGGAGGTAGGGGTCATATGTCTTGCTTTTCTTGATCTTCCTGGCATTCAGTGCAATGCCTGCTTCATCAAGGGCTCTCAGTCATGTTTGTTAAATGACTGAATAAATGAATTGCACAGTCAACCCAACCATAGCTCCAGCTCCCAACTGCCAGACTGTGCACTTCCCATTCTACCGCACTACCTTTCTTGGTCGAGCCTTCCCTGTTTACCAATATTGTTACACTATTTGTGATTACTAAAGAGTAACACTTCCTTGAATTGGTCACTATATTTTGCTTCTGGAAACGCAAAAGCACATTATTGTTTATCATGGAAGTCAGGTGATCTAGTTCTGCTAGTTAATTGATTGATTAACTAATAATTAATTAATTAACTACTAATTAAGTTAATTAATTCCTAAGAATTAAAAGGAAAGCAGAGGGTGATTTATTGCCAGAGAGGCCTCTCTAAGTGTTTTTATGGCCATTTTCATCCTGTGCGTGACTGAGCTTTAGCATGGTGACCAGGTTAAGGATCTGGATGCCAGAAAAGCCACACTTGGGCCTGGTGGGGCAGAGGAAGGGCTGCTGCAGCTGTGGAGCCAGAGCTCTCAGGCCTCAGCGGTTTCAGGTGCCCCAACCAAGTGAGAGCCAGAGTGAGCGCTTGGCTGCTGAAGGAAGGTCAAGACATGAATAATGGAGGCCCCAGGCACACCTTCCAGAGCTGTGTCTGCTTGCTATGCTTTTCAACCTTGGCCACCCCGCCTTAAAAAACAAAACAAAACAAACAAAATAAAACACCTGTAAAAACATGAAAAGACCCAACATCTCCTTTCTTGCCCATCTCTCTCTCCTGCACCCTCAGATGAAATGCAGCAATGCAGCTGAAGTGCTCCCACAAATGTTCAGGTACAGGGCAGCTGGCAAGTCGGTGTGCAACGGAGGCAAAACAAGGAACTTGGAAGAGCCATAAACTGTACACCACCCCCTCCTCAGATAACCCCAGGCTTAGCAAAGGAACCTCTGCAAGTAGAGATGGAGTTTATAAGGATTACATTTCCTCCTCCCCCAAGCCGCCAATCGCAAAAAGACAACTTTCTGGGTTCTTCCTACCAAACGACTCCCTTCTGACCACCAGAGGTCAGGCTGCAGTTAGGAACAGGCAGTAGGTCCCCAAAGGAGAGCTCTGGCCTACTTCCTCCCAGGCTGTATGGGGCACGCCTGGAGCTCCCCCAGACTCACCCAAGCTCGCCCAGCAGGGGCCTGTGGGATTCCTTTCTCCTCTGTAATTGACACGGGCAGGCACACCCGCAGCTGCCTGGAGTGTGAGAAACTGAAGGTGCAGAAGAAAGATGAAGAGACATCTAAGAGGGCTGGAGGAGGCGCAGCGGAGGAGAATGAGCTTCCTGAATGAGTCATCACCCACTTCCATTTAGTAGGTTTAAGAACCACTCACCTAAGAATCCCGCGAGGCAGAGAGCTGATTAAAAAGCAGATTCAGCCGGGCGCGGTAGCTCACGCCTGTAATCCCAGAACTTTGGGAGGCCGAGGCGGGCGGATCACGAGGTCAAGACATCAAGAGCATCCTGGCTAACATGGTGAAACCCTGTCTCTACTAAAAATACAAAAATTAGCTGGCGTGGTAGTGCATGCCTGTAGTCCCAACTACTCGGGAGGCTGAGGCAGGAGAATTGCTTGAACCCGGGAGGTGGAGGTTGCAGTGAGCCGAGATCGTGTCACTGCACTCTAGCCTGGTGACAGAGCGAGACTGCATCTCAAAAAAAAAAAAAAAAAAAGCAGATTCCTGGGCTTTGTTTGTGAAGGCCGGTTCTGCAGCTTGGGGATTGGGCCCAATCCCCTGCATTTTATGCAAGCTCTATCGAGAGGTTCTGACGTTTGTGGTGCAAGGCTATACTTTGAGCAGATGATCCTTTATGCAGTTGCTCAAACCTGGGGCAGTTGCTAAGCACAGACTTTGGTTTTGTGCCATACCCGAGACTCAAGCAGGAGATGGGATTAGGCCTACGTGCCCTGCTACCTCAGGCCTGTAGGCCGTTGAATGCATGCTTGCTGGAACACCTGAAATGAGGCAGCTACTCCTGGCCCCATCCACTCCCAAGCTAGGAGGAAGGAAAATTCATACTGCTCTGTGCAGGATGAAGACCACTGCAGGCTGGTCCTGCCATCTCCAGATGCCTTCCTACTCCACATTCCTTCTCATCATTTCTGAGCACTGGTTTCCTTATTCTGTCCCCTTTGATATGCCTCCATCCTCCTTATTGCTCAGAAAAAGCATCCTGGATTTAGAGGCAGCTAAGCTCCCTTCCCAGAATAATCCTTGTTTGTTGTCCTTCCTTGGTGCTAAGACGCAATCTACCACATGATTGTACTAGCAACTTTTCAGAGAGGAGTGGGAGTGAAATATGACATTAAATATCCATATCCAATGGAAGATGCAGCCCCCTTCCAGAACAGATAAAAAGTGCATTTTAGCATTGAGGAAGTTTTCTCTCCTCTTCTAATGATCCAGTGTTACTGTATTCATTCTACCCCAAGTCACTGAGTGCCTGCTGTGCCAAGAACCTGCCCTAAGTGCTAGCGTATGTTAAGCTAGATTAAGCTAGATGGACAAGGGTCTCACCTTCACAGGTCCACATTATGGTACAGGAGGCAGGCAAAGAATAATCAATAAATGAATTAGTGAATCAGAGTTGTGATTGCTGGTGTTAACAAATAAACAGGGTTCTGTGGTACAGACACATTGGAGAACCAATTTTGGAATGGGTGGTCATGGAAGAACTTTCTAGGGAGGGGTCATGGAACTGAGGTCAGAATGAAGAATACAGGTAAGGAGGACTTATTTGGGGGTTTACACGAGACTCACCTGGCATCCCAGCACAGGTGCAGAAGTTTCACTCACTGCTTGATTCTACATTTATTGGGCACCCTTTCCATGCAGCATTGTGCTAGTTCCTCAGGATGAAGCTGAGAACGAGGGAGACATGGCTTCTGCCCTCGTGAAGTTTATAACCTGGTGCATTTGTTATTTAATGAAAGCTAAAGCTCTGCCGACCCTCAATTTCTAAAGGCCTGGATCTTCTTCATCATAGAAAATCTATTCTGGGCCAGGTGCTGCGGCTCACGCTTGTAATCCCAGCACTTTAGGAGGCTGAGGCTGGCAGATTGCTTGAGCTCAGGAGTTCAAGACCAGCCTGGGCAACATGGTGAAACCCCATCTCTACAAAAAGTACAAAAAGTAGCTGGGCATGGTGACACATGCTTGTGGTCCCAGCTACTCAGGAGGCTGAGGTGGGATGATTGCCTAAGCCCAGGAGGTTGAGTCTTCAGTTAGCCTAGATTGCGCCAGTGCTCTCCAGCCTGGGCCACCCTGTCTCAAAAAAAAAAAAAAAAAAAGAAAAGAAAAGAAAAGAAAAAATATATTCTGGATTTTGAATTAGGGTGGCTTTGGTGGGGAGGGCTTTGTGACTACAAATATCAAAACCCAAAAAGAAAATCAGCAATGCAGGTCCCAGGCAGCTGAATACAGCATCTAGTGGCTCCAATTTTAAAAATCCATCTACTACCTTCCCCCCATTTTGGAGGGGTAAGGTTTCTCTCAGCTCTCTAGCATTCTCCTCATACTATCCCAGTATTCTGGAAAAGAAATTCAGTTCCAAAAGCAAAGCTCTATTTTCAGCCCATTCAGGTATCTTCATTTTTGGTAGCATCTCTTGGTGCTGAGCAAAACCACCGCAGCTTGGCCCTTTGATGTTCCCCACAACACACCTTCCACACCTTGGAGGCTGTGGGAGGGGCAAGAAATATTTGTCTTTGAACCTCTGAGTTGCCCTTCAGAGGTTCTCACTGAAGATGAATGATGGGAATAAAAATGGCAACAATCTGTGTGAAGCTTTGCTACAACCCCTCCCTGAAAGCACCTGCTTCTCTGATAGCATGAGTTTATTACTGACAGATGCTGTCAACGCCCTAGCAAAAAGCAACTTTTTAACAGTATTCTCACAGACACTGGGTTTCAGAAAGTTCTCTTTGCATCTGAAATTCTAATGAAGGGGGATGAAGAGAAAGAGCTCAAATAGGCAGAGGGTTGCCTTGGGAAATGGGCAGGGTGGTCTGGAACTGGCACGGCTGACTCCCAAGGGAGGTCAAAGAATGAATGGGTGCATCAGAACCCTCAGCCTTACCCTCAGAGGTTCTGATCAGTAGATGTGGGCTAAGACCTGGAAATAAATCTGTACTTTCACAAAGCTCCTCTAGAGCTTCTGAGAATCATTTAAGTTTGTACACCCTAGAACTAGGGGCCAGACTGATCAACAATCTCCTGCTTAGCCTCTCCTCCCTTCCTGACTCCAAAACTCCCACTCTTTGTGTCTCCAACCCCTCCCTCTGAACGCCAGCCTCAGGTTTGGTCTTTCACTCCACTTTTTGTCATTAGCCCCTAGAGGCCTGTGGCTGAAACTGGAGTCTGCCCCAGCCCCAGTGCCAGGTGGAGCAATTGACTTGGGTCATTTCAGCAAAGGCTTTGGGTTACCAGACACCCATCTGCTGGCTGTTCTCTCCAAAGAAACGGGAGTCAGATCACTCTTACTGGGTGTCAACCCCACGTGTCCCCGTGTGCAGGGGGGAAGAGGATCCGCCTCACCTTCTGGCACCTTCACTACAAACAGGTCCCAGACGGCTCCCCAAAGCCTTCTCATGAACAGCCTAACACCTCCCAGAACAGCCTGAGTGGGCTGTCAGCAAGAGCCCACTCCAAAGGAACAGCAGCCTCCCTCTTCCATTCCATCTCCTGGCTGGGCGCCCACATCCTCTGTTCATTCAAGACAAATTTAACAGCCCACTCCTCAAAATAGAGACCGAACACCCACTCATCCCCACTTCCTTCCATTTGTTGGTGCTTTTCTCTTTATGGTTTCCAGGAACCCAGGGTTATTAACAGGAGTCTATGCTAGTGACCCAAATAGTTTTTATCTTCTTGTTATAAAAAGGAACTTTTTATTTTTATCCAACACATCTACACAACTTAAAAGTCAAATATACTACAAAGCCTCAAACAAACAACAAAAAAAGCAGTTTTTTCTTCCTTCTTTCCCCAAGCACTGACACTTTCAACTCTTGAAGTGGTTTTAGCAGAAATGCATTAACCTTCATATTTCTAAGTAATAGTCTTATATTTATGTACTGTTTCTTCATGTTTTTTCAATTTGGGACATTATCAACTTCCTACTGTGGAAAATGACAATATAGCACTTTTACACACATTTACTCCTCTCAAACTATCCACATAGAATTTCCCTTCTTTTCCCATATTTATGTTATAGTTGTAATTTTTAATTTAATTTGTAACTTTTAAAGTTACAATGTAACTTTTAATAAGTTGACATTATAATAGTGTTTACATTATGATTTACAAGTCTTGTTCATTGTGTTTTTTTGTTTGTTTGTTTGTTTTTGAGGCGGAGTCTCGCTCTGTCACCCAGGCTGGAGTGCAGTGGCGCGATCTCGGCTCTCACTCACTCGGCAAACTCCGCCTCCTGAGTTCACGCCATTCTCCTGCCTCAGCCTCCCAAGTAGCTGGGACTACAGGTGCCTGCCACTTCGCCCGGCTAGGTTTTTTTTTTTTGTATTTTTTAGTAGAGACAGGGTTTCACCGTGTTAGCCAGGATGGTCTCGATCTTCTGACCTCATGATCCGCCTGTCTCGGCCTCCCAAAGTGCTGGGATTACAGGCTTGAGCCACTGTGCCCGGCCGTCTTGTTCATTGTTAACCCATATATTATACTATGATTGTATGTTTTTTTCAACATTTTGTTCTAAGAGTTAATAACCTCCTCTTTTTGCTCGCTCAGTTATTCTATGTAGGCATCAGCAACTTTTCCCACTTTCTTCAGAGAACTGTAAAACCTCTCTTTCTCTAAAAAGTCTGTGGAAAGTTTTATGGTCTTTTCTTTATCTTTAGTATTTAACATTGTATGATGTTGTGTCCTGGACTGGTCTTTATTCCTCATTTTCTAGGCGTTCCTTGCATTGTTTTTGTTTGTTTTTCCAGTTTGGAAATGCATGGCTTTCAATTCTGAGGAATTTCCTTGTTAACATTTTTTTCCTCTATTTTTTTCTATGTACATAAGTTGCCTACCTATCTCTATGTATGCATGTATGTAACATTTGCCCCCTAGATGCTGGGAATCTCTCGTTTCCTATCCTTTCTGTTATCCATCTCATTGTCTTTCTGTTCTGCTTTTTGAGAGATTTCCTTTATCTTCCAGTTCTACCACTGGAACATTTATTCTGGTTGTTATATCTCGAAGAGCTCATAATTCCATCTATATAGAAGTCCTCTCCAATTTTCTGAGTGCAATATTTTCTACCACTGGAACATTTATTCTGGTTGTTATATCTCGAAGAGCTCATAATTCTATCTATATAGAAGTCCTCTCCAATTTTCTGAGTGCAATATTTTCTATCTCTCTGACAATATTATTATAAGGTTGCTTTCTCCAGAAGTTTTTTACTTTCTGCATAAGCTGTGCTTTTTTTTTTCCCTGAGAAGATGGAGTTCTGTTTTTGTTTGTTTGTTTGTTTTGTTTTGTTTTTTTAAAGGCAAGTTCCCTTTCCCCTCTTTTCTTTAATACTCCCTTCTTCAGAGTTACTTTAATGGTTTAGTTTGTTGGATGTCTTTCAAGGTCATTTTTCATGCACTTACATTTAAACATACACATATAATTATGTATCTTCTATTTTTTCATTCTACACTAGTGAACTGCATCTTGTCTTTCTCTTTGTACATAACAAATGCTGAAGATATTTTAATATTTGTACATCTGAATCATTTATTATTTTTAACTCCATAATGAGATTGTGCCAATGTTTATTTGACACTTAGATTGTATAACATGTTTCTCTTTTCAAATTAATACTGTTAAATTTTTATGTTTATTTCTATAGAATAAATATTTAGAAATCAAATTGCTGAGTTGCAAGGTAATTTTATTCAAAATTTTGATAGAAACTACCAAATTGTCCTATAAAAACGCAGTATTAATTTATACTATGATAAAAAATTGTGAAGGTACCTATTTCTTTACACTCTTACAAACACTAGATATTATCAATCATTTTAACTTGCCAATTTGATAGACAAAAAAATCAGTATATAATGTTTGGTTACCTTGTTACTGGTAAGGTTGAACAGCTTTTCCCACATTTATAAACTGTTTTAAAATTCTTCCTCTGTGAATTGCCCATTCATAGATCCCTCTAATATTTCTACTGTGTTGTTTGGGAATTTGCAGAATCTCTTAATATGCTATAGATCCAATTATCTGCATTTTGTAAAAGTTGTAGATATTTTCCCCCTGTCACCTATCTTCAAGTAATGGCATAAAGAGTTTTTCAGCCTTTTTTTGCACTCAAATTTATCATTTTTGTGAGATTGGGAGTAATGTGTGGACTTTAGGAAATTTTCTTGCCCTAAACTTTCTCTATTGCCCTGTAATAGTTTGATAGTTTTAATTTTTAAGTATTTAGTTCTTTATTTTTGTGTAAGGTAAATGTTGAGGTTTAATTTTATTTTTCAAAAGAAAGCTAATTTTTTCAGCATTAACTATTGCATAATCTATCTTTCCCTTTATGATTTGAAATGCTGTGTGTTTCACATACTTAGTTCCCATTTGTAGATTAGTCTGTTCCTGGATTCTGTGTCTGTTACATTGCTCTAAATCAGGGATTGGCAAACCGCAGCCTGTGAGCTAAATCCAGCCTGCTGCCTGGTTTTGTAAATAAAGTTTTATTGGAACACAGCCATGCTCATTTGTTTATATATTGACTATGTCTGCTTTCAGGCTGCAATGGCAGTGTTAAAGTAGTTGCAACATAGACGGTATGATGGCAAAGTCCAAAATATTTACTCTTTGGTCCTTTATGGGAAAACTTTGCCAGTCCTTTCCCTAAATGGCTATTGTTGTGTTAGTATCATTAATAACAGGAACCCTATAATGTATTTGCATCTGGAAAGGTAAATATCTCCTCATTGGGACTATATTTCAAAATATTCTTGGCTAGTCCTTGTAATGTCTTTGGGGTAAATTTTACATTTAATTTGATTATTGATATGGCTGGGTTTAAACGTACCAGTTTTCTATTTTTTTACTTGTCCTATTTGTTTTTGACCCTTTTCCCCTTTTTGTGTGCCTTCTTTTTAGTTTATTAAGTTTTTTATTCTATTTTAACACTTATGCCTCTATTTATCTATTTATTTATTTATTTATTTTGAGATGGAGTCTCGTTTATTTGCCCAGGCTGGAGTGCAGTGGCACAGTCTTGGCTCACTGCAAGCTCTGCCTCCTGGGTTCATGCCGTTCTCCTGCCTCAGCCTCCTGAGTATCTGGGGCTACAGGCGCCCACCACCACACCCAGCTAATATATATATATATATTTTTTTTTAGTAGAGACGGGGTTTCACCATATTAGCCAGGATGGTCTTGATCTCCTGACCTTGTGATCCTCCCACCTCAGCCTCCCAAAGTGCTGGGATTACAGGTGTGAGCCACTGCGCCTGGCTGCCTCTTTGTTTTATTTCTAGTGGTTGTTTTAGAGTTTATAGTATACATCTTTAAACTATCATAGTCCATCTTTAAGTAATATTATACCATTTCAAATATAGCATTAGAAACCTACAACAGTATACTTTCATTTTTTTCTTTCTGCTATTGTGGTGAGACATTTTACTTTTTACATATGTCATAAACCCCACAATGCATTGTTTTTATTTTTGCTTTAAATAGTCGATTATTTTGTAAAGAGATTTAAAATATTTTTTTAAAACTTTTGTATTTGCCCACAAGTTACCATTTCTGGGGCTCTTCATTCTTTGTGTGGATGTAGTTTTTCCATCCGGCTTTTTTTTTTCTTGGCCTCAAAGACTTCCATTAACACTCCTTGTGCAGCTCTGGTGTTGAATTCTTTCAGCTTTTGTACATGTGAAAAAGTTTTTATTTCATCTTTGTTTTTGAAAGAGATTTTTGCTAGGTATAAAATTCTAAGTGGGTAGCACTTTTCTTTCAATATTTAAAAAGGCTGGTTACTTTTTAAGCTTTGTTAGGCAGGACCAGGGCAACCTCGAGCAACACTCTTGAGTCCTTTATGAGGTGTCCCGTGTATTCAAGGCTTTTTCATTCTACTTGGTGGGGACTGAAACTGTTCTTGGCCCCACATGACCTCCAGGGATGGTTTTGCTCTTTTCTTCCAGTTCACTCCCTGCCTTGGTGCTTTCCTCACAGGTACTTACAGATCAACACTGAGCAGAAGGCTGGAGAGGAACCTTCTGTGGATCTTCAGGGCCTTCCCCTTCACTCTGTAGAGCTCTCTCTTTCTCTGGTACTCTGCCCTGTGAACTCTGGCCACCTTGGCCTACCTAAATTCTCAACTCTGCCTTCTCAATTCAGGGAGACGGCTGGGACCCATTTAATTTCCTTCTGTCTGTGCTGTGGCCTGGGAGCTCTCAGGCTGTGAGATGAGGCATTGATCATGTTCACCTTGTTTAGTTTCCTTCTCTGGGGGCTACTCTACTGCTCTACTTATTGTCAAATGTCTAAAAAACATTTTTTTCATTCATATTTTTTCTGTTTTTAATTATTTAAGGTGGGAGGGTAAAAGTAATCCTCATCCTTCCATCATGGCTGAAATGTTTCATTTGGGATTTTGATTGGAATTGATGGGACAACTTGACACTTATGTCATTCTTTCCTTTTAGGAATAGGGTATATCAATTTATTTCAGTCTTCTTTGAAATCCTCCAGTGCACTTTATGGTCTTACACATTCCTATTGATGTTGCATTTAAAGGCCCCAATACAGGCTCGTTCCCTTCTCTCTTAAAGCATGTTCTTCTTACTCTAGTAATTCAGCGAGTCTAAAGAAGACCCTGGGGACTCTGCTCCTTACAGTAGCTTCTAGACCTGTCCTCTTCCTCCCACCTCTGCAGGTCAGGAGAAAAGGGCCTGTTCTAGCTTACTCTTTCATGATGGCAGAGCAGCTTGAGCAGCTCTGGACTACAGGGTATGGATGAGAAAACAATGGATGCATCCCTCATGGAACCCCAAGGGAAAACTGGCTTAGCGCT
This sequence comes from Trachypithecus francoisi, assembly GCF_009764315.1. Lineage (NCBI taxonomy): Eukaryota > Metazoa > Chordata > Mammalia > Primates > Cercopithecidae > Trachypithecus > Trachypithecus francoisi. Next base: position 53,615,571 of record NW_022681468.1, read on the forward strand.
GCTTCATCTTGGCATGGCTTGCCTGAAGCTTTTTTCTACTCTTATCCATAGTAGGGCATGAATGTACTATGAGAAGTAAAACCAGAAGATTGAACTATTGGTCTACAGGGGATGCTATCATCTCCATCTGGTTGTGGGGTCACTCCACCTACCTTATTTATGTTGTGGGCCTGCCTCTTTGACAGATGATTACTAATACACAGAAAAAAAATCATCTCTAATAATATCTGTGGGTTGAACAGGCATTTATGGGCTAGTTAGGGAGGCTGGGGACGTGTGTTCTAAATGTCAACCAACCAATTTAGAAGCAAATTTGGAACTGAGTCTTCCTAAGTTGGGAACTATCTGTTCTTACGAAATCTGTCTTGCAGTAATGACGGTAATAAATTGAGGAGCCCTCAGCAGATTGCAGTTGACACCAGATGGGTAAACACCCATCCTAAGTAATGAGTTGGTTAATTATAGCTGTGCCATGTTCATAGACCTTCAATTAATCTCTTGAGAATATATAACTTTATCCCCTACAATGGCTCATCTGAGCATCTGAGCAGGACTTCTCAGAGGTCAGGCTTCTCCATTAACTCAAAATACATGTCTTAAAAATCTAAGGGCTGGGTGGAATTTAGCTTTCTTATTTTCATTATTCCTCTGTGTGGGGATCAGCTTGTATAAAGCAATAGAGAAATGATAAGGCAAATACAAGAATGATAGGGAGGAGATTTTAAATATTTTACTGTACTCACATTATCCCCACCCTCATACTCAGCCAAACAGTCATATGTACCACCCTGGTCTCTAGAATGTGGGTGTATTCAGACTTTCTGAAATGGTGAGTTGACTGCCCCACTCAAACATTGGTCCACTCTCTGACAGCTTTATTGGCAAAAGAAAACATCATTCTAACAAAATGCAACATACCTGGACACTCTGGAGACCTAGCCCATCCTAACTGTAGATCATACCAGTTCAGAAGCAGATACCCTGGCTGGTCTGTATGGCTCGGGCTCATGTTACAGACCCATGGGTTGCAACCCTGATGCACATTAGCATCACTTGTGGAACCACCCTGAGACCAAATATATCAGAAGCTTTGGGCTGGGACCCAGGTTATACTGTTTTAAACTCTCTAGGTCATTCTAATATCCAGTCAGGGTTGAGAACTGCTGCTATAGACTACAGCAGTTGTTGCCATTGTGCCAATTTTTAACATTCAACAAATTTATCAAGAGTGCATTTTAATTCATATTATAAAGCAGTAGTCTTCCCAAAGACTTTGCCAAGTAAGGGAAGATTGCCTGTTTCTCTGGTAATAGTATTTAGTTTAGGAGATGACAACCTTCTGTTTGTGTGTAACATAGTCCTTTGGTTCTGCTTTTCAATCTTTTCCTTTTCTCTCTACCACACTGTCAATTCAGACCCTCATCACCTTCCAACTGTCTCCCCACCTTCTGTTAGCAATCCCATTATTTCTCTCAAGTCCCAAACACACGTCTCGTCCTTTTATAGCTCCCTTCTATCCAGAAAAAAATCTTAAGTGTTCTCATCTGGGTGTCCAAAGCTTTCATGGCTAGATTGGAGCATGATTACTCAAGCCAAAAGGCCCCTTGAGGCTCTTGCAGGCCCTTGACTGACCACTGTTATCTCCACCTTCTAAGCGTTTGCCTGAATAGTTTGCCCCTTACTCCATCCTGCCGTAAGTCCCCATGCAAGTAAAGTTGTCTTTCCAGTAAAATCTTCTCCGATCTTCCTGCCTCCCATGCCCCACCTCCCAGGTCTTGACTGCCTCTTGGCCAAAGCAATGCCAATGTAAGCCTTCTCTATGTCTGGCACACAGTAGATGCTCAGAAAACATAACCAAGTTAGCAAATAAATTTCATTTATCACACTATCAAAATTGGAGTCTGTCTTCCCTATTAGGTTCTGATCTTTCTTTAAGGGCAGTGGGTAACAAGGTATATAGTTAAAAAAAAAAAAAAAAAAGCAAGACTGTTGGAGAAAAACCTGGGTTTAAAACTCTGCTCTACCATTCACTAGCTGTAGCATCGCGGGCAAGTGTGTTTCCTCAGCTGTGAAGTAAGGGTGACAGCTCCTCGAAGGGCTGTGATTAGACATGCTGTGTGTGATATCAGACACATAGTAGGTACCAGGCATTCTCTTTCCTGGACTCCAACTTACAATTTACCAGATACTCTGCAAAATTCATGAGTAACACTCGACTGGAAAACTTGTTTTGGACTGTGTGAATCCAAATGGCTCTATTTCACAAAAGTTAAATGTTAGACTTGACAGCTCTCCTTTTTCCCACCTAGTCATCAGGGGCATACTAAACCATTTTGTTATCTGATTCTCCAAACAGTCATTTGAGTTATTATCTCCATTTTATTGCCAAGAAAAGTGGAGCAAAGAGAAGGTAATGGATTTCTCTTAAGAAAAAGAGCTGGGGCTTTTCAGAATCCTGTTGACTGACTCTCAGCTCTGGGCTCTTTCCTTAATGCCACGCTGCCCTCACGTTCAGGCTTGTGAATGCATGCTTTTAAATGCAACCATTTGTTTATTTTATGATTAAAGCAACAGTCCAATGATGATGGTTTTCAGGGTTTGTTAGTTATTTTAATTAAAATATTTCTTTTTAAAGGAGAGTTTTTTTCAGCCCCATAATTTGGACTCAACAGTGGCTGACTACTATAACCTCCTGGAAGCTTGATTCCTTCACATCTGCAACTAAGAAGAAAAGTACCTGCCTTATGGAGATATGAGCATTAAATGACTGAACACATGAACTCTGAATACACGTGAAACTGGGTCTGGCACATGGTAGTGCTCAGCATCAGCTATTACCATCATCACCACCAGGACTGTTTTGCTTGGAATTCTATCACATGGAACCTTGTTGTTCTTCACTGTGCTCCATTACGGCAAAGAACATGAAGAAAACACTGTCACTCCTTAATGCTTCTTGCTGGAGAGCTCTAATAATCAAAAAGGCAATTTAAAGGCAAAAAAGTAACTTTATTGACTGCTAAACTTACCATGAAACATCTATAAGAAATAATTACAAAATAATGCGGGTTTTTTTTTTTTTTTACATACTTTTGGTATCATCTTGATATGATGATCCTTTCACAGAAAGGATTATTTACAGTTTATGTAGATATAAAGCTCACTGTTGCAAATACAAATGTAGATGTGCAGAGGCAATATATACCAAACGGGTATACTGACAAGCGATAGATGTGTAAGAAATGCGGAATAAATAACAGCTTTATATTTTTCTTCTTTTTATTTTTAAAAACAATTTCCAAATACAAAATATGGATTATTCAAAGTGGATTTTTCATATACATATATATAATTCTGCTGCAAACAGTGGATCCAAAAGCAAAAGTGTTCTTAGCATGATTCATCTTTGAAAACCCATAGGACTATTCATAAATCCAATTAGAAAGAGCGTGTGCAAAACCACCAACAATGTCAGCAAAACCTTAAAGATCTGATTTTGGTTGAAGTAGAAAGAAAATAAAGTATAAAGCAGTACCTGTTTACAGTAATTAAATATGTTTTTTATCTTTCCTTCTTAAATATGTCTTTTTTTTAATGTTTGCAAGAAACTCCAAGGGCTAAGGAAATGCACTGCATTATGATCTGGGCTCCTTAGAGTACAAACTTCACCAGGCTTAAGCATCATCCATAAGAAATGGTGGATTACCTAATGACTTGTAAGTAAAACAGTCATTAAATGATCCTTTCATACTTTAATCCTTTTATGCAGAGACTGAGATACTTCCATACATTCCAATATCTACAACTTTGGTTCTATTAAAGTATCTGATAAAAGCAAAATAATTTTGATCACAGAGCTCTACGGAACTTTTTTTCCTTTTAAAGTGTCAGGTGAACCTAACGTGATGAGGCAATGTTGCCTACACATCCGCGACCCAGCACGGGAGGGGCAGCACAGGCGGGGCATGTTCCAGCTCACCATTTGTTGTAATAATACTGACTCCCAGCCATGGGTAACACTGCTTATGTTCCGCTGTACCCTAAATCTATTTCATTACCTGAAAACATAATTTTGTATAAAAATATGATTGTTTCTTTAGAAAATAATATATAGTTTTTTTAATAAAACCTGGCAGATAGAAAAAAATGGTATATCAAAATATGGTAAACAAATGTTGTAAAATACTAACTCATTAAAAATATCTTATAGAAAGACATTGTGCTATGAAGTTCTCTCCTGAAGTGTGAGCAACGTTTTTACTGTACATCAAAAGATTGATAAGTTCACTCCCCTGACTTGGTTTCATTATATATTGTAACAGCAGCACAGCAGGTAGCTGTCTTAAAAATGGCCCTTTCTCATACACTACGTCTTCTGTACACTTTTACTTCAAAATTAACAAAAGACACCCCCAGGATGGGTGGTTTTCAACTCTGTTGCATATTAGCTCCATCTGGAGAACTTTAAAGGAAAAGGCAATTCTACCTGGGTCCCGCCACAAGAGAATGATGTACTCTGTCTGGTGGGAGACTCAGTCATTCTTTCTTAAAAGCTCCCCTGCCAAATTCTGTTATACAATCAGTGCTGAGAATCATGGCCAAAGGCACATGAGGAAACAGTCATTCTGAACTCTACATATATCCACCGATGTCTGCAGGTATCATTCACTCAGTGACACATTCTCAATCTTAAGGAATTCCATCTATAAAAGATAGTCATGGAAGCCAAAATGAAGACATAGTAAGCTTTAAACACATATAAACATACACAATCCCATGTATTTATATATGTATAATATATACATAGAGTATTTTGGTTAGGCAGAAACTAGCATTGCCATAATTTGTTCTTGATAATTAAACAAATAAAGCATCACCAAGCACCAACGTTTTCTAAGACATTTTCCATAGTTTTAACAGACACTGGTTTTGTAAACTCCACAAAATGCATTACAACACGAATATAATTCATTTGTTACTTGGATGTGGAACTCAACTGAATCCTGGAGCTTTCTGGAAGATCACAGAAGAGAACATGGCACTGAGCGGGGTGAAGGAGTCACAGACATCACAGCACGCACTTCTGGTTTTCTGCTTATTGCTTAATTCATGTCTTGACTGCACAGGTGCTTCTGTCACATACGTATCTTTGGCTTGCTACAACCTCATGATTTTGACCACTCCATCAGTGTTCACTCTGGGAGAGCCTCAGGGAGGAAGCAATGGGTATATAGAGTAACCGTCTCTCTGTTAAAAGAAGAGAAAATCTTCCCTCTTTCCTCTCCCAAACCATGAGCATTTTATGAGGGAGTGGTGAAAAATTTACAAGCAAACAAATAAATCTAACATCGTTCACGTGATAAAAAAGATGTGATGTTACACGTAACTGAACTAAAAAGCATCAGATGAGCAATCACACCACACTCCAATATTCTGAAGGCTTTGCAATCAGTAAAGCGCATTTCCTTCCGATGGATCAGTGAACTTCCGGGCACTTGTCTTGCTGTACATTTTCTGTAGTTCTTTTACTTCTGTGTAATACTTAAAGTGCAATTGTTCCAAGGCTTTTGTATCCATCATCACAAATATTATAAAGAAAGAGCTATGTTTAGGGTGAAGAAGATATGGCACAAGTAATATGTAAAGAACCCATGACTTTCGCATCCTCTAGCAAACAGGAAGCTGCCTGTACAGCTGCACACAGACGGACTTTATACAACAAACTCTGGAACTTCATCATGAGTGAGATCCAGAGAAAAGTATTTGCTGGTTCTTTTGACTGGAAAAGCATCTTGGATGTTGATGCACTGCTGGGCCAAGCAACTGTTGCAATAGAGGCCTTCCTCATCCAGTTCATGGCCACATCCAAAGGTGTAACTCTGAGCAGTGTCCTGATACAGACCTGCAATGCGCAGGAAGTCTTTCTGGTAAAGTCGGATGTCATCAAGGCTCAAGCTGTGTCGATCGGTGGAGGTCTTTGGTTTCCGACATATAGTCTGCAAGATAAGGGAAGGTTGAAACAACTTTATAGACTAAAGTGAAAGGTTAGAATATCTGCCTTGTAAAGAGAGATGCCACAGAACCACAAAAGGTTAAGTAATCCTTACATGTGAGAAAGTGGTTTCCAATCTGTGGTTTCTGAGCCCTATGAGGAAATATATCATCACCACCACCTCCATCAGTAATAATAGCAGCTAATATTTACCGAGTAATTACTATGTTCCAGACCCTGACGTAAATACTCGGCATGTATTAACTCAATCTTCCTAACAGTCCTAGGAAGCAGGCACTATCATTCTCCTCATTTTACAGATAAAGAATCCAAAACGCAGAGGTGCAAATACAACAGAAATCCAACTATCCCTAGCATTTCAGAAATCAAGTAATTATCTTGAAATAAGGTCATATAGGTAAAGACATGGTTTCTTTGTGTTTTGTTTTTTTGTTTTTTTTTCACTAGGATATGGCAATTCAATGTGGCAACACTTTTAGGCCAAGGTCTGTTATTATTTTAATAAGAAATAGGAAAATAAACCAATTATTATCACGAAACACAGTTTTGCTCTTTAAAAGCCCAGAATTCTTGGGTTGAATATAAAGTGTTCTTGGTGCTGGGTCGGATATAGGGCGTTCTTGGTGCTGAAGAGGCTGGGAGGCAGGCACCAAGACTAAGTTCCCGAACATGGGGCTGGGGGTGGGGTTCTGCCAAATGCTGTACACAGCAGGGGGCAGACTTTTTTATTAACCCAAGAGGTGGTATTAGAAATAGGTTAAAAATGATTCTGATAATTACATGAATGGAAGGTATGTAATAGGTTATTTAAGGAAACCAGGCATTATATCTTTAAATTTTGCTGCTTACCACCACAAAAGACAACCCTGTTAGAATAAGATACAATTTCTGCTAGAGGCAAAAGTTCCAGAAGCACTTTTCACTAGGAAGTGTCATATATGAGTGACTCCTTGTGCTGATGCAGTCTTCCCAGGCTCCAATGGGATTTCACACATAGAATCATCTGGTCATCCCCACAGACTCTCAAGGAAGGCACACAATGTTCACCCCATAGTGTGGGTGTGGAATCTAACTATCAGCTGTGTCCCAGAAACATCTCTTAAGAGTAGATTACTCATTGGAGTTTTCAGAAAAATATTTCATAAACATCATTTTCACATTATGGTTACTTCAGTGGAAGTAAGAGAAAGAAAAGATAAATGAGAAAAAAAGGGAGGAAAGAGGAGGAGAAAAGTAGGGGGCAAGGAGAGCCAGAATGCAAATGAAAAAAGAGAAACATACACAGAAGGGAAAAAAACAAGACACAAAGAGAGCCCAAGAAAGAAAGGCAGGAGGAGGGAGGTCGTGCTCAGGAAGTAGGGCTATCAGTCACACATTACATCCAAATGCTGAAACCATGAGTTTCAGGGTATTTTATCTATATCGCTGGACATTTAATAGTTTAACCAATGATCACAGGTTGTCAAATGCTCTAGGCTCAGCATACCTTGAAAATTCAATCTGAATGGAATAACCAGAGTGTGGAAACATGTCTGCCAGAACACCCTGACAAAAAATATTATTCTCCCAGGTTGAGGACAGGTAACACACACACAGACACGTGCACGTGCACACGTGGTTCGACGGAAGCCCGAGGACCAGAGGCTTCCCAACCATATAAAGTGTGAAGCAAAATATATAATTATCTAAGTAAAAATCAACTCAAAGATAAGCAGAACTAGCAAATAAGATGGAAATAAATTCAGAATAAAGCTAGAATGTATGTAACTAGGAAGGATCATTTCCTTAGGGTTTTTATTTTTGCTCATCTGTATAAATGTAAGTATAAATTACTACCTAAAATTTTCTATAACTTCATTTTCCTAATTGGTATTTTTCAATTCCTTTAATACCTGTGGAAGAGAATCAGTACTCTGGCCACGAAGCTTAACAACCGTTTCTGAAGAGCTCGAGGTGGAAGACCCAATTTCTTTCACAATCAACCCTGAAATAAAACACAGAGATAGAAATAAATACTTCAAATTATTCATGCTTCTTGCCATATATTCTGACATACTGCTATCAGGAATGAAAAATCAAATATTAACCATTACCAAAAAGTTTCACTGTGACTCTTTGGTGGCAGACAACCAGGACAGCCCACACACTCTCTCATCTTACAGTAAATAGAGATTAATGAGTCAATGTAGAGTTAGAGTGTAGGAAGATGTTTAGAGTCTAAATTTTCTAAAACTTCTAATTAAGCTATTTATAATGACGTTACAGACAAGAAGCAAAGACTATTGGTGTAAAGCCGCCTCTTTACTGCATCTCATAAAGCTTCCCCTCCTCCCCTTTCTATACAGTATGCAGCAACATTAAACTTAACCCTTACTGAACACACACCTTCTAGATTTGGTTCAGCTTGGATGTATACTGGTGAATTGTGGGGGCTCTGGCCTCTGAAGTCAGACAGATCTGGCTGGATCCTGGCCCAGACAACTAATTAGCCGTGTATCCTGGCCAGTTACTTAGCCTCCCAGTGTCTCAATCTCCTTCTTGTATAAAATCGGGCCAATAACAGCACCTGCCCGCTAGTTTTAATGACAATTACACAGTGAGTGCATAAAAGGGTAAGGTACAGAGACTATACATGGATACACTCAGTTCACGGCAGCTCTTTTTGGGTGATGGGATACTTGGCACATACCTCCTGCAGCAGATCCCCCCGGTAGGAGACAAACTGGGAGGCCACAGTGAAAATTCAGTACTGGGTCTTTAAGAACAACAGAGCCCCTAACCTAATCACCTCAGCACTCAGTGGAAACCAGCAAAAATTTCAGGAGCAGAAATCCAGGGCTGACATTTCCCTATGTGACCAGCATATCAGTGAAGCATTGAGTAGAAACATGTCTCAGAAGGTAAAATTACCAATAAGAACTAGAGATATAAGTGAACACTGCTGAAATTTTTCTTGCCAATGGATGAAGCAAGTGTACTACAGGTCAAGCCCTAGATCCATAAAGCCAAATGGCTTCTTAAAAAAAAAACAACAAAAAAAAACCTTAAGTAATGTGATTCTTATTCAACTACTGCTAGTAGTCTACAGAATGACTTGTGTTCTATCCCTTAACTCTTTAGAAGCATCTCATAATGACTCAGGGTCTAGCATATGCCATAAATATATTAAGCATTCAATAATTAGTTCAATTGAAACATGAAATATGAAGACATTCCTGGTTTATAAGTAGACACTTTAAAAACTCAGGGGATATTCATGTTTTAAGGTTTAGTACAAATTGCTTTAGGAGAGGATCTAGAATGATCTTTATCTTCTAAAGAGCATTAAACCTTTAAACAAATCATCATAGAGACATGTGGACTTGTGCACTGGTTGGCAACTGGCATTGTTCCTTTTGAATTTCCTGGTAAAAGTGCCCTCGGCTATCATGCCTGTAAAGAGTCTTCTCCAAATCCAGACCCACCACTGGAAAAGTAAGCACCAAGATGGTGCTCAAAACACTTAACCAACTCCTATCACACTCTATAAGAATGAAAGACAGAGTGGTATACTTCATGACTACTCAATCTTAGCTGAGTGTTCTTTTTTTTTTGGAAAGATATGGAACGCTTCACAAATTTGCATGTCATCCTTGCAGAGGGGCCATGCTAATCTTCTCTGTATCACTGCAACTTTAGTGTATGTGCTGCCAAGGCGAGTACTTAGCTGAATGTTTTATAAGCAATGTTTAAATGCTCAAATTATAGAGAATTTAGAAAACTAAGATGATACAAGAAAGAAAATAAAATCATCTATATCTATAACCCTAACATCCAAAGAAAAGGCTATTAACAGTTTTATGTTTTTTAAATATAGATAAATATTCTTGTTTTTAATTAGATCACATTTTACATAATTTTTACTGTTTACCGTAACTATCCTTCTTATGTTATTTTGTTTGAAAAATCTCAAATTTAATGGTTATATACCACATGAATAATGAATATGGTATAATTTAACCACTCGTTCGTTCTTTTTTTTTTTTTTTTGACAGAGTCTCACCCTGTTGCCCAGGATGGAGTACAGTGACGTGATCTTGGCTCACTGCAACCTCTGCCTCCTGGGTTCAAGCGATTCTCCTGCCTCAGTCACCCTTGCAGCTGGGATTACAGGCCTGCGGCTTTTTTTTTTTGTATCTTTAGTAGAGATGGGGTTTCACCATGTTGGCCAGGCTGGTCTCCAATTCCTGACCTCAGGTGATCCACCCACCTCGGCCTCCCAAAGTGCTGGGATTACAGGTGTTGAGCCACCGCACTTGGCCTTACCACTGGTTCTTTAATTATTTTTATAACATTTCAATAAACATTTTTTATATATAAATTTTCTTAAACAGCCAGACTTTTTACTTAAATTTTATCTCTATTTAAAATTAACAGTCTTATAAAAATTAAATGCATAAATATGTAAATGCAAAGTCCAGGTCAGTTTACCTCATACCTCCCTTCCCAGAGGCACTGTAGCACACACTGTTTTTCAACCATTTCCTTTCCACAAACATATATACATAGAGCTATATACATGGACCTATAATGTGCATATAATTGTGAATTTATATTTAATTTAAATTAAAATGTAATTGTAAAGAGAAAATTCAATATCATTAAGTAAATGGGCAAAAAGGGGCAAAGTTTGGTATATGACCTCTAAGCATGTTTAGAGTAAGCAGCCTAATGAGTCAGCGTTGGTCAGAGAGATGATTCTCTGCAGCCACAGGCAGGTCTGGGAAGCCAGGGTTCTGTCAGGTTAGCAAACAGAATCCTGAAATAAAAGATGTCTCCTGCTCTTGAAGACTAAGTGCCAGGATGGTAGTGACTGTGTATCGGTCTGGTTCCTCTCTGATTTCCAGTGCCTGGCACCTGGAGGAAGAGAGTCGATGAACATCAGGAGGTGTGGATTTGCCAGAGCAGGGACAGGCTACCCCAGTCAGGCCCTTCATTCAATGAAAGCTGGAAGGGGCCATTTCAATAGTGCTTGTTCCTGAGGCATATTTCTCTAAAGAACAGACGGATTCATGATGTGTGACAAAAGCAGTTAGATGTGACTGATGTCTATAAACAAAACTCATACTGCTGCCATTTTTTAAAGATAGTATCTCACATGTGACAGAAATACATACTGTGTATTATATAACTATAATAGGATTAGAGTGAATGCATGTTTTCTAGAAGAATTCATACAAATATGGAATTTAAGAGTGTCTTTTTAGGTCAACCTATTTTGACATTTGTCCTCCCAGACTCCTCTACCAGTATAACACAGTGGGGAAACAACAACGACAAACAAAAACCTGGAGGCCCACTTCTGTCTCTAGCCATGCAGAATCTGTCCTCTTTGAACTACAGGTTAACTCATCTGTAAAAAGGAGGCCAGACTGAAGGAGTCTACAAGGCCTTCCAGATACATGACATGATTCTCGACACAGCATAACATAAAGAGAACCCTATTGCACAACTACCTTTTGTCCAAAGCATGGAGCAGAAAATGCTAATTCCCAATCCTGGGTGTTTTTCCTCTTCCCTTCCTTCCACAGAAGGCACAGGATCCTGCAGTTTACAGCACTGACCTGAAGAGCCTCTTAGTGCAGTCCAGTCTCTGATCGAGAGGCCCCAGCCCACCCCTTCTATTTTCTGAGGCACGTGTTTTTCAGTCCTGGATAACCTGCTGCCAAGGAAGAGTAACTTCCCGTAAGAGCTCACCCGAGTGTCCATTCAGCTTCCGCGACATGAGCATGTCCTCTGTGATGTAGATGCACATGTCTGGGCTGACTTCCAGAGGCTCTTCATTCATCTGCTCCAGATCCTGGGGGTCATCAACCAACATCTCTATTTCTGACACAGAAGACGGAAAAGACAGTTAATAACAAAAAGGGAAATGACCATCAAAATATATGACCATATTTTGAGGGTGGCTATGTAATTATTCATATTTGAAAATAAATTTGCTAATGAGACTCCAATAGGAAACTCCAGAGACCATTTTCAACAGGTGCTACTCTCTCTCTCTCTTTCTGAGACGAAGTCTCACACTGTCACCAGGCTGGAGTGCAGTGGCGTGATCTCCACTCACTGCAACTTCCACCTCCTGGGTTCAAGCGATTCTCCTGCCTCAGCCTCCCAAGTAGCTGTGATTACAGGCACATGCCACCATACCCAGCTAATTTTTGTATTTCTAGCAGAGATGAGGTTTCACCATGTTGGCCAGAATGGTCTTAATCTCTTGACTTCGTGATCCGCCTGTCTCGGCCTCCCACAGTGCTGGGATTACAAGCGTGAGCCACCGCGCCCAGCCTACTTGTTCTTTCTTATAGGACTGCTGCATCACCTACATGTTTTCTAATACTATAATTTGCCAATTATTCTGTATTTTTTAGGAAGAAAAACTACACTACCTTGCTGCAATGACAAAGGGCAAACCAAAACTGATGGGCCCTTTGCCTGATGCCAAAGCAAGGCTCACTGACACAGGCAGATGAGCAGTTCACAAAGCCCCCATGTCCACAGCTGCCTACTCTCAAGGGCACTCAGTGACTTGAGATCCACACAAATTCTACAGAAACCAAACAGACGGTCTGCACTTTTCTTTAACTGAGTCTTATCTTTTCCCTTAAGCCTGAATGCTACAGCACTTATTTGAGACAGAAAAATAATATAAAAGAGGGCCACAAATGTTAAATTTGGCTGAGATAAGCCATAGGATTCATCTTATCTCCTTAACACGCAGTAAGTTCCTATCAGCCAGGTGCTATATTTCTTTTATCTTCTCTGTAGTTCTGGTTACGTGGGAGGCACTTAAGAAAAACATTACTAAGTAACTCAATGGTGTGGACTCCAATTTTTATTTTGTGGAGGGGTCCAGAAGTTCAAGATGTTTCTGTCACTATCACTGCACTCCACTGTGTTGTCCTAACCACTGCTTTATTTAATCTGGGAATTAGAAATACAGACACAATGGCTGCAGGACTAATCTCCAATCTACTTCATAGAAACAGCTAAGACTTTGAGTCCACAACCATCCAATCTTGTGGCCGCAAAGGATCACAACTAGAGGGATGCTTTGTTCACAGCCAAACACAAGCAACTCAACCAAGTCATTGGGGAAGACAAGACACCTCTTCCACCCTATTACTACTGCCTAAAGTTGCTCTCCAGACACCAGTTCTGTAGAACCAATGCTTGAAAAAACTGGGAGACTAAACGGAAAGCCAGTGAGGACAGTACTGTTACCATCGTCCTGCGAGTCCTCTTCCAGCCGGTCTTTGCCGCCACTCTCCACCCCTGAGGTGTGGGAGCTGCCATGACTGGTCATTGAGCTGCAGGTTTTCAGCTTGCGGTGGATGGCACTGCTGGAGTAGCTGTCTTCTGGCCCCGTGTCCCGGGGCTTGGTGTCTGCCTCAATGCCCGACGTGTGGGAACTGCTGTGGCTGGTGGTGGAATGACGGGACAAGCGCTTGTGCTTCATGCTGCCCGCGCTGCTCCCGCTGGCCCGCGATCGTTTTTCTAGCTGGTCCATGTCGAGGTCCAGGTTGTCACTGATGTAAGATTCCCGGTACTGCTTCTTCTCTGTGTGGTGGGGAACACAGCTCATTATTACATCAACCAAGACAGAAGGAACGGCTAGTGAGTTTAAGTGACTCATCAGGCCAAGAACAAGGATAACTTCAGGTTCAGAATCTAGTGATTGGAAAGTAGTAATAATTTAGATAGGAATTTGACTTCAGAAGACTGAAAAATGAATAAAAACCAGTGCAACAGATTTGAGGAGGATATTTAAATTACTCAGTTTTTTAAAAGATTCAAGCAGTATAAGAAGAGTGGTATTTAAAGTGCAGTTACAGACCACTTCTTGTCTGCAAATTTATTGGTCCACAGTGAAGTAAGTTCAGTGAGTGATATGAACATTTAGAAACTTCCAGAGCTTTGTGACATTGCCATGACAGCCACCAATGTGATTTTGTATTTTGCGAAAGTATCCACAGCATATTAAATATTTTAAAAATCTGGCCCTTTTCTACAGATAATTTCAGAAGCACTGCTCTAGAAGACTACTTAATAAATATAATTATGCTAATTGCCATTCATTTTATTTGTTCATTTGTTCAATTTGTTCCACTGTTAGCTTAGCTCTAGCTGCTGAATACAATTTAATATAAAACTATTCTTCTGAGAATTTCTTGTGAAGATTCTAAAATTTGGATTTTCATTAATACAAGATTGATTTTCTCCACTTAGGCTGAATTAGTGAGGTTTTATCATCTACTTAGAAAATACCAGTAATCACTACTGGTTTGATGATTTCCAACTCCAACTGGTAAAGCTGTTCTTTGATTTAACATGTCAGTGCTGTTCTTGAATGCAATCAAAAACACAACACTGCAAAGTCTCTTTTATTACATACGAAACTAACCATTCCATTACGGCACAAAGTTACAACCCAGCTGCCAGTTACAACTTGACTGACACAAAAATATTATTTTTGTCTTTTAGGTCAGAAATGTAAAACAAGGAAGAAGTTTAGATTCCTTGCCTTTTTAATACTGGTGAGAAATAATACAATACAACAATGTCAAAAATGGAGAGTGCATTTGGGGACTGTTAAGTTGATCTAATTTTAGAAACTGCTGGCCGGGCACGGTGGCTCAAGCCTGTAATCCCAGCACTTTGGGAGGCCAAGACGGGCGGATCACGAGGTCAGGAGATCGAGACCATCCTGGCTAATACGGTGAAACCCTGTCTCTACTTAAAAAATACAAAAAACTAGCCGGGCGACGAGGCGGGCGCCTGTAGTCCCAGCTACTCGGGAGGCTGAGGCAGGAGAATGGCGTAAACCCGGGAGGCGGAGCTTGCAGTGAGCTGAGATCCGGCCACTGCACTCCAGCCTGGGTGGCAGAGCAAGACTCCGTCTCAAAAAAAAAAAAAAAAAAAAAAAAAAAAGAAACCGCTAACTAGTAGACTAATTGGGTTCTCAGGGGCCTGTTAATGGATTTTAATTGTCTTATTTCTTGGTTAAGTGAAAATACTTGCATGCCTGATGTCTGAATCCAGCTCAGAAGTATAATCATCACAGGGTCCCCAGAGAGAAAATGAGCAGCAAGAGAAAGAAAAGATGCACCTTCTAGGATGCAAAATGCAAAACAATGCTTGGCGAAGGCTATGTGCACATTTCCAGGTTCCAGCCCATTCACATCTTTCTAAGGAACTGGCTGAAACACAAAGGTGAGTATGTGTTGCTACACAGAAAGCAGGCTGAAACCAGACACCAGAGCTCCACACACACATCATCACAACAAAAATGCATCCAGGTACAACTTGTCATTCAGGAGCAGACTGGGGCCTAACAATCCCCATCTTCTGAATCAGCAGGTGTGAGATGAAGGTGGACAGCCAAAGCAGTTTGCAAAAATTACCGTAGTTCCTATTCACTGTGGTTTCACAGTAATAGCCATGTGGCCCTTGGATGAGTGGTAAGTGAAGAGAAAAAAGTAAAAGTCTGTAAGTTGTTGGAGTTCCATTGTTCTAAAATAATTAGGAACTGTGGACCTAATCATTTAAAAGCTTTTCTGCATCTTTACATATAGCCTTTTTACTCCCAACTTCCTGATAGGTTCAGAGGTCAGTATAGTTCCTCTATACTCACTAGTATACTAATGAGTATACAAGTACTTGCCAGCCTGTTCTCTAACTATTCCTGACTACATGTTAGCATGGCCTGGGTGTTCCACATGGCTGGCTTCTGTTCCCTCCCTAGTGCTGTATCACACCCTTTCCAGACATTTAAGAAGCTTCACACCGTTCAGTCACAAACTGAGAGAAACATTAAATAATTCTGAAATGTTTTCTAAGAAATGTAAAATGCAGCCTCTCATCTACCTAATAATCACTGGTGTCAACAGTACAGATCATCAATATGCCTGTGCTCTTTTTACTCCCTCTGTTGTAAAAGATCAGAGACAATGAGGTTTTTCATACACTATTTTAGAAAATATTGCAGTAAATGTGACTACTTATCCCTAATAATAAGCTCCAGCTCTTGAATAAAGTTAGGCTTAAACATTTTTTTTAATGACGTGAGGCATGTTTTTCTTTCTGTTCTAAACCCTATAGAAAAATCCTTCTGATCATTTTCTACTAAAATGCTAACATAGTGTTTCAGACAAGGTGACTCTAAATAAAATTAAGAAAAACACAGACTCTTTTTATGCTGTTTTTTGCTAAACTAATGCCCAGAAAAGGGCTTTTCATGTTAAAATGATAGAGCCCTAAAATGGGGGTGAGATCATTGGATTCAGGCCAAAGTTGACCCAGAGAAACTTAGTTTCAGGCCTTTTTCAGACCTGGAAAACCTCTAAGTAGAAGAAACTAAGTATGTGTCATTCCTTCATTCCTCTACTGCTATGGTTTGAATGTCTGTTCCCTCCTAAACTCAGGTTGAAATCTAATTGCTATCATAAGTCATATGATATCATATATCATAGTAGTAAGATGTGGGAGTTTAAAGAGATGATTAGATCATGAGAGATCTGCTTTTGTGAATGGGTTAGTGCCATTATTGCAGCAGTAGGTTCATTATGAGAGGGGGAGCTTGGCCCCCTTTTACTCTTTCTCACCCTCTCTTTGCCCTTCCACCTTCCACCAAGGGATGAAGTAACAAGAAGGCCCTTGGTAGATGCTGGCTCCTCAATCCTGGACTTCCCAGCCTCAAGAACTGTGAGGAAATCAACTTCTGTTCTTTAGAACTTACCTAGTCTGTGGTCTTTTGTTACAGCAGCACAAAACAAACTAAGACACCTACTCACTTCAGCCTCCAAATATACTTGGTACTATGGTTGGCAATGAACAAAGCTGTCTCTTTGAAAACTCAAAATTCTTTGTAATTTTTACCTTAGAACCTATAGATGAAGGCCATTAATTCTTTTAGGCTCTAAAGGGATCTCTTAAGGTCATCTGAACAAAAAATATACTAAAATGCTGCAGGCAGAAGAAAGCTGATAGAACAAATCAACTTTTCAAGGTGCCATGTTAGACGTTGAGGAATGAAGCTGACTTGGCAAATTATGGGCTCTGCACCTAATTATGTCACCTATTCTCACAGGTTCTCCTGCTTCTTCATCCTCTTCCTGCCCCCATCTGAATTCCTTTTAATATTCATGTCAGCATAGGGGAGAGATATTTGTAACACTGATGAGTCATGGTGGGGAAGAACTGGCAGTCTAGCAGCAGCGGAAGCCAATACACCTGACAGTTACACCAATTCTCTCTGAAGACACATGCAGTTTGTGGCAGACAGTGAGGAATGATTCATGTTCTAATCGCTACTAAATTACAAAAGAATTGCCAAACCGGGTCTCATTTGGATTGAGAGAGAATTTTTGAGAGAAATCAATCAGAAGCACAAACTTCTATAAGGTCTTTAGTTTATTTAAGAAAGGATGGGTACTTGTCTTGTTTCTACAGGAAAGAGGAGGTCTGAGGTGTCAAAACTTGTCTCAGACATGAACCTAAAACATGAATCTTCACCCTGATATTCACACAAAAACACCAAATCCAATCTAATCAAATTACTGTTAGATATTACTACAATTTGTAAAACTAATTTTTGCAAAAAAAAATCTTTGAAAGCATAAACAAAACCCCAAAGCATTTTAAAAAAATAACAAAAGAACAAAAAACAAAAACCCAAATACGTAATGTAGCAGTTTTGAGGATTAGGGTTGGGGTGTGTTAAATGGAGGAAATCCAGGGTGCCACAACTCAAGATAAAAGGCTATCAGATTAATGTTGTAAAGTTGAAGCCAGATGTTACAGACCCTTAACACTGCCTTCTTTCCCACCCTGACGTGCTTCCCTTTTCAGGGCCCAGTACTCTGAGGCCCCCAGATACACTGCTTTATTTCATCTGCATCTCAGCAAAGCGCCCAAAGGACTAGCTGACCTCCCTCTCCTTTGTTTGGCATTCTTGCTAGACCAGACCTGGGGGCCTCCCAGCTGTCAATCGGAG
The DNA here is from genome assembly GCF_009764315.1 of Trachypithecus francoisi. NCBI lineage: Eukaryota > Metazoa > Chordata > Mammalia > Primates > Cercopithecidae > Trachypithecus > Trachypithecus francoisi. The sequence goes on from NW_022681468.1 coordinate 53,633,618, forward strand.
GCTGGAGACACATCTGTGACCCACCCTTATTGTCACTCTAACCCTAAGAAAGAATTGCATTGGAAAGAATTCCAGACCACCTGTGGATAATAGCACTAAGGTGGGTCACTGTACATACAAAGCTCTAAAATGCAGATAAAATCTGAGTTGCAGATAAACCCTTGCCCTGTGCCTTTACAGGTGGCTTTTTGCAAGGATTTTCAAGTCAGGCATGGGAAAACCTTAGAGACTGCACTTGAGCTAAATGAGCTAAATGGAGTCACCTCAGATATTTTGAATAGGTGCTACGGTAGGTGGGGCTCAAGCCTAACCCTTTGCTTTCTGGAAATACTGAGATGTAAATAGTAATGCTGCTCTCAATCTGGAGAGTCCCAGTCCCAAAATTCAATTCTGTAGGAGTTCAAAACCCCCATTCAGAGTAACAGGCTATGGGTGGCAAAGGTACAATGTGCTTCCACATCCCAGACCCTGTGATACCTTCGTTTTCCTCCAGCTTCCGGATATGGCGCAGGACAGGCTGCAGATTCATATAGAGGCGGTGGCTGTTGCTCAGAAGTTGCAGGAGGTGTCTGGAGCGCATGGGGCACCCTGTGTAGTATATGAGCTTCCGGGCTGAAGGCAAGCCATCTGGCAAAATCTCAAATTTCTTACCCTTTGGAAGGAAACCATGAATCAAATTCAGGAAGAAAAATCTCTGATTTGCCAAAATCCCCTCTGTTTTCTATTTAGTAAGGAAGATTATAGATTCTGAAATGTATAAAGTTTCATTTAAAATTCCTTGCGGGATAAATTATTGTTTTCCCTTTCAAAAATGTCATAGGACAGGGGATGACCAGAAATTCGGAAAGCATCTAGCCACAAGGGTCTGTCAGTAAACACTCACTATCCAAAACAGCTGAGGAGTGTCTTTGGTTTCTCTGGCTGGTCAGGTTATTTGTATAATGGAGAAGAGAAGGGTCCACCATAAATGAATCATCAAATGTAATCCCAACACCCTAACGCAGCAACAAGGTGACCAATTCTAAAAAAGACTAATGTATTCAAATATTTATTGGATACTTAATATGGACCAAACACCTTCCTAGGCACTGACAAAAAAAAAAAAAAATAGGCAGTGAATATGACAGACAAGGTTCCCACCCTCACGGAGCTATATATCCCAGCAGGAGAAAGAAACACACAAAATAATTACAGTTTATGATATAAGGAATCTCCTTCTTCAAGTCCGTGATCACTAAGATAAAGTCCTAAGTTGAGGGCAAGGCTTTGACAAAGTTTCTTACAGTTATGGGATATTATGAACTCTTTCAACTTTCCTAATAATGAATAGGGCAGCTGAAATACAAAAAAGAGTATTTCAGATACAATGATTCTCAGCCAGAGGGTGGAGGTAACGCAAAGACGGAGGCATATTCTAACTACACACTTAAAGTCTGTACGGAGCAATATGGGCTTGTGTAGCCCAGATAGGGACAAGGTGGAGGTGTTTTGTTTTTTTAAATCTCTGAGCTTTCCCTCATTTTAAAGGGACTACCAGTGGATCCCAATACTGAAATAGTAACAACTGACATTTTTTGAGCACTAAGCATGTATCCACTCATTTAATCCTCATAGCAAGTCAAGGGAGAGAGTTAATTATCCACATTTTAGAATGAAACCAAGGCACAGAGTTTATGTAACTTGCCTAAGGTCATACAGCTAGAAAGGGCTGAGTTGGCTGCACGAAGCATCATCTGAGAAACTTGTCAAAATAGATTCCTCATCTCTACTCCAGACCCACTGAGCCAAAAATCTCCCGGAGGAGGATGATGAGGTCCAAAAATACGTATCTTGAAAAAAAGCTCCTCAGATAAGGGCAATACACAAATAGATTCAGTAAGCACCAAGTCCAGGACCCTAAAAAACCCTCAATTTCATAAATGTACTTTATTATAACTTAATTTGGGGCATGAAAGGGGCAAGTGGGTCTTAATTTGCTCATTTTCAAACAGCTCAGATCCTTTCACAAATAGCTTGAAACAAAAAAGAGCGAGTTAGGAGCAGACAGGTTAGGCCCCGTGTAAGTATAAGTAAAGTGAAATCAGATTGAATTGTGCCCAAGTAATTAAAGTCATGTGAAGTCAGAAACAAATCTTTTGACTTACAGGGCAGTGTGGAGTCAATGCCCACATTCTATTTGCAATATAGCCCTCTATTTACATAGGCCATCTTTCTTACAGGAGAGACGCCTGTGTCTACAAACCCTTATCTTCCTTTCTTCATGTATTTTTTTTCAGTAATTTCCGAACAAAGCAGAACTATGAATTTTTTTTTTTTTTTTTTGAGACGGAGTTGTGCTCTTGTTGCCCAGGCTGGAGTGCAATGGTGTGGTCTCGGCTCACTGCAACCTTCGCCTCTCAGGTTTGAGCGATTCTCACGCCTTAGCCTCCCGAGTAGCTGGGATTACAGGGGCCCACCACCATGCCCAAACAATTTTTGTTATTTTTAGTAGAGACAGGGTTTCACCATGTTGGCCAAGCTGGTCTCGAACTCCTGACCTCTGGTGATCTGCTCACCTTGACCTCCCAAAGTGCTGGGATTACAGGATTGAGCCACTGTGCCCAGCCAGAACTATGACTTTTTATGACCAAATGCACACATTACTAATTCTTTGAAACCTACCGAAAAAATAGATATAGCTGGCAAAAGAGAGAAATATTTGGGAAAAATCAAGGCGTTGCTCTAACAAAAGAAAATGTATCATTCTCAATATTGTAAGAGTATTTTTCTGGTTAAGAATTGCAGACCTCTCTTTAAAATAATGAGTTTTAAATAGTCAAATATTAATATAAACCTCTTTTTATATAATTCTTTATTCTTTGCTCAAAAGAGGTAACTTTCAAAAGAACTGGCTAACCTCTACATGAAATATCTTCTGCAACTAGAATAACTTAGGGACATGTGCTAGGGACCAAACACAAATTAAAATTACTAACTTCTTTTGCTGTAAGATTATTCACTATAAGATTCTTTGATTTTAATTTCACCACTGATATGCATGACAATGGAATATATAGCACATGCATTAAAATACAAGAAAGCCAATTATCTTCAGTGTCAACTTCTTAAAAATTGCAGCTTTTGAGCCTAAGACAATATTGTTTAAAAACAAAAAAATAACAAAAAACCACAAAAATAAGCAATTAATGGGACTTTTCTTTTAAGCCAGTTATTTTAAACTTACCACAAACACCAATTTTCCAACATTTGTCCAGGGGAAATCATAAAGTAATTGTTTTTCTTCATCTAAATTCTGTGAAAAGAATATGCACATGGAGTTAATGGGAAAAATGATACTGTAAAATGGCTCTAACTTCTTTCCCTGAAAACCAAAACACAGTCATTAAAATCTGAAAAAAGCCCCCACATCTCTTTGGAGAAATACAGACAGTAATTAAGAGATTTCGTGATAATGATTCTGTGGCTTTTGGTTCCTGTGTGACTGTATTAACTAACCCTTTCAAGGCAATCTTTTCCCTTCTGGTGTATGCCTAAATTTAAATAAAAAGTCCAAAGGACCCAGGCATTCAAGAGATGCAGTAAGGCACTCAGACTTTCATAATTGGATATTTTGCCTACACCAAGGATAAGACATGCTTTTACTTTCCTGTGTCTTGCAGAGAGAGGTATCTGTCTCCCTTTTTGATGGTTGCAGGATAACACTGTCCCACCTGCTAAAGGGTGACAGTTACTACTTATTTAAGGGGTAAGTTTTATCAGAAAAGTGCAACAGAAATTAAAACGTCTGGTCAGGCACAATATCAAAATGTTGCTTTTCTTTCCACTTACAAATGCTCCAAAGGATAAAAGAATATCTAAAATCAATGACAAACAGAAATGTTTGGATATTAATGATCTGTTAGTGATGAACCTGGGCTAATCTTTGGCTTACTGTTTTCTGTTATAGAGGACTTATTACTGTCAACAATCAGGCTGAGTCACTTCACCCATCCTACATCATCCACATCTGTGCTAGACAAATAGGAAATGACCAGCCAGTGGCCAAAAATGAACTACTGAAGCTATGGCAGACCACAGAGGCATGCTGTAAACATAAGACATGGCTGACAGCACTTGACACTTAATTCTCATTTACTAACCTGAAAAATCTGTATTCCCCGCATGGTCAATCCAAGAGTCAGCGAAGCTTCAATTTCCCTTTTATCCTGTAGGAATAGAATTTTATAGAAAATTAAATGTTTCTACGTATTTTTTCTACAGTGGACAATTTAGCACCAAAGAACCATTTCAGGACTGAAAACTTTTGGACTTAAAATAACTTTGCTCAAGGCTTTCCACATACCTAGTTTCCTACAAGAATTAAGAAAACCATGGGCACATATTAAATCAAGAATGGTATATTCTACTTTTTAAATTTCTGAGATTTCAAAGGTTTAGTGTTTTTACTATATTACATACACTTTTGTATCTGACAATATTCTAAACACTTGTTATTGAAAACTCCAGTAAATAAGGCTATTTTTGCTGCTTTTGCATCATTTGATTTTTTTAACCTTCTATCTCATAATTACTCTTTTCTCAGATGTTAGAATCTTAAAACTAATGTAATAGTTATACTCTGAGATGCATAAGACTTTATATGTTTAAAACTGGGCACATCTTCCAGCTCTTAAGTCAAAATTAGGGGCAAGTGACCAAATATTTAAGGCTCTCTCATGAGGATAACAAAGTTGTACAAGCTTTGTATTCAGTGAGTTTGGAAATACTTATTTTTAAGAAGTTCAATGGTCACTTGCCAATACGATACACAGTCTACCAGCTAAACCATAAACTGTAGAAAATAAACTACAACGAGCGTAAGGGAAAAAGAAACTCCACAATTAAAAATGTACTTTAAAATTCAGCCACATCCTTTAAGTGGCTGTAATAATTCAACTGTAATAAGTATATATAGTATATAAAGTTCAAAATAGAAGAGAAATGAAATTACTAAGTAAATATTCTCATTATGAGATTTCTCAATAAACACAATGAATATGCAGAGATCTTTTAAGCTTAGTGCCAGTTTCCCCAGAAACATGGGATGAAATATTTTTACAAAATGTATCCTCACTGGCATTATAACTATAAGACACAGCCTATTTCTACTATTTAGGCTGTTTCTTTCCAACTAGTATATTTTTACATCAAGAAAGATACATATAGTATAAGCTTTAAGAGGAGAAACTAATCCATCATTATATGAGTTTTGGTCAATTTCGCTTTCAAGGTTGTACTAACTGCTTTCTGGAATAAGGCTATGCTCGTAAAAATGCTGGTTTTCAAGTATAAGGTATATATTGGTGGAAAAGGGGCACAAAATGTTTTTTTTTTCCCCCAGAATGTTCCCTTGTCCTTTGTCTACCTTATTTACAGTATGAGCAGCCCCTAAATGAAGCAGATTTAACAGCTGCCACTGAATTGCTCCAAAGAATAAAAACTGTGCATCAGCCAATATCTTTTCTCCCACTTCATTCTGTTACCTTTTTATTAAAAATCTTGTTTTTAGCAGATAAGAGTCATTTTCTATGCAATTTAGAAGCTCCATACTTTAAGTAAACTTGAAAATTAAGTTTTACACAGAAGATAAATTGGGGATATCTACTTCAATAAAATATTCTTATTTCTTAATAGGATTCTTTAAAATAGCAAGCTTCCCCAGCAAATAAGGCAAAAAGCAATTAATGGTTATTGAGCACTCACTAATGTGCCAGGTATTCCACCTCATTATTTCAGATTCATTATCTCACCGAAGCCTCCCAAACTTGTGAAGCATATTGTATCATCCCCACTTAATAGACAGCTCAGGATTATAGTTGCCTAGGATGCCAGCTATAGCAAGTAGTGACATAGGGTTTCTAATTGACATCTGATTCCAAAGCCACACTCTTAATCTTTCCAACATATCATTCATACTTCTAATACATTTAAAAATATAAACTAATTATCAAAACTGTCATTTATTTGCATCTTCTCGTGTCAACTGAGGTGTCACAAATGAAATCTCTTAAGGCTAAAAACAAAATTACAACTCAGTCCTTTAGGAACTTAGCCAAAGAGATCTTATGGAACTCAATTATGCCTTTCAAGGATGATGGGGCATTAATAATGCATCTCCTAAGCATAGAAGAGAGATAGAAAAAACATCAGTTGGTCCCTTAAGTTTTCTGAACCAGCTAAAAAGATTACTGAGCAATACATCCGAACTAAAGCCCAGTTTCCAATGGTCTAGCTATGCTAATCCTACCACAAAAGGCATAGTAGAGATAACAAGCATAACACTAACAATGGCAATGGTAACAACGGCAAACTTAACATCATGCTTAACATGTGCTGGGCACTGTTTTAAGCAGTTTTTCATCCAACAATTCCTTTAGTATCCAGCAATCCTAAAAGGCAAGTATGTTGCTGTCCCCTTTAACTATGGGGAAACTGAAGTACACAGAGGTTAAGTAAGTAACTTGCCTGAGGTCACACAGTAAGAAGTCAAACTGAGATTCAATCACAGGCAGTTAGGCTCAACTGACAGTGCTCTTAACCACTTCATCCATTTGGTTTGAGAATATACGTTTGAATACTTAAATGGGTATTCAGGAGTTCTTGTCAGCAAAGTGGCACTTGTGGAATAGTGAAAGGGGTTAGGAGGAGGAAGGGAGGAGAAGACAAGATGATATAGAGTACTGTGAGTGGTTTCTGCAGAGCATGGCCCCGGTTGTTATTTGGGTGTGTGACCTCTGCCCCAGAATGGAAAAACGAGGCTAGAGATACACGGGACACAAAGGAGAATAACTTCCAAGAGTGAGGAACATGTGTAATACAGTTCCTTAAGCACACAGCCTGTGTTATCAAGAAGGCCTTGACTAAATCTTGGCTTTGCCATTTAGTTTTGTGATCTTAGGTGATTCATTTAATCTCGTTAGGCCTCAGTTTCCTGGTCTGTAAAATAAAGATTAAAGTACCTTTCATATAAAGTTATGAGGATTAAAAAAATATAAAGTGTGCCCAGTAAACACAGGACTCCATAAACATTACCTGTTGTTGTAATGTTCTTGTAATTGACAGATACAATGCAGGTATAGCTTCACTTTGAGGAATATTAAAAATTATTTATCAAAGAAGTTGCAAATGCTATTCCCCAAAGCAGAAAAGCAGATTTGGGGAGGAGAGAAATAACAATGCCATAATCACTGAAAAAGTCAGATTAACATTTTATAGCCAATTGTCATCTCACTATTAGAACCATTAAAAAAATACTCCATCCTGCTTCCAGGCCAGAGGAAAAACACCATGGCCTCCAAGACTGACCTGCAATAACAAAAAGCAGTTCAATGAAACTCTTTTAAAAGTGTGTAAAAAATGAAATAATTTTTAATGGAAATGAAATCCTAAGGTTTTCCTTCTCAATCCTATTGAGATGACGTTTTTTTTTCTCAGAAGCTGAAGACTTAGTTGCCGTTTCGTACCTTATACAATCTGTAGTAATGAACAGCGACGTCATCCAGTCGGACGGCCTCTTTGATATATTTAAGATGAGCTTCGGAAGCTGTCAGTGCAAACTGATCTTTGTGCATGTTTGGAATGTGCTTCAGGATGTAGTCTTTCCCCCTCTTGGAAACAACCTGTTGGGATACAAGGGGTGTGCAATGCAACATTTGTTGGAGAGATGTAAGCTCTATCCCCACCCCCAAAATGATGAAAGAATGAGAATCTAAAATAGCCATGTAAACTGGTTGATTTCCATTAGAAAATTCCCACTTTCATTCTGTTTTCACCATCTGTTATGTTGCTGGGCTGAATCAGCTAATACTAGAAGCTATAGAGTCAATTTAATTGTACTGCTGAATACCTAAGAAGAAAAATCACAACAAATAGGAAAAATAAGTTATCTTTGCTTTAAAGTCACCAAGAAAAAAAAACAAACTATACAAACTTTCATAATTTTGTACACGTAATTCTTTATACTTGCAAGTTCATACTTGGTACCATGAAATACATCTATAGTAGGTACATCTTCAGGTTCTGGGTCCTACCTAACTCTTAAGAAAATTACAGCCACAGAGTGGGAGGTTCTAAATGTTAATCAAAAGAAGGCAGGGGACTGGGAGAAATTCTCTAATTTTGGTTCTTGCATAAGAGGCTGATATGAACACTGTCGGAATACTTATGAGAAAACCGTTTCATTCAAACATTCATTGTGATTCACTGTGACTTAGATTTTCATCAGACAGTACTCCGGGCTTTCAGATGTCAAATATATAGTATCCAGCAGCTGCAGGCTAAGAGAAAGGTGTTGATTAAAGTCTTAGCTGATTCCATAAGGAATACAATAGATGGAAGGACTTATGAATGTGAGCAAAAGAATCATGCTCAAAATAATCAAAATTTAAAAATTACAGAATTTTTGGTTTTAAAATGTCTTTATATTGATATTTTGTTTCTTCCTATTGAATATTTTACAAAGAATTAAATATGATGAATTAATAGTCAGTTGTCAAGTTCTGCTAAGAACTCAAGTTACAGATTATTCTTTCCAGGTTCTTTTCACATGGTAATCAGTTAAATCAGTTATTTGTCGACTTTTTTCTCAGGTCAAAAGCACACTGAAAATAGTATTTGTAAGGGCACTAAAGTAGATGGTTTTGGTGATCCCAAGGGTGGGGGAAACTGGTATCTCAGCACACTGGTTGCCCTGGCATACTAACTGGATTTCAGTAATCAATATTCAATGAGCACCTGATGACAACCAGAGAATGCAAACATGCTACAGACAGCAATAGTTTGACAGACATTGTGATTTCTCTCCAACAAATAAAGCACTGTAAGTCACACAACAAAAAATTACTGAGTACCTCAATATGAAGAGCTGATGAAATAGAGAAGGTTAAGGTTATGCCCATCTTTCAGAACACACTAAGAAACAGTTTACTGGGAGCAAGAAATAAATCATTTTAAAATAAGATGTAAAACACTATACCCAGGTTCTTCTTGAACACTGGGCACCTAGATGGTCTGCCCAGAAGGAGCAGAGTCTCGGAGGATGAGTAGGAGTTAGCCAGGTGAAACAGACAGGGGCTTCACCGGCTAAAGGAACTACAAGAAGAAAGACCTGAAGCATGAAACACCACAGTAAGTATGGAGACGTACCAATGGCTGAATGCTGTCACAGCCTAAAGTTCAAGGTGCAGGACAACCAGAAAGGAAGCTGGAATGGTTGGCAGGGACTATAATCTGGAGAGTTTCTAGGTTATGCATGGGAGCCTGGGCTTCACAGGTGACGGAGGAGGCCCTGAAAGTCTAAGTTAGAAGCAAAATCATCTCATCTGCAAGCTGTGGAGTAAAGACCGAAGCAGGGACAAGCTTCTGCAACAGTGCTGCTGAGAACAGGAACCTAGAAACAGTAGGAACTAAGACAGGGAGAGGAGGCGATGGACATTTAGGAAGGCTAATGGCAACAAAAATAGAAAAGAATTTTATTTCTTAAGCTGGGTGATTGGTACTCAAGCACATAGATTACAGGGTGTTTCAGTTGATGGGACAGGACAAGGAGAAGGAATGGTGATACACAGAGTTCCGTATGACTCTCATGTACTCAGAGGTAGGAATACATAGAACTGAGGTGGCAAGAAGATGAATTCGATTTAGGACATCTTGAGTTTGAAGGGCCTATGGGTAAACAGCTACCTTATGGATAAAGGGAAGAGAAACAGATTTGGGACTTGCCTTCACGTAGGTGATCGTTAAAAGCATTAATCTGGATGAGATCTCCCAAGATGCGACTGGTTAAGTGTCAGTTACGGCAGCAAAATTTAGTGAAAAGAGTCTACTGGATATGTCAATATAAAGCAACTGGTGTCAATATAAAGCAAAAGTAGTATATATTTAATTTTTTACTTCATTACTATATTGATATAAAACGGGCAGCACCATGAGTAGACTGATGGGGAAAGAAGGCAGATGGAAATGGCTTGAGGAACACTTGTGGGAAGCAAATAAGCTGAAAAAATCAAATACACACTACCTTTTCAAGACGCTTTACTGAGAAGGCAAGACAAGAGTAGTAGCTCTTCTTTCCCTCCGCCTTTCTCTCTCCAGGATGGGTGAGTGAGAACCAAACATGTTTTGTATGTCCTCACTGAAGAAGAGTTAGTTTGGGGAGGGGCTAATGATAAAGAAGAGAGAGAAAATACAGCATAGACCTGGAGGAAGGATGGGGAGAGAAACAGACAAGGTAGAGTAGAGAAAGGGCAGCTGAGACAGTTCACGTTAGAAAAACCCACATTTTCTTGCTGAAAGAAGGGGTTAGTTGCTCTCCCGAGAGTGGAGGACATGCAGGCCAGAGCCGGAAGTTGACATACTTGTTCTCTCAGCAAAGGAAAGTGAGGGATAATCTTACTTTTTAAAGAGTTATGTTTTTCTGCCTTCAAAGGGAGAAAATTCTGCCTCAGTAAGAGTAGGCAAGAAGGTCAAGGACATGTCAATGCCAAAAGGAGGCTGGCAAGTTCCAAGCTCCACCGTATTATCAGGATGGATGGCAATCCTCTCCCCCATTCACCATAAAAAGACTGAGTACATGAAGACATGATGTGCACCATGTTTTTAAGTGTTAAATATCTGGGCATCACGAAGAATTTGGCCACAGAACATTTGTGTTCCCATTTCTTAAAGAGTATGAGTGGCAACACTACGAACTAGAAATGCCGAAAGAAAACACTCTTTCAAATTTGAAAACAGTGCTTACCCAAGATGGGAAGTAAGCCTCTGGCTCGAAGTATTTTCCATAGTGCTTATTCCTTTTGAAGTTCCCAAGATCAGCCTGCAGGGCAAAGGCTGCCAGCAGGAAGTAGGCCTCTTCTCGGAGCACACACTGAGAATGAAGAACTTGTTTTCTCAGGTGCCAGTAATAATAGTATCTTGCTGCTCTGTCACTAGGAAAATAAGAGAAAACAGAACTCACATTTTCATGGAACAATCCAATGACATGTAAACAGAACCCAAATCCTGCTCTCCATCTGGTGACAGGAGCCCTTCTGTTCCTGCTCCTCCCTCCCACCTCATTGAAAAGGGAGCGGTTGTAGCTAACATCTGATAGCTGCCTCACTGAGGTTGCAGGGGGTCAGAACCCTAAGTCACACTATCCAGACAACAAAAACAACATTTCCTAAGGCTTACAGCATTTGATTCAGAGAAGAAAAACGTCTGAATCATTCTGCTCTAAAATGGTAACTATTTCACCGAGCAAGTGTTAGAAGTTAGACATGTATAATCTGTACTGATTTTGCTACAATGATGCTGCACACGTGACATAAATAAGGAAAAATCTGAGGAGCAATCCTGCTTCAGTGTTTTGCTGTTCTTTTTATTATTATTAATTTTTTTTTTTGAGACGGAGTCTCGCTCTGCTGCCCAGGCTGGAGTGCAGTGGCCGGATCTCAGCTCACTGCAAGCTCCACCTCCCGGGTTTATGCCATTCTCCTGCCTCGGCCTCCAGAGTAGCTGGGACTACGGGCGCCCGCCACCTCACCCGGATAGTTTTTGTGTATTTTTTAGTAGAGACGGGGTTTCACCGGGTTAGCCAGGGTGGTCTTGATCTCCTGACCTCGTGATCTGCCCGTCTTGGCCTCCCAAAGTGCCAGGATTACTTCTGGAAAAAAATTTGCTTAACAAAAGTGTTCTCTTCCTTTTTTTAAGCTTCTCCAAGAAGAAATGAATGCTTTCCTTAAATCTTCTTTTTGAGGTTTTTTTATTAAATGAATGTTACGTTACTGGCATGCTTTTATAGGCACATGTCATGACCATTATTATACTCCCCACAAAAGGAAATACTAACAGGGCACACTCATTACAATTTGTTGAGATCAGAAATAAACACAGTCACCATTAAATACGTTAAGAAATGTTGACTGCGGAAAACATGGTAAAAGCTCCAAAAAATATTTACTGGCAAATAGGATGCTTTTGTGATCAAAGTAAAAATGTGCGTGTACATATTTTAATGAGCTCATTTGCCTCTACATTATTTCAGGTTGAATGTTTACCTGAGATTCATAGCTGATATCATTTGTAGAAAACACATATGGGTTTATTTAAACTAAGACCATGTTTAAGTAGAAAGAGCTTAAAAATAAAGCATGTATGTAATTTTTCCCCCCTTAGGACAGAGTACTTTTCACAGCACTTCTTTTTATAATGCCAACCACAGATGGTCCAGACTGGTTCATGCCTGGGAAAAAGGGGCAGAAGTATAGGGATACATTAAAACTTAGCCCCAGGCCGGGCGCGGTGGCTCAAGCCTGTAATCCCAGCACTTTGGGAGGCCGAGACGGGCGGATCACGAGGTCAGGAGATCGAGACCATCCTGGCTAACACGGTGAAACCCCGTCTCTACTAAAAAATACAAAAAACTAGCCGGGCAAGGTGACGGGCGCCTGTAGTCCCAGCTACTCGGGAGGCTGAGGCAGGAGAATGGCGTAAACCCGGGAGGCGGAGCTTGCAGTGAGCTGAGATCCGGCCACTGCACTCCAGCCTGGGCGACAGAGCGAGACTCCGTCTCAAAAAAAAAAAAAAACTTAGCCCCAGGGGGTTAACTATTTGTTAAATATATGTATTCCTTCTTTCCAGGTCATGCCACACTTACCAGGTAAAATAAGTAAAAATTGTATGTAAACTGACAATAACTAATAAAGTGTCTTAGCCTTTTAAAAAAAATCCTTATGGGCTAATTTTTTTACTTTTTAGTTTGCATCTGGCATTGATAAAAATATCAACAGCTAATTTTACATATAACACACTAGCCAAATGTATTTTGTTTTCTTTCACATGGAGCTTCTCAAAGTTTAAAAATATATAAGCAAAACATATTTCTAGTATTTTCTATTGGCCAAGAAATCACCTCTGAAAGTTTTCTAGCACTAAATCCTCCTATACAGACTGAGCTTCAGAAATGGTGAATTCTGAATTTATCCTGAGCCTACTAGTGTTCATGCACACACCTCCAGAAAAAGAATCAATTACCTGCCCTTGTCAAACTGCACCTAGGATAGCTTCACTGGGCTTAATTTTGGTTTAAAGCTACTGCCAAGAATATAAGCAAGACCCCACACACGAAAAGAAAACAGACTATATAAACACCCATCCACTTTTATAGGAGAGTTCCTGCTTCTGACCCACTCCCACCTTACCACTGGAAAAGAACATAATCTTTTAATCAATCTCCTCACTCTTCACCAAAGTGCTAGTTTCTTCTTGAAATAAGTATATTTTTGGAGACTGATCTGTTTATGAAAACGTGGAGTGGAGAAAATGTGGGCCAATGACACTGTTAATATTTTCATCAATAGTCTAACATTCATTCATTTAACAAGTATTTACTGAATGCCTATTGTATCTCTCTTTTAGGGACTGAGAATATACCAGTGTACAAAAAGATTAAAAAGAAAAAAATTGCTGCTCCTACAGAGTTTATATCCTAACAGGTGGAGACAAAGAATAAAGACAAGTAACTTATTTGGTATGTCAGAAAAAGTGCTACGGGGGGGAGTGGGTGGGGTGGGGAAGGTGGGAAATCTCTCCCTGTCCTCTTACCTGATCAATCTGCCATTTTCCACATAGTACTGCACACGGAAGTGGATGATCATAGGAGGCCCAAATTGGTCGATACCCTAAAAACAAAAGCACACACAAAAATCAAGCTATTTCTAGTTACTTTGAAAATGGGTTTCAAAAGCAACCAAAATACAATGATTATTTGCAAGACACTTTTTAATCACTAATAGGTTTTATTTACTTATAATGAGTGGGGACTTGTAGTAAGTAGACAGTCGTCCTATATAGACACCAGGTTCATATAAAATTAGGAAGTTATGAAGCAAAACAGGGCACCATCCCGTTATCTGATTTTCATTCACTGTAATGCCAATGACAACATAAGGGAAGATAAAAATAAATGCCAGTGGAAATTTCTAGCTGAGATCCAGCTCCTCGCTCAGCTCTGTTCCCTGTGGTGACCATTTGCTCCTTGTTACAAATGTTCTCTTGTTCCTCTGACATTCCACATCGCAAATTCTAATATGCCATTTGTTTATTTAGACATTCATGTTCTTTACTTTGTAGCTGGCTTTGAAGTAGACTTCTAGTTGATTCCAAGACTTCTTAAATACAAATTAGAGGACCTAGGATTACTATTCCCGACTTACTAGGGAGGTTCTGGAAACACGAAGTGAATTCTCTATTAATTTCTCTCATGTAAAGGAAATTAATGTTTGTGAAATAAAGCACCAGCATAATGAACAGACAAAGCATCAAAGGCAAGTACAGTAAAAGTAGATTTAAAAATTAGTAATAATGGGCCGGGCGCGGTGGCTCAAGCCTATAATCCCAGTACTTTGGGAGGCCGCGACGGGTGGATTCCGAGGTCAGGAGATCGAGACCATCCTGGCGAACACGGTGAAACCCCGTCTCTACTAAAAAATATAAAAAACTAGCCGGGCGAGGTGGCGGGCGCCTGTAGTCCCAGCTACTCGGGAGGCTGAGCCAGGAGAATGGCGTGAACCTGGGAGGCGGAGCTTGCAGTGAGCTGAGATCCGGACACTGCACTCCAGCCTGGGCGACAGAGCGAGACTCCGTCTCAAAAAAAAAAAAAAAAGAAAATTAGTAATAACTACTTCTAGAACAGCAATTTTGACACCTAGCACAGCCATAAGAGAAGAGCAAATAATTTTTCCATACTTTTCATTTCAAAGCATTATTCCAAGATTATTAAAGTTATTATCCAACATTATTTAACAGATAATCTAGATTCTATTTATTATTTGCTATAAGCTATTAATACTTGATTAATGTGACACTTTAGAACTTACAATTTTCTTTTCCCATTTTCTACTATATAAAGTATTGCTTATAGTTTTCTTCTAATGTATAACAGCTAAAATAAACATTTTTTTTAAAAAATCAAAATAATTTTGCTTATAAATGTAATCTCACCCAAGTGACTTCGTATTGTCGTACCTTGCTGGCCTCTTTCTTCCATTCTTTTGGACAATATTTGTAAAGCTTTTGTGACATCTCCATATACACATGTTCATTATCTGTACATCAAAAAAAAAAAAAAGAGACCAGATGCTAAAGAAAAGATTTTTAAAATAAAAAAATATAGAAAGAAACAAGTTTCTTTTAAAGCTTCAAGATGTGTGAATGTAGTCTGAATTCCCGTATTAGAAAACTCAAGCAGATAAAAGGTCCTGTAAACTAGACATTAATGAGATACTTGTGAATTATTTTGCTTTTACAATACAGAACACATACTATTAAAGTATACAATATTTAGAAGAAATCTTAGTTGCCAACTTCTGCTTTTACTTAGTTTCTAGCGTCATTATGACTTATAATCTAACTTCTAACACTGTGGGTGTTAGTCTTAAGAAAACATGCTTTCATTCAGCTCAAAGAAGACTGCTCTCATAGGTACAAAATAATAAAGCATGGCAGAAACACCATCTTAATTGACATGTAAGAAATTAGAAAACACTGACAATATCAGCTCATTTTCAAGTGAGAAGTCTGACCCACATTTTGTGAAGACTAATCTTTAAGACTATTTCTTGTCTGTGTTCCACACACAGCAAAACACAGCATTACAAAATGATAAACCCTTACTCACACTGCCTTTGGGATCAGTTTCATGGAAAAGAGAAGGAAAATTTTATGAAAAACAAGTATGAATGCCAAAACATCCCTTCCAGGGGATGATGCTCATAAGGTGAACAGAAAATAAGACTGCTAAAACCTATGCTAAAGTGATCTAAACACATGAAAAGAAGCTGGTAGAAAACAAACATTTTCATATTTCCCAAAGATAATCTTTTAAAAGAGAAAGATATTTCACAAAAGAAGTCTTTGGCATTCCTATATCATACAAAGTTTTAAGTCTTTTCTAGATTCCTTTTATTCTATCACTAAGAAGACATCTTCACGGAAAGCTCTGCATAAAAATGTACCTGTTCTGGAAGTGTGTCTCTTTGACTACTCCAAAGATGTGCACACTTTGCTACACTTTGACTCCAAGCTGAATACTGGGATTTGACTGGAAACATGCCAGAAGAAAATAGGAAGGGTAAAGTTACTCAGTTATAAATGACATTAAGTTAACCAATTTTAATGACAGGGTTAGGAAAGAGATCCCAGAGACAAAAAAAAAGGAATAGCTACTTAAATCCAGTTATTAGGTCAACTAACACTATCTCCCATCTCATATCACTGATTAAACATGAAATAGACAAGACCAGACAATCTTCCTGTCGAAACTGATTTGTGTTTGGCTTGAGTTCCCATCTAAAGAAGCAACATAATGAATAGAATTAAGACTGTTCACCATAATAGTACATACATATATTTCTAAACTGCCACTATACCTCTGCCACCTACAGTTTGACCAGAGATTTATATCTTAAGAATTCTCAACACACATTAATCCTGCAAAGCTGGTGGAATAGTAATTTCCATTTGACGTGAAAAAACTGACATTGAGGGAAGTCAAGTGGCATGCCCAAAGCCACACTGCTAGTTAGTGGTGGAACTAGAATTAGAACCAGGTCAACTGATTCCTGTTCCAATGTTCTTTCACCATACTACTATCTCTTTTTTAAAAAGGACATCTTAAGAATTAGTTTGAAACCTAAGGAAGCTGTAAACTGGTTTTATTGGACTGATTTGTTGAACAACAAGGATCTAGCAGTAGTTGTAGTAAGAAGAATTAACCTTCAGCATGGAATACTAAAAGTTACTTAGAATCTATAGAGCCTCTTATGGCTCTCAGACTCTTCCCTGAAAGAATGACTGAAGTATGCACTAACAAAAGGATGGAGCTTAGCAACTGTGTTTTATTGTTTTAACTACCGCAGGAAGAAACTGAAGAGCAAAGGGCTGATTCACAAGGTCCTGATGTGTTCCCTGCTCCATGCTCTTTAGCCTCTCCTAAAAAGGCAACTGAAAACAGTTTACATTTTCGGGGAAAGGGGCTTTGTTTATCAGCTGACCAACTTTATACTGACATACTTCCCAACTTGGCAGGTGTAAGCATGTCATTGTATTGACCAGATTTCCAAGTTATCTTAAGCCTTTAAATTTACCATATTCAAGTATAAGATAGAATTAAATACACCACACCAAAAAAAAAATTCTTGACAAAATGAGCAAAGATATATAGAAGACTGAACTAGAGAAATTTAAAAATATCATTTGAAGGAAGAAAGCTTATAATAAATGGCTTTAGAGAAGTCCCAGAAATTTAACTCTAAGGTATTATGAGAGAAGAAAGCTTATATGAAGTCCTTTACTTAAAAATCTTCTCCTCATAAAGAATATAGAAGAAACTGACCCGATATTTCCAAGTCATATAGTCTGACTGGAAAAAAGACAAGGGGTTAAGAGAGAAAAATAGAAAATAAGATTAAATTAATAATTACTTTGTGATACTATATAGTTAATAGCAAGAGAAAATGAAAAGAGAAGTCAGTTTAAAGTCAAAAATTATAAAACAAATTAAATTACTTTCCTGAGTTCCAGCTACTCCCTGAATGCAAGGAAACAAAAATCAAGCTTGCTTCATTAAAACATGGAAGAGCAAACACATAGAAGGAATCTAGATTTCTAAAGAGGAATCAATTTTTAAGTTCAGACTATAACAAATACATACCTAAAATCCTAAATATTGTAAAAAAAAAAATACACAGAAATTGAGATTAAAAACATACAGACTACACCTACACTAAAACTGAAGATCAGCCCATGGGTATTTTGACAACCACAGTTTTATAACAATATGCCCAATTTAAGTTACAGCTATAAGATGTCATCTCCTCAGGGTTAGTTGGCTAAATCCATCAGAGAGGGCTCTAAGACTTACTTTGTATAACACTGAGTCCAAAGAGGTGGCAGTCCTTTAGCCGAAGCAGGTCACAAACCTGGACCAGCAACTGGTGACACAGAATCTTAACCTGCAGGGGGAAAAGGCATGACATGAAATAACAATTCAACTAAGTCCACCCAGGGAACCACAATCAGGCAATTTAATGCATCGTAAAGATACTCCTTGAAAGGATGAGCTGACAGTAGAAAACAACTGCTGCTTTATCCAAATCACTTTCACCTGGGGTTGTGTTTCAGTAATGATGATCACAGTACCAGTTTTTACAACAGGGTAATAAAACACAAGACTCACAGATCTTACCATACATGGACAAAGTTCTGAAACCATGGTGCATGATAAATGATAAATGAGTTTCAGAAAGTAAGCAGCATAGCCTATTCACATTACCAAAAATATTTATTTGGCAAGTATCTTTTTTAAAAAAAGTTAATTCATTTGTGTTTTTAATTGACTAATAAAATTGTATATATTTATAGTACACAACATAATGTTCTGATACATGTATATACTGTGGAATGAATAAATCAGACTAACATATGCATCATGTCACATATGTATCATTTTTTGTGGTGAGAACACTTAAAATTCATTCTTGGCAATTTTCAAGTATACATCATCATTAACTACAGTCACCATGTTGTGTAATAAATCTCTCAACTTATTCCTCCTAACTGATATACTGTATTTTTTTACTAATATAGCCCCAGTCCCCCTACCTCCTCAGTCTTAGGTAACCATCATTCTATTTTCTGCTTCCCTGAGTCAGACTTTTTTAGATTATGCAGGATTTGTCTTTCTGTGCCTGGCTTATTTCATTAAACCTAACATCCTCCAGGTTCATCTGTTATTGCAAATGACATGATTTCCCTCTTTTTAAAGGCTGAATTGTGTTCCATTGTGTATATGTGCCACATTTTCTTTATCCATTTATCCACTGGTGCACACTTAGGTTGATTCTGTACCTTGACTGTTATGAATAATACTGCAATATACATGGGAGTGCAGATGTCTCTTTGACATAATGATTCCATCTCCTTTGGGTACATACCCAGGAATGGGGTTCCTGGATCATATGGTAGTACTATGTTTAACATTTTGAGGAACCCCCCATACTGCTTTCCATAATGACTTTACTAATTTACGTTCCCAGCAACAGTGTACAAGGGTTCCCTTTTCTCCACATCCTCGTCAACACTTGTTATCTTTTGTCTTTTTGATAATAGCCATTCTAACAGCCATGTCACATTTCCCTGCTATTTAGTGATACTGAGCATTTTTTCATATACCTGTTGGTCCCGTGTGCATCTCCTTTTGAGGAACGTCTACACGGGGCAACAAGTATCTTTTCAAGGAAAGCTTTCCTCCTAATAGTCTACCCCAAAAACTCATCTACTGTACCATGAGCTGGTCTAGACTTTTTTTTTTTTTTAAGACAGAGTCTCAACCAACTAATTCTTTCTTTTTTTCTTGCAGAGACAGGGTCTCTCACTATGTTGCCTGGTCTTAAACTCCTGACCTTAAGCAATCCTCCCATCTTGGCCTCCCAAAGTGCTGGGATTACAGGGATGAGACACCATGCCCAGCCTGCCTAGCTTTTATCACTGTTATTGTCTAATATATTTTTAGTGCCTAAACCAGATTCCTTTTCTGGGTCTTAGTATAATTCAATCATAAAACCATATTAATTTGGAACTCTGGAGATAAGTTATTCTGACAAATCAAAAGTTAATTGATAGTCTTTAAAACATACAATTTTCTTTATCAATATTATTATTATAAATAATAACATATATAATTATTGTATATCAATAATTATATAATAATAATCAATATATATCAATAATAATCATATCAATACTATATCAAATAATTATTATTACAAATAATTATAATCTCATAATAATGCTTTCTCAAATGTTTAAAGAAGTATTATGGGGGACAGTAATTCTGCTGATTCTATCTTGTTGACTTCAGAATTATCAAGGTTTATTAGAGTTTGGATAGACTTTAAGAAACCACCCAGGTCAATTTATTTATTCTATAGGAGAAGAAAATAAAACTCAGAAAGCTTAAAGTCATATCACTAATAGTGGCAAAGGCAGCAACTCACAGCTTATTTGTGTATCAAAATACTTTAATTATTAAATATATGTATTTAAATATTGTAACATGACAGTTTATCATTTTACCTATACACATTACATATGGCATCTCCCCTTTTATTAGTACTATTTGCTTTCAAATCCTTTTTTCAATAAGGATGACAATGAGTTTAAGTTATTATAAATTCTAAAAATTAACTCTGAATTAATTACTCTTTATCATATCTTAATATGAAACTCAGATTAGGAAAATAAAGACATGCCAAGATCCCTTGAAATTTGAAAGTCAAACAATTCAGAACTGGTGATAATTCCAACTATAGTTAAGAATGGGTTTACTGCTCTTTTCCACATTCATTATTAAATAGCAACCAACCTAAAGTATCTTACCCACTGGAAAGAGCAGAAGATATTTAAGGCCAACGTAGCTTCAAGTGAGCTGCTTGGAAGTACCAGGAACTCATGCAGGGGTAGTGTCTTATTTTACATTCAGAATATGTAGTAGGCACTCAGTAAATGCTCAATGAATGAAAGCCAGGAATCTGATTCCCTGTGGGCTCCTCCTCACCTTCATTCTATTCCATGAGTAGAGATCAAGACCATTCCCCGAATTACTAAGTAAACCATTTTATAAATATGCCACTCAGCATTTTAGGAAAACTATATAAATGCAAACCCACGCACCGACACCACTGGAGAACACATTTGCCAGTGGGAAATCATTATCATTCTCTCCGTGTACAGCTAGCCTGAATCACCTGACATCCTAGATTTCTGTCCTACAGAAGTCCTATGTCATTTCCAACATTCACTTTAAAAGGCCTCTGGATTTTGAGTTCCATATCATCATAATTCTGCTTTACAAAGAGGCTTAAGCAATGATAAAGAAGAGGAGAACACATCAAACGTCATAAAATTCTGAAGCTGAACTATATACTACAAATTTGTGAATTAAAATGTCATGTTGTTTACAGCACCTTTAATCTTTAGTTTGACTGTATTTAAAAATGTTGGGCACAAAGCAGCTAAGATAAAATGCAATGAGAAGTTAAAATTCCAAACCACAAAGTAAATGTATAGGAAATAAACTGTTTTAACCTTGTGTGACTGCAGACCAAATAACGGTATATATTTCCTCCCTGCAGCCCATACATTTATTATTCTTCTGCTGGTTTAAATCAAGTATTTGGAGCCTACTGGCAAAGCTCTTTAACAAATATCAAGTAAGCAATGCTCTTATTCAAAAACTATAATTAAATAAGGCCATGGCTCTGAAGTCTTGCCTGCTGTGAAAACAAGCTTGAGTTTTCTGTATTTCCATATTATGAGTCTTTAAGGCTACATTTTAGCTGACTGTGAAATTTCTCAAGTTCTTTAATCTTCAGGAGCAATGGGAATGTTAGAAAGTGCTATATAGTATGAGGTATTAAGAATAAGAATTAAAGCTTTATCTAAAAATATACTCTATATGGACTTTTTTTTTCCTTGAGACAAGGTCTCACTCTGTTGCCCAACCTGGAGTGCAGTGGCACGAACATGGGACATTGCAGCCTCATCTTCCCAGACTAAGGGGATCCTGCTACCTCTACCTTCCAAGTAGCTAGGACCACAGGCAGTGCCACCATGCCTGGCTAATTTTTAACTTTTATGTAGAGACTGGGGTCTCACTATGTTGTCCAGCCTGGTTTCAATCTCCTAACCTCAAATGATTCTTCTGCCTCATCCTCCCAAAATGCTGGGATTACAGGTGTTAGCCACCTCACCCAGCCTCTGTATGGACTTTTAAAACAGCATGTGATCCTAAATGTTAAAGGTTTGTTATTGTGCAAGAATGTTTAAAATATACTCTAGAAAAAAAGAATTGTTGGCCGGGCGCGGTGGCTCATGCCTGTAATCCCAGCACTTTGGGAGGCCAAGGGGGGCGGATCACAAGGTCAGGAGATCGAGACCATCCCGGTTAACACGGTGAAACCCCGTCTCTACTAAAAATACAAAAAAATTAGCAGGGCATGGTGGCAGGCACCTGTAGTTCCAGCTATGTTGGAGGCTGAGGCAGGAGAATGGCATGAACTCAGGAGGCAGAGCTTGCAGTGAGCCGAGACTGCGCCACTGCACTCCAGCCTGGGCGACACAGCGAGACTCCATCTCAAAAAAAAAAAAAAAAAAAAAGAATTGCTTTGTCTTAGTGAAGACATATAAGCTCGTGGCCACAATTCATATCAATCAAATCTTTATGGCTCCCACATTTACAATGGTTTTACTTCCAAAATTGTCCCAAGTTTCCATATTTGCCTGATGATTAAAATAATTTAAAATGGCCTCTATTAATGCAACTCACAGGGAATTCAGAATGACCAAAACACTAAATTCATTCCATATACAAAAAGGCGACTTTCTATCAACCACACCTGTCAGGGAATGAACTTTCATTGCTAAAAATATAGAGAGAGAAATTATGAAAAAAATTAGTTAATAAAATCATTCTCGCTACAGTTAATTTATTACACTCAAACTCTATACACATTGACTGCTGTTTTCTGAACACAAAGATAACACTTTGTAAAAAGTGAGGGCCTCTTGGCAGCCATGAAATGTTTTTCTGGTAGTGGGGAAGCCTCCATCCTACTTAACCTAGCCCCCTTCTTTGGTCCGACCGCTTACTAGAGAGGAGTTTGGGCATAGCAAGAGTCTACATGCCTGTGTCCTACCTTAGACCTGCCCTGAAATAAGAAATCTTACAGGCCTACATGGGATTCAGACTCTTCATCTTGGTTTATTAACAGAGTACATTAATGAAATGAACAAACAGTTCCAGGAAATAAAAACAAGTAAATTGATACTCAAGGGCTCACTTACTGAGTAATTCACATATGCCAGGTGCTTCACTAAGTACTTCATGCACGTGACATCTTTAAATCCTTGCAATGTCCCTGTGCATAGGGGTAAGATTATCCCTACTTCACATATGAGGAAACCAAAGCAACAAAACAAAACAACTAGAAAAGTTGCCCTAGACTGCAAAGTTGTGGAGCAGGGATTTCAACACAGGTCCCTGTGGCTCTAAAACCCACCTTAACAGTGATATATGACCTCATAGTCCATGATCATAGTCCTAACCATCTCAGAGAGATTATCATACTAACATTGTAAAAGAGGAGAGTTGAAAAAGTATAATTTATCTCTGCCTAGGGATTAAAATGACAATAGCAGCTATTACATATGCATCAGAAATTATGCTGAGTGTTAATCCTAAATTCTCACAATCACCCTGCAGCATAAGTATTACTCTCATTTTAAAGGTGAAGATGTTGAGGCCGAAAGAGGTATAATTAACTTTCCCAAAGTCATTCAGATATGAGATTTGAATTCAGGTCTGTGTGTTTTAAGTATATCCATGTATTTTCACTTCCATACTACTCCTCAATTATTCTATAAAGGGAAGACAGAAATGAAGCTAATACAAATTCAGTACCCACTACATACCAGGTACTGGGCAAGTTGCTTTTACAAGTGAAAAAAGTGAGTAAGCTTAATCAACTTGTCCAAAGGTCACAAATCTAGTGAACTGTAGAGTCAAAATATGAATAGTCTTTTTCTCAGCAACGATGACAATTATATTATTATTGCTAACAACAACCAACATTTACTTTGCACTTACTACGTATCACGTACTGTTCTAAGAGCTGGGCCAGTGACATGTGCCAAAAACACAGTCGAGTAACCAGAATTTCGAAGAGTGAAAGAAACTAGGTGATGCTGGCATGTAGATCTTTGCCTGTTTCACTCAAATTCTAGAGTATCTATAGCATCTATTTAGGGGATCTTATTAAATGCAGAGCCTTGCGTCCTACCTCAGACTCACTACATCAGCATTTCTCTCATCCAATTACTAACCAGGCCCGCCCCTGCTTAGCTTTTGAGATCACATGAGATCAGGCAACATTCAGTGTGGTATGGCCATAGACTACACAATCTGAATATTACTAAGCTGCCCGAAATAATTCTGATGTACGTTCAAGTTTCAAAACTGCTGATCCATAGGAACAAATGAACTGGCTACCTTCCCATCTGTTCTCTATAACTATCTTCCTCAGCTGAGATTTTAGTATAAATTAATTTCTTTGAAAATTATAGTCGGCTTTCAGTATTCTTCACTAAGTCAGATTAGCCTTCCCTTCATTAAATGTGGTAAGGTGTTCCACACCTGTTTGTGTGTGTACACACACATGCACATACACACACATATTGCACCAGGTAAAAAGACAAATGAAAGTGAGAGAAGTTTCTTAAGTGCTTATGCTATATGTCCTAGATTATGTATATTTTTAAAATTTAGTGGATATCTTTTATATAACTGTATAAAAAGTAAAACAAAATATTCACACATGTAAGTAGGATTAGATTATAACTTATTTTGCTAGTGCCCACACTGAAAAAAGAGATATATTGTCGATATTTATTCAGTTTAAAAAACCAAATGCTGTCAGAATAATAGCCCACCACTTCACACATCCAAAAACAATTTCAGTTACCCTAAGCAGCAATGTAGCTAATCATTGGAAATTCTGCCCAAAAGATGACAAAGTTCATCCAATAGGCAGGCCTGTTGGATCCTCAGACAACCCCTATAAGCAAAATGAGGATACAGCAGTAAATTAAGAAATGGTGTTGATTGTCAGAATAAAGCCAAAATGACTATGGTAATAAGCAGAAACTTTTCTTAGCTAAACTTTTTAATGAAATTATTTAAATGTCGTATACATTTCAGCATAATATTTGCAAATATTCTTTTATATAGCAATTGGATTTAAAATATAGTAACATGGCGAGGTACAATGGCTCACGCCTGTAATCCTAGCACTTTGGGAGGCCGAGGCGGACGGATCACTTGAGGTCAAGAGTTCGAGACCAGCCTGGCCAACATGGTGAAACCCCATCTCTACTAAAATTACAAAAATTAGCCAGGCATGGTGGCAGGCACCTGTAGTCCCAGCTACTCGGGAGGCTGAGGCAGGAGAATCACTTGAACCTAGAAGGCAGAGACTGCAGTGAGCCAAGATTGTACCACTGCACTGCAGGCTGGACAACAGAGAGAGACTCTGTCTCAAAAAAAAAAAAAAATCAAAATCAAAATAAATAAACAAAAATATAGTAACATATAGGAAAGAAAACTAATTCAAGTCATGCACTAAGGCAATTTTTCCTCTAATTCCATCAGAATACAATCTATGAAAGAAAGAGTATGAAAGTTGATAACACAGAGAGGGGTTGAAAAATGTTAGGCATGACATTGATTACCATAAAATTGTTTGGCAGTCTCTACCAAGGCTAAACATAGTGTAACCTATGATTCACAAATACTCTTCAGTAGAAACCGAGAAATATTTCCACATGTGTATACACATAACATGTTCATAACAGTTTTACAATAGCCAAAAACTTAAAACAATCTAATATCTATCCATCAACAATAGATTAATAGATTGGGTCTATTCGTACAATGGAATATCACACAACAATGGAAAAGAAGTAATTATTGTCACATGGATTCACATGAATAAATTTCACAGGCCAAATGTTGAGTAAAAGAACTCAGAAGTGAATACATCACATAACTTCAGCTTCATGAAATTCAGAAACAAGCAAAACTTTGGTGACAGAGATCAGAATAGTTTTTACCCTTTAGGTGAAGGATATTGACTAGGAGGGGTCACAAAAGATCTTTCTAGGGTGCTGGCAAAGTTTTATATCTCAAACAGGTGATGGTTACATGGATGTACACAATTGTAAAAATTCATTGAGCTGCACACATAAGGTTTCTATACTTTGCAGTATGTAAATTATAACTCAATTTTTTTAAAGTTAAAAAAAATCATATTCCTCAATGTTCAGGTTATCTAAGCAAGTTGACTATGACTCACAAATCATAAGCGACAGCTTAGTGCTCAAATGTTCAGCCTATGCACCTAGTCCTGCAAATTGGCTAGACTTCGGCTACTCTTAAAATCAAGATGCATATTAAAAAGCTATCTAAGGCCGGGCATGGTGGCTCACGCCTGTAATCCCAGCACTTTGGGAGGCTGAGGCGGATGACCTGAAGTCAGGAGATCGAGACCAGCCTGGCCAACATGGTGAAACCCCGTCTCTACTAAAATTACAAAAATTAGTCGGGCATGGTGGTGAGTGCC
Organism: Trachypithecus francoisi; assembly: GCF_009764315.1. NCBI lineage: Eukaryota > Metazoa > Chordata > Mammalia > Primates > Cercopithecidae > Trachypithecus > Trachypithecus francoisi. The sequence goes on from NW_022681468.1 coordinate 53,659,870, forward strand.
TGTAACCTCAGCTACTTGGGAGGCTGAGGCGGAAGAATCACTTGAACCCAGGAGATGGAGGTTGCAGTGAACCAAGATCACGCCACCACACTCCAGCCTGGGTGACAGAGTGAGACTCTGTCTCAAAAAAAACCTATCTAGGTTCGTGCAAAAGTAACCATAGTCTTTGATATTACTTTCAATGGCAAAAGCCACAATTACTTTTGCACCAACCTAACAGCGATGATTACCATTTCATGTGTGCGGGTGACAACTCTAAGAATTTAAGACACAAATTCATATACTTCAATAGAAGTTGTATTTCGATCAAAAGTTTAAAAGGAGCAAATGTTTGTTTTTCAATATAGTAACCACAGTCCTCTAATTCTAACCCAGGTGAGAGAATGTTGAAGGCACCTGCACACAAGCCAGAAAGCTAAGTGAATGTATGTATGGACTATTTGACAACCCAATTCTGCCACATTATTACTGCCCTAATTTTGTAAAGATTTCACCCTTAAGTCATAAGTTGAATGTGGTCACTGGTGAAAACATAATATTTAGACATTTCTGAAACTCAATCTACTCACATTTATGATAATGTTCAGAGATTCATCGTTGGGAAGGAAAATGCACACGCTGCGGCGGTCTTGCATGACTCTGTTGTTATGGAAATTCAATTTGTTCATTGTGTTTTGGGCTCTCTGGTGGTCAGGGCTGGGCTCTGGGTCCTTGGCAATTCCTCAGGTTCCCACCACTCCAAAGCCAAGCTTGCCTCCTCATCACATGCCCTGCAGGAGAAGCATCATGGTGTTCGACTACGTGGGTTTCATAGCTGTGAAAAAGCCAAAAAGGGGAGACACCTGAAGAAAGGCGGTGAAGACTGTGAAAAGCAGGTTGGGAAGATGAACACGGCACTACTACTCCTGTGGGCACAGAGACAGCATGTCTCCAGCCAGCACCACCTTGTTTAATACATGCGAACTCACTGAAATTCATTCTGTATTTTGCCCACAAAGTTTTAAAGCTTTCATCCACAGTCAGGAATTAAACTTATAACCAATGAGAGCCTCACACATTCAAGGATGTACTAAGCACTACAGGCCTCACAGAAACAGAGATCCTGTCTTGGAGGAGTTTTCCGTTCCACATGGGAGATAAAGGGTTTTGAACATGAAATGACAAAAACAACAGCAATAAGAAAATTCTCTTTCTCTTTCATTACTACCAAACTCAAATAAATGTCTTGGCTCTTACATTACATTCATTCTTCAACCAGGGTGGTCTGGCTTCCACTTCCTTCACTTCACCAACATGGTTCTGCCAAATGAAGCCCGTGATCTCTACGCCATCACTTTAATTGATCTCTCTACGACATTTATCCTGGTTGTTAAGCCCTCCTTACAACATTCTTCTCTCTTAGTTTTTATGGCTCTGTCTCTCCTGCTTCTTTAATCTGATAATGCAAACTTGATTTTTCCATTTATTATTTCATAAACCAATTAATACACAGATAAAACAAGACTGTGTATATCAAATCATGTTTGTATAGAAAAGAGGGATGGATTTTGGATGCCTCTCATATCTAATTAGTTCTATTAAACATATTGTATTGTTTAACTTACCAGGTTTTTGATATAGAGAATTTTGTTTGCAAGTAATAGAAATTTTATCTCCAATTTTCAATAATTACACCCATTATTTCTGTTTTATGTCTCATTGCATTGGTGAGATCTTGCAGAATAATTTTAAAACAGTAGTGGGTGTTTTCTACTTTTAATGGGTGTGTCTAGTATTTCATATATTGTTGCTAATAGAACACTATTCAACCAAAATATGTCAAGACTAGTTGTCTCTCAAACCATTAGTATTTATATTATTTCTTTCCAGCTACATCTGTAGGATGTAAAAGACCATTTCCAGGAATATGGAACTGTTTTACTAGGTGGAGAGTATATATAATCATACAATTTTCATAGAAAATGCATTAATACTCACATATATCAAAGCATAAATGAAATAGAATCTTGGCCGATTTGCTTAAGGTTAAATGTATAACTCTTATCAGCAGGAGGGGAAAGAATATATTCTTAGATAGTTGGCACATTTAGAAAATATAATCTAGTATTCTTTTTAAAGAATAAATAAAACATCATCCACAAGGGAATTACTCGAAACTAAAACAAATGGTTATCATATGTATGGTACTTCATTATTAGGAAGGTGGCTAAAAGCCCAATTAGAAATATTCTGCCTTTCTTAAAGAATAATTGTTTCATGTTAGGTTATAGCCAGTACATCACCTCGTGGGGGGTCATTGGAGGCCTGTGCTATCGTTCTCACTAGGATGGATGGTTAACCCATGTGTTGTTCTAGGACCACAAACTACGCCCCAATCTACTCATCCATCTAGGAGAAAATGCATGCTTTTATTTCAACAATTCCAAAGCATCAGTTGGAGGACCAGCATTGGCTGCATCAGAAGCACCTGGGTGTTTCCAATAAATACAGAATCCTGAGCAGGTATTCCAGCATTTCTATTCATACAGAATTTCCAGGGTCAGGGCCAGGTATTTCTGATGTGTAGCAACAGATGGAAACCACTTTAGTTAGCAGAAGGAAGGCACTGAGTAGAGGGTTGAATATAATACATTGGAAAAATATCTTAAGGATAAAGAATTGGGAAAAAGTAATATATGTGAATATCACATCATTATAATAGGAAAAACAAGGTCCTTAACATTGTCAAAGGTATAAATTCCTACAATAGGTCAAATTCGTGTGCTCAAAACATTTTCCTGAAAAATGTTACTAGGCGGTATAGGGATACGTAGGTTTGCAAAGTACTGTACCCTACATATGTCCTCTCTTAGAAATTCAGAAAGTGTTAAAGGCTCTGAGAAGTCCTGCAGGCAACTTCTTATATTTAATGCATTATTTCTCAAACTTACATAAGCACACAATACTTTTCCCCCAAGGCATATCTATTAAGGTCCTACAGAACAATATTCTTAGGCATACCACTGAGAGATACAATTCTAAAATTATTTTATCAAAGATTATATTTCATGGCAAAATTTTCCCCATATATTGATATATTCCAATACGTAGTCTTCCTTTTTGCAATATAAATCTTTACAAGAAGAAATTATAAGCTTTGATTAAATGCATCTTAAATTCAAACCCTTAAATAATATTCATCCCAGTATAATTCTTATTTAAATCTATACTTCAAATTGAGTTAGTCCTATAATTTTTCACTTCTAATTAAACCAATTACAGCAGGGTATGTCTACTGACCTACTTCCCAGAATTTAAAAAATAAACTAGGAAAAAATATCTTCTGAGCTGTGGGATGTTTCCAGAGCTTCATTAAAATAACTTGAAATTTTCATTTGGGTACAATTTTTGCTTCTTTTATGGTTCAAATATGCAGCACAAAAGATGACTGGAAGAGGATTATTGAAGCAAATTTAATAAAAGCACAGTCTATATGAAGCAGCGCTGCTTCACTGCTACTCTTTCTGCTTTGAGGATGGCAAACTAGAAAAGCGCTTCAAGAGAGAGATTAAGTTTTTACTTTACCCAAGACAGTATTAAAGCTGATTAAAAGGCTCCACTGAAATGGTAAAATGGCCATATCTCTAATATGTGCCAGTACAAAACTTTTAATCTAAAATTGGGCAGTCCTGGGGAAAAGGATTAATTAAATTTATACCAATTTTAATTCTAGAAGTCAATCTCATAGCAGCCATTGGCTACTTAAACTGTGTCCTACACTAAATCTCAACTCAGTCCCAGGAGGACACATTTCCTACTACTACAGGGCAACCCTTTTCTGCCCAATGATCTTAGGATCAATTATCTATGAAGAGTAGACCATGTGGTAGTAATATATTTGCCAGGGAACAAAAAAAAATCAGTTTTAATAATGATCAAGTTCCACCCAGCCTCTTTATTTATTAATACCCAACTTACAAAAACAATACGTTAAGCTATACAATTCCCCCCTGGAACTTTAAGCGCACATTATTATAAGTTCCTTGTTTCCTGATAAGTCCCAATGGTTACAAAATTACTCAGTTTCTTTTAAGAATCAGGAAGCCACCACCCATGGGCATTCAATACTGATTGTCATTTTTAACAAATTGTGGGAAAAAAGCTTTAAAACTGGGTCACTACCCCTAAAAGTATGCAGTTTAGTTATAATGTATCAATACTGATTTGTTAGTTGTGACAAATATACCATAATCATGTAACATGATAGCAACAGGGGAAACTGGGTGCCTGTGTGGTACACAGAAACTCTCTATACCACCTTTGTAACTGTTTTCTAAATCTAAAACTATGGTAATTTTTTTTTAATTTTAAAATTAAAAGTAGGTCTCCAGAAATTTCCTACCCACATAATACAGTCTCATTTTGAATGTAGGCAAAGGAGGATTCTCAATTCTGGGACTGTCTCTCTAAAAAAGTAAAAAGCTGGTAATTTGATAAGATGACTGTAAGCAAAGCATGACTAAGTAGGCATGTATCAACAGTCAATATGGTATCTTTATCACCTAACAAAAACAAGGCAAAAATTTATCTTAGAAAACTTGGATTGCAGAGAATCCTATCTTCTAATTTAATCATCACACATTCATATAGCTCATGTTACACACACAGTACGGTAATATTTATTTGCTGAAAAGCAGAATACAAAAGCATTACATATTCCCCCTCCACCTATGAGTTCACCATCTAGTTAAGGACATATCACTGCCAAGAAGATTAAAATGATAGTATTGTCCCTGATTTCTAAGAGCACACATAACTCTGATGGGCAACTCTCATGCCAACCTCAAAGGAAGATATAATGGATAACAGTATTAAGTATACAAATACTGTGCTATGAATACTGTAGCTAAGATCATTCTGGAATAAACAGTGTGTCATCTTTAATGTATAGTATCCTATCCCAAAAGTGGTATCAAAATGTCTTTAGTAAAATTAGTTTTTGTTCATTCTTTCATTCAACACCTACTGTCTGCCAAATGTTGCTGTATGTGCCGAGTACGCTAACAAAAATATCCTGCTCTAATAGAAACAGACAATAAGCACATGATGCAGATGGTGATATGTACTATGAAGAAAAATAAGCCCAGAGTAGATGATAGAGTTGATGGAGATATGTTTGTGGTGTGGATGCTATTTCATGTAGGGTAATCAAGGGAAGCATCTCTAATGAGTCAATATTTAAGGAAACATCTAAATGAAGAAAGAGATGTAATTTCCTTCCGTCCGTCCATCCATCCATGCATCCATCCATCCATGCATCCATCCATTCCAGGCAAGAGTTTTCCATGCCAAGACTCACTTATTGTTCAGAAGAGGCAAAATAATAGTGCTAATGATAGCTAGCATTTACTACAAACTTACTATGTTCCAGGCACGGAATAAGTAAGTACATAAGTAAGTACTTATGGTATGTTAAAGAAACCTGTGAACTCACTCGCATGCTTCCCATTCACAGGTGGGATCTATTTCCCCTCTCCCCGGATCTGGACTGGCCCTGAGACTAACTCCTGCTCAGTAAGAAGTTTTTCCTTGTGGATAATCTATTTGTGCAATACTCCTTGTAAGTACTCCTCAGTTGTCTGTCTCCTTTACTTAGCTCTTCTCAGAGGAGGGTCACTTCAATAGCTATACATTTTGCTTAATCTTCAATGACAGGCACACAGTATATGCTCATTAAATGTTAGCTGTTTGTCTTACTATACACGAAGATTCTACTGAATGGTTTTTTAAACTTGCCACTACTGACGTTTTGGGCCAAATATTATTTTTAGTGGGGGGCTATCCTGCACATTGTAGCATGTTCGGCGGCAGCCCTGGCCTCTACTCACTGGCTGCCAGGAGCCCCTCTCCCATCAGTTGTAACAATCCCAAATGCCGACATTCCCGAATGTTCCCTGGGGGCAAAATTACCCATGGTTGAGAACTAGTGCTCTACATGTTGCCATATAGAGACACTATGGGCTACTTTTTACCACCCAGCTGTTTTTTTATTTAATAATACAATTCTTACTAAATACATTTTCCAACTAAAGATCAGCAACTGAGCGCCAAACTCAGAAATCTGGCTTGAACTTTAAAGACAAAATTGTCAACCTCTTGAATGTGTGTGGCCTCTGGCTTTGGAATAGCTTTGAAGTTAAACTTCTTAAAACTTAAATATTTAGTGCAGTATATAGCCGAACTTCTCACACAAATACTCTTAAATAATTCCCACCTGCTTGTTCCTGAAGAGTTCTTTATTTTGATAATAGTACCTGAAAATATAAAACCTACCAGGAAACAACTGACACCTAATTTTTAATTTGCCTGCATACTCTGTATTATGAGGGTTTTTTTTTTTAAGTCAGTTATTTATTAAAAAAAAAAAAACAGAAAACAAAAAAACATTTAGGAGAAACAGATTTACTTTTCTCACTTAAAGTGAGAAGTAAATTGAACAGTCTCTGCATCATGGCCTGTTTTACAGTTACTGTTTTACCTATAAAGAAAGTAGTTGACATCTATCAACCATCTGGAGCCAAATACTCTGGAAAGAACATCAGATTCTTTGTTGCTGTCTCTTTCCCACTTCCAACCATTGCTCTGGTGGACAAATGAGGCACTGTGGAAAGGCTAAGATCACCTTTGATATGGCTTAACCTCATGTTTAGAGACAATACAAACAGACTACTGAGTAAGAAGACAGATTTAAGGGTGAAATAACCCTTTCTCAATCAGTCAAATCTGGATCTTAATCTGGATTCCACAACACCTGCTGTGTGACCTTCGGTAAGTTACCTGATCTCTAAATCTGATTCTTCATCTGTAAAATCTGTAGTACTGGCCTCCTAAGATCATTGGAAGGGTTAAATTAGATAATGGATATAAGTATTAGCTATCAGGTTATTTGGGTGGGAAAGATTGTTCATTAAAATAAGAGTCAAAGCCAAGCACACTGACTCACATCTGTAATCCCAGCACCTTGGGAGGCCAAGGCAGGAAAATTTCTTGAGGTTAGGAGTTTGAGATCAGTATGGGAAACACAGCGAGACCCCGTTTCTACTAAAAAAGTTTTTTAAAAAAATAGGTGAGTATGGTGGCACATGCCTGTAAGTCGTAGCTACTCAGGAGGCTGAGGCAGGAGGATCACTTGAGCCCAGGAGATTGAGGCTGAAATGAACAACGACTGTGACACAGCACTCCAGCCTGCGCAAGAGCAAGGAGCAAGGCTCTGTCTCAAAAAACAAAAAAATAAAAATAAAAACTAGTCATGAGTTGCCAGGTCATGAGAAGGAATATCTACAACTGGTTAACAAAAATACACTCATACAGAGATCTAGACCTCAGAGCCAGATGTAGCAAATGAGTTAAACTTTAGGAAGTCTACTTTTGGGTACAGAAGTTAAGCATAGTGTTGGTTGTAAATAGGAAAGTGGTATTATATTAGGTGGTTACTCCTTTGAAATTGTATGTACTGAAAGACAGTGCGTATGGGTGTATGGGTTGAAATGTGTGCTGGCTGACCAAAGAATGGAAGGTAGAGGACACCTTTTTAGTCTGCTTGGCACCATCTTCCCAGTGGGGCTATTGATCACAATGTCTTGTCCCCACCCTGGCTAATGGGGGTGATGTAGGAGAGGGATGTAACTCTGAGCTGGCAAAACAGGGTTCATTCTCCAACCACAGTGCTTGGTCTACATGGTGAACATGCAACCCAAGCAAAACCAGAATTCCTCCATGAAATTTGTGATATAAACGCTGGGAAGGAGAGAGCTGCTCTTCTTTTTGTATTGCTATTTGTGAAAATAGTATGAGCCTGGAGTTGCTGGCAATCATTTTTGATGCCACATGGTAAGAAATCTCCTGAGAAGGACATCATCACAGAGGAAAGAGAAGCTCAGAAAGAATCCTGATGGCATCATTTGAACTGCTGCATCTAGCTGTCTGAAGCCAGAAACCATCCATAGAAATTCTCATATAGTGAGCCAGCAAGTTATCTTAAGCCAATTCTGCCACTTGCAACTGAGTAAGTCCTCTCTAATACAGACCATCCAAACAAGAAGCTGACTGATTGCCTGATACATTCATTCCTTAATTCACTGTTTACTATCTCTGGCTATACCAACATTGGTATTTACTTTATTTAAATAAATAAATAAAAAAAAGTCGCTCTAAGTTTTAAAGTTTCTCTCCAATCCAAAAACAGAATAGTTACTATTTACCATAAGCAGAGAAGACAAAGAAGATGGGGGATAAAATCTGAGTAGCTGAAAAGTTTAGGTGGTTGGGTTAAAATAATAGTAAATTATTATTTCACCCAATAATCCCACTTATAGGGAATACATAAGAAGAAAATAATTCAAAATAAATCACTAACACAGTAAATAGTTCATGGAAATAATGCAAAATTCATTTAAGGCAAACAAAGCATATTGGGCAATTAATTCATAACAGTAATTTTCAGCAACAAAGGAATATCTCATCTTGAATACTACTGTGTGGGTGAATAGTCCTCTTATTAAAGACCACAATGTGTTTTACAGAATCATGCTGAATATGCTTTTATTGTATTGTACAGTTGTAACAAATTAGAGTAGCTGTAAAAAAAAATGCTTTTACTGTAAACAAAATAACTGGAAAGCATGGTTGATACGTAATTTGAAAACTGATCAGTTAACAGTGTACTCATAGCAATTTTAGTAAAAATAGCTTTAATTTCAAGCATATTTTATAAATGTGGTAAGGGGAAAATCATTAAGCTAATTACCAAATGCAATCTAAGAAACTGTAATCTGACTGTAACATTATTATACTAAACAAATGTACGTGGCTGTGTATGTCACTTGAAATGCAGGCTAGTTGTTGAATCAACAGAAAGGCTAAGTTTTGGAAGAGGAAATACTGTGTGGCAGTAAGCAGTGTAATAGGCTATTAAGAGCCTGGACTCTGGAGCCAAACAGCTTGGGTTTGAACCCAAGCTCTGATACTTTCCACCTGGATACCCTTGGGCAAGTCTCCGTACTTCTTTGTGTCAATTTTGCTCACCTTTGATGAGATTCGTGTGAAGATTATTAAATGGGTTACTCACACGTGAAGCACTTCGAACAGAGCTTGATATACAGTATGTGTTACTGTATTTACTACCCATCGTGGAAAGCAAGTGGAAACACTGGTGTTTGCAAACATGTAGTGGTCACTATCTATGCTATTTTATCATATCTTGAAATCTAAATAAATGGTGTTTTTCTCCTGTTGGTAGCTAACAGATTATTTATTCTGTATTTAACCAATGAGTTAAGCTTGGGGTTAGGAATAAAAAAGAACCTTCCAATTAAAGTGGACTTGAATTGGTGCCAAGTAATGCTCATCATATTCTAGTGAAAAACATTATGTGGCTAGTCCTCAGCTATAGAAAAGGGAGAATATAAAAAGACCAGTAAAGAACTTTCTATTGCAATAAAGAGAAAAATTAGTGAAACTGAATCATAAGCTGTGGTTAGCATTATAAATCACTGCAACCAATTCGGCTTTGCTTGTAGTAAGAGTCACAGAGATGTTCATACCTTTTCACCCAATAATCCCACTTGTAGGGAATGTATAAGAAAATAATTCGGCCGGGCACGGTGGCTCAAGCCTGTAATCCAAGCACTTTGGGAGGCCGAGACGGGCGGATCACGAGGTCAGGAGATCGAGACCATCCTGGCTAACACGGTGAAACCCCGTCTCTACTGGTAAAAATACAAAAAACTAGCCGGGCAGGGTGGCGGGCGCCTGTAGTCCCAGCTACTCGGGAGGCTGAGGCAGGAGAATGGCGTAAACCCGGGAGGCGGAGCTTGCAGTGAGCTGAGATCTGGCCACTGCACTCCAGCCCGGGCGACAGAGTGAGACTCCATCTCAAAAAAAAAAATAATAATAATAATAATTCAAACAAAGCATTCAACATTTCTGAACAAAAGTACTCACTAAAGTGCTATTTATAAAAGTAAAAAATGAGAAAAATATAAATAGAGGAAAGACAGGAACAGATTAGTAAATTATAGTATACAAAAAATAACATCAATAATAAAAAATGTTTATTGAGCACATCATCCCCTAAATCACAAATACCCACTATAGCCAAAAATTATCTTTTCACTATATAATTTTAGAATAGGACTAGCAGGAATAAAGAATGCTGCTAAATCAAAGAGGAAAAAAATAAAAGCAAGAAAAAGACCATGATAATTCTGTTAGTCAATGAACAAGTATAAACCAACTGGTATTTGACAACTCCAGCACTTGTTAAAGTGTAGTTCATACATATTTGTCTCTCAACACCATTTCTAAATTCTAGCCCTTAGAAAGTTTATACTCTTTCAAGAGTCAAAATTAATAGAGTAGAAACAATAGGAAGTAATACAACTACATCTTAAATTAAATGCTAAACTATGTGGTAAAATGAAGGCTGTGGCATTTGAGAAAAGGCTGAGAACTGGGAGGAGCGTGCCATTCAGGAAAGATTCCATGAAGGGAGGTTAACAGCATCTATGTTCCGGGGAGAAGAAAAGAATTGCAAGGGTGGGAAATAATACAGATAAGGGCCCTGGTGGAGAGGCCTGGGCCTGTGCTGCTGCCCCATACACACTCAGACTGAACGGATGAGAAGCCTGGTTACAGAGCCTTCTCCTGAAATACAAGGCATTTTCTTCAGTATCCCGAGAGGCTTCCAACAAGATTTGCTTGCATGGCACATAGTATCGTACACCATGGACTGTTTTTCAAAGTTTTGTTCTTTGTTAACTCAACCAATGAATGGCCTTCTCTAGCTTTAGCCGCAGTTTTGCACCCTGTGTTGTTCGGACTCAACCCTTCCCCCTTTTTTGGCATTATTTTCTGCTACCACTATACTCACGTTATTTATTTGATTACAGAGGCAAAGCAAAGGCTAATGATAATACGTACATGGGAAAATGAAAATATCACTTGTCGTACATTAGAGATTAAAAACATATTTCTCCAAAGCACAGGTCTGGTATATCCTTTCTAAACTGAACAGTAATAAGCATAATTCCGTTAATCAACTATTACAATGAAGTCCATAAAAGAAGTGATGGAGATCTTTAAATATCTCAAAAAGCCTGATAGAAATGGCATCTTTTCCCACAGTAATATCTCAAGGGAAATTAAAAGATCTTTCACTGAAGTAATATTAGTATTATTTTCAGGCACTTATTTTGATAGCACACTTAGCTTTACACGCCAAAGCAAAAAAAAAAAGAAAACAAATGACTTCATTTGTTTTGACAGAAAATCTTTCCAAACATAAGGCCTGAGGAACATGGGGTAAATGTTATAAATGAAGGTGATCCTCGGACTTAAATTCAAAGATGGCCGAATAGGAACAGCTCCAGTCTCCAACTCCCAGTGCGAGCGACACAGAAGACTGGTGATTTCTGCATTTTCAACTGAGGTACTGGGATCATCTCACTAGGGAGTGCCGGACAATCGGTGCTGGTCAGCTGCTGCAGCCCAACCAGCGAGAGCTGAAGCAGGGTGAGGCATCGCCTCACCTGGGAAGCCCAAGAGGGAAGGGAGTCCCTTTTCCTAGCCAGGGGAACTGAAACACACAACACCTGGAAAATTGGGTGACTCCCACCCCAATACTGCACTTTGAGCAAACGGGCACACCTATCCCACACCTGGCCGGGAGGGTCCCAAGGCCACGGAGCCTCCCTCATTGCTAGCACAGCAGTCTGCGATCTAACCGCAAGGCAGCAGCGAGGCTGGGGGAGGGGCGCCCACCATTGCTGAGGCTTAAGTAGGTAAACAAAGCCCCTGGGAAGCTCCAACTGGGTGGAGCTCACAGCAGCTCAAGGAAACCTGCCTGTCTCTGTAGACTCCACCTCTGGGGACAGGGCACAGATAAACAACAACAACAACAACAACAACAACAAAAGCAGCAGGAACCTCTGTAGACGCAAACAACTCTGTCTGACAGCTTTGAAGAGAGCAGTGATCTCCCCACATGGAGGCTGAGATCTGAGAAGGGACAGACTGCCTCCTCAAGTGGGTCCCTGACCCCTGAGTAGCCTAACTGGGAGACACCCCCCACTAGGGGCAGTCAGACACCCCACACCTCACAGGGTGGAGTACACCCCCAAGAGGAAGCTTCCAAAGTAAGAATCAGACAGGTACACTCGCTGTTCAGCAATATTCTATCTTCTGCAACCTCTGCTGCTGATACCCAGGCAAACAGGGTCTGCAGTGGACCTCAAGCAATCTCCAACAGACCTGCAGCTGAGGGTCCTGACTGCTAGAAGGAAAACTATCAAACAGGAAGAACACCTATACCAAAACCCCATCAGTCTGTCACCATCATCAAAGACCAGAGGCAGATAAAACCACAAAGATAGGGAAAAAGCAGGGCAGAAAAGCTGGAAATTCAAAAAATAAGAGCACATCTCCCCCTGCAAAGGAGCGCAGCCCATCGCCAGCAACGGATCAAAGCTGGTCAGAGAATGACTTTGACAAGATGAGAGAAGAAGGCTTCAGTCCATCAAACTTCTCAGAGCTAAAGAAGGAATTACGTACCCAGCGCAAAGAAACTGAAAATCTTGAAAAAAGAGTGGAAGAATTGACAGCTAGACTAATTAATGCAGAGAAGGTCATAAACGAAATGACAGAGATAAAAACCATGACACGAGAAATACGTGACAAATGTACAAGCTTCAGTAACTGACTCGATCAACTGGAAGAAAGAGTATCAGCGATTGAGGATCAAATGAATGAAATGAAGCGAGAAGAGAAACCAAAAGAAAAAAGAAGAAAAAGAAATGAACAAAGCCTGCAAGAAGTATGGGATTATGTAAAAAGACCAAATCTGCGTCTGATTGGGGTGCCTGAAAGTGAGGGGGAAAATGGAACCAAGTTGGAAAACACTCTTCAGGATACCATCCAGGAGAACTTCCCCAACCTAGTAGGGCAGGCCAACATTCAAATTCAGGAAATACAGAGAACGCCACAAAGATACTCCTCCAGAAGAGCAACTCCAAGACACATAATTGCCAGATTCACCAAAGTTGAAATGAAGGAAAAAATCTTAAGGCCAGCCAGAGAGAAAGGTCGGGTTACCCACAAAGGGAAGCCCATCAGACTAACAGCAGATCTCTTGGCAGAAACTCTACAAGCCAGAAGAGCGTGGGGGCCAATATTCAACATTCTTAAAGAAAAGAATTTTCAACCGAGAATTTCATATCCAGCCAAACTAAGTTTCATCAGTGGAGGAGAAATAAAATCCTTTACAGATAAGCAAATGCTTAGAGATTTTGTCACCACCAGGCCTGCCTTACAAGAGACCCTGAAGGAAGCCCTAAACATGGAAAGGAACAACCGGTACCAGCCATTGCAAAAACATGCCAAAATGTAAAGACCATCGAGGCTAGGAAGAAACTGCATCAACTAACGAGCAAAATAACCAGTTACTATCGTAATGGCAGGATCAAGTTCACATATAACAATATTAACCTTAAATGTAAATGGACTAAATGCTTCAATTAAAAGACACAGACTGGCAAACTGGATAAACAGTCGAGACCCATCAGTCTGCTGTATTCAGGAGACCCATCTCACATGCAGAGACATACATAGGCTCAAAATAAAGGGATGGAGGAAGATCTACCAAGCAAATGGAGAACAAAAAAAAGCAGGGGTTGCAATCCTAGTCTCTGATAAAACAGACTTTAAACCATCAAAGATCAAAAGAGACAAAGAAGGCCATTACATAATGGTAAAGGGATCAATTCAACAGGAAGAGCTAACTCTCCTAAATATATATGCACCCAATACAGGAGCACCCAGATTCATAAAGCAAGTCCTTAGAGACTTACAAAGAGACTTAGACTCCCATACAATAATAATGGGAGACTTCAACACCCCACTGTCAACATTAGACAGATCAACGAGACAGAAAGTTAACAAGGATATCCAGGAATTGAACTCATCTCTGCACCAAGCGGACCTAATAGACATCTATAGAACTCTCCACCCCAAATCAACAGAATATACATTCTTCTCAGCACCACATCACACTTATTCCAAAATTGACCACATAATTGGAAGTAAAGCACTCCTCAGCAAATGTACAAGAACAGAAATTATAACAAACTGTCTCTCAGACCTCAGTGCAATCAAACTAGAACTCAGGACTAAGAAACTCAATCAAAACCGCTCAACTACATGGAAACTGAACAACCTGCTCCTGAATGACTACTGGGTACATAACGAAATGAAGGCAGAAATAAAGATGTTCTTTGAAACCAATGAGAACAAAGATACAACATACCAGAATCTCTGGGACACATTTAAAGCAGTGTGTAGAGGGAAATTTAAATGCCCACAAGAGAAAGCTGGAAAGATCTAAAATGGACACTCTAACATTACAATTAAAAGAACTAGAGAGGCAAGAGCAAACACATTCAAAAGCTAGCAGAAGGCAAGAAATAACTAAGATCAGAGCAGAACTGAAGGAGATAGAGACACAAAAAACCCTCCAAAAAATCAGTGAATCCAGGAGTTGGTTTTTTGAAAAGATCAACAAAATTGACAGACCGCTAGCAAGACTAATAAAGGAGAAAAGAGAAAAGAATCAAATAGACGCAATAAAAAATGATAAAGGGGATATCACCACCGACCCCACAGAAATACAAACTACCATCAGAGAATACTACAAACGCCTCTACGCAAATCAACTAGAAAATCTAGAAGAAATGGATAATTTCCTGAACACTTAACTCTTCCAAGACTAAACCAGGAAGAAGTTGAATCCCTGAATAGACCAATAGCAGGCTCTGAAATTGAGGTAATAATTAATAGCCTACCAACCAAAAAAAGTCCAGGACCAGATGGATTCACAGCTGAATTCTACCAGAGGTACAAGGAGGAGCTGGTACCATTCCTTCTGAAACTATTCCAATCAATAGAAAAAGAGGGAATCCTCCCTAACTCATTTTATGAGGCCAACATCATCCTGATACCAAAGCCTGGCAGAGACACAACAAAAAAAGAGAATTTTAGACCAATATCCTGATGAACATCGATGCAAAAATCCTCAATAAAATACTGGCAAACCGGATTCAGCAGCACATCAAAAAGCTTATCCACCATGATCAAGTGGGCTTCATCCCTGGGATGCAAGGCTGGTTCAACATTTGCAAATCAATAAACGTAATCCAGCATACAAACAGAACCAAAGACAAGAACCACATGATTATCCTAACAGACGCAGAAAAGGCTTTTGACAAAATTGAACAGCCCTTCATGCTAAAAATGCTCAATAAATTCGGTATTGATGGAACGTACCTCAAAATAATAAGAGCTATTTATGACAAACCCACAGCTAATATCATACTGAATGGGCAAAAACTGGAAAAATTCCCTTTGAAAACTGGCACAAGACAGGGATGCCCTCTCTCACCGCTCCTATTCAACATAGTGTTGGAAGTTCTGGCTACGGCAATCAGGCAAGAGAAAGAAATCAAGGGTATCAGTTAGGAAAAGAAGAAGTCAAATTGTCCCTGTTTGCAGATGACATGATTGTATATTTAGAGAACCCCATTGTCTCAGCCCAAAATCTCCTTAAGCTGATAAGCAACTTCAGCAAAGTCTCAGGATACAAAATTAATGTGCAAAAATCACAAGCATTCTTATACACCAGTAACAGACAAACAGAGAGCCAAATCATGAATGAACTTCCATTCACAATTGCTTCAAAGAGAATAAAATACCTAGGAATCCAACTTACAAGGGATGTAAAGGACCTCTTCAAGGAGAACTACAAACCACTGCTCAGTGAAATAAAAGAAGACACAAACAAATGGAAGAACATACCATGCTCATGGATAGGAAGAATCAATATCGTGAAAATGGCCATACTTCCCAAGGGTATTTATAGATTCAATGCCATCCCCATCAAGCTACCAATGAGTTTCTTCACAGAATTGGAAAAAACTGCTTTAAAGTTCATATGGAACCAAAAAAGAGCCCGCATTGCCAAGACAATCCTAAGTCAAAAGAACAAAGCTGGAGGCATCACGCTACCTGACTTCAAACTATACTACATGGCTACAGTAACCAAAACAGCATGGTACTGGTACCAAAACAGAGATATAGACCAATGGAACAGAACAGAGTCCTCAGAAATAATACCACACAACTACAGCCATCTGATCTTTGACAAACCTGAGAGAAACAAGAAATGGGGAAAGGATTCCCTATTTAATAAATGGTGCTGGGAAAATTGGCTAGCCATAAGTAGAAAGCTGAAACTGGATCCTTTCCTTACTCCTTACACGAAAATGAATTCAAGATGGATTAGAGACTTAAATGTTAGACCTAATACCATAAAAACCCTAGAAGAAAACCTAGGTAGTACCATTCGGGACATAGGCATGGGCAAGGACTTCATGTCTAAAACACCAAAAGCAACGGCAACAAAAGCCAAAATTGACAAATGGGATCTCATTAAACTAAAGAGCTTCTGCACAGCAAAAGAAACTACCATCAGAGTGAACAGGCAACCTACAGAATGGGAGAAAATTTTTGCAATCTACTCATCTGACAAAGGGCTGATATACAGAACCTACAAAGAACTCGAACAAATTTACAAGAAAAAAACAAACAACCCCATCAAAAAGTGGGGAAAGGATATGAACAGACATTTCTCAAAAGAAGACATTCATACAGCCAACAGACACATAAAAAAATGCTCATCATCACTCGCCATCAAAGAAATGCAAATCAAAACCACAATGAGATACCATCTCACACCAGTTAGAATGGCAATCATTAAAAAGTCAGGAAACAACAGGTGCTGGAGAGGATGTGGAGAAATAGGAACACTTTTACACTGTTGGTGGGATTGTAAACTAGTTCAACCATTATGGAAAACAGTATGGCAATTCCTCAAGGATCTAGAACTAGATGTACCATATGACCCAGCCATCCCACTACTGGGTATATACCCAAAGGATTATAAATCATGCTACTATAAAGACACATGCACACGTATGTTTATTGCGGCACTATTCACAATAGCAAAGACTTGGAATCAACCCAAATGTCCATCTGTGACAGACTGGATTAAGAAAATGTGGCACATATACATCATGGAATACTATGCAGCCATAAAAAAGGATGAGTTTGCATCCTTTGTAGGGACATGGATGCAGCTGGAAACCATCATTCTTAGCAAACTATCACAAGAACAGAAAACCAAACACCGCATGTTCTCACTCATAGGTGGGAACTGAACAATGAGATCACTTGGACTCGGGAAAGGGAACATCACACACCGGGGTCTATCATGGGGAGGGGGGAGGGGGGAGGGATTGCATTGGGCGTTATACCCGACATAAATGACAAATTGATGGGTGCTGACGAGTTGATGGGTGCAGCACACCAACATGGCACAAGTATACATATGTAACAAACCTAACAAACCTGCACGTTATGCACATGTACCCTAGAACTTAAAGTATAATAATAAAAAAAGAACAAAAAAATTAATAAATAAAATAAAATAAAATAAAAAAAGAAAGTGATCCTCAATGACTGAAAGGTGGGACAATTATTACTCTCTCTATATTATTTGCTATATATATGCTATATATGCATTATATATATGCATATTATATATAATATGCATAATACGTATTTTATAATATGCATTATATATAGAAAATATATATTTTATATACACACACATATATGTACACACACACATATTTTTATATAATATTAGTAAGGAAAAAATATCTTTTGTCTAGTCTTTTTAACAGCTTTCTTCTCTACTATACAACCTGTGTTCTCACCTAAACTTTTAAATGTTCTCTGTCTTGTCTCATTCCTTAAGGCCATCCCCCACAATGCTGCCAGGGTGACCTTTTAAATTACATATCTGATCACACATATCACACCATTGCTCACATTCTTTAACAGTTCAGCACATCCACAAGACAACACCTAGCACCAAAGCACAGTAATCCTTCACCATCGGGTCCCATTCCTCCTCAGTGTGAGCATTTTCCAATTCATGTTCTGAATTACTGCAATTCTTTTCCTCATGGATCCCTGAACAAGTCTTGCTCTCATACTTGTATGCTTTTGACCATGCTGTTCCCTCTGCCTAGAATATTATCCCTTACATATTATTCCACCCACCCACCCACTCCAAAAGAACAAAATGAAATCACAAAATATCTTCATTCTCCCTGGAAACTCAAGATGCTGGTCTGTGAATCATGCCTCCACGTTGCTAGGCAGCACAGCGGTTTTTCTCCTGCTCCCCATGGAGGACTGGGGTCTCCTCCAGGGTAGGCTGTCAGTATCTTTATGTCACTAATGCCCGGGGTAGTACTGGTTCTGTATAGGTATCCAGTAGGACTTGTTACATACACGATTTAGACTTACCAGAAATGTGAATAAATCCCTAGCAACTAAGATTAAAATAATGTTCCTTTATGACACACTTGTCCCCCACAATGGGAGTCAGTGTTGGTCAGAGCTTCTTGAATATTCTGCATGTTAGTTATAGAGGAAACGTGTACATTTTTTCTTGTCTCCACATTTAGTGGACATAATGTGAGAATACGATCCTCCAACACTGTCCACAAAATACAGTTTCTGCAAAAGTCTCCACGTGTGTCAGGTTAAGCCAACTTATGTGAAAGCAAACACACAAGGAGACACACTGGTTGGGGTGCACTAAGTTGCAAGTACCAAAAATATCCAACTCAAATCTGGACTCTGAAGCCAAATTGCCTGGGTCTGACTCTTAGCCAGCTATTTATTAACACTAACTGTATGACCTTTGACAAGTCTCTTCACCTCTCTATCTCAGCTTCCGTATCTGTAAAACGGAAATTATAACAGTACATACTTTACAGGGTATTATAAGGCATATGGTAAGCACTAGATAAGTGTTAACTATTAGTAAACAACAGGACTAGTTAAATTAAATAAGGGAAATTTATAAACAGAGTAACTTGGAGCCTAAAGTGAAATGGGTGGGCCCACAGGAGGTTTGGTATGGTGGCTCACATTGTCACACAGAACCTAGTTTCTCCTGGCAACCTGAAATCAGCTTCATCTTAAGGCTGGCATCTCTCAGAGTGGCCACATCAACCAGAATGTGGAAGGAAACAAGAATACCAAAACGCTCCCTGATTAGAGAGTTCACAAGTCCTTCAGCACCTGATGGGCGCAGGAAATAGTTGAATTAACCTAAGCCACCTAGGGCCCACATCTAGATTTGGCCATGGGTTAACTTCCCCTGAAGCACACGGACATCAAAAGCAAACCTTGGGTACCGCTGGGAAGTTGGGGGATAACAGGAGATATTAGGCAACCAACAAGAACAAAGGCAATGGTAAAATTCATGAATTTTAAACCACAGAAATTATTTTCACAGCCATCTGTATTCAAAAGTCATATCAGGTTTAGCAACCAGGCACAAAAATTCCTTTCAACCAAGATGAATTTCTAGCATGACATCGCCAACAAAAAGTGCTGTTCTCAGGGAAAATCCTCCAACTTAGAAGCATCTGCTTCTAATTTCCACAATGAAATCTTTGATTCCCTCATTCATCGGACTTGCACTCAATTCCCTCTGACACAGGAACTGCAGTTTTCTAGATAATGACTTTGCTATGAAATTCTCATTATCTAGTAGCAATATATGAATCTTAACATTAACTTTACTTATTTTCCCCTGAAATACTTCTTCCCAAAGAGAGCATAATGCCTCCAACAAAGACTGAACTAAATATTTGAGAAGTTGCTAGCTTTCTGGTAACATTGCAAAAGGATTTTCTACATCATCAAATGGCTCCTAACAACAACAAGGAAACATACAAGCTAGAAACGCAAAAGCCCACTGACAACAGACTAAATAAAATATGGTACATTAAAACAATTAAGCAGTGAAAAATCATAAACTACAGTTACACATTAACAAGTGCGAATCTCAAAAAAACAACATTAAGGACAAAAAGTAACAGAAGAATACATATGATTGATAGATTCTATTTCTACGAATAGGAAGTTCATATGTTCACATATCAGGTTCAAAAATAAACCAAAAAGGAAAGTTCAAAAATAAGCAAAACTAATGAATGATTCATTTAGGGATGCATATATATGTATGATAAGACTGTGAAGAAAGGCAAAGGTACGATTAACTTCAAAATTATAATGTGGGGGAGGCTGGAGGTAGGAGGAGATATATTCAGGAAGGAGCAGAGAACTTCGAAGGTTCTAGAGAAATTTTTTTTCATAAACTTGGTAGTGAATACAATGGTGTTCTTTCATCACTATATTGTTTAAAATGTACAGACATCACAAACACTCTTCTATGTGTACATGTCACAACTCTGTAAAGCATGTCAGAAGGACTGAGGTTGAAAATGCTGGGAATAATCACATTCCGATAATTTAATTTTAAAAAGATACATAAGGCAGGACAAGTATGAAATGCTGCTGTAACTGCCTGCTACATTTCACATAAGATGAATCCATTACGGATCCTATGCAGAGTTTACCATGTAACTACCATGTACCATGTACTTATAAAATGTTATTTCATTTACTACACGATTTGTTTTCAGGGATCTGAAACTAAGAAAAGCCTTAGAGCTCCTAGAATTGTTAATGAATTCTTGTAATTTTTATAATCTAGTGACAGGTATAAAATAATTTCTGAGTTTCTATCTATTCCTAACTGGAAACAAATGTAACAAAGGGCAATCAAATGAAAAATGTATCACTGTATCAGATTTTAGAGACGACTTCATCCAACCTTTTAAGTTGATAGCTTAAGAAACTGGCACTTGGAGAGAATGTGCTGGCCGAGATGAGAGTCAGCTGTAGGACCCTGGTATGCTTTTCCTTAATGGGATTTTTCTTCCTTAATTATATTCCAAAACTCCCAAGGGTAAAAAACAATTTAGCTTAGTATCTTTTCAGAAAGTTCATATTTTATATTTTTAAATGAAAGTTAAGAAGCATGCTAAAATAATTTACTAAATTAAACATACCCAAATGCTAATAAAACCTGCCTTTTACCTTGATATCTTTCATTGTATGTGAAAAATTTTATGAAGCCAGAAAAGGGTTTTTGAGATTCTAGATTTAATTTTTACCCTACATAAATTCTGTGGCTAAGATCATGTTGTTACCCAGATACACTCAAAGCAGCAGCATTTGCTGTGGGGACACCCACAGACACACACACACACACACACACACACACACACACAGAATGTGTGCAGAATGATGCAAAGTGAGGCTCCAAGGCCAGGTACTCTTTAAAGTAAAGAAGATCAAAAGCGCAATCTACAGACTTCAAAGTAAAAGATTTCTCTGGACAGTCTAGCAAGACTTTCTACTGCTACAAAAGTCCTTATTTAACACCCCCTTGAGTGTTTTGCAGTGATTACACAAGTTGGAGACAAGTTGCTAAATAAACTTATAAAGACAAAACATTATACAGTTTTAAAAGCCCTTAAGAGAAATGATAAAAATGTTTCTTTTATATATGGCTTTATTATAGTTTCACAAAATATTTACCATTGTCATTTGCATGTACAGATTCTGTCTCCAACACATTAAAAGACACTTCTATCCTAACAAGGCCTTCCATTAATCAAAGATCTACAGTTCCCCTGGGGAGTCATCAAATCTTTAGCCAATGTGCTCCAAGGAGACCAAGGTGCCTTCTGTTATTCCAGAGAAACATGGATCCAAGAATGCTAAGGTAGCTGTTGGGAACCTAACTGGGAGCTAGGGATGGCTGTATCCTTTATGCTTCTCCCAGGGGAATCTTCAGTCAGAAGCTGGCCTCTTCTACTGTCACCCAGTGTTTCATTCTCCTAGCTTACTTCTAGAAAATAACTACCATTAATTTGGCAGTTACACCAAAATCTCATTTTCAATGGTACTTACCTATCTAGTAACACTCTATTTCCCATATGCCAATTCACAGGCGTTATTTCTGTAACTCTTCTCAACTAGAGTTTTGAAATAAGAGACAAACCAAGGTCAATTCAATTATTGTCCGTCTATTCTAAAAGAAATAGAAATAAAGCCACTTAACAGTGAACCTCTGGTCTCTCTGGTGTGTGAAGTCAACAAAAAGCAGGAGTGAGTCACTGAAGAGCCCAGTCCAGTCACCTCCATTTGACCTACCTATTCACTGGATCATCCGGTTGTTTGGTGTGCGTCCCCCTCCATATTACCAAAAGAGAACATTCCTTCTTACAGTAATCATCCTCTGATGTTTTGAGAGAGACTTAAAGTATGCTTTTTAAAGGGTGTGGGGGAAGGAAACCAGAATTACACCTTACCCTACACAAATAGGGTTAATCTTCCATGAAAAATGGAACCATACCTCAACCTTGAAGGTTAGAGTTAAAAAAGAAAACCCCAAACCAATCAAACAAACAAAAACCAGAAACCATCCTACCTCTGCTCAGCACTGCTTTTTCATATGGCTCTAAACATACTGGAAAGGCAGAAGTACTGAGACTGACCCATAAACATCTATCCTGGAGAAACTCAAGGAGCAGACTATTCCAAGTCAACAGGCATGGCAGGACCACTGCTCAACACCTATGGCTCATCGTTACCTCTTACTCCCTCAATCCTACCCTAGAAAAGACTATTGCCTACAATTAACTGCCTTAGAATCACCTTATCTCTGACCCACAGGTAAAATCATTCAAATATTTAAACAGCACTCATTGAGAGGAGTGCCTATATTCCTTCATGATTTTCACGTTTGGAAGAGTGAATTAAGAAAACATGGTGTTGCTCCTTGTGGTGGGCTTTCTAGGAAAAGTTGGATTCTTTTTTTCAGATATAAGATTTGCAAAGTTGTAAATTATCTATTGGCTTTTTACCTTCAGTACAAATTTCAACAACCAGGAGACAAAATCCTGAAACTCCCTCTAATGAGTCTTTCTTTCAAAAGCATCTTCCAATTGAAAATCGTCTGTCCAGGATTTGGAAATTATTTTCTCCAAAAGTAAAAGTCGTCATGATATTTTCTAAGCTTCCATGTATAATAACTGAA
This sequence comes from Trachypithecus francoisi, assembly GCF_009764315.1. Classification (NCBI taxonomy): domain Eukaryota; kingdom Metazoa; phylum Chordata; class Mammalia; order Primates; family Cercopithecidae; genus Trachypithecus; species Trachypithecus francoisi. The sequence continues at coordinate 53,682,992 of NW_022681468.1, forward strand.
AACCGTAGCTGAGGTCTAAGTTATACACTTTAGTGAATAAAGTCATTAAAAGCAAAGATTCTGATAAAAAAAAAAACTTCCTTTCAGACTCTTAATGCACCACAAACTCTGGACAATCTACAAACTTTCACTGGCAAGTGATTACTTTCAGGGACCATTCCTCAGAACGAGTATAAAAAGCACCATATTCCACATATAATTATGCAAAAAACACCTCTGTACTTTTTTTCCCCTCCACATTTTTCAAAGCATTTCTTCCAGTTTTGGGGAGTTTTTAAAAATAGCCTGTTATATCCAGGAACTTTCAGTTCTTGGCCATTAAATATGAATTGCTGCAGGAATTGTCCTCTGCCATAAACAACTAGAAAAGTGGATAAAACACATCAAATGGTTTTTAGACACTGAAGGAAAACAAACTAGGTAAGCCTAATGATTCCCCAAACTTAATGACTGGAGGCAGTTTTGGCCCACAGTGAGGAAAGGAATCCAAACAGAATTGAGAAGATTCCCTGAATTGAGAAGATAAAGAGGAAAGTTTGGGAGGCAGAGGCAGCTAGAATTTGGGGGCCAGCACAGAATCCCAAAGAAGAAGTAGGGGAACCCAGAGAGAGGTCCAAAGATCTTCAGAGAGGTTCCCTTGATACACTGGCTAACTATTGATCTCTGCTTACGTGGAAAAAAAACTCCACAAGGCAGAGGAAAGAATCTTCCACAAGCAATAGGTCAAACAATTCCTAAAGCTCACACAGAGCTGGGCATAGTTCTCATCCCACTAGCAAGAGGAGAAATCCTGTAGTATCTACGGCATCAGACGGGTTAGTCTGAAGGACATCACCTCAGTAGGGCAAGTAAAGCTTTAGTCTGAAGGCTGCCCTGAACCAACTCTAAAGAAGGTTAAAAGTAAGCCTCAAAAGGATCAAACTGGGCCCAAGTAACTTACCCACACGGTGAATAAAGTCCAGACTTTTTAAACCCCACGTAACTTACTTACATGCTAGAATAAGGTCCAAACTCTTTAATGCCCAAGTAACTTACCTACACTTATCCTCCATGAAAAATGGAACCCAATGAATGGGTTCATTCATCCTTCTAGAATGAAGCCCAAACTGTCAAAATGCAGCACCCAATAATAAGAATATTATGAATAATTTTACAATAAATTCAAAAACATAGATAAAATAGATAAATCTGTTAAAAGACACACCTCCAAAGCTCATTGTAGACGAAACAGATAACCTGAATAGCCCTATATGAGGGGACTTCAAAAAGTTCATGGAAAAAATGGAATCAAAAGATAAAAATAAAGAATATAAGCTTTATTTCTCAACATAAGCTCCAAAAGGTCAAGACATTTTTATAAGTAATGATACCAGCCACTTAGTGCACGCATCCTAAAGAACTGAGGGTCCTGGGAATTTAATCATGTCAATGCAGTCTTTTTACATTATTAACTGAAGAAAAATGGGTGCCCTTTGAAGATTTTTTAAGATTAGGAAACAAAAAGAAATCAGAAGGAGCCAAATCAGGACTGTAGGGTGAATGCCTAATGACTTCCCATCAAAACTCTCCCTACATTGTCCTTGTGTGAAGAGAGGAATTGAGCAGGAGCATTGTTGTGGTGGAGAAACTCTCCAGAGAAGTTTTCCCAGGCATTTTTCTGCTAAAGATTCGACTAACTTTCTCAAAAGACTCATAATAAGCAGATGTTACAATTATTTGGCTCCCCAGACAGTCAACAAGCAAAATGCCTTGAATATCCCAAAAAACTGTTGCCCTGACCTTTGCTTTGATTGGACCACTTCCACCTCTTGGTAGCCAATGCTTTAATAGTGCTTTGTCTTCAGGATTATACTGGTAAAGCCCCGTTTCATCTCTTGTTACAATTCTTTCAAGAAATGCTTCAGGATCTTAATCCCATTTCCTTAAAATTTCCAATGAATGTTCTGTTCCTGTCTGTAGCTGATCTGGGCACAATGGTTTTGCCACCCATCTAGTGGAAAGTTTGCTCGACTTAAATTTTTCAGTTACAATTGTGTAAGCTGAATCAACTGAGATTCTACAGTGTTGGCTATTGTTTCTGCTGTTAATTATTGGTCTTCTTCAATTAGGGCATGAACAAGATGAATTTTTTCCCTCACAAATTGGTGTGAATGGTCTGCCCCTGCAGGCTTCATCTTTAACATTTGCTCGTCTCTTCTTAAAACAAGTAAGTTATCCACTTGTAAACTGCTGATTTCTTTGGGTCACTGTCTCCATAAACTTTTTGTAAAGCACCAATGATTTCACTATTCTTCCACCCAAGCTTCACCACAAATTTGATGTTTACTCTTGCCTCAATTTCAGGAGAATTCATGTTGCTCTGAGAGGGGTTCTTTTCAAACTGCTGCCTTACCCTTTTTAGTGCCTCAAACTAGATTCTATTCAGGTATTTTATAATATGTTAGTATGAGTTTATTTTGGTGCAAAACCATTCTGAAATCCATGCATAATATGCATTTTCTGTGAATTTTCTGAAGATTCCTCAGTTATTAAATGAACTGAATTTTTAGTTAAAAATTTTATGACAAAGAAAATTGTAGGCTCAGATGGCATCACTGGTAAACTCTATGAATATTCAAATAAAAAATTAATACCAATTCTACACAAGCTTTTCCAGAAAACCAAAGAAAGGGGAGTATTTCCCAAATCTTTCTATGAGGCCATCATTTCCCAAACTAGGTGACATTATAAGAAAATTTTTTAAATGACCAATATCCCTCATGAACATAACACGAGATTCCTAATAAAATTTGGTATACTGAATTCAGCAATATATACCAAAAGGATAACATATGATGACCACGTTGGGTTTGTCCCAGGAGGGCAAGATTGGTTTGATATTCAAAAATCAATGTTACTCACCATAACAGATGAAAAAATGAAATTATATGATCATTTCAATAGATGCAGAAAAACAGCTGATAAAATTTAACATATGTTCATGATAAAACATACAAACCGCCGGGTGCAGGGGCTCACACCTGTAATCCCACCACTCTGGGAGGCCAAGGCAGGTGGATCACCTGAGGTCAGGAGTTGGAGACCAGCCTGGTCAACATGACGAAACCCCATCTCTACTAAAAATACAAAAAATTACCTGGGAGTGGTGGCAGGCACCTGTAATCCCAGCTACTTGTGAAGCTGAGGCAGGAGAATTGATTGAACCCAGGAGGTGGAGGTTGCAGTGAGCCAAGATGGTGCCAATGCACTCCAGCCTGGGTGACAGAGTGAGACTATAAAACAAAAAAAAACAAAACAAACAAACAAAAAAACAACAAAAAAACATATACAAACCCTCAGCAAACCAGTAATAGAAGGGAACTTCCTCCATCTGGTAAATCATATGTATGAAAAATCTATAGCTAATATTACACAAATGGTGAAAGATGGAATGTTTTTCTCTGCTAAGACTGGAAACAGGCAAAGATGTCTGCTTTCACTATCCATTTTCAACATGCTATTGAGCTCCTCTCCACAGCAATAAGACAAGAAAAGGCATCCAGACTAGAAAGGAAGAAGTAAAACTATCTGTATTTGCAGACATGATTGTCAATGTAGAAAATCCTAAGACATGTCTAAAAAACCTATTATTAAGTTTATGAAGGTCCAAAACAGAAGGTCAATACACCAAAAACAATCAGTTTTATTTCTAAATACTATCCAATGATTGGAAATTGAAATTTAAAATATCATTTATAGCAGCAACAAAAATACTAAATATTTAGTGATAAATTTAACAAAGTGTAAGACCAATACAATGAAAAACAATATTTCTTAGAGAAAGTTAAAAAAAAAAAGAAAACCTAACTAATCAGGTGTGGTGGCTCATGCCTGTAATCCCAGCACTTTGGGAGGCTGAGGCAGGCGGATTATGAGGTCAGGAGTTCGAGACCAGCCTGACCAACGTGGTGAAACCCCATCTCTACTAAAAATACAAAAATTAGCCAGGCGTGGTGGTGTGTGCCTGTAACCCCAGCTACCCAGGAGGCTGAGGCAGGAGACTCACTTGAACCCAGGAAGTGGAGGCTGCAGTGAGCTGAGATTGCGCCACTGCACTCCAGCCTAGGTGACAGAGTGAGACTCCATCTCAAAAACAAAAACACAAACAAAAACCCGTAACTAAATATATAAAAATGTACAACAGGAAGACTCAATATTGTTAAGGTATCAATTCTCCCACAACTAATCTATATGTTCAATGCAACTACAACCAAAGTTCAATTAGTGTTAAACATGAGTACACATAAAAAATCCAAAGCTAGTTAATAGTACTGTACCAATGTCACTTTCCTGGTTTTGAAAACAGATTACAGTTGATTATCATTGGGAGACTCTCTACACTATTTTTGCAACTTCTTGTGAGTCTAAAATTACTTCAAGCCGGGTGCGGTGGCTCATGCCTTTAATCTCAGCACTCCGGGAGACTAAGGTGGGAGGAGCACTTGAGGCCAGCCTGGGCAACATAGTAAGACTCCCATCTCCACAAAAAAATAAAAAACAAAAAACTAGCTATATGTGGTAGTGCATGCCTGTGGTCCCAGCTACTTAGGAGGCTGAGGCAGAGGACTGCTTGAGCCCAGGAGGTCAAGGCTGCAGTGAGCCATGATCATGCCGCTGCTCTCTAGTCTTGGCAACAGAGTGAGACCTGTCTCTAAAAAAACTGAAATTAAATTAAATTACCTCAAAATAAAGTTTTTTAAAATCCCAGGGATTTTTTTTTTTTTTTTTTTTTTTTGGTAAACATCCACAATCTGATTCCAATCTACTTCAGCCCTTATACAGAAATTACAGGTCCAAATTGAAAAGCTAAAACTCTAAAAGTCATAGAAAACTTACAAAGGAAGATCCTTGTTGCCCTGGTGTTCTTAGGGCATTAAAAACGTGAACCACAAAAATTTTGCTTTTTAATTCTGCTCTTTGAAAGTCACTTAAAAAATGACAAAGAAATCATCAGAACAGAAAATACATTTTTAAAACATATCTGGAAAAATAAAAACCATATCTGATTAAAGACTTAAATCGAAAAATTTATAAATACTACAACTCAAGAACAAGGCAACTCTTAAAAATATGGCCAAAAAAGTTAAACAGTCACTTCACCAAAGATATACAAATGGCAAATAAGCACTTGAAATGATACTCAACATTATTAGTCATTAGGAAAATGCAAATAAAAATCTAAGTCAGATATCACTACACAACTGCTAGAACGGTTAAAGTTAAAAACACTGACAACAGCAAATCCTACTGAGAATCTGGAGCAACTAGAACTCTCAGGGCAACTAGAACGCTCAGACGTGGCTGGTGAGAATGTTAAATGATACAGCCACTTTGAAAACGAATTTGACAATTTTTTATAAACATTCACTTACCATACAACTCAGAAATGAAAACTTATGTCCCAAGATTTATATAATACATAGATGCTTACAGTAACTTCATTATAATAGCTCCAAACTAGAAACAATCCAAATATCCACAAACAGGTAAATGAATAAGCGAACTGTGACAACTGAATACCACCCAACAATAAAAAGGAACTACTGATATGTGCAACAAAATGGATGAATACATCATGCTAAAGTGAAACATGCCAGATGCAAAAGCATCTAGAGTGGCAGGGGAGGAGACTGACTAAAAAGGAGCTGTAGAAAACTTTTTGGCTTGACAAAAATGCTCTGTATCTTGACCGCAGTGCTGATTACATGATGATATATACATTTGTCAAAATTCATCAAATTATTTACTTAAAATTTGTTTATTTGTATTGTATATGATTAATCATTTAAAAAGCTGATTTGGGGCAGCCGTGGTGGCTTATGCCTGTAATCCCAGCACTTTGGGAGGCTGAAGTGGGTGGATCACTTGAGGTCAGGAGTTCGAGAAAAGCCTAGCCAACATGGTGAAACCCTGTGTCTGCTAAAAAATTACAAAAATTAGCTGGGTGTGGTGGTGCATGCCTGTAGTCCCAGCTACTCAGGAGGCTGAGGCAAGAGAATCACTTGAGCCCGGGAGGCGGAGGTTGCAGACAGCCGAGATTGTGGCACTGCCCTCTAGCCTGGGTGACACAGGGAGACTCAGTCTCAAAACAACAATAACAAAAACACACCAGCATTATTTCATTCGAGCTTCACAGCCTTCTGCATTCTAACTTAAACACTTTAAGTTCTGGGCTGGGCACGGTGGCTCACGCCTGTAATCCTAGCACTTTGGGAGGCTAAGGTGGGCAGATCACTTGAGGCCAGGGGTTCAAGAACAGTCTGGCCATCATAATGAAACCCTGTCTCTGCTAAAAATACAAAAATTAGCCAAGCATGGTAGTGAATGCCTGTAATCCCAGCTACTCAGAAGCTGAGGCAGGAGAATCACTTGAATCCAGGAGGTGCAGGTTGCAGTGAGCTGAAATTGTGCAACTGCACTCCAGCCTGAGTAAAGGAGTAAGACTCTGTCTCAATAAATGAATAAATAAATAACTTCTAAAGAGTAAATCAAGCAACTGTCCTTAGTATCTTACCCTTAAATGTATCATGTGTAATCATTTCAAAACACCTTTCTTTTCACTTCCCTTTTCTAACCAGTTCTATAAATTAATAAGAGGATTTTCCAGGGTAACAGCTGCTCTGAACAAATGACTGATAATGTGAATTATCTATAATACACTGATTAAAAATTTCCTGAAAATTTACTCATCAGCAACACGAGCCTAGTTCAAGAATATGTAAGGCAGTAATTAAAGGAAATGTTGTTTTATAAGTTAGATAACTTCAATTAGCTTTCCCTGCTAGGTTTTACTCTACAACTTATATTTCATGAAAATTTATCTTTACTTTTTTTAGGCACCTGTAGAAACAAATAATTTAGTCAATTATAAATCATTAGCTCTCAACATCCTCTCCCACAGATTTAAAATGAATGAGGGTTCAGAAAATGAGTACTTGAGCCAGGCGCGGTGGCTCAAGCCTGTAATCCCAGCACTTTGGGAGGCCGAGACGGGCGGATCACGAGGTCAGGAGATCGAGACCATCCTGGCTAATACGGTGAAACCCTGTCTCTACTTAAAAATACAAAAAACTAGCCGGGCGACGAGGCGGGCGCCTGTAGTCCCAGCTACTCGGGAGGCTGAGGCAGGAGAATGGCGTAAACCCGGGAGGCGGAGCTTGCAGTGAGCTGAGATCCGGCCACTGCACTCCAGCCTGGGTGGCAGAGCAAGACTCCGTCTAAAAAAAAAAAAAAAAAAAAAAAGAAAATGAGTACTTGAGTTTTAAAATATTTTATTTTTAAGATTTAATTAGAATTTATTTTAAATTCTAGATGAGACAACATTTATTAAAAACTGTTCCTGATTTTAATTTCCTTAAATATCCTTAATATTACACTTGAAAATCTTGGGTTTCTTTGAAGTAAAACCCTTAAACATATCAATTTTTCTGAATCTCCTTCTATAATTATAAGTAACGTGAGTTCCTCAAAAGAGATTTCTGAAATGGCACCACTGCAGCTGACCTTTGTTTCAGTGTGTCACTAAACTATGCAAAAAATTAACTTTACCACTATATTTAGATGGGTTAAGTATAGAATTCTATTTTCTTTGGAAGAAAATACATAAAACATTTCTGATTGTTGTGATAAAACATACGCAACCACACAAAATTCCACTCTATATTTTGGGTCACACATGTCAATAAATTTACTGCGGAGTTTTTTGCAGGATACCATATTACTTCACTCTTCCAAGCGATAAAGTATTAATTTTTCAGTTATGGGCTTGCAGTATTAAATAAAGGTGCTATCCACTAGTAACTGTTGGGGGATTACTAAGTTTATTTTTTATATCCTATTTCTGAAAGCCATGAGAAAATTCCTCATTACAAATACCTTTGAAATAATTATAGTTTCATAAAATAAACGTTGTTTTGTAAGCTATTCATATCTGAATTTTTTTTTTTTTTTTTTTTTTTTTGAGACAGGATCTTGCTCTGTCACGCAGGCTAGACAGGCTGGAGTGCAATGGCATGATCACAGCTCACTGCAACCATGACGTTCCAGGCTCAAGCAATCCTCCCGCCTCAAGCTCCAGAGTGCTGGGACCACAGGCATGCATCACCAAACCCAACTAACTTTTGTATTGTTTGCAGAGACAGAGTTTCATCACGTTGCCCAAGCTGGTCTCAAACTTCAGGGCCCCAGCAATGTGCTTGCCTCAGCCTCCCAAAGTGTTGGGAACACAAGTGTGAGCCACTGTGCCAGGCTAATATCTGAAATTTTTAGCCCAATTTCCCATTTGTCCTTTGTTTACTTATTTAAACAGAGTTCAACTCAGGTACCAAACAATAAATTCTAGAGCTATAAATCATAATTTTGTTTATCACTAATGCAATGACAACAGCCAAGTTAAGTTCTCAGTGAAAAAACTTTTTAACTATTATTTTGTTCCAAAATTACCTTTTTATTTGTTTGTAAGGTTAAATTTTTACATTCCAATTACTTCACAAACTGCCATGGAATATGTATGAGAATGTTAAGGAATTCAGAATTCAGTCCTGTTACAATCCCCACTTCAGTCCCCACTCTTAGACCAGATCAGATTGCCCTAAAGTCTCACAGCACCTCTACTTCTTAGTAACACTTTTTGAAATTAAGTCATTATGTACTCCATTATTTAAATCTGCCATTCCTGCTAAAAAGTGAAAGCTTCAAAAGGGAAAGTACCACAGTAAACATACTATTTACCAAACGAATAAAAAGATAAGACATTTAAAACAGTATTAATCATTAGGAAGAAGCATATCTAAAATAATAAAATGGCACATAGTCATGAGCCATTCATTCATCTGGAAGCATCATCCATCTATGTAACAGAACTAGGGAAATGGCAATAAATGAGGTGCTTAGTGAATTACTACTCAAATGGATTATATAAATGTTACTACAAAGCTACAAAGGAAATGGCATAGTAAATTAAGAAAGCACTATGTGAGGAAGTAGATTTCACATAAGATTTTGATTACGTTCTACTTCTTCTATAAGTGTCACTATAATCATAGATTATCACCCACTGGAAGTTAAATCTAACAATAGAGTATTAGTCCATCTTCACGCTACTGATAAAGACACACCTGAGACCAGGCAATTTACAAAAGGAAGAGGTTTATTTGACTTACAGTTCCACGTGGCTGGTGAGGCTTCACAATCATGGCAGAAAGTGAAAGGCACAACTCACATGGCGGCAGACAAGAGAAGAGAGCTTGTGCAGAGAAACTCCCATTTTTAAAACCACTAGATCTTGTGAGACTTATTCATTATCACGAGAACAGCACGGGAAAGACATGCTGCCACGATTCAATTACCACCCACTAAGTTCCTCCCACAACACATGGGAACTGTTGGAGTTAAATTCAAGATGAGATGTGGGTGGGGACACTGCCAAACCATAGCAAATAGCTAACCTAGAAAATTTAAAATAAATTTGCTAGGTGTTAGTAAATTAAATAATCATTGTCTTCAAGAAACTAGTATAGCTGGGGAGCTAGAAATGTGCTAGGTTCCAATGATGTGATACAGGCAATATGCAGCTCAGATGCAGCGGAACGAGAAGCCAGAAGCAGAAACATGAGGTAGACGAAGTGTGTATGCATTAGACACGTCAATGGGAAGAACAATTTGGCTAGATTTAAGGAACTTTGAGAAAAAAATAAGTATCTAAACACAAGGTTAGCAAACTCACATGCCTACCAGGGCAGGAGCAAAGAAGTGAAGCCTGTAGGATGAAAAATGCCTACAGTGTCTTGGCCCCAATGTTGGGGAAAAGAGAGTCTCTGCCAGGGACAGTGGGAGACTGCAGAGCACACACCCTGTATAAAGGGGGAAGCTGTTATGTTGCTACAACAGACCTTGCCAGGCCTTCAAATTTTTCTAGAGAAGGTATGAAACTCAATTTTTTTAATGTAAAATTTGTCTGTTTTTAAATGTTGGCAAATAACTGTGTTAAAAGCCAAAACACGTCTGCAGCCAAACTTGTTGGTGGGCCACAGGCTTGCAACTCTGGTTGGCATGATGAATTCCACCCTAAGAGATCTGGACTTTATTCTGTAGTCACTGACAAGTGACATAACATTTATTTCAAAACTTGCTCAGTTTTATACCTCTGCATACTCCAGTATCTACAATGTAAAAGCCTTAGCACTGGGAAATTACTTCACATTGGCCTGGTGTATTTCGGTTACAAGCCAATTATATTCTAACTAACTGTACTGTAACTTAACTAACTGTAGAGTAACTTACAAGTTTCAGCTGAAAAAACATTCAAAATGATACTAATAAAACAGTGCTGGCAAACCAGTACCTAAGAGAATGCTGACATTATAGGCAGGCACCACAACCCACTAGAAACACACATATAATCAATCACCAGAGCTCCACTTCTCAAAAACCTTGTGCCCTAGTCCACTGCAAAGGAAAGTCTGCCCTTTCCAGCGTTTTCTAAATTAGCAACTTTCTAAAGACTAATACTACACTTCGGTACTACTAAACACTAAAATATATGTAACTAAGTTTTCGTTCTACCAATCACTCTAAGCTTTTAACTATCCAAAAACAATACTTACGCATTAAAGGCCTATGGGTTAGCATTTTAATAAGCTTAGAGAAAGAAAAGATAATTAGTATCAGATACTTGTTGATTCATTTTGATGACAGTATTACAGACAGCAAAATTCAAAGGTAGTTCCCAGAAAATTCTTGGTGTATAATTATAAAATACAGGACTATGAAAATTGCTTCATCACATGCTTTGAAATAATACTTCATGATGAAAGTCATCAACAAGGTATTTAAAATTTTAAAGAGGCAATTTTTCTATTACTCAATTTGCTCTGGCTCGTGGGATTCACTAACCCGAGCCATTTACTCTGTGAATGACGGCTTCCAGGCCAATGGGGCACTATGCTGTGTGGCCTAGTCAGACCAAACCTATCATCATTGCCGAAAAAGAAGCCAAGTCAAAGCACATGTCTCACCTTTCATGTAAAAGGACTGCTATGGTTTGAATGAGCCCCCCAAAAGTTCATGTGTTGGAAACTTAATCCCCAATGCAATAGCACTGGGAGGTGGGGTCTAACAACAGGTGACTGAGTCATGAAGGTCAAGTCCTCATGAGTGGATTAATGTAGTTATCACAAGAGCAGGTTGTTATAAAAACCAGTCCGGCCCCTTGTGCTTTCTGTCTTGCCCTTGCTTCTGCATTCCACCATGGGATGACCTGGGCCAGATGCTGGTGCCGTGCTCTTGGACTTCAGGGCCCTCAAATCATAAGCTGAATGAACTTCCTTTTTCTAAAGTGTAACTTTTATTTTAAATTCAAGGAGATGAGTACAGGTTTGTCATATAGACAAACTTGTGTCATGGGGGTTTGCTGTACAGATTATTTTGTCACCCAGGTATTAAGCCTAGTACCCATTAGTTATTTTTCCTGATCCTCTCCCTCCGCCCAACCTCCATCCTCTGGTAAGCCCCAGTGTGTGTCCCCTCTGTGGGTCCATGCGTTCTCATCATTAAGCTCCCACTTATAAGTGAGAACATGCAGTATGTGGTTTTCTGTTTCTGCATTAGTTTGCTGAGGATAATGGCCTCCAGCTCCATCCATGTTACTGCAAAGGACATGATTGCATTCTTTTTTTATTGCTGCATAGTATTCCATGGTATATATGTACCACATTTTCTTTATCCAGTCTACCACTGATAGGCATTTAGCTTGATTCTATGTCTTTGCTATTGTGACTATTCCTGCAATGAACATATGCATGCATGCATGTGTCTTTATAACAGAATGATTTACGTTCCTTTGTGTGTATACTCAGTAATGGGATTGCTAAGTCGAACTGTATTTCTGTTTTTAGGTCTTTGAGGAATCACCACACTGTCTTCCACAATGGTTGAACTAATTTACACTCCCACAAACAGTGTATAAGCATTCCTTTTCCTCCACAACCTAGCCAGCATCTGTTATTGTTTTTAACATTTTAGTAGCCATTCTGACTGGTGTGAGACGGTAACTCATTGTGGTTTTCATTTGCTTTCTCCAATATCAATGACAAGCTTTTTTCATGATTGTTTGCTGCATGTATGTCTTCTTTTGAAAGGTGTCTGTTCCTGTCATTTGCCCACATTTTAATGGATTTTTTTCTTGTAAATTTAAGTTCCTTATAGATGCTAGATATTAGAACTTTGTCAGATGCACAGTTTGCAAATATTTTCTTCCATTCTGTAGGCTGTCTGTTCACTCTGTTGACAGTTTCCTCTGCTGTTTACTTTAATTAGATCCCATTTGTCCATTTTTGCCTTTGTTGCAATTGTTTTTGGTGTCTTCATCATTAAATGTTTGCCCATTTTTATGTCCAGAATGGTATTGCCTAGGTTGTCTTCCAGGGTTTTTACAGTTTGGGGCTTTATATTTAAGCTTTTAATCCATTTTGAGTTAATTTTTGTATATGGTATAAGGAGGCGGTCCAATTTCAATCTTCTGTATATGGCTAGCCAGTTATCCCAGCACCATTCAATGCATAGGGAATTCTTTCCCCATTGCTTGTTTTGTCAGGTTTGTCACAAATCAGACATCTGCAGGTGTGTGGCCTTACTTCTGGGCTCTCTATTCTGTTCCACTGCTCTATGTGTCTGTTTTGGTACCAGTATCATGTTGTTTTGGTCACCGTAGCTCTAACAGTTTGAAGTTGGGTACCATGATGCCTCCAGCTTTGTTCTTTTTGCTTAGGATTGCCTTGGCTATTCAGACACTTTTTTAGGTCCCATATGACTTTTTAAATAGTTTTTTTTCTAGTTCTGTAAAGAATGTTAATAGTAAACTTCCATTCTTTATGGACAGAATACCCTATGTGTGGTACTCCATTAGAGTATCAAAAACAATCTAAGACAAGGATCAATAGGTTGAATTAAAGAACACATCTTTACTAGAAATGAAAAAGTCTTTAAACAAAGTATGAGTATTTTCAAGATACAGTTCTCATCCAAAGACATTTAATAAAGAACTAAAAAACTGCATAGAACTGTTTCTCTATTTCAAAATATACGAACTACAACCTATATACTAGCGCCCTACCAATAATAACTAGGGAGAAGGTCAAAGGCTCCCTAACCCTGACAAAGCCTGCTGAAGATACGCATGGCCTCCAACATTCCCATTTCCAAAGTCCCGCTGCACATCCCATCAGGCATATTAAAATGTACCCACATCCAATATTAAATATTTGTAATATACAAAACTTTATTACAAGTAATAGTTATCTTTCAGAAATTTTTTGTTCTCTTTGCACTCAATCCAATAAGGTTTTCATCCCTACTCCTCCAGTGACACAGCTCTTGTCATCATCACCAATGACTCCCCAGGTTGCTAAATCCAATGAGCAACTCTCAGTCTTGACCCTACTTGACCTCTCAGCAACATGTGAGCTAACTGATCCACTCTTCTGCTGGAGATATTTTCTTTGACTACAGGGACATTTTTCTAATTTTCTTCCTATCCTCTGCTTGCTCCTTCTTAATTTTCTTTTACTGATTCCTCCTTATCAACACAACCTCTAAAAGATGAAGCATCCAGGTTTAGCCCAAGACCAACATCACAATTAGAAAAACAATTCATAGTTCATTCTTCCACTGTGTAGGTCAACAGAGTTAACAGTATCTTCTAGTGATAACATTGTTACTCAAGGAATGGAGACACTTAATTGGGTTCACTATGTTGGAAAAATGTGCTTAAAACACTTTCTTGTATTATGTGTGTGATTTCTTCTCTTCTCTACAAACTGTAAATACTGATATGCCCCAAGGCTTGGTCCATAAGCCTCTTTCTCTGACTACACACATTCCCAAGTGATCTCATCCAAATTCTGTTGGCAATTTCCAAATTTGTATCTCCAACCTAGACCTATTCCCTAAATTCCAGATTCCTACAGCAACCAGTGATTCTATTAAAATGCAGATCAAATCATCTCACTCCTCTGCACAAAACCCTCTGATGGCTCCCCATTCCACTCACAGTCAAGCCCTGAATACAGTCCACGCAAGCCAAACATGTGCTCTCCAAACATCTCTGACCTTGTCTACTACTCCTTCTCTCCCTGCTCTCAGTGCTCCACCACTGTGGTCTTCTCCCTGTTCCTAGAACACACCAGGCATGCTTCCACCTGATGCCTTCACTAGTCCCTCTGCTGGAACACTTCTCCCCCAGCTAGCTGTGTGTGGCTCTCTTCCTCCTTCAAACCCTCTTTTCAGTGAGGTCTACCTTGACTACACTCCTCCAAATCGCAAAGTCCCTGCCTCCCTTCCCCAGCACTCCTACTGTCCCTTAGCCTGCTCCACTTTTTCTTTTTCCCATCAGGCTTATTACCTTCCAAAATACTATAACACTTATTTTGTTATGCTGATTGCCTCCTAATAGAATATAAGGTCCATGAAGGCAGAGTTTTTTTTTTGTTTTTTCTTTTTTGTTTTCCCCCTTTATTTTATTCACTGACATCTCTCAGACCTAGACCAGTGCCTGGCATGTACTAGGCATACATTATATTGAATGCATGAATTTAAACATTTAATAATTTTAATTTCATAGTTGTCTTTTAATATTTGAGATTTTTACCAGATCTTGTACATTTCTGTTGCTCCTAGAAAAGCCCCTTTTCTACAGGCTTGAAGGATAGAAAAATCTCAGCCTGACTTCACGATCCAGTATAAATCCGGTGGCCCCAGGAAGGGTGGGAACATCCCATGTCTGACCATCCTTGATTTTGGACCCTAAAACCAAAGCTCTACTTCACACTCATTTGGAAACATCTAGTATCTTTTCACACCCATGTATTTTGTTCCCCCAACTAGACATGAAACACATTGGCAGAAATTGCACAAGGTATTCAGCACAGTCCTGAATACTTCATAAAGACATAAAACCTGGTTTTTAATGGACTTAGTGAAAATTTTTAAAGTGTTAAGTTTACTAAGCTCAAGATTTTACACACACAATCACAACGGGAACTGGGTTATCCGGACTAGGTCTCCTGCCCTTGAATGAACAGATCAGAATGATACAGCGCGAGTCTTCTAGAGGATCCTGTACCGTTTTCAGCTGAGCTTGTACTTAGGCTAGTTAGATGAAAATGTATCTTTCTAAGGTGCTTAACTGTGTCTTTCTTAAGTTTCTTTGAATGAATCGTTTAAAATCTCAAACTCTGGCCCTCATAACAGAAAATCACAAATGGTTCTGACCCACATTATATAAACTGTGCCAATGATTAGGGGGTGGGAATAAAGACCTGCTTTATATCAGTAACAGTGGCTTTCTTCAAAAGTACTCACATGAAGCCATGCAGGGAACATGGGCAAAAGACATGGGCCACTCAGTGGTATTCTTTAAGTTTAAAAGAACTTTGCACAACATCAGCCACCGTAAAGAAAATTTTTAAAAGCTGCAGGCTGGCTTTTTTGGCATATGGAAAGAAACAACTATCTAGCAGACAGAAGCTGAAAGACTGAGACGGCTGGAAATTAGAAGAGAATTAGGAAAAATAACTCGATCAATTAGTAATCAGTGCAACAGGCCAGCTGCCCCTACTGTAGCAACACAGACTTCCCAGTATCTGTAACTGAGAAATACTAGGTTTTGTTGCCTGCTTAATGCCATCAAAAAACAAAGTTAAATCTCATAAAATGCTTATAAATGAAGGCTTGGGAACCTCCCATAAAACTGTAAGTCCTTTTACACATCACTTCTTTCTGTCTTAAGCAGCAATAGCTAACATCACTTAAGACATTTATTATATATCAAAGACTACATCAGTTGTTTTACTTGTACCATTTCACTGAAAAATAAGAACAATCCTGCGGGATAGTTATTATAATTATCTCCCACTTTACTGATGAGGAAAAAGA
This sequence comes from Trachypithecus francoisi, assembly GCF_009764315.1. NCBI lineage: Eukaryota > Metazoa > Chordata > Mammalia > Primates > Cercopithecidae > Trachypithecus > Trachypithecus francoisi. Next base: position 53,698,961 of record NW_022681468.1, read on the forward strand.
GGTGTAGAGAGTTAAGTAACTTCCCCAAGGTTACACATGGGAGAATACTGGAGTCTGGATTTGGGCCCCAGGGGACTGATCTCAAAGCCCTCATTCCTATCATTATATTTTACTATCCCTCTTCTATGCTGTCTTCAATATGGATTACTCTATTCTGTAGTAATTTCACTGAGCAACTTGTCAGAGCTGTGGCCCTATGGTCAGCATATTTTTTATTTGTTAACATTACATATGCTAAATTTTTGCTGCGATAAGCAGTATCTTATTCAGGTAGGATATATAAATACCACATACTTATAAAATTCTCTAATTTTACCTTCTCTTCACCTTTTTAGTGAGCCTAAGCTGAAGCTCTGAGTCTTTTCTTAAATAATAAAACCGCCCTTTATTCTTTAGGGAAACATAAAAGAAAATGTATACATGAATATTTTTCCTTTGCAAGCGCTTTGTTTTATCTGTTAGATATCTCAGTGAAATCATTATCTTATGTTTTACAATAAGTACTTCCTAGAGACTGCCACAGATTTTGGCGTCAGAATTTCACTGCTGCTCTCAGCAGATAAAGACTGGATGTTTCCAGGGATCTTTAAGAAATGATAACTGGATGGGGGTGGAAGGAAGACACAAAAAGAGAGAAAAGAGGGAGAAGCATAAAGGCAGGAGGAGTCCAAAAAATGAATTTTTGAGATTTTCTTACGGATGAATTATTCCAAAAATATTGACAAAACAGTCCTTTGAAGTTAGGGTCCATCCTAGATCATTTATGGATTAACAAAAGAGTGAATCAAGAGGGACCTCAAGAGATCTCCTACTTGATACTTATAACCCAAAGTCTCATTAGAAAGCCCTAGAAGTGAGGGAGAGAGAGAAAACTGGGAAAAGGCAAGCCCCAACAGAGCTCTGTATGGAGGGCAGAGGTACAGCAGGCTGAATGAAGAAAAATTCTGCCTCACTGGGCTACAGATCCATTTCCTCTGGGCAGATCTGAGTCTATCTGAACAGAGCCATAGAACACCTTTGCCTGAATCAGAAAAGGGTACCCATCCTCCAGGCAGTGAGCCCCCCGATGGACTCACTGCTTGGACGACATAGTAGGGAGGTGGTTTTCAGACCCACCTTGCATGGCAAAACCTGCACAGCTACAGTTGGTAGCCCTGATCTTGCCTTCTCTCTCTCCAGCAAGCACGTGGCACTAGAGGAGACAAGATTGAGAGTCAGAGCAGCTTGTACTATTGGTGCTGTCATTAGCTGTGAGACTTTGTATAGTCATTCAACCTCTTGAGGCCACAGTGCCTCCATCTCTGAAAAATGATGTGGCTGGCTAGATGTCACCTAAGGCCTCCTTCCTCTTATCAATTGTCAGCTGAAATCTGGTAATATCTAGTTGGTATATTCCAAACTATATCCTTAGGATACGGTGACTGAGTCGAACCTTTAAAGTGTTCTTAAGAATGCTTTTTTTCCTCTCACATCTTATTTCTGACGTTCCTTTTTTCTTTCAATCTTAAGACCATACTCAGCTTTCAACCCCAAAGTGCTCAACATTTTTTAGAGCCATCAAAAGGTCACCTATCATGTACTGTCCTCAAATTACCCAAATATCCACCAACAAAATGGACAAACTGGGCATATTCATTCACAGAAATAACAGAAAAAAGACCTACTGCTACCTACATCAATTTGGATGTATCACATGACATTATGTTGAGCTAAAGATGACCAAAAAATGTATATTTTATTGCATTTAAATGCAGTCCAAGAACAGCTTAAAACTAATCCGTGACAATAAAAGTCAGAATAATAGTTATCCTGGGGACAAGGATGATGACTGTAAAGAGAGGCTGGTAATGTTCTGTTTCTTGATTTGGATGCTAGTTGTCCAGATGTGATCATTTTGTGCTGTACACTCCTGATCTGTGCATTTGTCTGGTTGTGTATAATTCAGCAACAAGTTCAAAGAAATAAAGCTACAGGGACCAAAAAAAAAGTCATCTACTGAAACTGTACACACAAGTGCTACTACCTGTGGGGAGAAAATTAATCACATTTTATTTAACCCAATCAGAGAGAAAATCATCTGAAAAGTTAAGTGAGAAACTTCATTATATTTCCTAAAATATGCATCAAGAAAATTGCTTAATTTTTTTAAATGATTTCCTCCCTCACATGAAACTGTGGCTATAAATTAATACAAAATATTGTTTTTCTGTCTTCATATACCAGTGAAACATTGTTGCTCAAAGTTGTATAAAACATGTACAAAGATAATGTTGTTGGAAAAAATCTGAAAACACCCCCCAAGAGGATCCATTTGGAATACTGAGAGTCTAAATAGATATTTTTGGTCAGAATTATTCCAATTATCAGCACATTAATGCCATGACTTGGATAATGACCAAATCACTACCTAGTTTCTTGCTGTATCGATTTAACTTAGCTAAGAAGGCCGTACAGGTGGGGAAAGATATTCAAGAAAATGCTATGCTGGCCGGGGGCGGTGGCTCAAGCCTGTAATCTCAGCACTTTGGGAGGCCAAGGCGGGCAAATCACGAGGTCAGGAGTTCGAGCCCAGACTGGCCAACATGGTGAAACTCCATCTCTACTAAAAATGCAAAAATTAGATGGGCGTGGTGGCGGGCACCTGTACTCCCAGCTACTCAGGAGGCTGAGGCAGGAGAATCGTTTGAACCCGGGAGGCGGAAGTTGCAGTGAGCCAAGATCGCGCCATTGCACTCCAGCCTGGGCGACAGGGCAAGACTCTGTCTCAAAAAAAAAAAAAAAAAAAAACAAAAAACAAAAAGAAAAGAAAAGAAAATGCTATGCTACAGACAACTCCAAGGAAGCCCCAGGAAAACACTGCCTTCTCCTGGGGCTGTATTTGGTTCATCTGTGAATTTGTTTCAGCACATTCTTCTCTTCTTGACTTGAAGTGATACAATCAGCTGAGAGATCAATGATTTCTTTCCCCTTCTCAGTGTTCTGTAATTCATCTTTGATCAATATGGTATATATACTGCATGACTGTTCCGTTCCATTTGATGTATATAAAAAGTGATCATACACAAACTTGTATCAGAATTACACCACTAAATCACATAAGGTAATGAGAAGCACAGATTGCTTGTTTTTACCTAAAACTTCATAATAACTTCAGCCATTACTGCTGTAGAGCACCCTCTGGTCCCACAGCATGGGAGGTAGACAGTAGTAGTTTCCTCAAATATTGGGGGACTAATTATTTGTAGAATCATTGGTACTTAAACAAAAAACGTTTCCGGTCTTTGAAATGGGAAGTGGCTTTTGGAGTGTACGGGATACAGTTATAAGCATCCAGTCCCTGCACATTATTTAACACCAAACTAGTGATTCAACACTAAGACAGGCAGTTTCCAGGATAACTATCAATTAGCAGTCCTATTTCAAGTTGTATACAGACCTTATAGGGCACCTTAATTCTAATCATTCTAATCCTTTTTTCTCAGCTAAAAATACCTTATTCTTACACTTCGAAACAGTAAGTTCTCTCTACTTTGGCCTTGTTTTAAATACTTATCCTTCTAACTTTAAGTTTTCCTTGCAACAGAATGTCCAGTATTCTACTTCCTCGTTCCTCTCAATGTATCCCTTTAACTTGTTTCTATTTATATTTAAAGGCCCCCAAAGCCTCTTCCTGAGGATAATGTGCAACTCAGAAAGCCCTCTGGACTACCCTCTGTATCAAAGTATAACCACAGAGACCAACAATAACATTTTGCCTGTTTGGGTTTTACGGAACATACATTATAAATGAAATTTCACTACTCATAAAACTCCTTCGCTAAATCTTTCCCATTCCCCTCTCCTAACTCTCCATTGTTTTATACACAATCACGACATAAACACACTCCCAAAATGTGTAATGATATAATCATACAAAGACTTCCTAAAAATACATAATTTTAATGTGTGCCACAAACAGCCTTTATAACTCTAGTACTAGGAGTAGACGTTTAAAAATATACTGACTTTTAAATAAATTGTGTTTGTTGTTCCTTGTTGGGTGTGGGGAGGAGGTAGGGGATCATCAAACAAGGACAGATTGCTGTATCTGAAACCACAAACTGTGTTGCAGTAGGATTCTACTGAGGATTGTAAACACATTTAAAACTTTTTTTTTTTTTACTTTAAAAGAAGAAAGTTGAAATTGCAAAAATGAAAGCCAAAGCTTCTATGCTTTACCCATAAGGATACACTAACCGAGTATCTCCTGTTTTCTCACTTATGAAAGAAATACGCTTTATCTACCAAACCAGGGCATTTATGAGGTTTGTATTAATGAACAGAAAAATGTACAAATGCAAAAAACTTTCTATCCTTTAGAAGACTTAGTATTAAATCGACTTTAGGGAAAGCCCAAGAAATTTCGTTCTCAACTCAGAAAACCACCTAAGGGATAATTTGTGAATGCCATCTGGGATCCAGGCAGTCCCATCAACAAAAGGGAAAACTTGTTGAGATCATCCAAATCTAAAATTCACATACATTTTTACATCTGGACTGAATTAATCTTTTCTTGGTACTGGCTTTCATGTAATAAAATAATTGTTTGCAGGTTTTATTTTTCTAAAAAAAAAAAAAACCCACAACTTTAGAAATCAAAATGTGCAACATTCAAATCAAAAACTATAAAGAATTTCTTTATCATAAAAGTTAGTTGTGAGACAGGACTCATTTATACTCAACTCTGAACCTGACAGCTTAGTCAAAAACAATTCTGTTTGAAACTTTCATTCCAAGCATCTGCCACAAAAAGCTATGCAGTCTATTACATCATAAGTTCAGAAAGCCAAAAGCTTTATAAGTATAGTTAAATGTGGAAACAAAATCCAAAAACTAGAAAAAAGACCCCCCCCCCAATTCAGCTAACCTAGTTGAGTAACAAATTTTCTTAAGAATTTGTAACTAAAAACTGTTACCTAGCACATTGGCATTTTGCTTTCAAAAGTAGCGTCTTCATCCAGGCCCATGCTGTTTTCAGTTTTCCTGTAGAGCCAGGAGCATCATAAATCTGTAAGTTCAAATTATGTACTTAAAACTAGCAGCTTACCCTTGTTGCCCGCAAAAAGAAGATACTGGAAATAGGAAAGATTTCCTGCCCCTTAAAATGTCTTGAGTACTGCAAGAACTGCTGATTACTGTAGCCCATCAGTGTCAGATCTCAGAGATTCTTGCAAGCAACTCAAAGAGGGGGAAATTAGTTCATATTACAGTCAGTCTGCTTTCTGGAGAAGATGTCCTGCAGATAACATGATATTAGATATCCCCTGGGGGATCCTTTTCATCTAATAATCCTACTAAATGTCCACTTTAATATGAAATATGAATCCAATATGTTTACAAACATACCGGGAAAAGTATTCAAATGCCAGCTGTCTCACATTGTGAAGTATTTTCATTTTTAACATAAAACGTTTATTTCTCAAAGCCACACCTGAGAAAATGATTAGGTGCCGTTAAGTTTTATACTACAAAGGACATCAGCAAAGGCATCTGTTTTCCTGCCTCTCTTCTGGTCTTCTCCTCTCCCCTCCCCCACTCTCCATCCTGCAGGCCATTTGTAGCTCCTGGTTGTTAAAATTTCGACAGTAGTCTCATAATGCTCTAAATTCTAAAAACAAAAAAAAATTCTCATCCTTTAACACTGCTGAACCTAAATTCATGCACTGCTCTAAGAAGGAAACCCAAAAGTCACAAGCCTCTTTAATGACAGATGTATTACGGAAAATTTTCCCCACAAAGTTTTGATGCTGTGAAATATCAACTCCCTGAAATCACAGAAAGGAAATGACTTACATTCTTGGAAAATGAAGCCACTAGCAGCTTTCTCCAACAGCATTTTCTAAACCCCAAACTACACCCTGTGGCAAGAGGGAGTATTTCGTGCAAAAACTAAATTTAAATAGATGCTTATAAAACCAATAAACAAACATTGCCCGGTCCCAGAGAAGAACAGAAGAGAATCATACTCGGAAAGCCCAGCGAGATACTTTTTCTCCACATTCAGAAATGCTGGAGAGCACAGGCTGGAAGTCAGAAGCAACCTGAGAACGCTTGAAGTTTTCCTTCTCTGCTGTGAGCAATGCACAGCTCCTGAGGGAAATACTGGCAAAAGAGATTTTGCTTAAAAAATAAAAATGAAAAGGGTGTTAAGGGGGAAAACGAGCTAATATTTCTTTGGACACTAGCTACACAACTGCACGGCCTAAAAATCTGCCAGCTTTCAACTTTAAAATACGCTTATTTTGACATTTTCCCATCTATTCGTGCCTTTTAAAAAAACGCCCGCACCATTAGGCTATGCTGTCCCAGGACTCGAGGTGTTGTTGTAATTCCTGTAGACTTTACACTTACACGGGTGGACACCAGCTGTCCATACCTGACAGTGCCTGGCCCTTCCGGAGCCGAATCCGGTGGTCCCATTCGCCTGGGGCTCCGCCAGCGCACCGCAAGCTCCTCCAAAAACCCAAATTCTGCAGGCCGCGCCCCCAACTCGTATATCACCCAGGCCCCAGTCTGGCGCCGATCTGCCCCAGCTCAACCTCCAGCTCCGCCGACTGGGCACTTTCTGGGACTCGGGGCAGACCCTGCGCTCGGGTCCCTTCCCGCAGCCGAGCTGTCCGGCCTCTGCGCGCGCACAACAAGGCGGCACGGCGCAGCCCCCGGGAGCGCGGGACACGGGTGCCGGTCCCGGCGCCCAGCCACAGCGACACTGACCTGGGCGCCGGGGCCCGCCAGGGAACTCTGTGATCCGGCGACCTCCGCGATGCAGAGGACCAGGCGCGGTGCACGGAGCCCAGGCGCGTAGTCCGCAGCCGGGACCAGCCTCCCGCCCCAGCCGCTGAAGCGGCCCCGAGCTCCACGCCTCCCCCGCTGCCAGGCTCGGCTGCCCTAGGGCCTCGTCCGCCTGTCCCGGAGTGGGCGAGCTCCGACTCGCGGAAAAGCGACTTTCCCGCCGGTGCCCGACACCCAGAGCTAAGGGAGCGAAAAGAAGACGAAGAAAGAGGCGGAGAGCGGGGCCACTGCCTTCGCTGGGACTCGCGACTTCTAGAAACCCTCCCAAAACCCCGTCCCGCCGCCGCCCCGCCGGCAGGGGGCACAGCGGGCGTCCGGGGCGCGGCGGCTGGGCGATGGAGCGAGCGGAAAGGGCCCAGACACCGGGTTCTTGTTCGTACCTCGGAGAAAGTATTGAGCACCAGGCGTTGGGCTCCGTGGTCAGCCCTCTGAGTCTTCCTGCCGGCGCCGAGCCTGCCCCGCTCCTCTCAGCCCCTTGGCCCCGCCAGCCAGAGGAGCACTCCGCGTCCGCCCCGCCCCCCGCCCACGCCTCCCGCCCCGCCCCCTGAGGCACCGCCCCCTGAGACCCCGCCCCCGGCCCGCCCCGACTGGCTGCGGGGACTGCAGAGCAGCGGGAGCTGAGAGCCGAGCTCGCGACCGTACGGGGAGCGCTGGTCCGCCCCGCCCTGGACCCAACCAAGCGTCCCGTGGAGGGGTGCGGCCACTTGGGGGCAGGAGAAAATGGAGTAAGCCACCCTTCTGGGCACCCAGGAAGCGAGGCGAGCCTCAGGTGGACACGGTGGTGTAGACCACGACGATCAGGGCCGTTCCCCGTGCTGTGGAGACGGAGGTGCGAGGGGACCCCGGCGGCTCCCCACCTTCTGGCCGAATGGCCCTCTCCGCCGCCGGCTCGGCTCCCTCGGGGCGCTCCCTCCGGAGCCGAGTCTGGCTGGCCGGGGACGGCTGTTTGGCCTGAGCGTCGTCTTAGTAAAGCGGAACGCCGGAGGGGAGGCCACTCCGAGAGGAGGCGGTCCCCAGCGGAGGAGGCTTCGTGAATCCCGCAGCCACTTGCCCGCCCGCCACTCGGGACGCCGCGCCTCGTAGGTTTCACGCTGGATGGAGGGGCGCCTCCGAGGAGGCCCAGCCTCCCCCGCTAACTCTGCCTCTCCAGTTCCTCAGGTAGACACAGCCTCTGTCTGCTGTGGTTTTAGTGCCCGTGGCCCCTCAGAAATTATTTTTGTCCCCTCCCGATAGTGGCTTTGGGGGATGGAGGGCTAGACATGCAAAGGGCCAGTGGAAGATTTTTTATAGCACTAAGAATCAAGCCAGGAGATGGAGGTTTCATTGCCACCTCGGGGTCTGGGGAGGGGGCGAGCTGCACCTCTCCAGTCAGTCTGAGCCCACCAGGACCTGCTGCTGGGGACCGCAGACGAAAGGAGAGACACCCAGCACCTGGCCCCTAGTCCCGCAGGGCGTCAATCTCCTGGCCTTCTGCCTTTCAAGGCTTCCTCTGACTTTGCTGACCCAATGACCCCTGGCCACGGGTGGCAAAAACGCCCTCACTGAGCCCTTCGCTAAAGGAGTGAGGGAGTTTATTTGTCTGGCTTTGAAAATGGGATGAGGAGACAAGAAAACAGGACCTGAGAAAGGACACTATCCAAAATCTGATGCTCTCAGAAATCAACTTTAAAACTGCCCTGCTCTTTTCATCCAAAGATGAATATGTGAAGCCAGCTGTTACTGGTTGAAAGTGTGCCTCTTGTTTGCATGGCAAAGGAATTCAGTTTTGTGTTCATTTACAGCTGTAGCTCTCTTGAAATAATTGCCTCAGTCACAACTTTTACATTTTGGGAACCATACCATTAGAACTGAATATTAGGAACTATGATCTTTTGTCTTTTCACAATTGACAATACATTCAGAACTTATTTCTGATAAAGCTGGGCAGTTTCTAAGGATACTGTACTTACGACTTAAAGTCATGACTCCATTATGGAAAAGAGAACAAGAAATATGTTTCAATGACTGCCTTTTAAATTAGTTGTACTCCAGCACTTTGGGAGGCCTAGGTGACAGGATCGTTTGAGGCCAGGAGTTCAAGACAGCCTGCCAGATCTTGTTTCTACTAAAAATAAAAAATAAATAAATTTTCCGGGCATGATGGCCCATGCCTGTATTCCCAGCTACTCAGGAGGCTGAAGTGGGAGGATGGCTTGGGCCTAGGAGGTTGAGGCCACAGTGAACTGTGATGACACCACGGGACTCCAGCCTGGGTGACAGAGTGAGACTCTGTCTGAAAAAGAAAAAAAAAATTGAGTTGTACTTAGTGTACTAAAATTAAAAATTGGATAACAATAGTTGAGGACAGTGTAGGCATTTAAAAGTAGAGGATTTCACTTTTTACTCATTTTTGTCTTTTATATGCATCAGAATGAGTGCATATTGAATACTACTTGGTAAGGTCTTAAATTAATTTGATATCTACTAAGCTCATCCAGCATTTCATGTGTAAAGATACGTTAGATAATAATATATCACTATCTTGGAAAACAGTTCCTAAATCTGATTTATTTTCAGGTTTCATGAATCAAAATCTAACAGATAAAACAACAACATATTGGTAGGCTGTGAAACATTGCTGCAAATCAAATATAATTAGGTAAAACAAAGAGCAAAATATTTTGAACAGTTTAAAAAAAAAAAAGTATGTTTAAATTAGTTGTACTCCAGCACTTTGGGAGGCTGAGGTGACAGGATTGTTTGAGGCCAGGAGTTCAAGACCAGCTTATTGTCCAGAATTAGATTGTAGGAAAATTCACTATGTGAATATTTTCTGAATCATAGTGATGATATTAACAGTACAAATACCACATTAAACAGAGACTAAAAATATTTTGTAAACCATGTATTTTAAACTCTTAAAATCAGGTATGTAAACTCCTGTAACATCATTGAATTCTGAAAGGACTGATTTGGAAAGTAATACATAATCTAGTAAAGATGGAAGGGGAGCTGAGAAAGCATGTGTTGTTTTGGATATTTCTTATCACAGGAAACATTTTTCTGTGCTTATTACAATAAATGCAACTTTGTGGGTAATAATTCAAAGTTATATTTTTATTTCTTCTTAATGTTGGGATGTTTTATTTTCACTGATATGGTGTTTTTCTAAATATGGGACATTGCCCACCAGGGAAACATTATTGTAAACATATCCTAAACAATTACTTTCCCCATGGCATTTAAACATTAACACAACTCTACATTTTTGCTTTTGTTTTTCTTAGGAAAAGGTTATTCACTCTATGAATTTATTGGGTACTGCCATGCACCAGGCAAAGGGTTAGATTCAGAGATTCAAAAATAAAAATACTCCTTAATCTTAGAGTAGATTGGGGAACAGACATGTGAGTTAACAGTTACAACATAGTGCATGCCATGGTAGAGATACACAGGAGGAATAATGAGAAGGCCTAGGGAGGGAGAGCATCAGACATCCCCTGTGAACTGAGAAGGGAAGGATGAACAGAAGTTTGCCTGAGAACAAGTTGGTTGAGACAGTGCTCTCAAACTTGCAAGCATATTGGAATTACCTAGAAACTTTCAAAAATTATTGATGCTTGTATCTCACGCATATAATTTAATTGGTCTGTGGTATGGCTTGGGCTTTGGAATGTTTTAAATATCCCCAGGTTATTTTAAGCGTAGGCATATGGCAGAGGACACAGTGAACAAGCACACAGACCCATGCTTTTAAAGCATGATGGCCATAGCCTTATTTTGAGAGGTGTAAACGTTGGTAGGTGGTATTTGTACGTTTTGGTGTAAAGAACACAATAATATAGAAAATGAGATGAGAACTGCTGTAATTCACATTCCTTTACAGGTATTTTCTAGACACCAGGATAGTATGTTGACAAGATTAGCATATTAGAAGAAAAAAAATAATTATTTTTATCTTTTGTATAATTCAGGCTTATTGGCTGGGCGCAGTGGCTCATGCCTGTAATCCCAGCACTTTGGGAGGCGGAGGAGGGCAGATCACCTGAGGTCGGGAGTTTGAGACCAGGCTGACCAACATGGAGAAACCCCATCTCTACTGAAAATACAAAATTAGCCAGGAGTGGTGGTACATGCCTGTAATACCAGCTACTCAGGAGGCTGAGGCAGGAAAATCGCTTGAACCTGGGAGACGGAGGTTGCAGTGAGCCAAGATCGTGCCCTTGCACTCCAGCCTAGGCAACAAGAGCAAAACTCCATCTCAATAAATAAATAAATAATAATAATAATAATTCAGGGTTATCCAGGATTCAGAGTATGTTTTAATGCTGATGTGTAACTTCTAGTCTAAGAGAGAAGTCAGTAATTTAACATACTGGCTTTTAAAGAATACTTTTCCAGAATTAAATACCGTTCATCATTCTGGCTGAAAGTCATAATAAAGAAATTAAATTCATTTTTCTTTTTGGTAATTACTGAGATTCATTTTAAAAGCAAAATAAAAAGCACTTTAAACAAAACAAATTTAATTAAGTCCTACTTTAAGGTTTTAGATGTCCCTGTAGCTAATGAAAGAAAATAATCTCACATGGAAACTTAAATAGTTTAGTGATAAAGTCCTGGTTTTCACTGCCTAACATTTAAAATGCTCTTTTTATTATTCTCAGCTGGTAAAAATAAAGTACCCAAAGAGACGAGAAGTCAGGAAAATTGATTATCATTCATTTAATCCGTCTGTCTAATTACCATACACAAGGAGCCCCTAACCAAGAATATGTATAATTATTTTTCAGAGGCAGCATAGCACGGGGCTTAATTTTATGTAGCAAGCTAACTCAAGAAGATTTATACAATTTATAGAAATACAGAGTTGAAAAAGTTAAATTCATTAAATTCTATTCTCCTGATCATCAAATTTTGGAAAAAAAAATATGTAAAAGTAGAATAACTTGATTATCCAGGGTCAAAGTTTCATTTTAATACAGTTTACAGGGGATGTATTTAAAGAACTACTTTGTTTTCATTCTGTTGTGGCTTTAGTTTCACCACAAATATCACATTCCCATTCCTTGAGGGCTTGAGTACTAGAATACTCCAGATGTAAGAAGAAAGGTTTGATAAGGCTGGAAGGGCCAGACCCGGCCCCTTGCTCTTGGGAAGGTATTGCACAATGTAGGAGAGAGGGCCCATCTTAGAGAATTGCACTGGCGTCTTGGAGTTGAAAGGCATAGTGGCAAGGCAGTGCTAGGTTAAGGGATACTGCTACTAACTAAAATATAGTGGAGGAATTATGTATAAATATGGGACTGCTGCCTTATGCATGAGACTTTACCTTATACAGAAGACTGAGGATAGAAGAGCTCTAGTACAGAAAAATGTTGAGCAGAAGGGCAGGAAAGGGTGGATTCCCTACAATATGAAACTTACTCATGTATTCTGTTTGTGTGTTATACAGTGAGTCTTAAAGGTTCCAGAGTAGCTTTGCAGCTCTGATTCTTTGGTTACTCACTGAAAACCTGGGGGAAAAAAATGCCAACCCCAGAGTTGAGAGACAATTCCCTCCGCTCCCATTAGGATACGTGAGAAGAAAGGAAGCAGCAATCTGTCTGGTGACAGACTGGTTACTCTTTGACTTATGCCTCAGGCACGCTGTGATTATCTGAGATAATATTCTCAGAGGAGTCCTTTCAAACACTAGTAATAACATTATGGAGGTCTTAGGCCACTGAGGTTCTCTTCTGTGATGGGTTTTCTTTTTTTTTTTTTTTTTGAGATGGAGTCTCTTTGTGTCACCCAGGCTGGAGTGCAGTAGTGTGATCTTGGTTCACTGCAACCTCTGCCTCCTGGGTTCAAGCGGTTCTCCTGCCTCAGTCTCCCGAGTAGCCGGGACTACAGGCGCCCGCCACCACGCCCAGCAAATTTTTTGTATTTTTAGTAGAGATGGGGTTTCACTGTGTTAGCCAGGATGGTCTCGATCTCCCAACCTCACGATCCACCTGCCTGGGCCTCCCAAAGTGCTGGGATTACAGGCATTGAGTCACTGCCCCCGGCCTCTCTTCAGTCTTTTGTGATATCTTACCAACATGTGCCTAAGACATACTGAACTGGAACAGTGGGAGGGGTGAACATCTGTCTTTCAGAATATGTATGTACAGCCTGGCTAATGCTGGCTTTCTTGAGAATACCAACAAAAGTTCTACTGGCAAAGAGAATTATGAAACCTGTCCATTCTGTTTTAATTTAGTTACCCTGGGTAGGTTATAAGCATAACAAATGTGCCTTTGAACTTGTTTTTGATTGCTTAAGAAAGAATCATGACAAATAAGGTATTCTAAGCCAAATGCGGTGGCTCATGCCTGTAATCTCAGCACTTTGGGAGGCCAAGGCAGGTGGATCGCTTGAGCCCAGGAGTTCTAGACCAGCCTGGATAACATAGTGAAACCCTATCTCTATTTAAAAAAAAAAAAAAAAAATTAAAAATTAGCTGAGTGGGGTGGCTTGCACCTGCAGTCCCAGCTACTCCTCTGGAGGCTGAGGTAGAGGTTCACTTGAGCCCAGGAGGTCAAGGCTGCAGTCAGCTGTGATCACACCACTGCACTCAACCTGAGCAACAGAGCAAGACACTGTCCAAGAAGAAGAAAAAAAAAGGCTTTTCTAGCTCTCGAATTTCATGGGAAGTTCACTGAGGCCAAAGGACTTGGTGCAGCCTCTGGGGACACCCCACCTGTCCATGGTGGTTGGGATTTGGTTATAAAACAAGGTTCTGATGTGCCAGCTATATACTAACTGGTTGGATGAAAGGAAGACAGTACCTTGAAACACCTAACATTAGATTCCTGTTTCTCCTCTCACCTGATTCTAGGTTAGAAACAAAATCTGCATTCACTTTGGTTTGGCTTGGCAATGAAACCAAATGCCAGAAAATCTTAAGAAAGTTTTCTATAGGCAAGGTAGTGGTTAGATTTTTCTTTTTCAAAGATATCCTAATAAATTATTCTATTAGCCTAAACAGACTTCTTATACTTTAGTTCTTCAAGGAAAGAACTCTGCTAATTAGACCATGGAGACTGAATTAGAAATTATGGATTGGAAGATTCATCTCAAAGGACCCCAGATTCAGATGTTTACTTTTGACATGTATGGAGAAAAGAAAGTACTGACCGATAGCGTTCTTAACTAGATTTAGCTTTGAAAGGAAGACTGGGGGCAGAGAAATACTCTCTCTTGTAAAAACATTTTTACGTATTTGTTATTCCTATATAATTAAACCAAACATTCCATGTGATTTCTTGAGCAGAAAAACAGAATCAGCATTATTAGTGATTTTCTGTTCTACAAATAGTCCATATTGGATCATTTTGTCACACTTATACCCCAATTTAAAGGATAATGAGATACATTAATATATGATAGTTTTATGTACAATACAGAATGTACAAATCAATGTAAAATATTACACATCACTTATTTTTATAGCACATTTTACTGTCTGATTTGTGAATCTGTTAACTGTCTCTCCTTTTAGAATTTAAGCTTCATGTGAGCACAGATCTAAAATCTCTCTAAGTGCTATGGCCCCATTCGTCTAGAACAGTATCTGACACATATTTGTTGAATGAATGAATCGCATAAATTACACATAGAGATCGGTGGAGAGAGAGAGTGTGTGTGTGAGAGAGAGACAGAGTGTATGTGTGTGTGAGGGAGAGACAGAGTGTATGTGTGTGTGAGGGAGAGACAGAGTGTATGTGTGTGTGAGGGAGAGACAGAGTATGTGTGTGTGAGGGAGAGACAGAGTGTGTGTGAGGGAGAGACAGAGTGTATGTGTGTGTGAGGGAGAGACAGAGTGTGTGTGAGAGAGAGACAGGGTATGTGTGTGTGTGTGAGAGAGAGAGAGGATGTGTGTGTGAAGGGTGAGATGCACCGAGATGAGAACAGAAAAGGATTAACATTTTTTGAGAAGCTTCTTGGCCAGATATCCCAGGTATTGATGAGAAATGATCTATCCCTTACAAAGACTTGGTTGATTTGAATGGGACGCCTTATGTCACTCAGTTCACATAATGTTTATTTTTTTCAAGTGTCAATATATGGTATAATCAAGATTCTATATCTATTGGTGTTCCTTATTATATATTTTATTTCTATTTTTAGCCTTCCCCTGTATTGATATCAGTGCATCTAATTCAAATTTGGGAAGGATTGCCTATTTTTGATGTTCTGTGATGATTGAATAACAAACTGTAATTACTAATTTGGTCAATAAGAAGTCATTCAACTAAAGAGAAACTATTCTTAACTATACATCCTCCAGCTTTTCAAGATTTTAAGAAGTTTATTAGCAGGATTTTACTAGAGTGGTTACTGTTGAATTCTTTGCTCACAAAACATTTTGATGAGATACACTTGGGAACAGAATAGTTGGAGTTGAACAAGGAAAAAAAAAACGTGTGGCCTTGCCTCCATTTGCTCAGCCTCCACCACCTTCATGCAAGGTTTAACTGGACCTTGTGTTTCCTGTAGCTGCTCCACCTCTGAACCTTTGGACTGGAAACTGCTCTATCCACCACATCTGCCATTTGTCCACCATCTCCCACTAGACTTTCAGTCCCCAAACCCTTCCCTGTTCTTTCAGTTTATTAGCTGTTTTTTGGCTTGACTTCTTTCCTTTTCAGTTTAATCCCTGAGTAGTCTCGTGTCCCAATCCCTTTGACCTTCTAATCCACCTTTCTTAACAATCCCAAAATTCAAGGCCGGGCGCGGTGGCTCAAGCCTGTAATCCCAGCACTTTGGGAGGCCGAGACGGGCGGATCACAAGGTCAGGAGATCGAGACCATCCTGGCTAATACGGTGAAACCCTGTCTCTACTTAAAAATACAAAAAACTAGCCGGGCGACGAGGCGGGCGCCTGTAGTCCCAGCTACTCGGGAGGCTGAGGCAGGAGAATGGCGTGAACCCGGGAGGCGGAGCTTGCAGTGAGCTGAGATCCGGCCACTGCACTCCAGCCTGGGTGGAAGAGCGAGACTCCGTCTAAAAAAAAAAAAAAAAAAAAAAAAAAAAAAAAAAACAATCCAAAATTCAGATCAACTTAATCATCCGTTTTCTTACATTTTGCTTTAAAGACATTGAAGAAGCCTAAAGAAAATTGAATAAATGAGTTGATTAGTCACATCACCAAGACAACAGTTTGGTCAGTGAAACACTCAGAGCTGTTGGGTCAACTTTGTATTCATCCCTGTCTGGCTCTTTCCTTTTCATCACACAGTGACTGTTCAGGTGTTTATGGCTCTCCATAGGTTCCTCATCCCACTCTGAAATCCTGCCACTCTCCATGGTCAACTAAGCCTTACTCTTGCTGGTCACTGATCTGTGAGGGTTATATGTATTACCTTGTTGAATCTTCACAACAGCCCTTTGAGGAAGATATTATTATCCCTGGTTTACAGATGCCCAAGTTCTTAAAGAAAAGAAGTGGTGATGCCTGGATCTGAACCCAGGAAATCTGACTCTAAGCTCATGCCCTTTGTCCCTAAACTGCCTTGCTTCTGGTACAGACTTGGTCAGGCATTTTCTCCCTAGAGCTTCAGTCCTTTCCACCTACAGATTTTTCCATATCTTTCTTCTAGGCCATTCTCTCCTGAATCTTCTCAGTTAATCTCCTCCTACCAAAGCTCTGTATCCCCCTGCTCCCCTGGCTCTCTTAGAGCTTTCGTCATCATTGATTTCTTGATTCGTTTAGCAGATACTTACTAAGTATTTATTGTGTACTAGGTCTTAGGGACAAAGGTAAACAAAACCTAATATCTAGTCCTGGAGCTTTACATTCAAATTATTCCTCTAAAATATTTAACATCTCACCATGCCCTAGGCCCTCTTCCTCCTACAGAAATGCTGAAGTGACTGTATATTTTATACTACATCTAGCACCACACCTGACAAGGTACGAGGAACATGTTTGACAGAGGGACAAATAATTCCAGGTAAAGTAATCAAGGTTTGGAGGTTTGTTCTTAGTCTCTGGCCTCCTTTTATTTATTTATTTAGGAGATGGAGTTTCACTCTTGTCACCCAGGATGGAGGGCAATGGCGTGGTCTCAGCTGACTGCAACCTCCACCTCCGGGTTCAAGCAATTCTCTTGCCTCAGCCTCCAAAGTAGCTGGCATTACAGGCATGCTCTGCCACGCCTGGCTAATTTTTGTATTATTAGTAGAGACAGCGTTTCACCATGTTGGCCAGGCTGGTCTCAAACTCCTGACCTCAGGTGATGCCCCCACCTTGGCCTCCCAAAGTGCTGGGATTACAAGCGTGAGCCACCACGCCCGACCTCTGGCCTCCTTTTTCTAAAAAGTAGCCCACTTCAGGTGTCAAAAACCCTCTCTCACTATGTTCCCTTCTGAGCAGACCCAGAAAGGTTCTGAAAACTAACCCTTTGCCATTAATGACTGACTAGTTGTACTTTCACTGAAATCCCACCAAAATTACCTCAAACTAGTACCTACAGTTTAAGCCTTTTAGTGTATGACTGTGAAACAAAAGGTGCGTGGCCTTATTAATAAATTTTAGCATCTGAAAGGTGGGAGATAATCGTGAGACAAGGGACCCTTCAAAGCCATATTTTGTCACTTCTAGTGGCCCTTGAGTAGAGGGTATTTTGTCCCTAAGGGAACATTTGGCAGTGTCTGGAGGTATTTTTGGTGTCCCAGCTTCATGGGGGAAGTGGGGAGGATGGACAGTGCTACTGTAGGCTTCTAGCCGGTAGAGGCTGGGGATGCTGCTCAACATCCTACAACTCAGGACAGAACCTCACAACAAAGAATTACTGCCCCGACTTGAAAGCCACTGATCAAAAGGGTGAACTTGACTGGAACATCGAGGTGCCCTTGTGAGTCAGGGCAGGTAGTATCTGGGGGGTGCTGGCTGAGCCTGCCAAACATCTATTGAAAAGTTGCTGGAGGTGAAGGATCATGTCTTTGGGACCTAGAGAGTGAGATATTTGGACTCAGTTTCTGCCTTCACCCTTCCCCTCACTTTGTTGGGATCCTCCCATAGCCCCAAGACATTCAGTACACGTTTTATCTCGTCCTAGATCACCTTCTTTTTTAGTATGTGGAGATTTTGAGGGGAAAGGTAAATAGGAGACTCTTTCTCAACAGAGGTAGGATCAGATTTATCTTAATCCCAATTAAACAATTGTGAAGACCCAGAAGAAAAAAGTTGGAAACCCAAGCTTTTCACTTAAGTTAATAGTAGTGAAGAATCAATTTATTGAACAAAAATTAAGTCTTAAAGGAGGAGAATAGGCCGGGCATGGTGGCTCACACCTGTAATCCCAGCACTTTGGGAGGCTGTGGCAAATGGATCACTTGAGGATAGGAGTTCAAGACCAGCCTGGCCAACATAGGGAAACCCCCTCTCTACTAAAATAAATAAATAAATAAATGCAAAAAAATTAGCTGGATGTGTTGGCATCACCTATAATCCCAGCTACTTGGGAGGATATTATCCTATAATCCCAGCTACTTGGGAGAACCTGGGAGGTGGAGGTTGCAGTGAGCTGAGATTATGCCACTGTACTCCAGCCTGGGCGACAGAGCAAGACTCTGTCAAAAAAGAAAAAAAAAATAGAAAGCTATGTTAATAAAGTATAAACTCCAAAATTTAACCAGAAGTTAGTGAATATTAGCTCTTACCATGGAAAGTTATAATAACTTAAATAATTTGCTAAATTTTATTTTTAAGTGGTTTAGTAGAAATGTATTTAATAGATGGAACTATGTGTGTTTTAAACAATAGCTTTTTAAACAAATAGCTACTGCCAAATATGTAGAAGTAAACATTGAAATGATTATTAGGGCTATCAAGAATTGTTTGTATAAATCAAACCGATCAGATTCATATTGATTAAAGCCATTTTCTTATTTTTATACTGCTGTTGTTCATCACATCACTAGCATTTACAATAAGGAATATATAATTACAAATTCAAATATACTCAAATTCTCATGAAGGCAAAACCCAAGAAGAATAGTTGTAAACAGGGGATCATTAAGCACCTTTTTCAAATATTGCTTGATTTCCACTTAGACTTATTAGCTGATTGCTTTTAGAAAGTGGTTTCCAAACTTGGCAATGTATCAGTACCATTTAAGAACTGGTAACAGGGCCAGGAATCTCCAATTAAAATATCAGAAACAAGGTCCCAATGATTTTGATACCCATTCATGACATATAGGTAGTTGCCCTGTTGATGCTTATACTAAAACAAGTTTTAAATGAAGAGGCCAGATCTAAAATATTTCTGAAATGTTTAATTTGAAGCCCCCAAATGCTTTAGGTATTGCAACTCTACCCCTACCTTCCAAGGAATAAAAATGTGGGGGGAGGAATGTGGTAAAATGTGATTAGTAATCTTTTTGTCACAATAACTACATTGACATTAGTGCATCTAATTTAGATTGGGGAAGGACTGCCTGTTTTTAATTTTCTGGGATGTTAATGGAATAACTAAAACTGTAATTATTAATTTGGTCAATAAGAAGTCATTCAGCTAAAGAAAGCAGTGGAACCTACCAGTCTTAGTGAATAACATAATTGCATCTAGTCCCCAGAAACTTCTACATCAATCTAATAATGTATAAAGGAATCATATTCTTAATTAACATTTCCATAAATGTGCTGAAGAGCAGCTCAAAGAAAATGGAATACAGACTGAACAGGGTATACAGGCATCCCAGTTTCCACTCCTTCCCATTCATAGCTTGCTCTTTTGATGCTGCCTTATAGACATCTCTATATTTTATGTATATATAGGGACATATTTCATCTCCACTGTACTGATCTGCTCAGGGCTTTGGAAGGTGATGCCTCATAGATAAATACGAGGTTGCATTGATAGATACTGTTTTATTCTATGAATGACAAGTTCAAAAGGGTGGTTTCCAGGAATGCAATGCATTTGAAATAATCATTTAAAATAATGACAGCTGATCATTTATTGTTTACTGTGTGTTTTAGGTGCATGCCAAGTTTATTATCTAATTTAGTCATAACAGCAACCTCATGAAACAGGTACCATCATAATTCCTGTTTTACAAATAATGAAACCAGAAAACAGACAAATTACCCAAAGTTAGTAGCTTATTAATAGTGGAGTTCGTAGTAATTATTTTTGTGTATGAACTCGGCAGAGAAGTATGTAAATAATTTTTTAAAAAACAAAGGAAAAGAAAAGTCCTGTGAAAAAAAAAATGGAAACACCTAGTTTTAATTTAAAAAATATATATATATTCTGACACTTGAAGTGTCCAGTTTCTTAGCAGAGAGTGGCTGGTTTTCAGATAGCAAACTGTGTATCAGAAAACCAGGAGAGAACCCAAGATATGTCCCTCCTCAAACTGATTCAAACTTAGATATGTATATGGAACCTGAAGGGCTGGGAACAAAATTCTCAGCCCATTTCTAGTGGGTAGAACATTTAAAAATAATTATAAGGAATTATGTGAAGTCATTTGGCAAGAAGGAGTCAATAGCGCAGTGTTGGATGACACCTCTTCCATTCCAACAGTGTAAGCTCGACTGTGTCTTAAATTGATCAGACTAAAGGAAGAATGATCAAAGTCCTCAGATAGGTTGCTACACCCCTCTGTATTCCATCTGCAACTCACCTTTTGTCCTTCAAGTTTCTCATTGCTTCATTTGAGCCATACACACAAAGGAGAAAGTTGGACAATCCAGGTCACAAATGGGGAGCTGACTGGCAGTCCCCTGGAATCACCTTTGCCTTCAGTCCCTATCATTGCTGGAGTCAGGTTGTAAAATCTAGCATGGACAAGAGGCTCATCTGTCAGCTGTGGCTCCCGGAGCAGTAGCCCGGCAGTAAGTGTCTCCAGGAGGAATGTGAACAATGTGGAACCACCCACATCTGGAGGCTCCCAGTCTCAATGGAGTAGTAGGGACAGAGTTACTGTTTGCACTGGGGATTGGGCACTATGCTGTCTTCTCTCACTCAGCTCATTACCCGTGGAAAGAATTTGGCAAACTTTTTTTTTTTTAAAGACAGGATCTTGCTCTGTCATCCAGGCTGGAATACAGTGGTGTGATCATAGCTCTCTGCAACCTCGAACTCCTGGGCTCACGATCCTCCCACCTCAGCCTTCCAAGTAGTGACGACTACAGGCGCATGCCACCACACTCAGCTAATTTTGCAAATTTTTGTAGAAACAAGGGTTCACTATGTTGTCCAGGCTGGTCCTGGTCTCGAACTCCTGGGCTGAAGCCATCCTTCGACCTTGGCCTCCCAAAGTGCTGGTATTACAGGTGTGAGCCACCGCACTTGGCAGACTTTATTTCTTAAAGATTGCCATGTTACTCAGCATCTTGGAGAACTCACAAATAAAGGTCCCTGAGTTTCAAGACAAGCCAGCCATTAAAATCTTTTGGGGGGATCTGGAGAAGATGAGTTAAATTGGAATGCATTTGAAAAAACTGATTTAGTTGGATTTATGGATCACAGTCATGAAAACGTAAAGATATCAACTTGTTTTGTAAATGTAATCTTTATTCCTTACTTTTTTGCCCCCACTGTTTGTTATTCCTACTTTATAATGAAATCCTCCTTGTGACTTGTTATGGGATTAACTGGGGAAAATGTTTTCCTTGTTCTCCATTTCCTTTAAGTTTGCAAGTACACTGCATTGCAAGTATGTGTGATACAGTAAAATGTTGCTAATTGTATCTGTGCTGATAACATGCCATTTGCTTTAGGTCTGTTTTCTACCCCCTCCCCTAACTATTCCTAGCCGGTGGTAGCACGCTTGTTACTTCCAAATATATGTGTGTGTGTTTGTGTGTGTGTGTGTGCCTGTGTGTATCAACAGTGTGTTCCTAAAATTAAAGAATGACATATATTTGGCCTCATTTACATACTAAATATGGGAGCATATAAATTAATTACAGAGTAAAATCAATTTTTCAAGGATTTTGATGTAATGGTTTTTATTTAAAATGTTCTTCCTTTCCTTTGGTAGAATTGTCTGCCAATTATTTTAAAGAAAAATGAAGATTTATTTTTTAAATGTGAAATGCAGTTTTTTTTCTTTTTTGAGACAGGGTCATGCTCTGTCACCCAGGCTGGAGTGCAGTGGCAGGATTACAACTCACTGCAGCCTTGACTTCCCGGGCTCAAGCAATCCTTCCAGTTCAGCCTCCCACGTAGTTGGAACCACAGGTGTATACCATCATGCCCAGCTAATTATTATTATTATTATTATTATTTGTAGAAACAGGGTCTCCCTATGTTGCCCAGGCTGGTCTCAAACTCCTGGGCTCAAGCCATCCTTCCATCTCAGCCTCTCAAAGTGCTGGGATTACAGGCATGAGCCACTGTGCCCAGCCTACAATTACGATTTACTTAAAATGTTTATTAATGTGAGAAGATGTTTCAGAATGAATCTGGTCTTTTTTCTCTGCAGTGGCCTCACTCTTAACTTTTCTTTCTTAGCCCTCTTGGGAAAGGAGCTTCCTGCTTCTCCCCTACTGTCACCCCTCTCACAGTACTTAATGGGAACCTGTAAACAACAACTCTGTGGCCCCGGGAAACAAGCACCTTACCTTGTAACAACGAAGACCTTTCAGGGGTCACATCCCACATTCTGGTCTTTTCCCCTCTGAACCTTATCATCAAATTTAACCTTTCATATGATAACTAACACTCGGACAGCATTTTATAGTTTTGAATCCACCGGCATTATCTCATTTGCCATCTCATCACAAAAACAGGAGGAGGTTAGGCAGTACAGGGACTTCCTGAGCCATCTTCAACACAAGTCAGCATTTCACAGGGCTCCTTCCCTACAGCTGCCCAGCCAAAGCAATTTAGTTATTGGCAGAAAGGAATAGAACTTCAGGGCAGGAATATGGACCAACAGTCAGGCAGTGATCTCCACCAGCCTTCCTCACAAAGGCTAAAGCAACTAACCCTTGGATGCTAATCTGCCATGTTGACTAAGGACTAAACCTTTTCTGGGAAGGACTCTGAGATTTCCAGTTTATCTTTTGTTATTTGTATAAATCCTGCCCGCAGGTCAAAATAACCTTGATGTTATCAAACCTCAATTGTCCTTCATATCACATCTGAATCATGCATACCCTTTCCCTATGTAAACCCTGGCTCCCTGGCTCTGGGGAGTCATGGGGCGGGGATCCACCATCTTGTCTCACCACCACCTGAGGCCCAAGACACAGATACAACTTCTGCTCCTAAGTCCCTATTAAATGTTTCTTCCTAAGAAAGAAGAAATTTTTTTTTTTTTTTTTTTGAGACGGATTCTAGCTCTGTCGCCCAGGCTGGAGTGCAGTGGCGCGATCTCCGCTCACTGCAAGCTCCGCCTCCCGGGTTTACGCCATTCTCCTGCCTCAGCCTCCCGAGTAGCTGGGACTACAGGCACCAGCCACCTCGCCCGGCTAGTTTTTTGTATTTTTTAGTAGAGACGGGGTTTCACCGTGTAGACCAGGATGGTCTCGATCTCCTGACCTCGTGATCCACCCGTCTCGGCCTCCCAAAGTGCTGGGATTACAGGCTTGAGCCACCGCGCCCGGCCAAGAAGAAATTTTTTTGTCAGCCTCTTTCTTTGCCTTCTGCTTTCTTGGACTTTGGGGGTAGGTTTGCATAGACCTGCCCACTGCAGAACTCACTCATGCTGCAAATGTGAGTATTAATAGGACGGAGTAAAGAGCTAGGTATACACTATGGGATTGTTTTATTGTGTTCTTTAGCAGGAAAATAAGAGTGTTTTTCTACATAAAGCCTCTATGGAAAAGATAAATTATAGCTGCTTTACTGAGTGATTACTACATGTCAGGTAGTCTCCTGCTTAGGAGAATACTTTGCAAGTATTTTTTATTCTACCTCCCAACAAATCCGTGAAGCAGATGGCATTATTTATTTCTTTTAGTTATCACTTTTAAAAAATGAGGTAATGGGGCCAGGCGCGGTGGCTCACGCCCGTAATCCCAGCACTTTGGGAGGCTGAGGCGGGCGGATCACAAGGTCAGGAGATCGAGACCACGGTGAAACCCCGTCTCTACTAGAGATACAAAAAATTAGCCGGGCGCGGTAGTGGGCGCCTGTCGTCCCAGCTAGTCAGGAGGCTGAGGCAGGAGAATGGCGTGAACCCGGGAGGCGAAGCTTGCAGTGAGCCAAGATGGTGCCACTGCACTCCAGCCTGGGGGACACAGCAAGACTCCGTCTCAAAAAAAAAAAAAAAAAATGAGGTAATGGCAGACACAAAGAAGTCCTTTGTCCTGAGTTCTAAAGCCAGATTTCAACCCAGTCTGACTGCAGAGAATATGTTCTCAAAAGCTAAATAACCTGCCTTATGGTAAAACTTACTTGAAACGTTAAACTAAATGAGAGCACTTAAAATTTTTTCCTAAATCTACTTTTAAAAAAATTGGATAACCAAGGGCTTTTACTGATAAGCTGAAGATTTTGTTTGCCAGTACTTGGGCTCCTGTAATTCAGAATGGCACTGGGTCTCTGAATAGCACAGAGCTAGACTCTGTGTTTTGTTTTGTTTTAAAAAGATAGGATCTTGCTCTGTCACCCAGGCTGGAGTGCAGTGCAGTGCCACACTCACAGCTTGCTGCAGACTCAAACTCCTAGGCTCAAACAATCCTCTTGCCTCAGTCTCCAGAGTGGCTGGGATCACAGGCACACGCTAATATGCCCAGCTTGCTTGCTTATTTATTTATTTATTTGAATTGAATTGAAGGTGGAGTCTCACTGTGTTGCCCAGGCTGGTCTCAAACTCCTGGCCTGAAGTGACCCCTGTACCTCAGCCTCCCAAAGTGCTGGGATTACAGATGTGAACCACAGTACCCGGTCTCTGCCTGCTTAATACTGGTAAAGAAGTTGAAGCCTTACTCGGGAGGCTGAGGCAGAAGGACCACTGGAGTCCAGGAGTTCGGGACCAGCCTGGGCAATATACTGAGACCCTGTCTCATTTGAAAAAAAAAGAAAAAAGTAGCAGCTTAACAACCAAGCACTGGTCAGTAGCCTCTGGTACAAGAATAACCAGAAAATTGACTCTTATTTTAGACCTGGAAAAAATATATATAGATAATTTAATGTTTTCATTTTATAGATGAAAAAACTGAAACTTGCAGCAGTTATGTGGCTTTACCAGGGTACATATCACTAACTAGTGGCGGGGCCAGAATTCAAGCCTGGCCTTTCTGACTGCATTCTCGCAGTTATACTAACTAAGCTGCCTCCAAATTTGTGAGAGGGAATTTTCCATTTCCTTTTCCAGTGTTTTAAAAAATGTCAAAAGCTGGCCGGGCACGGTGGCTCAAGCCTGTAATCCAAGCACTTTGGGAGGCCAAGACGGGCGGATCACGAGGTCAGGAGATCGAGACCATCCTGGCTAACACGGTGAAACCCCGTCTCTACTAAAACATACAAAAAACTAGCCGGGCGAGGTGGCGGGCACCTGTAGTCCCAGCTACTCGGGAGGCTGAGGCAGGAGAATGGCGTAAACCCGGGAGGCGGAGCTTGCAGTGAGCTGAGATCTGGCCACTGCACTCCAGCCTGGGCGATAGAGCGAGACTCTGTCTCAACAACAACAACAACAAAAAGTCAAAAGCTAACATTTATGTATTTTAGTACATTTGTCCGTTGTTTTGCCTTTTTTATAGACATTGGTAAATGAAAATGTGTTTGGATTTCCCAGGAGTACTTGAATTTCATGATTTTACATTTCCTACACAGGGGTCAAACTCAGCAGTTTAATTTTCATGGACTAAGAGCTTTCATCAAAGCCTTCACATTGACAAATAATTGGTTTTGGGAATAGGGGATAGAGATAATTCAGAAATATGATAAGCATTCATTCATTAATTCACACTGACATGTATTGCCTGCCTATTTTAGACACTGTGCTAGGTACAGGTCATACAAATGTAATTATGGCAAAGTTCTTCCCCTTGAGGAATTTTTTTTTCCTTTTTTCCCTATTAGCAAAGAATCTGATGTATTCTTTCTGGTCTTAAATTAGGTTAATATCTCCCAGCGTGTTGTAAGAGTACTACTTGTTGTATGCCACATGATTTTTGGGGTGATAACAGACAAGCACTTAAAAAAACAATGAGATATACTTCATTGTATGAAGATGTACTTATATAGTCATTTCAGTGTAGAAAAATGATAGTTCACAAATCCATATTTGTGGATGTTGTATCTTAGGACATGGCTGATCATGCTGTTGATCTGCTTTTTGCAGACTGTCTGAACTACATGCATGATGCACAGGCATGTTTTGTAAACCTTCTGCCATCACATTTTAAAAATATGATGATAACGGATTTTTGAAAGTACCGAAGAAATGGATTAATAGCATGGATTCTGCATGTACTGAATTTCTGTGTCAATCACTGCATCATTTAAAAGATACATCAAATTGTCACTTCTGAAAGTTGATAGTAATTTAGTATGTGAAGTATAATACATAACTTTATTATGCCAATCACAAACAGTTCCACTCTAAGGAACTTATATTTGGGTATACAGGTTAGAAATTGATTAGAGTTATTATTTGTATTGTTTTCTTTAAAATGTCTTGTTTCTAAAACAAAACATTGCTTTTTATTATAATTTTATGGTTACCTTAAGCTATGACAAATAATTACTTTTTTTTTTTTTTTTTTTTCCAGACAGGGTCTTGTTCTGTTGCTCGAGCTGGAGTGCAGTGGTGGCATAATCTTAGCTCACTGCAATCTCCGCCTCCCAGGCTCAGGTGATCCTCCTTTCTGAACCTTTCAAGAGCTGGGACCACAGGCATGAGCCACCATGCCCAACTAATTTTTGTATTTTTTGTAGAGACAGGGTTTCACCATGCTGCCTAGGCTGGTCTTGAACTCCTGGGCTCAAGAGATTTGCCCACTTGGGCCTCCCAAAGTGCTGGGACTACAGGCGTGAGCTACCGCACCCAGCCAAAAAAACCCTGATAATATGATTTTTAAAATAATAATAATTTTTTTAAAAAGCAAGAGAGGAGGAGGTAAATAGTAACAAAATCCCAGGCTTAATCTCCAGAGAGTTTGATTTGGTAGATTTGGGGCTAAGAAATCTGTATTTAAAAATCTTTTCATCATATAAAATTTGAAACTATAAAAAGACTTGTTAAAAAAATCCTCACATATCCCATTAGATTGAACAGTTATTAACATTTGCTTTATTAGCTACATCTATTTTTTTAGATATTTTAAAGCAAATACTAGACATCTTGATATTTCACATGAAATGCATGAGTTTGCCTCTTAATGCCATTTTGTTATATAACCGGATACCATAATCACACCTAACAAATTTGATAATAATTTTTTAGCATTCGAAATTTCCATGTCCCCAAAATGTCATCTTACAGTTGACTTGTTGGAATTCAGGTCCAAACAAGTTCCATGCATTCCCTTTAGTTATTGTGCAAGTGAGTTTTGTTTTTTAAAGAATTCCCCTTTTACCTGAAACTACCATTAACCAGTGCCTCAATCAGGCTGGCCCTCTAGGCTTCTAGAAGACAATTCAGATGTAGAAAGAAAGGGCCATGGACATTCTTCTTTCAATATATTTCCATGCTCTATGGATTTATCAGACCACATTCTTTTTGGAGATCTTAGAAAGACAGGATGGGTGTGAGATGGAGAGGGGTGAGATGGAGAGAACTGTAGATAGCCAGGAAACCATCCTTCTAAAGGAACTATGCATTTTCTGGGCCATCTTTCCCCAAAATGTTCTATAAAATATTTCTGAGATTAAGTTTTTCTTTTCAAGCAGCTCAAGTGGTACACCACACAGCATCTCCCTTTTGGAGGCTCATAATGCACATTGAATATACTGTATTAAAGACTCTTTGGAGTTCCACAAAGAAATTTTACTCAGTGTTTCCCAAATGTATTTGATTATGGAGTTGTGTTCCATCCCAAGCAGATCACCTTAATAAATATCTCTTGTGTATTAGTTCATTCTCACGCTGCTATAAGGATGTACCAAAGACTGGTTAATTTTAAAAGGAAAGAGGTTTAATTAACTCACAGTTCAGCATTGCTGGGGAGGCCTCAGGAAACTTAGAATCATGGCAGAAGGGGAAGCAAACACATCCTTTTTCACAGGGTGGCAGGAAGGAGAAGAATGAGAACCAAACAAAGGGGGATAAAACCATCAGATCTCGTGAGAACTCACTATCACAAGAATAGCATGAGGGAAACCACCTCTGTGATTCAATTTCCTCCTACCAGGTCCCTCCCTCCACACGTGGAGATTATGGGAACTACAATTCAAGATGAGATTTGGGTGGGGACACAGCCAAATCATATCACTTGGAGCATAGTTTGGGAAGAACATTGATCTATGCTAATATTATTACTGCTTTTCTTAGGGACACCAATCAGAATTTGTTGTGACAAAACACCAGGTAGTCACTTTTGCTAATTTTCCCTCTCACTCTTAGACCCTGTAGTGTTAACTAGTATTTTTATTCCCATTCAAAGGTAAGTGATATTAAATACACGATATGTGCCGAGTAAAATCTACCGCCAGTTAGGATTTCATTTAAAGCCCTAAAATTTGAAGACTTAAAAATCTTACTTGAGTGTTATTGGAGTTGTTAAAAATTCAAATAATCCCCAATTACCAGAATCTTTGTTGACAATGTTAAAGAGAAAAAGTGATTTCACAGCATATTACTCATATTTGCACCTCCCATTCCCTGTCCCTTTTACCACCTTCTCTACCTAAGCATGAACAATCCTTAGCTCCTTAGCTTGATTCTAGAAGGAACAGAACTAATGAAAGTAGACATTCTAAAGATAAAAGGTATTATTTTTTCCTCTTTTGATGACCATATAAACATTTTTAAAAAGTTGGAGTGTGAGACACATAAATCAAATGTTCCTAAAGGCAGAGATTAAGGAGGCATTCACTGTGGAATCTGCAAATGTGTGTGTTTGGGAGAATTCCTCCAAGTGCCCTGTAACTTCTTGTAAGTGCTCCATTCCTTCTATATATTGCTCTGGCTTCCACCATGCAGAGATACCAGGTGGTGGTGGGTGGCAATGACATCAGTAAAGATTCATCTTACCCAAGGAAGCACAACTATTACTCAAAAAATGTACCAGTTTAATTCTGGTACTTCTCAGTTTCTCACCTTGGGTAGCAAAACTGTCTCTGTGGATTTTCTCTGCACTATCTGGGCAAGTACTCAGAATGAGCAATCCTTTCTTAGTGGGAGAAAATCAAAATGCCTTTTCAATAAGCAGGAACCCCAATCCTCTACATTCCTCCTGAAACTGCCAATTTGACTCTTGGTCCTCAGGGTTTGAAGCATGACGGCACAGTGTGGAAATGAGTGGAAGCCTTGTACTACAAGATAACTGTTGGTTGTATAATTTAGGTGTAATAATTGCCCATTGTAAAATCCCATTGTTACATTTTCTCATTAGTTGACATTTATATGCGCCTTCCCCCTGCTCATTAAGGCTTATTTATTTATGTATTTTTTAGAGACAGGATCTCGTTTTGCACGTAGGCTGGAGTGCAGTGGTGCAGTCATGGCTGACTGCAGCCTTGAACTCCTGGGCTCAAGCAATCCTCCCACCTCAGCCTCCCAAGTAGCTGGGACTACAGGCGCATGCCACCATGCCTCGCTAATTTTTAAATTTTCTTCTGGAGACAGGGTCTTGCTTTTTTGCCCAGGCTGGTCTCAAACGCCTGGCCTCAAGCAGTTCCCTGATTTTGGCTTCCCAAAGTGCTGCCATTTCAGGCATGAGCCACTACACTCAGCCTAAAATATTTCTTCTTTGTTTTTTTAATTCTCAGTTGGCATAATGAAATAAAATCCAACTTGAAACTAGATGACATGGGCTTGAATCCCAGCTTCACTCACTATCTGTGTAACATTATGCAATTTGCCTACGCTCTGTTCCTGTGCTTCTTTACCTGTAAAGTGGTGATTATAGAACTATCTCAGGGATTATGAATTTAAAGATATTAAAAACATGAAAATGTCTACTTCATATCTAGTATATGGGCAGTTAACAAATGTTGGGTTCTTTGCTTTCCTCTCTTTTCCTCTGCATATATAACTTACCACCCAATCCCATCATTTTGAGAAGAAAATAAAGAATAAAGGCTTTCTTGATTTTGCTTGTTTTCTTTGAAATAATATCATAGGCCATGAGAGGCTTATCCTAAAGGAATCTACTTCAATATGCTGGAGCAGAGGAGGAGTTTGAGCTCAGGAGTTCAAGACCAGCCTAAGCAACATAGCAAGGCCCTGTGTCTCATTTGAAAAAAGAAAGCAACAGCAGCTTAACAGCCAGTAGCCTCTGGAAGAAGAATAATTAGAATTGACTCCTTGTTTTAGAGCTGGAAGGAAACATATAGATAATTTAATCCAATGTTCTCATTTTATAGATGAAAAAAAACCTGAGACTTGAAGCAATTATGTGGCTTTACCAGGTTACATATCATTAACTAGTAGCAACTGGCCAGCTGGCTGAAAGAAGACTGCTAGTCAGCACTGAGCCGGTGTGCCTGCCCACATGAAGTGCCAGATTTCTTTTTTATTTATTGTAATTATTTAACCAACACAAGAAACAGCAACTAAGCATCCTTTTCTGCTTCTACAGATATCAAAGGGCGTGTTTCAAATTGAAAAGTAGACTCTAGTCACCGTAGAATACTTACGTTCCCATTGAATGAGTATAATTAAAGAGACAGACAATAAGAAGTGTCGACAAGGATGTGGAACAGCTAGAACCCCTATACACTGCTGGTAGAAATGTAAAATATATTTTATTTTAGAAGACAATTTGGTAGTTTCTTAAAAAGTTAGACCTATAATATTACCTAGGAATTTTGCTCTTAGGAATTATGTTGCTTTTTTTTTTGAGACAGAGTCTCACTGTGTCACCCAGGCTGGAGTGGAGTGGCATGATCTTGGCTCACTGAAACCTCTGCCACCTGGGTTCAAGTGATTCTCATGCCTCAGCCACCCAAGTATGCCACCATACCCAGCTAATTCTTGTATTTTTAGTAGAGATGGCGTTTCACCACGTTGGCCAGGCTACTCTTGAACTCCTGGCCTCAAGTGATCTGTCCTCCTTGGCCTCGCAAAGTGCTGGGATTACAGGATTGCAGATATGAGCCATCACACCCAAGCCATTTAAATTTAAAATCTATAGAGACAGAAAGTATATTAATGGTTGACTGGGAATTGGAATGGGGATTGATTGAAAATAGGCATGAGAGTTACTTTGGGAATGTTGGAAATGTTCTCAAACTGGATTGTGGTGATCATTACACAACTCTAAAAGGGTACTAAAAAGTCATTAAATTATACATTTAAGGTGGATAAATTTTATAGTATGTCAATTACACCTCAAGTTGTTAAAGAATATTTATTGTTGGCCGGGCGCGGTGGCTCAAGCCTGTAATCCCAGCACTTTGGGAGGCTGAGATGGGCGGATCACGAGGTCAGGAGATCGAGACCATCCTGGCTAACACGGTGAAACCCCGTCTCTACTGGTAAAAATACAAAAAACTAGCCGGGCGAGGTGGCGGGCGCCTGTGGTCCCAGCTACTCGAGAGGCTGAGGCAGGAGAATGGCGTGAACCCGGGAGGCGGAGCTTGCAGTGAGCTGAGATCCGGCCACTGCACTCCAGACCGGGCGACAGAGCAAGACTCCGTCTCAGAAAAAAAAAAAAGAAAAAAAAAAAGAATATTTATTGTTATATAATTCATAAAATGATCTTCATATAAAAAGTAGCATCCAGAGACTGGAGAATATCATAGATTGTACTCTTAGAAATAGGCACATATCTACTTTTTAGCTCCAATACAGTCAGATCTCCATATGCATGGATTCTGCATCTGTGGATTCAACCAACTGCAGATGAAAAATATTTGGAAAAAAAATTGTATCTATACTGAACATGCAGACTTTTTTCCTTGTCATTGTTTCCTAAACAATGTAGTTTAAGAACTACTTACATAACATTTATGCTTTATTAAGTATTATGAATAATCTAGTGATGATTGAAAGTATATGAGGAAGATGTGTGTAGGTTACATGTAAATGCTATACCATTTTATATCAGGAACTTGAGCACCTGTGGATTTTGGTATCTGCAGTTGCGGGAGGGAGGGGAGAGCCTGGAACCAATACCCGGAGGATACAGAGGGATGACTATTCACTGTCCTGTGACTCTGGTGGTAAACAGCCCCAGTGCTCCAACTTTCTAATTGGGTAAGGCATGGAGCAGTGAGTGAAGGGGAGAGGCAGGTCGGGTAACAGCAGAACCAAAGATGGAGCACAGGGAGATAATCACAGGCCAGAAGCTGCTTCTGTTCTTGAGCATCAGGAATGGAAATGGAGTGTGCTTGCTTTGCTTGATCTTTTGACAACCAGCACCCAATATGTCCATCCTGCCATTTCCTCTCTTGGCTCAGCAGCCTGTCTCTGCCCAGTGCTCTCCCACTCCTGTTTTGTGTTGATTTCTAGTCTCCTCTGGGCTGTGCTGCTTCATCTCTTGGTCCCTCAGTCAGCTGTATACCAGGGTGTCCTCTCTGGCTAGACCTTCTTCTGACATGGCATAATCCCTATATGCAACATTTCAAGCCAAGGAAAACCTTGTCTTTCAATTATTACTTTTCAGTCACTTATAAAATGCCCTTCTAGTCTCATCCACAAACATACATAAGAAGTTGAGATTATCAATTTGCAATTTGTTATTGAAGAAAATAAGTGTGGTTTAGGATCTCAAATAATAGGGAAGTTTGGCTAGCACAGGGCTTGACATTTTAATCATGCTCCCGTTCAACTTCATCCAGTCACAGTACTTCAGAGTAAGATTGTAAAGAGGGAGAATGCACTATCTCATAAGATAAATATAATACATTTGTAATACTGGTGGTTGCTGTTCTAAAGGCATATAAAAAATAATCAGAAATTGTGTGAATCAACTAAATATCGGATCATTAGGCATATGGTACATTTTAAAAGTGAAAGTAGTTTTAAAACCTCCTTAAAACTGAAAATGCCCTCTCAGGCCTATCTGCCAGTGGAATAATTGGCATTAGAATTATATAGGTTTCTTTTTTTCCTGAAGCTTATCATACTTTACAAATTATAACTAATAATTATTGAGTACTTGTGATGTTCCAGACACCTTATTTAATCTTCACAATGACTCTGAAGTAGGTATAATAGTTATCTATTTTGTAGATAAGAAAAGACGTAAAGAGGTCTCTGTTCAAAGTGGCAGTTGATAAGTAGCACAACCAGGATTCAAGCCCAGGTCTTTCAGACTCCAAACCCAGTGTCCTCAATCCCTACTCCATGGGTCTAACTAGACCCATGAGTAATAGACTCAGGATAATAAATATTCTTCAAAAATAGTCACACTTAGTTAAATAGCAACTTCTGTTTATTGAGAGCCTGCTATATAGTAAGCACTGTATTTGGCATTTCACATTTATTATTGTTAACCATGATAACTTGACAAAGTAGGTGTTCTTATTCCTATTTACAGGAAAAAAGAGCAGAAAACAAACAAACAAACATAACTGGGACTAAGGGGAATTAGAAAATTCTGTCTGACTCAAAATCCATGTGCTTTCCCTCATGTTGTCATGCTCTTCATCAAACCTTGGAGTACCACCAAGAATTTGATGACTTTTCAGCTTCTTGAACAAATATTTATCTTCCCTATTTAATACCTAGCTGGAACCTAGGAAATGACAACCCCTCCAAAATAAGACATGGACCTTGTTCTTCTGGATCTCAAAATTCAGTAAGAGAAAAGGAGAATAGAATAGTTTGCTACGGATCATGGCCTCCGGCTCCATCCATGTCCCTGCAAAGGACATGATCTTGTTCCTTTTTATGGCTGCATAGTATTCTATGGTGTATATTTAACACCTTCATAGAAAATTCTTTGACTCTATTTCCAGGCCCACTAAACCACAGTTCTTACCTTACAATTGACATACACAATCTTCTTGCTTTCATTCATTTGTTCAATTTATTCAACATTTATTGGACGTCTAATACAACTATAGTAAACACAAGCCTTTACACTTAGATTGTTCATAGTCTAGTCGGGGGAGACAGACAGGTCAATAAAACTCCCCAACACATGGTGGAGTACTAAGTTCTAAAAAGAATTATTCGGACAGTAAATGCTAGGGAAATCTAGAGAGGGGCACAGTTAACATGAGCTGAGGAGAATAGGGAAAGCTTCCTCAAATGATGTGAGATCTAGGTAGACCAAGGTTTGGATAAGCAGAGAAGTGAGGGAAGAACATTCTACAAAGACTTCGAGGTTGGAATGAGCGTGTTGGATCAGGGAACAACGAGGACCTGGATAGAGTGATGGGGTTTGTGCTCGGGAGCAGAAAGATTTGAAGGCTATATCAATTTATCTTACAGCAGCTCACTGCGATACTAATGAAAATCAGTTCCAGTCAGGGTCTAGGGAAAAGTTATCCACGTACTGCTTCCTGCTTTGAGTAGAAATATGTCTGTTTTTTTCACCATCATTAACAACAACAAAAAGATAAGGGGAATCCCAAAAGGGCCATGGGACACACATAGGCTTAGAAATCTGAATTTATTCCTGGGTTCTGTTTTCAGTTTCACTCATCTATTTTCTGAAAATGCAACAGTAGAAATTATTGGACCTCTTCTGAATTAGTTTCTGCTAAGTAAGAAAAATATATAACCACCACCCCCTCCAACACCACTACCACCTCCAACACACACACATTTTCATCCCATTCTAAGTATGCAGATTGCTGGAAGTAATATGCCAAGTATTCAAAATGGAGATTTAGGTCATGAAGGTGTCCCCAAACTGCCCTGTTTCACTCCCTTCTGGCTTATACTATGCTGAAGACAGAGTGGGCAGTAAATTATGTTGTTTTAAAATTATGATAATTTCGCCACCTTTTAGCATAACGGGAAACAGTATTAACTGTGCAGTCTTCAAGTATGGTTTCTAGATACAATATAACTTTCATTATCATTACAATTTTTCTTCTACCTGGACAACTTGACATTTTCCCAAGGTGTTTAATTACACGGTTTTTAATTTGTACAAGATTGGGGTGAACAGTTATTTTAGTGAGTTTTAAGCCGGCAAGTTAGCCTTCCCGACACATTTTTCAGCTCTGGTTCGGACTTAAGAAAACTCATTTGGATTTGAGAAACCTCTCTCAGCTCTGGTTTGGACTTAAGAAAACTCATTTTACTAATTTGCTGAGCATAAAAAATTTGGTGCTGGTGTTTAGCTATCTCAGCTCTGCAGTTTAGAAGGGCAAGTGAAAAACATCCCTCTGAGCTTCAGGGGCTAGAATGAAGCCGCTCCAGGTGATACTCCTGTCTGCTCACTAAGCAGAGCCGTACAGAGGCCAT
The DNA here is from genome assembly GCF_009764315.1 of Trachypithecus francoisi. Lineage (NCBI taxonomy): Eukaryota > Metazoa > Chordata > Mammalia > Primates > Cercopithecidae > Trachypithecus > Trachypithecus francoisi. Next base: position 53,734,241 of record NW_022681468.1, read on the forward strand.
TTTATAAAAGATAGCAATGGGCTAGATATAGAAATTCCACAATGAGATCACACGCCCATACCAGGCACCCTACAAATTCATCTTGTTTTTAGGAAGTCAGCAATATTAAAAGCCAGGAAAAAAAGAAGGAGAAAGTTCAGAAATTGGAGAGTGCAATTTACCCTTTTAATATTTCACTCAGGATCGTCCAGACCCTTGGAATCTTCCTTTATCTAATTTTTGAATAGTATTTTTCACATGATGTTCCCAGTATGGGCTACACACAGTGTCTAAGCTAGGAAACACCAGAGTAAGTTTCAGATAAAATTCTTTGCAATTTTATTTATTTTTAACTTTTAAGTTCAGGGGTACATGTGCAGGATGTGAAGATTTGTTACATAGGTAAACATTTGTCAAGGGGGTTCATTTTGCAGATTTTTCCACCAACTAGGTATTAAGCCTAGTATCCATTAGTTATTTTTACTGATCCTCTCCCTCCTCCCATCCTCTGCCCTCTGGTAGGCCCCAGTGTGCTGTTCCCCTTTGTGTGTCCATGTGTTCTCATTATTTAGCTCCCACTTATAAGTGAGAATATGTGGTATTTGGTTTTCTGTTCCTGCATTAGTTTGCTAAGGATGATGGCCTCCAGATCCATCCATGTCCCTGCAAAGGACATAATCTTGTTCCTTTTTATGACTGCATAGTATTCCATGTATATGTACCACATTCACAGAAAATTCTTTGACTCTATTTCCAGGACCACTAAACCACAGTTCTTGCCTTATAATTGACATACAGCATCTTCTTGCTTTCATTCATCTGTTCAATTTATTCAACATGTATTGAATGTCTACTACAATTAGAGTAAACACAAGCTTTACACTCAGATTGTTCATAGCTTAGTGCGGGGAGACAGGCCAATAAAACTCACTAACACATGGTAGAGTGCTGTGATACCGATAGTGCTAATGGAACAAGGTGTGAATGGTGACAGGGGGCAGCAGTGGTTAGAAAGATCTTCCAGGAAACTGTGATATCTGGCAAAACTTTGAAGGATGATGAGGAGCCATCCAGGTTGAGATGTAAAGTGGCTTTCTACTTGGAGAAACAGCATGTCCAAACACAGAGAAGCATGAGAAAATCTGTGTCTTTTCAAAAATATGAAAGGTAACAGAGCTAGAAGACAGTTGAGTAATTTGCAGAATTACAGCTTTCAGAGTGACCAACCAGAGGTCTAGATTTCATAATCTAATCATTTGGATCTGTGGCATTCAGGATTCCATTTTAAAGGCCACTTCTTTGATTAGCAGTCAGGAAAAATAATGACAGGCTGGTTCAAAATGCATAACTCATTGAGGCAGAGATTCTCCAATGTGATAATCTCATTTCATTTCTTAACATATGATCAAGAATTCCACCAAGATTATTTTTATTTTGTTTTGTTTTAACAACCACCTATTCCTTTCTCACATTCCATATACCTAAGGTGTTGCTCTAACGTATGTGCAGAAGCCAGTTGATTTTAAAATTCGATCTCTTATTTTTTTGAGGAGCAAGTATTATTTGTTTTTATTGTACATCCAAGAAAACGGAGGATCTTATGACAAATAACAAAGCCACGACTGCGTGGTGGCACAAGCCTGTAATCCCTTGAGCCTAGGAGTTCGAGACCAGTCTGGGAAACATGGCAAGACCCCATCTCTACAAAAAATTTTCAAAAAGTTAGCCGAGCATGATGATGCGTGCCTGTAGTCCCAGTGACTTAGGAGTCCCCGCTGAGGTGGGACGATCACTTGAGCCCTGAAGATTGAAGCTGCAGTGAGCTGAGACTGTGCCACTGCACTCTAGCCCGGGTGACAGAGTGAGACCCTGTCTTAAAAAACAAAAACAACAAAGCCACACAATGAGTCAGTGCGGAGAAATAATTAGATTGAAGGACTCCCAAAAGCTTGGTTTGGGGTGAATCTTTAGGAGACTATGAATAAGAGTAAATGCTCTGGAATCTGACTTGAGCAGCCACTCTGTATGTGAGTTGGGGGCTGGTTAAGGATTGACTCCGAGTGAAGCTCTAGGGCAGGAAATAACTCTACCCATTGGTACTATGAATGAACTTGAAGCTCACAAACATACAATGAACCTTTTTCTTCTTTAGTTCCTCCTATAACCAAGGACTAGGGAATCAGGACTGCTTCTGCCCCATTTCTTTTATCTATGACCCTCAGCTCCTTCTCTAGAGCTACCTTTAGTGACCATTTTATTCTAATTTCATTGGTATAAATGTAGTGAGGGTGAGAAATAGCCTGATTTGCACCCTGTTGGTGCAAATTCCTACTTCTCTCTCCAGACTGCCCCACCCAAGCAGATGCCCTTAACACAAGGTGTGAATGAAGCCTGAAACTTACACAATTTGGGTGGAGTTGAGGGAGTGGGGAGGGGGATGCTCTTTAAGAAAAAGAATAAAAAATTATATATGCAAAATTACATATAAATTGAATAATTATTTAGAGCAAGGAAAGAAATCACAACAGGTTGCTGAAGGCTTGGAAATTTGGGACTCCTAAAATATCTTTACAAGACGTGCTTACATAGAAACACTTCCTTATTGTAATCTGGCTTTTGTTTTGCACAGACAACATTCTACAAGTCCTAGCCACTCCCAGCACTCACAGGGATCTGTGCAAGTAAAGAACCTGAAGCTTAGACTCCATCAGCTTCCTCCTTCAACCAGAGGTGGTATCACTGATTAAGGCTGCAGGAAGATGGCTTGGATAAAAGTCCTGGTTTGCCAGAACAGTCTTGGGTTATGCCTGTTGCTCTTGTCTACATTTTAATAATTCCCTTTCTAAAAACAGTGTTTGTTTGCACAATAAATGATGTGGTCCCCTATTTATGTTGGTCCCCTCTGTGACCACACAAGCTGGGGCCAGACGAGGAGTTTCAGTTATAATTTTAGTACCCTCACTGGCTTTCTGCCCCAGCTGGGTCTGATAGAATCTATTTCTCAATCTTAAAGTAGGGGTAATCATATTGACCTACTTACAGTGGGTTGCAAGAATGTTCTGTTCTGCTGTGCTTTTCTGTCTTCTTTAAAGGTATTGTGTTGGTATCATATAAATTAGACTTTTTAAAAAACCAGTCATTGGTGTGTACAGCGCCTGTCATTTAGAGAGGCAAGAATCTGTAAGTAATACCATCTAATCCAGTAAATGTAGTCCTCTCTGTTATGCTTTCATGAAGATCCACCCATCTTCTTGAACAACCTACAGGGTGGAACAGCAGGACATTCAGGCCTAGTTAAAAAGATCTTCTGGCTACCTGTCCTTGGGTTGCTGATTGCATCTGAATGTGATGGTGGAGCTAAGGAAGTGTATCTGGGCAACAACTTGCCCTTGGTGGACACACTGTGTCAGTTCATCACTATAAGAGAAAGGCAGAAAAGCTAAGCAGAAAAGCTCCACCCCGTGAGAAGCTGGTTTGCATGGCTGGACCGGTGAGGATGTCAAGACATCTCTATTGTGGGTTGACTGCTGGATCCAACTCCACCACTTCTGAGCCTTTGAGTTATAACATCAAGCACAAACAACCAGGCTTATTTTCTCTGCCAAAGTCACATGCAATGTCGAGTTCATCATAAAAAAATTAAAATTTAAAAGGCAGCTTCCTCTGAATGCTGCTTTGGGCACATAAACAGTGGCGTGGTTAAATGCCACTCTGTGTTTAAGGTAATTATACATCAGTCCTGGAATGTGGTGATGTGAAAGCCCCACTGCAGCAAACAAAGTTGATTCTATCAGCAAACTCTGGCAAATCAGCTGGCCTGGATGCTTCTCCCTGAATTCACTACTTCCTACATGAGAACGGTCTCTGGGAACATCAGAACTTGAAGACAAGTGTGGTGCACTGCCTGGCACTCTAAGGCTGGTGCCAGCTTGCAACCAATGATATGTCTGCAGCATGGCTTGGGGACCTTGGCCCATAGCAGCTTGCAGTGAGAGAGCCCTTGGAAACAGCCGAGGCCCATAGGAGTGTCAGTGGTTTGGGTCTGTGCATTGCCATGTCTTACCAGGTCCTGCCGGGGCTGGACTGCCACTGCTCACCAAGCCAAAGACATCCATCCAGAGAAAGGCTGGTGGAGTGGGCAAGACTTCTTGGGAAAGGTGACGTTCCTAGGGGTCAAGAGATGGTAGTTTTTGGCTGCTAGCTCTAGAAGCACTGTGGTAATGGGCCCAAGAAAACGTCTGACTGGTATAGTCTAACTTTGTTCTACATAAAAGGACACAGGGGCCCATTTATCCTTTTCCACTTTGGAATCATACCTTTCTCGGTGAGGACTCAGTCATCACCCCTCTGTCCTTCATTCTGGTGCCCAATCCCCAACCATGCACCACATCAGTGGAATTTTCCTTGTGGTTCTGGGGAATCTTTTCCCTTCATCCCTACAGAACTTCCTTCATGAGTTACTGCTGGCAGCTGTATTTGTGCTAATTAGCTGCCCTTGATGGATTTATTTCATCCAGTTATAAATTCTAGAGGAGACATTCCCAGGCCAATTTTAAAGTAGAATTCACAGACCAAGCTAAGTGGAAATCAGGTTGGGATGACCTCCACAGAGCAAGTCAAGCCCATTCTCATGGCACTTAAGCACAGCATTTCCCAGGGTGGCGAGTCAAAGTAGTAGAAGGACAGACCTGGAAGAAATCTCATGTAGACCTTTAGTTTAGTCACCTCATTTTACAAACAAGGCACTTGGGGTTTATAAAGGTGAATTAACTTGTCCTATCTCACACCTATTTGCTGGTCACCTCTGAAAGTAAAAAGGTATGGGTGGCTCTGTAGACTACAGGGGAATTACCCGGTTGCCTTCTGCGACACCTTGAACACAGCTGTCATAAGGAAGGGCCTTGTCTGTTATTCTCAAGTTCATTTTTCTTTTCAACTTCTCACTTTTTTTTTTCCTCATGGAGTAATATTATACCCCTAAAGAAAACACATGGAATCCAGCTGTTGAGATATTTCAGATATTCCAAAGGCATACAAAGTAGCTGCCCTCATTTTGGTAGGTACCATGGACCAGCTGCTAGAAGGCACAAAACTCCCTGAACATCAGGATGGAGCTGGTCCTAGGTTCCAGTCATACACTGTCCACTAGCAAAAAGCCTTTATGTTCTTAGTGTGGAGTAGTCTACGGTTTCTTATGTGTCTGGTACTTTCAGAGTCATCGGGGAAGGTTCTGTGAGGTGGTGACGTAGGAAGGTTTGTTTTAGGTATTTGGGAAGAAATCTTTTTGGTCATATTTATGACAGTTCTTCCAAAGGGTAACTATTTGTTTACGTGCTGACCTCGGATCCGTTAGAGGTGAAAGCCAAGACCTTTCTTCTTCTTTTCCCTTCCTCTTTTTTTTCCCTTTATCCTCCTCCTCTTCCATACCTTAAAGCCCAGCTATGCTATTTAACTTAATAAACAGACACCCACAGAAGTCTTTGTGTAAGTGATACTGTACCCATTGGGCACTTGTTGAACTCTGGCCTCCTGCACATGTATTAAAAATAAGTGTTTCTTCATATTGTTCAGCTTCTGTATAGACTATGTATATCCATGTTTTCATGTAAATACAAGAAGACTTGCGCTTGACTGAATCAAGACCAGGACGTTTTTGTATAAAACTTCTGTCATGAAAAACTTCTGTTATGTGCAGAGCAGTAATTTGAAATACTGCCAAAAACACAATTGAGGGAATTCTAAATCACCCAATGATTGATTATACTTTTTGTCTTACAACAAATTATTTGAAATTCTTTAAACGTATGGAAACCAAGAATCATCTGAACTTCTTTATTATTACATCTATAATATATGTAATTATATATTATATATGAAATATATATAATAATATATATTCACCATCAGATGAAACTGTCAATTCTTCATAGAAATACATTTATAATTGTACTATAATAATGTACTGAATGCAAGGGATTAAAATAATTTCTATTTCAACTGAATGATTCTGAAAGCAAATCACAAGTAATCATTTTCGCACCCAAACCTGTTTCTCCTATAGATTCCTCATTTTAGCCAGGGGCTACTCCATCTACCCAACAACTGAGCCTGGAAAACTGGGAGTCACTGTGGATACGTCTCAGCCCTCAGCCTTCACATTCAACGTATCACCAAGTCCTGTTATTTCACTTCAAAAATATATTTTGACTCTGCCTATTTCCCTCCTGTCTCCATTTACTCCAGGCTTCCCAAGCCACCATCATTTCTTTGCTGGACCACTCATCAGTAGTCTCACAACAGGTCTCGCTCCTGCCATACTTGTTTCTTTCCAGTCTGTTCTGCTCAAAGCAACCAGAATGACCTTTTAAATCATATGAGCAAGCTGTACTCTTGTCTCCAACTTCCTTCACATAATTCTAGATCTCTTGCAGCTTTTCCGTTGGCTCCCTATACTCTAGTTGCCTTAGACTTCTTTTGGTGTTGAAAATGATCTGAAACATTTCCTTCCTCTCCCTCCTCTGAACCCTGCCCTAGACACTGACCAGTTTCTTTTTGTCCTCGGGTCTTAACAAAATGTCAATCCTCAGAAAAGCAAGTAATGCAGTGTACCCAGAGAATGTAATTGTTATTCTCACAGATAACACCTGGTTCTTCTCTTTCAAAACCCTCACCACAATCTGCATTAGTATATATGATATATAATTCCATATATATAATGCCTAACTTCACTCATAGACTATAAGCTCCCTGAGGGCAGATATCACATATGTGCTGGCTCAGTGCAGGCATATAATAAATTTTCATTAAATACTTGTGAGTAAATGGGTCATTATTGCCATGCATTTGTATATTGCATGTTTTATTTTAAAGTGCATGAGTGTTCTAATACCCCTAAATTCATGCACATATTGACCAGATGATTTTATCCCCCTTCTACAGACAGTGAAACAGGTTTAAAGAAGAAAAATAAGTTAGGAAAGGTGGTTTAAGGTCCTTGAGTTCAGAGCTGCCTAATTCATAGAAAATAATAATAATTATAATGATTAAAATTTATTGTTCTCTTATTATATGCCAAGAGTGTTACAATAACATTAACTCATTTAATCCCTTCAACAACCCTACGAGGTAGGTAGCATTATAACCATCCTTTTCTTACAGATAAGGAAAATGGAGGTACAAACTAGTTAGGTAACTCGCCCAAGGTCTCAAATATATATGCACAGCAATATATCATATTAAATATATGTTGCATAATAGGCCCACATTCATGTTCATTATCTCACTGACAAGCAATTCTAACATACTGAGCTTTTCTCAACCAGGTTTTCCATTATGAGCAACACTGCATCTGGAAGAATGATTTCTGGTTCCTCTTGGTCATCATTCCCTGTCTTCCCTGTACCTCTCCAGCCCTTTTGCTCTCTCTGCCTTCTCTCTTACCTTTTCTTCTCTTCCCCCTACTCCCTGCTGTTCAGTAGTAAAATCTCTGACAGAGCTACTTTTTTGCCAGGCTATCATATACAAGGTCAGTGTTCCCACATTCCAAAGGTAGGTAAAAATATGTGTGGAGAGCAGGGAATTCTGCCAGAACAATGACTCACTGTGTTACATGCAAAACGGTTCAATAATAGGTCACTGCCTTAGCAAGAGCAACACTGCCTGTCCCTATGGAAAACAAGTGGACTACCACACGGCACTCCTGGTGCTTTACAGAAGCTTCGTATGACAATTGGGAAAGCCATACCCATCATAAACCACATACTGGCTTTTTGTTTCTTGGGCATATGAGGTGAGTTTCAAAAAGGGGAGTGTATAAAATGCAGTTCTTGACATGTAATGTCACACATATTCATAGTAAGCATGCACACAAAGTCACCTCCAGGTTACTCAGCTAATTATATAGGTGGTAGAATATCTGGCTCCTTTGCTTCTCCAAGTGGCTTGTTTACTTGTTTGTTTTTTGGCTCATATTCCTGTTCATTAGAACTTCCATTAGCGGAAATATAGGATTATGGTGGAACTGGATGGGCTGCTTCCTGTCTTGTTTTTCTCCAGGCGCAGCCTAGAATGCCTAAAAGTGACTGGAACCTTCTCTCATGCCTCAGTTCCCTTGAGCCTGTGTTCTTCACCACCCCAGCCCAGTAAACCTTAGGATCAGCCCCACAACCAGCTTCCTTCACCAGCATAACAGTGCTGCTGAGGAGGAAAACAGGAGCAGCCCTTGCAGATTGGGACTCTCAGACATTTATGATCTTCAGACTCACCTGATCTTGAAGACAGCCTCACAGCTATGTGGCTTATCCTCAGCTCCCTTTACCATTCCCCTCCACAACTGTCCCAAACCCTTCAATCTAGTCTAAGCCAGTAGTTCTCAACCTGGGCAACCCATTACAGTCACTCCAGGGTCTGTTAAAAATCCCAGTGCCTAGGCTGCATTTTAGAACACTTAAATTGTATTCACTGGCACTGGATCCAAGCATCAGTACTTTTTAAAAGCTCCCTAGATAACCCCGGTAAGTGTACAGCCGAGGATTAGAGCCATTACTTGAAGCTAATGACATCACCTCCCACTTCATCAGAAAATGGAAGGCTGTAAAGTACAGACATCTCAACTTCCTATCCTCTCATCCGCCTTTCTACATCCAACCTCAACCTGCTGTCCTTCCCTCAGTCTTAGCAGTTGGTATGTCCCTCTTTCTATTTCAGGATAACACTTCAAACTATGGCCTTTATACCCATATCTTCCACGATCTTCCAGGACTTGCTTTTATCTCTAATCTCTTCCTTTCAACTGCATCTTTCCTTTCAGATTATAAGCAAGCTTAAGTCTCCTGAATCTTTAGAAAGGTATCTTTGGAACTCGTCACCTCTACCTGTGTCTCTAGTTCCACATGTAACTACTTCCCACTTCATTCTTTGTACTCTGGTTATATTCTCCCTGGAATACTATGCCTTCTTAGCTGAACTAATCTTTTATAACTTGACTCAGTTGCTACATCCTCCATGAAATGTTTCTAGAATTCACTGGGTGGATCATGACCCTTCTGTACATTATTTTCAAGTGAGGTTCTTCCTTTGATTTTCCGCTCCTTTCCTTTCAAACATCAGCTCCTTGAGGGCAGGAACCATGTCATTTTCACCTTTGTTACAGCAGTACCTGGCTCACCATATGCTTGTCGAAGTGAATGTAAAACAATTTTCCACCTAGCTTCTTGGGCAGGATGATGTGGTCTAACTGGCTGTAAGTGATTTTCATTTCTGCAGGCCCCTGTGCTTTTATTTCCATGGATAACTGCTATAGAAGTTACCTGGGGCAATTCTTGGGACATTATTTGGGATTTTATATTATGCCACAGAATAATATCATGTTTACTTGCTTAGGATGAATTTATAAACAAGTCTAATATATGAATCTTCTCATTAGCATCTCCATATTTCTAAGGCCATTGCTCTGACAATAATGATTAGTAATAGTCAGAAGAAATAAGAATCAACAATGTGGCTTGTCTCTTACATACAGTTTTAGAAATGAAAATTCATATCCTAACACAGTCTGCTTTATTTTAGAATCCACCACCATTTCTTTGCAGCTGGGCAGTGCTGACCTACCTCTGCAGAGCAGCTAGAACAGGCTGGGCCACTACACTGAGCTTTTAGTGGCAGCAGCTGCTAAAAGTTTTCGTTTCCTTTTATTTTCCTCTTAAACTCTCCTTTAAAAGTACAGTACAGGTTACTCCTCAGTCATGTTCTAAGTGCTTCTATAGAGTAGTCAAATCCCTACTCTGCCTGATTAATTAACTGAGTAAATCTAAGAGACTCCTCAACCTTATGGCCTCTCTTTCTGCCAAGTTTTGTAAAACTCATAGACTGCATGTATTCATAAGCACAAGAAAACACCTGTGAGCAATTAACCACAGACCCTTGATTTAGAGGCATTGGAAATATGCTGATGGTCTTTAGATTGTTGTCACAGGTCTATAATTACGTGAGACCACAACCAAATCATCCCAGCAGTCCAATTACAGGAAGGGTCATTCTTTCAACTACAACATGGTGCTGCTTCTAAAAATAATTCCGCCTGAGATCCAGAAAAAAGCATTCTTTAAGAGGGTGCTGCTTTAAAGGAATCATACATGGGAGTTCGAAGGTGGTAGTGCCTCAGGACATTTATCTGAAATGTGTATATAACCAATACATGGGGAAAAGAGACCACAAAAACCAATTAAAAAGTCACTGAATTGAAAATCCTGTTTAAAATTATCTACCCAGAAAATATTGCATATAACTCTCTGTTTCTGTTTAGCCTAGAAACAATAACCACAGAGTTAATAAACCAAATCTGCAACCAATAGTGTGACCGGTGAAAATGTAAGAATCTATCTTTTAGAGTAGACAGTCCACTGTAGAATTATGAAACAAAAAGAAAATCTTTTTTTTTTGTAAGATTGAATTCTCATTCTACAGTGTACGTTACCCTGTATTCTATGTGACTAGAATATTTAAGCCTTGCAACATTGAAGAAAAGTCACCTATTTCCAGAATCAGGCAACAAAACAAAACAAACCAAAAAAACAAAAAACAACCAACCCAAAGTTTCTAGAAAAAAAGAGTTCTTAACCAAGCACAGATGTGCTTCATGAGGTATGAGAATCCCCAGAATTCTTGAACATTTTGTGTGCATGTGTATTTTTTCCGGGCAGAAGAGTGGGAAGTGCCTGTAGCTGCACTGTCCTATGTAATGGTCACTATTGCATGTGGCTATTGAGTGTTTGATATGTGGTAGCTTCAATTGAGGTGTGCAGTACATGTGATATTCACACTGGATTTTGAGCTATAGTGATAAAAAGTATATAAAATATCTCATTAATAATTATTGTATTGATTAATATTGAAATAATATTTGTATCTGGCTAAAATAAAATATATTAATATTAATTTCATCTACATATTTTTACTTTAAAAAATATGGCTACTAAAAAACTAAAATTACATATGTAGCTCACATTATATTTCTATTGGATGGTACTGGGTCTACGGCTTCCATCAGTTTTTCAAAGGGCCCTTTTTCTTAGAGCAAAGAGGGACTTGTTAAGATGTGAATGCTCATCTTTCAGGCTGTATATGCTGTCTCAGTGGGCCTTGAATCAAGCCCAGTGCCGGGGAGCTGTGATGCTGGCAAAACTGTCCTTGGATTACATTTGGAGTTGTGCTGCCTTGGAAACCTCTAACATTGCTGGTGTTTTCAGATACACATGGACCCATTCATTACTTTACCACTCACACAGACTCCATAATATCTCTCCCTCCTGACTTAGAAGTACACATATCCCCAAATCTGCTCACTCTGTCTTCTTGGATTCTTCACCTACAAATTGAACATATTAGCACCTCTTATCCCAATACTGCTCCATCTCTTGCATTTTCTATCTGGGTCACAGGCATCTTTGAATTACTCCTCTCCTTATTCCCTCACCACACCCACACATGCAAACAATCATTAAGACCCATCAGTCTCTTGAATATACCTGTTTGTGTTTCTTTGTCACCACTGCCTAGATTATTGTCTTAACCTCCCAACTTGCCTCTCTTTCTCCACATTATCTTTCTCACAGCTGTTACAGTTCATTTTAAAATCATGAATCTGATTATATTACTCTCTGGTTCAAAGATTAAATTAGAAACTCCTCATTTTGGCCAAAAAGTCCTCCATAAACTGTCTCAATTCTGGTTTCGTCTCCACTCTCCTTCCCATATACATTCCAGCCACACCATGGTTTTCTTTCATGCCTCCAAGCCATTGCACCTGTGTGTCCCTTTGCCTGAATTCCTTTTCCTCTCCTTTGCTTTCAAACCCCACATTATCACTAGCTCAACTACAGCTACTTTTGGACTCTCACAGCACTCTATCCCCATTATGGCACATATCTATCATGTTATATTGAATTTATTTGACTGTGACTTTTGGTCCTTGCTGCCTAGTGCTGAGCACTGGTAGGAGTTTATTTAATATCCAGAGAAATTCCAAGTAGTCTTGTTTGTGCAGATCTTTCAAAAGTACAGTTCTCCAACTTTATAAGTTAGAAACTAAAGGCTCCTTAGAGGTCTTCTAATCTGCCTTCTCATTCCATGATGAGCAGATTGAGACCTACAGAGGTTGAGTCATCACATAGTGAGTGCCTGCTATCTCATTTCATCTTCATAATGACCTTTGAAGTAGGCATTTCTACTAATACCCATTTTACAGAAGTGAAAAATGAGGCCTCAGTGAATGTAAGCAATTTAGGCTCAAGGTCATGTGGCTGGTTACCTGGCAAGACAAAATTAGAATTCAGGTCTTCTTATAGTTGGCCTAGGCATCTTTCCCTTGTCTCATATTGCTTTATATTTATAATTTGCAGCATTCCCTGAGTTATTCAACAGAAGCAACGATGATGTATTGTATACAAATAGATGGAGTGTTTCCATGGAAAGAACCATATTATGATAATGAGCCTGGTTTTATCCTTTGCTCTGTGAATTACTAGTTACTCTAGTCTCATCTAGAGTTGACTAAATGGAGAGATTTAAATTACCTGTATTTATTGTTAATATAAAATAAGGATGGATGTAAACATAAAATTAGATATATGAAAGGATTAAGTGCACTATATTATTTCAACTTGCAGATGTTTAGGCATTTCTTCTGAAAATACTTTGTTATGAAAATAATTGGTGTTCATTATGGAATAATAGAAAACTATAAAAATAAATAGAAGAAAAAGATCACCTCAAGATTACTATTAACATGTGATATAATTCTTCCCAGTTTTCTCTATGCAGTTTTTGTTTGACATATTTGTGATCATAAGACATTTTTCTGCCACTGTTTTTCTTTTCATTTTACATCATGACATAAGCATTCAACCATCATTAGCATAACGTTTCATGGCTACATAATAGTCCATCAGCTACTCACGGCATAATGCTTGGAGTTGTTTGATAAAGTGACATATAAAGGCACGAAATCCAGCAAGTTGGTAGTATGACAGTATTAACAGCTCAAAAGGACCTTAGAGATCTCTAGTCCTGTGCTTATCCAAGTGTGGGCCCCAGACTAATAGCATGTGTATCACCTGGAAGCTTGTTAGAAATGCAGACTCTTGTGCACTACCCTAGTCCTACTGAATTCAAATCTGTGTCTTAGTAAGATCCTTGGGTGATTTGTGGACACAGTAAAGTCTAAGAGGAAATGAGAAAAAACAGTGATTCTCAATCTTGACTGTACTGTAGGAAGATCTTCAAAATTTTAATGTCCAGGTTACACCCCAGACTAAATAAATCAGAATCTCTAGAGGTGGGATCCATGCATCACTCTTTTTTAAAGCAGCCCTGGTTATTTCAATGTGTTCAAGAGCCATAAAAGAAGGAACAGAATCCCTACCTCAAACTGATTAGATGATGCTTATACAGCCACTCTCCTTAGTGCCAGAATTCTTTCTACTAGGAAGAACTCTGAATTTCTATGGGAAGTTCTGGTAAAATAAGACCCTACAATACTTCTAAGGAAATTTAAGTTAAGAAATTTCTTTATATTTCCCATTTGTGTTTTCCTTTCTGCTCCTCCTCTCCATTTTTCCTCTCTCCAAAGAGATTCCTGGCTTGACACTCTCTGGAGATCCTGCTTGGAGACCACAAAGCCTGGTTTTCCTGTATCGCAGAGCCAAGAAGCAATAGAAAGATTACTCGATTTCTTCTCAATAATTATATTTGTTCTGGCACATTCTCCTGCTTGCAAGACCCACATCCAATTTCTCTTATGCCTGTATTTAAGCAGTCAGGGGATTTGGAAACTGCTTCTGTCTACACAATGGCACAACCATAGGTTGAAAGAAAAGTCAAAGTCATAGCCATCAGTTGCTTTTCTGATTTTCTTTTCCATCAATTGACCACTGAAAAAACAAACACCCGAGTCAACTTGGAATGCTTTCAAGTCCTGCAGAATGTTTAACGATTTCTAATCCTGGGACCTGGGGAAAATACACTTTTTTAAAACTGAGAGTTACAGTATTATTTCCCTTTTCTACACAAAATAGGACCATACCACATAATCTGAATATTTTGACTTACGCAGAGAATTTTATGATGGAGCCCTAAGAATCTGGCATTAGACTTATCAATTAAAAGTAATTTTTAAAATTATTTAACCTTTAATCTCAGTTGTAGGAATGTTAGGAGTCCTGGTTCTAATCTCCTCCCATTTTTAACCCCTTCAATTTTTCCTTTGGTTTCTAATAATTGTTTTTATTTAAAATATATTTTAAACATTTTATTCTAAGTAGAATAAAAAAAAAACAGATGTTTAGCTAATAATGACCAACCAAATACAAGCATTTATCTCTTTTTCTGTTTGACAGTCACCAAAGATTGCAGTTTTTTTTTTTAAAAGGAATAAAAAGTAGGATGGGAGTTATCGGCTTGTGACAGATTTGAGAATTTCTAGAAGATAGGAGTGGTTGGAGGAATGATGACCTGTAGAAAGGAGGCTGTGCTGTTTATTTACTGACCTCCTTCTCCCATGGGTCTATAGGTCGAGGGCTGCCCTGGGACTGAGCCTGTGCCTAGGTCAAGAGAGGTAGGATTGCCAGCTGAAGGACAAGTCAGTGCTTGTACAGGACTGTCCACCACAACTGCAGATGAAACTAGAGGCGGACTGCAGGCACGTGATGCTCGCACCAGCGTTGACTCTATAGCCACATACAGCCGGATGCGGAAGAGCTCAATCCTCTATCTGAACATGACATTCCGGCTTAAAAACTTTCAGTGCTTTCTCTGCCGACTGAGCAGGGTAGAGGAATGGGCTTCAGACTCTTCAGGCCCTGAAACTTTGTGTGTATGTGCATATTTTGGATGGAAAGATCCATAATGTTCATCACATTTTCAAAAGAGTACATGTTAAGTGTTTAAGAACCACAAACACAAAACCCTAATCCTTAACATGACAGGTGAGGCCCTACACAGTCCAGACTAACCAACCTCTCTTGAGCCGCATCTCCTGCCAGTCGGCTCTCCCCCATCTCCCCCTACTCAGTGAACATTAAATTCCAGCCACAGAACTTCTCATCCCATCTCAAACATGCTGTAAGCTCTTTAATCTCTCTCTGATTGAACACATGCCTTTCTCTCTGCCAGGAATGTTGCTCCTCCTTTGCCACTTCCTCTGTCCCTTCTCTGCCTGGTGAATTTGCTTTTATCCTTTAAGACTCAGCAATAACATCACCTCTGTGGCCCCCTCCCTCCTTCCCGGTGGTTCTCCTCAACCATTTCCTGAGCAATCCATACACCAATGTCTGTGGAATTCACCCTTTGGTATAGACATTGTTTGCTCATATACTGCTCTATTCCACTTGTCTGTGAATTCTTGAAAGCATAGACCATGCCCCTCACCACTCCAAACCATAACTTGGAACATAACAGACAATAATAATATTGATGCAACCAGTGAGGAATGAATTACTCCATTTATTAGCTTGGCCAATTGTCTCTTGGATCTTACAGAGAACCTGACCCTGGGAGACTGGGATATTCATAACTAGGTTTCCTGTTCAGGTTGTTAGAATCTGTCCTGGTTTAAATGTACAGTTCTGGTTCCTATACATCTTTTAAGAACCACTATGAAAAAAGAATAATCAGAGAACAAGAAAGGATACTTGCAATTAAAAATGTAACTGATGACATAAAGAATTTAATAGGAAGGTTGGAAGATACAGTTAGAAAAAATCTCCCAGAAAGTAGAGAAGCCGCCCCCCAAGGCTGGTGCGCATGCCTTCCTTGTAACATGTAGGACATTCCTTCTCACCAGTACATTTATTTGTCACCCTGCATTGTAGTAGCCATTTTATGGATCCCTAATTCCCAATACATAGGCTGGGCTTCCTTGGAGCAGGGACTGTCTCTTCCTCCCCATCACTTATCCTGTGTACTAACGTACATGTGTATTGAAAGAATGAATGACAAATGTGTATGAAGGAGTGAAGGCAAACTTCAGTTGGGCTGGGGGTTGAGAGGAAGCTTTGCTGAGGTTGGAGGAAAAGGTGAATGAGGGTAAATCCCTGGAGAACACAAGGAAAAGGTGAATGAGGGTAAATCCCTGGGGAACACTAAGGAAGATCCAGGCTAGAGGGAGTAGACAGGTTCACAGCTACCGCAAGCATAGCTGAACAGGGAAAGGGTGACTGGGCAGATGCAAGGGGTTGAACCACCAAGAAAAATCCTGAGAGAAGGAAGGGGAGGTGGAAGGTCACTCAGGATTTAATCTTTCCTTGGGAATGACTTCATGCCAGGCACTGTGTTAAGGACTTTCCATGTATTATCTTAAGCTCCACAAAACCCTATAAAGTTGTAATTACTACTACAGCCATTTTCTAGGTGATAAGGATAGGTGTACAAACAATAAGTATCTGACCTCAGATTCTAGAGCTGGTGGTCATGGAACCAGGATTTAAGGGAAAAGTCTGATTATGTCTGTGTTGTTTTTATCACCAGGCTACTCTCTCTGGCAAAGGAGCCCAAGCCGAGCCTCTCATACATACATATATATATATATATTTTTGTTGTTGTTGTTGTTGTTGTTGTTGTTGAGATGGAGTCTCGCTCTGTCGCCCAGGCTGGAGTGCAGTGGCCAGATCTCAGCTCACTGCAAGCTCCGCCTCCCGGGTTCACGCCATTCTCCTGCCTCAGCCTCCCGAGTAGCTGGGACCACAGGGGCCCGCCACCTCGCCCGGGTAGTTTTTTGTATTTTTTTAGTAGAGACGGGGTTTCACTGTGTTCGCCAGGATGGTGATCTCCTGACCTCGTGATCCGCCCGTCTCGGCCTCCCAAAGTGCTGGGATTACAGGCTTGAGCCGCCTCTCATATTTTATTCCACTTTGCCTAGGTCGGCAGTCCTGGGTGCCCAGAGCACTCTCTGCAGATCACAGCTCATAGGCTCCTAGCTGGGGATTGCACAGCTCTCTCTCCCAGATCACCGCAGTCTCCTTTTCCCAGAAAAAGCTGTGTGGGAGAGAGTAAATAGCTGGGTTTGGGGAATAATGGTTTTCTTCTGTTTTGTGTTACTGGATCTGATGCACAGAAAACTGCCCAGAGCCTCAAATAATTACAGTAAGACGACTCCACTTCCTTCACGTGGCCACAGCAGACAGGCAGGAGCCCAGACACACTGCAAAGCGAGTGCTATGACTATGAGATGGGAAAAGGCAGGAACCCAGAATCAGGGATTCCTGACGGAACCGCAACCGCAAGCACAGCGTGGCACTCGGCAGAAACCGGGAAAGGGGCCCCACTCGGAAGGCCAGTGACTTGTTTCATTTTAAAGTCACTTAATAAAAAGCCCATTTAGACATATAATTAAGCAGGGGAAATGGCAAGTTTTAAGATGATTCATGTGGTGCAGTACCATCTGTGTTAGGACAAAAAGCCCAACAAAGCGTGCAGACTGGAAGACCATCCACTTCCTGCTGCCAGCCATCATCCCTGAGGAGCAAGTGATATGGGGGAGGGAGGGAGACCTTGGCTTTACCTGCATTTCGGAAATACTACTCACATGGCAATCATGTATTATTGGATGATGAAAAATGGTCAAATAAATTTGAGAAAGAAAACAACATGAAATTTGAACCTGGTCATTTCTTTGTCAGTCAACATTAGAATTAGCACCTCAGTGACAGGGCCAATTCTTTCTTTGGTCTTCATGACCATACCCATTTGCCCCCTCAGTTTTAAACTGGATACACAATAATACACTTTCCACCCTAAGGTACCAAATATTGATAGTTTCATAGTGTGAGTCAGAAGAGACGGAAGAAGTTGTCTGATCCTGCACGTGTATGGATGAAGAAAGGGTAGTCACCCCCTGCTTCCATTCTCCCACTGTCCCCCACACCAGCATGATGGCCAGTGATAAGGGTCAACTTGGCTGGCTTAAGGAATACATAGAAACCTGGTAAAGCACCGTTTTGGATGTGTCTATCAGGGTGTTTCCAGAGATTAGCATGTGGGCCTGAGTGGAGTGGTGGGGGAAGACCCACCCTCAGTGTGGCAGGCACCATTCAATCTACGGGGGGGCCCAGACAGAACAAACACAGAAAAGAATGTGCAGACCTGTCTGCTGGAGCTGGGATACACCCTTCCTCTCTTGTTCTTGGACAACAATTCCAGGCTTGCCAGCCTTTGGTCTGGAGAACTTACCCCAGCCCCATCCTCACCTCAGGTTCTCAGTCCTTTGGCCTTAGACTGAGCATTACACCTTTGGCTTCCCTGGTTCTGAGGCCTTAGGACTTGGGCGGAGCCATGCTAGGTCAGCATTCCTGAGCATCCCAGGGTCTCTAGCTCGCATATGGCGTGTCATGGACTTCCTAGCCTCCATAATTGCATGAGCCAATTCCCGTAATAAATCCCCTCTCATATCTCTCCCTATAATTATCCTATTGACTCTGTCTCTCTGGAGGACCCCAACTAATACATGCAGCCTCCCTACTTTTCAGCATTCATTTCAGACACTCAATCCTAGAGCTACTGGGATAGAAATAATTAACGGACTGAGCCCAGGAGAGCCAGGGTCACCTAGGTATTATCCCAGGGTCAGAGCATCATTAGGACAGAGGTGATGGGAGAGGGCTGGGGACTAGGGATTGTTCCTTGGAAAGGGCCTGCAGAGTGCCCAGCAGATGTGTACATATATGCATGTGTATGTGAGGATGTGTATGTGTCTCACATATATGTGTGTGCATGTGCATATTTGTATGTGTGACTATGTATGTACATTTATATATGTGCTTATTGTATGTATGGCTGTGCCTGTGTATTTCTGAATGTTTGTCCATGTGTATTACATGTGTGCGAGTTGGTGAGTGTGACTATATTTGTGTGGAATGGATCATTCTTTCCCCAGGCCAGAAGGCCAAGGAGATGCTACCAAGTGCTTGAAGACTTGATGTCACATTCTCGACTACCCCCACCCCCCTAGAACTTCCTGGCATCTCACTGTGATGCACAGGCATGGCAAAGGATAATCCTTATCTTACCCTGGAGAGAACACACTTTCTCTAGCCTCTGGAAACTAACCCATCGTACTTCTGGCTGCATTATCAATTTTCAATTAAGATACCACTTTGTCTGACCCCCTGAAGACAACAGCATGGAGCCTCGGTAATAAAGTGGAGTGGGTTCAGTGTATCCAGCCTCAGCAGTAGGAAGGACATTAGTTCTGGGACTCAGGGGTACAGCTGTGCCTGATCTGACTACTTGAATTCCCTTTACAGATGAATAAAGTGGTATTTTGTGACTCTAGTTGCCTTCTCTTTCAACAGATCTCAAAATGTATAGCCCACACCCTGTTACCAACCTTTGCACATACCATTTCCAATGATAGAAAGAGTCATATTCCAGATCCAATAGAAAGTTAATCCTGTATAGTCTTGATCTGCTGGATGCCATTTCTGCAGATGGGGGCATGACACCTCCCTAAAGTGCCTTTTAAGGTATATATTCTCTCTCAGCATTTTCATGAGGGATATTCAAGGAGAACATAGATCTTTTGGGGTAAGACATAAGCAACATAATTATAGAGCCTCCAAATACTTCAGGTATAGAGACATTGAGAAAGAATGATTTCTTTCACTTACTTGATGTAACAAAAGCCTGCCTATTCAAACCTATCCTAAAATTGGAATAATGTAATGCAAATATATGTAAAGAAACCTGCAGAGCAGTAAATAGCATAAAAAAATAATGACTATGTAACAAATTAGATAGGTGGTCAGGCAGGGGTGGAGATACACAGAACTTCATGAAGTAATGGTGTGGTTTTGGTTGGTTTCTGTTTTGTTTTACCCCTCATGTATCTTGAGATCACAGCTCATACAGGCCATTACACTTCAAGGATATGATCTCAGGACTGGAATATATTCACTTGCCAATATTAAGAGTAAGCAGTGCTCTCTTTGGTAGCACATATACTAAAATTGAAATGATACAGAGATTAGCATGGCCCCTGAGGAGGTTGGGAGTACAGAGATGTGGAGAGGGCCTAGAAGAGCATAAAGGTGGAAAATGAACTCTTGGAGTAGTTAGTATTCCCCGGACAAGAAGATAGACAAGGAGGATGAAAAGAATATGGCACACTTCATAGTTTCCAGTTGACATTGTCCTATCCAAGGGATGCTCCTTGGCGTCTGGTGGAAGAAATACAATGAACTTACTCTTCATCTCTTCCCATTCTCTTCCCATTAAGCCATAGAACTTACTCTTCATCTCTTCCCATTCTCTTAAGCTCTTAGCATTTATTCCCCCATCTTATCATTAGATTTTTTTAGTGACTCTTTTTATTTCTGGCCCAATTATATCCAATGATTTCCATAAAACATGATGATTTTAATAGTATTTTAGTACGAATTTTCCTTCTTGCTATGAATTGCTTCAAGTAATAATCTTGAAAGCACACTAATAATAATAATGAGAATAGTCTGGAAAGTACAGTTTCCAGTTCAAGTAAGTAGCATTCCAAGTGATTGCTCAATGCCTTACTCCAAAGCAATTCCTTCCAACCCACCACAAGGCCAGAGCTCACTCTGGAATGTACTGTATCTTACACATCTTGGAATCCCTGGTGCTTTTCACACAATGGGTGTTCAAAACTGTGGAACTATACTGTGAACTGTTGGAAAAAGCTTCCTCCCAGACCTGCACCATCACACACATGCAGACATTCTGCCTCCGCCCAGCAATCTAGCGATCTCTCACTACTGCAAGTAGTAATGAAAGCTTCCTGACCAAATGGCAAAGCCAGTGGCTCTTCTGAACTGCTCCATTTTCCATTATGCTCAGGATAGTTGGCATCTGTCTCCTCACTGCTCTGATACTCACTCCCTCACCTTCCCCTGCTCCTCACTCCATGTATTTCACCTTAGGGTCTTTTTTTTTTTTTTGTATCACAAGAGAAATTACCATGGAAGGCAGCACATCTTATGGCAAATATTATACATAAAATATGTTGAAAATTAATCATTTTTTAGTACTTCTGTGCCTGTCACCATGTGACTTAGTTGTTTTCTAAGTATGATTTTATTTAACGCTTGAAGAAGCCCTAAGAGGATGTTATTTTCCTTATTTGAGAACTTGGAAAACTGAGGCTCAGCGATAGTAAGCACTTCAGTCCGGATTACATAACTAGTGATTGGCAGTCTTGGTTTCTCAACCCAGTGAGCAGTTCAATGCCAAGGCCCTTACTCCACTGTCTCCCAGGAGAACATTTTTACCTTGGGGAAGGATGAAAAAATATCTGACATATTATAATTTTGTTCTATTTTTTCTAACCATCTCTAGTATCAAAGGAAAAAGTTTTTCATTATGTGTTTTTCCTTTTTATAAAAGTAATATTTGTTCACTGAAAACCATTTAAGAAATAGTGAGAAGCAAAAAGAAGAAAAAAAAGTCACTTGTAATCCACCACTCAGATACCACATATCTGAAAGTTGGTACAGCTCTTTGATGATATTTTTGATTGAAACATTTTTTATGGGTTCATGTTATATAAAGAGTTAAAACTGGAAACATGGTTTTTATGCCACTTGTCTTAGTCCATTCAGGCAGTTATAACACAGTATCATAAACGATGTGGCTTATAAATCATAGAAATTTATTTCTTATAGTTCTGGGCACTGGGAAGTCCAAGATCAAGGTTCTGGCATATTCAGTGTCTGGTGAGGGCTGGAGTTCTGGTTCATAGATGGTAGCTTCCTGCTGTGTCCACATGTGGCAGAAGAGCTAGCTGGCTCTCCGGAGTCTCTTTTTTTTTTTTGTTATTATTATACTTTAAGTTCTAGGGTACATGTACATAATGTGCAGGTTTGTTACATATGTATACTTGTGCCATGTTGGTGTGCTGCACCCATCAACTCGTCAGCACCCATCAATTCATCATTTATATCAGGTATAACTCCCAATGCCTCTTTTATAAGGGCACTAATCTCATTCATGCGGGCTCAGCCTTCATGACTTAATCACTTCCTAAAAACCCCATCTCCTAATACCTTGAGAGTTAGGATTTCAACACATGAATTTTGAGGTGATGCAAATATTTAGACGATAGCACCAACAAATGATTCCACAGCAATCAATTGTATAACTATACCATAATTTCACCAGTACCACATGGTAAGCATGAAGTTTTGTTTCTTTGTAAGAATATTAATGATATTGGGATAAACATCTCTGTAATTATCTCTGTACATTCTAATATTTTATGAAAGGGAAGAAATATTTTTTAAGTGTTAAAAAACTGTTAGCCCAGATGTATGAAAGTGAAAAAGAAACAAGAACTTTGCTCTAGATCAGTAGTTGACAGGCTTTTCTTGTAAAGGGGCAGGTAGTAAATATCTTAGGCTTTGTGGGCCATATGGTCTCTGTCGAAACTACTCTGCTTTGCCATCATAGCACAAAAGCAGTCATAGACAATTCATACATGAATCAGCATGGCCGTGTTTCAACAAAATTTTATTTATAGACCCTGAAACGTGATTCTCATATAATTTTTATGTGTCATAAAACGGTCTTCTTCTTTTGATTTTTTTCTAATCATCTAGAAATGTGAAAACTACCTTTAGTCTGTGTGCCATACAAAAGCAAGTGACTGGCCCTTCCTTGCTCCAAATCATCCATTCATCCTTAGAGACCTAAGTCTATGACTGTTTCTAGCCACAAAGTTACAGAACTGTGAGAGTTCTCGTTCCAACCCTTCCTTCTCCTGGATTTACACACCACACATACAGGGACATATACCCCTGATTACCCCAAAGTCCTGCCCTAGTAAGCTGGCCACCCTCTCCCAGAGTTTCGTAAGTTCAAATATTACTTCTATTGTGTTTAATTCTATTTCTTGGAGCATCTGATTATCTGAATGAATTAATTCACATTAAAGAGTGATTAGTAGGGATCAACTCTCCCTTTGATAATTTCCATTTAAAAGAACATGCACCAGTGAGGCTAACAGAATGCTGGGGAAAACATTTTTGAGTGACTGGTTACCCAGCTTTTCATTTAGGAAGTTGATTTTGGTATTATAAGGCTTGCCAAGAAGGCCAAGATGACTTATCTACTGATGCTTACAATCAGGGAGGCAGAACAATTGTGGTACAAGAAAAAATAAAAATTCAAATCAGAGGCTATTAACTGCCAAGAAAATGATAAAGAAATTAAATAACTAAATTATGATAAGGACACAAATAATTGCTCAATGTTACCAAGCCTAGGCAGTCAGGGACATTTGTCTGCATGTTGATAGACATAGGACCTTGCCTTCTTCCTCTTATGGATAATGGCTTCACAATATCCTCAGGGTCTTAAGCCTTTGATCCAGTCGAGGTCACTACTTCATGGTTTTACTTGTGCATAAATGGTAAAAAGAAAAATAAAATTTAAACAACTTGAGCTTAGAGGGAGTTCTTGAGTCATTTACTAAATTTCTAGAGATTTGTGAAGCTCCAAACAAAATGCATTCATGAGTCCTTTAGCACATGACTGAACCTGGAAGTTTCACCACTAACTCCAAGGTAACCCTTGGACAGGCAAAGAGAAATAGGGCAATGGAGGGTTGATGTGAAAGCATTTCCTGCAAAGGTATCCTCTCACCAGGTAGACAAAGAAACATAAGTTACCCAGACTGAAGTTGCAAGAGTCTTTTTTCCTGAAAATCACATCCTAAACCCCTGGGACAGTAAAACTCTTCACTGAGGTCTCATAGAAAGGTGGTCTTGAGAAACTAAAACAAGCTTTGACCTAGGAGCTGCCAGCCAGCAGGTTTTCTCTTGTGGCAGTGTTTGCTTGCCATCCATCCAACCCTGACCAGAGGCTTCAAAAGCTGGAGCTCAGCTCTACCCAAAGCACAGGGGACGCTGGGGGACAGGTCTACCCCATGAAATGCCAGGAAATCCCAGAGCTAGGAGAGGTAGCTTAAAGGTCAACATCTGGGCATGAGGGTGCTGCTTAAAGTGAGTGGTGAAAAACACATCTTACCTCTATGTTCTAAAAATTGTCGCCGAAATATCTTTGTCTTTAATCATCCAATTTTCATTTCAAAGCCAAGCGCTAATAGGATATTAACATAATATGCACATTACTAACCCAGGCTCTTGGCAACTGCTGCTTGCTGCAAGCCCTTGACATTGCCTCCCTGTATCTAACCATAGTTCTGCTTAGTCTGGCTTCCTGCCTTTGGCAATGGCCAGGGTCTGATGGTTCAGAGAAAGGCAAATTGCCTAGTTAATTAAAATCTGTACTTTTAAAAACATTTTTTCTCTTATATTGCCAGACAAAGTTAAACGAGTACAACTTTCTTTTGAAAGGGCCAAAAATAAATTCTGGGCTTAAACATTGTAGATGAAATTGCTGCCTTAAATTCTAAGTTGCAGAAAAATAAAGGCTTATCATGAAAATTGTTATGTAGCTGTATCTGTGGGGGTGTGTGTACAAAGCGATTATTAACCTCCTTTATAAATGGGTACGTCAGGAACTTTGAAGGAAGACCCAGAGTTTGGTGGCCAAATGCCAGTGTGTGTTCAATATTCACAATGAACTCTTCTCCTTCTGGTAGTTGTAATTCTACGTCTGTTTCTAGCCTTTCTCATCTTGGTTATAGCACTCTGCTAGGGTCACAGGGATTTCCAAAATCAACTGCAAGGGAGTATTCTGAATTCCTGTTGATAAATAAATTATGTCCCAATTGCAGGTGCTTTTCTGAAATGTTACTCAATGAAGAAAAAAAACTGAAGCTCCTGAGCTCAGCATGTCTTATTTTGCTATCGACTGTATTTCTGTGTCTGTGTTCAAGTAACTAACTCCCTTTGGCAACTCCAAGGAAAGCTTCAGGTAAACAAGTCAAACTGTCTTCTTGTTTATACCTTTTTTGGAGAAAAAGTGAGAGTGCCATAATTTTAAAAAATTAGAACAGTAACAATGTCATCTTGAATTTACAAAGTGCAGGAGTTGTCAGATCTGTGATTTCAAGTCTTCCAACAACTCTTTTTGGGTAGGAGTAGTCAGGAGTCTGTGTGGTGGCTGAAGCCCAGGTTGGCCACCGGGAGCTGAAATAGAGGCCAGGACTCCTGGCTCCCTGTCCAAACTCTGAGGACCCAGGAGCCTCCATGGGTACACTCAGAGGCCACACTAGATGCAGAAAGAACCAGGCACAGAGAAGTCAGAGGCTCTCAAAGGTATTTGTTTCAGCATTTAACAAGGAATTTTACCTGGGAGATGATTTTCATTCAGAACCTGGCTACAAAGCTTGAAGAAAAAAGAGCCAGAACAACTAAGGAAGCCTGTGCCTGCCTTAGAAAGGCAATGAGAAGTCTGTTTATGTCTTTTGCCCACTTTTTAATGAAGTTAATTGCTTTTTGCTTGTTCAATTGTTTAGGTTTCTTATGAATTCTAGATATTAGATCTTTGTTGGATGTATAGCTTACAAATATTTTCTCCCATTTCATAGGCTGTCTGTTTACTCTGTTGATTGTTTCTTTTGTTGTGCAAAAGTTCTTCAGTTTAATTGGGCCCTACTTGCCAATTTTTGTTTTTGTTGCAATTGCTTTTGAGAACTTAGTCATAAAATTCTATCCCAAGACCAATGTCCAGAATGGTGTTTCCTAAGTTTTCTTCTGGAATTCTTGTAATTTGTGGTCTTACGTTTAAATCTTTAATCCATCTTGAGTTAATTTTTGTATATGGTGAAAGGGAGGGGTTCAGTTTCATTCTTCTGCATGTGGATAGCCAGTTATCCCAGCACCATTTATTGACTAAGGAGTCCTTTTCCCATTGCTTATTTCTGTCAACTTTGTTGAAGATCAGATGACATATAAGCAGCGAACAAACATGAAAAAATGCTCAATATCATAATAATCAGAGAACTGCAAATCAAAACCACAATGAAATACCATCTCACACCAGTCAGAATGGCTATTATGTAAAATAAAAATAAAATAAAAAAAAGACAGATACCGGCAAGGCTGCTGAGAAAAGTGAATGCTTACTGCTGGTGGGAATGTAAATTAGTCCAGCCACTGTGGAAAGCAGTTTGGAGATTTCTTAAAGAACTTAAAACAGAGCTACAGTTGACCCAGGAATACCATTACTGGGTATTTATCTGAAAGAAAATAAATCATTTTACTAAAAAGACACATGCACTTGTGTGTTCAGCACTATGCACAATAGCAAAGACAGAATTAACCTAGGTGCACATCAACAGTGGACTGGATAAAGGAAATGTGGTATATATACACCATGGAATACTACACAGCCATAAGAATAATGAAATCATGTTCTTTGAGAAACATGGATGCAACCTAAATGAAGTAACACAGAGATAGAAAACCAAATACCACATGTTCTCACTGATAAGTGGGAGCTAAACACTGGGTACTCACAGACATAGAGATGTCAGCAGTAGACTCTGGAGGCCACCAGAATGGGGAGAGAGGGAAGGAGACAAGGACTGAAAAACTACCTATTGGGTACTATGCTCTCTACCCGGGTGATGAGATCATTCATATCTCAAACCTTAGCATCACACAATATACCCACTTAACAAACTTGTACATGTACCCCACGAATCTAAAATAAAAGTTAAAATTATTTTAAAAAGAAGAAAGGCAATGACATGCAACAATAAGCAGTCAGACTGATATTCACCGCATACGCTGACAACTCCCCTCATTTGTTCTCAATCACACTTGGGGTGCTTCTGCAGGAAGGCAATGGAGGAGGTTTGGCTCTTGGGACCACTTTCTGTGTCAGTGACTATAGATTATAATGTTAATTTCTGGTTTGGTTTTTTGGGGGCGTAGGGGGAGAGATTATTTTTCTTTTATTTTTTCTCCTCTCTAGAGCAAAACTCTTTTTCCCTCACTCTTTTTAAATAATTTTATTGTCAATGAAAACACAAAAGAGAGTTGAAAGCAACTGAAAATAGGGAATTTTCCACTGGGGAGAAATCAGGGAATGGCATAAAATGGCTTCTTACTTTTTTCTTCAAATTCCATATTAATATTAACAGCAAAATTGATGGTTGGGGGCAGCCATCTGCATCTGTTTTGAATCATCTTTGTCTCTAGACCTCACTCTCTTCCCACACTGTTCTCCAAACTGTCATCAGGTTTAATGGCACGGCAGTCTTGGGCGCTGCACGCTACCCTCAGAGACCACTCAGAACTTTCAGTGGCCCTGAGTGCTAGATCCTTAGAAATGGAACCATCTTAGAGATCATCTGGTCTTGGAATTTCTTTACTGCCTTCTTTAATAACTTGGATTGAACATTTATAGAGCACTTACTATGCACCAAGGAATGGTTTAAGTAGTTTATATATATTAGCTCATTCATTCATCACACAGCCCTATCCAGGCACCATTATCCCCATTTACAGATGAAAAACTGGGGCACAGAGAGGTTGACTCATTGACCAGGACGGCCTTCTACAGGGTGGCATAGCTGCCTTTCCTCGTCACACATTCTGCATTCCAGCCAAACTTGCTGTAGGCTCTAGGTCTCCATCTTATGCCTCTGCTCACTCCTGTTCCTTTTGCCTGGAAAGCCTCCACACCTGGTCCCTCCCCTAAGCTCTGCATTGTCCAAATCCTATATAGCCTTCAGAATGAAGGGTGGATGCTATCTCCTCCAGGGAGCTTCTCCTAATTGCCTTTAGCTAGGGTCAATCTCCTTATGCTGAAATAGCAAAGTACTTCCATTGTACTGTGTGGCATGTGCCACATTCTGCCCTGCATTCTAGTTATGTATGCATGTATTTCATTTTTTTAAACATAAGATAAGCTCTCTATGGTAGAATGCATGTGTGATGATCTCCCAGCTCCCATATCACCTAGTGCATTCTGTGGCACACATTAAATAATGTCTGTTGCTGTATTTACCACATGGTAGGAAAAATGGGTGAATGAATATGCACATCATAGGTAACATTGCTTCATGAGCAAATTCCCTCTTTTACACATTGCAATCAGGCTCCTATAAAATTGCATATTTATAAAATGAATATTTACATGTGTTAGTCAAATGCGATGCAGTTTTTCCTAAGTGAGGAGGCATATGTGTGATGTGTAAACTTGCAACAACAGAGCAGCAGATCTGAGGACCCCATGTATACATGCAGGGTGCTGTCTGCCTTGGATGAGCTGCTCATTGCATGTCTTCTCTGCATGTTCTTGTGTGAAAGACAGCTTTTCTCTTGAGTCTCTATACCATCATTGCCCTTTCTGGGCCCATGAACTTTTGAACCAGGCAGTGGGGCTCTGCTCAGAGTAACTCTTACCCACCAATGTGCCCACATTGCAAGTGGTATTCACAGGCCACAGAAGCGTCACTGCTTAACCATGAGCCTTGAGACTCAGCCACAGCTCAGGCCACCACCCTCAGGATGCAAAACACTTCCTCCCATATATAAAGCTACACACTGAAAGTCATTATTGATGACACTCAGCCACATGGGTAAACTTATGAAGGAGTACACTTTTCTAATTTTCATGTAAGTACCAGAGAAACAATGAGGCAGAGAGAGCAATGAACACAAAATATTTTGATCTGATCATTTGACAGGGTCTTAGATCGTAAGTATCAGCTTATAATAGAATTTAAAATCACCTCCCAACCTCAGGCTTACATGGTTCACAGTGCAATATTCCCTGAAATTAGTAATGTGAGGGTGCTTGATTCTGGCTACGTATCAGATTTCCTGTGGAATTTCACACACACACACACACACACACACACACACACACACACACACACCAGGCTCTCCTCTTGGAAATTCCACAATTCCAAAAAACCGCATAGTTCATTCTGATGTGAAGCCTGGGTTGAGAATGACTGTGACCAAATGAGACACAAAAATAATAGGCCACTCAGTCCCAGGCTGTGTCTTTTGCTGTTGCTGCTTTTTAATCAAAAAGGCTAGAGAGGCATCTCAGTGGGAACATTAGTTCTGCAAGTGACAAGACTTACAATATTTCATAACTATAGAACACAGTGGGTGGCCATGATTTCAACAGCGAAGTCAAACATTTTTCCATCAGCACAAACCAAAATATATATAAAACCCTACATACCCAAAAGAAGAAGAAATATAAATACAAGATTGTGAAACTTATATTCTGTTTACATTAGAATACCATTAATTAATTATTGACAATAGTTTAGTTTGAAAATAAAACCAGAATGGAGAAGACTCATTAGTGCCTGAGACTCTAAAGAAGGCAAACTGTTGTTTACTGAAAAAATTTAATGAACCACAGTCTATAGCCATATGGAAAAGCTAGTACATTATATTTTACAGCATGTAATTGATCTACAATATGATCTTCAATTCATCCTCATTAATTGGCTTTTCTATGAAACAGAAGGGCTTCCCCTTGCCATCTCTGATTTGGCAGATGTGGCTGGATTTCATGCTGTCAGGGTTCACCCTATGTACTCCCCTATAGATGTTCTTTCTCTTTCTGACACTTCACTCACTCCAGAGATGAGCCTTCACACTGTTAACAATACTTTCATATCCCTGTCTACCCTGGAAGTAGATTTTGGTCTCTACCTTTCCAACATAATCAGAGTTTACCAGTCCCATGTTCCCTGATTCCAGAGTATCCTGTTTCCCAGACTCTAGGAAATGTTAAAGTGTTTTGTAGAATAATCTGACAAAATGGGATCTAATAACAAAATACATCATATTTTCAGGGTACAGATTTGAGTTCAAAGGGATCTTTTGGCAATAATGCCTTAGCCTAAAAGTGGTACCCTAAAAGTCAGAATTCCAAGCACTCAGAGTGAGGGTACTGATGCAGCTTTGGCAGGATGCATCACTCTCAAATCACATTGCATAAGCATCTACTTAGTCCACCTATTCCGACAGCTTTGGCTCATTGGTCCATGTGGTCTCCTAGCACAGAGGAGGATGAGAACTACAGGCTCCTTCTTTTGGTGTCTAGCACAGTCCAGGACTCCCCACCCCTTCTGTTGAGGCTGAGCATCCAGAGTTAACCCAACAGCTCATCATTCTTTATTTCTCTTCTATATATGTTCTGGTAATTTTCCTGAAGACACCATCTCCAAAGGAAAGAACAAGTATTCAAAGCAGTCAGTTTTGCTCTTGCTTAACAATTCTGGCCAAAGTCTTGCAACCTGTAAATAACAGGGACTCTTCCCGCTTTATTTCCCATTTCCAAGCACAGTGGGGAGTTGGGTCCTTGGGGTGGACAAGGGTTAAAACATGTACTTATGGCCGGGTGTGGTGGCTTATGTGTGTAATCCCAGCACTTTGCGAGGCCGAGGCAGGCAGATCGCCTAAGGTTAAGAGTTCTAGACCGGCCTGGCCAACATAGCAAAACCCCATCTCTACTAAAATATGAAAATTAGCTGGGCATGGTGGCGCATGCCTGTAATCCCAGTACTCAGGAGGCTGAGGCAGGAGAATCGCTTGAACCCAGGAGGCAGAGGTTGCCATGAGCCAAGATCGCACCACTGCACTCCAGTCAGGGCGACAGAGCAAGACTCCATCTCAAAAACAAACAAACAAAAATGTACTCATTTCTCGTTCTTAGTAAATCTCTGGAGGGGGTATAAGCAATGCCGTGAGTTCATCTAGGTTCCATCAGCAATTCACCGTGGCTTTCCCGTTTCACACACCCTGTTCTGCTGTCCCTCTGAGTACATCTGTATATGCCAAGCCATTTGGTCTTACTATATATATATACACTATATATATATATGTGTGTGTGTGTGTGTATATATATACACACACACAACATATTTCAAATTGCCATCTTCAATTTTGTACTTACTATATCAAAGTAGTCTGGTGTCCAGAAATGGGAGTCAGGGTTTACCTAGATTCTTCTCTTTGGGAATGAAGCCCATGAATTCCAGCAGAGAAGACAGAATCAAAACAACTGGATTCGTCATTAGAAAGCACAAGTTCACCCCGTCTGGCCCAGTCATGTGCTCACTACAGTCTCACAAGGCTGAGGGCAGAGGATGTGAAGCAAGATCGTTCAGAGGCATAGGAATATACGTGCAGCAGCCAACTGTCTGCTGGTACTGACACAGCTCACTCTGCTGACATTCATTTGCCTGTTGTCACAGGTACAATTTAGTAAGCTGGCAAGGAGGGAGACATTTATTTTAAAAGCTGTGGGAGGGGAGCTAAAAATTCTAGATATATTTTGAAATTAGGATTTGTCTTTGCTTCTACTTATTCACATTCTTCGGGAAAAGGTGAATGCTAAAATCTAAGAAGAAAGTCAGCGTGTTTCTTTGGCTGCATTAGAGGCTACCTTACAAATACCCTCTTTGTCGGAAGGGAAGTCTGGAGCTGTTCTAGGGCAGCGTTGCAGAGTCCCTTGCCTACTTTCCACACCCACATGACTTCCCTCTGCAGGTGCAGGTGTGTTGCCATCCCATCAGTAGCATCAACCTACACCGAGGACCCTGCAATGAAATGCAGCTCGTCAGGATACCATAAAAAATAAGAAGGTGGTTTAGGTAAAAACTACAAAAGGCATTGTTTACTAAACTGAGTGACAAAATAACATCACATAACTATCAGCTCTGCCTTTATCCCTTTCCTCTCACATCAAAGACTGAGCTGACTCAGCTAGGGAGGCCTTAAAAATAGATGCTACAATGAGGAATGCACAGGTTTGGTCTTTCATTGCACTTCATATGTTTTTAACAAAGGGCATGCATTTAAAAAAATCATTTGTAAGATATTTTGTTAATTTTAAATGAATATTTAAAAAATAGAAATTGTGGCTTCTATAAAAATCAGAACTTTGCTTTGATATGTACATACAGATTAAAAATTTAACCCTATTTGCTGTAATCTAAAGGAATGTGTTAAGACTCTGAGGCTGAATTACAGTTACTATGGAAACCCAAAACTGTAACCATTATGACTTAGGAGCCTCTAGATTCTCAATAATTATGTTGTTTGAAGAAGGGAAATTACATTTTTAATTAAATGAGTGGAACACAAATAATTTTACAGGAAATTTATTACATTGTGTTCAAATGGCATCTAATGTGTTCCTTGATGCTCTTTGGGTAATTTTTTCAGCAATTGCTGGCAAGTTTTTGAGAGATAGATTAGAATATTTATTGAGCACTTATTACTTATTTAAACATTGTACAGGGCTCCAGGGATGGGAAGGATAACATATAAATACATCATTTCTATACACGAGAAATTTTAGTTTAGTTAATTTTTAAAACACATGCAATAACCCAAATGCCTTTACAGAGCTATAGTTCAGCAACAAGGCATCCTAACCATATTTTGATCAAAGGGCTCTGAAATGAGGAGAAAGCCAAAGGGGTCTAAAACTCTCAATGGAGCTGAATTTTAAACAAAGTCTTTTTGTAAATCAAAATTTATTCTCTGATCACAAAAGCAATGTGTGCTAATTGTTGAACATTTGAAAATATGAACATTTTAGAAGATAAAACTAAAACCAGCTATAATTCCAACTCCTATACTAACTTTTTGGTGTATTTGTAACAGTCATTTTTTCCCTATAGGTATGGGCAGTTGTCACTTTGCATGATAGTGTGAGACTGCAAAAATGACCACAAAAGCTAGAATCATGCAAACTTCTTAACAATCAGTGGAGAAAACCCAATTGTTCTGTAACCTTGAAAATTATTTTGTCATTAACGTCTCTTACTGCTGTTAATAAATGTATAAGAAAATAAAAAATAGTGGCCGGATGTGGTGGCTCACGCACTTTGGGAGGCCAAGGAGGGTGGATCACAAAGTCAAGAGTTTGAGACCAGCCTGGCCAACATGGTGAAACACCGTCTCTACCAAAAATACAAAAATTAGCTGGGCATGGTGGTGAACAACTGTAATCTGAGCTAATTGGGAGGCTGAGGCAGGAGAATTGCTTGAACCCAGAAGGCAGAGGTTGCAGTGAGCTGAGATTGCGCCACTGCATTCCAGCAGTCTCGGAAAAAGAAAGAAAAGAAAAAAATAGTAAAATTAATCTTTAGTACTCTGAATTTAAAATATAGAAATGTTGAGAATTAAAGTGTTTTATTTCTTTGTAAAAAATTTACCAGAAGTAGTTTGAATAATGCTGGTCTATCTTTCATTGTATAGCTTACAATATGGAGCAAGCATCTTTTTTGCAAATTGTCATACTTCTAAGTCTGGATCAGCTTCCAGCACTTCTCCTTTGCACTTTCAATGATGTGAACTATCTCTGATAGTTCCTTTAATGTAAAGCGTGTTTTTTTCTTTTCTTTTTTTTTTTTTTTTTTGCTAGCGTCACTTCTTCTGTGTGTTTTCAACACCACCACTTTCTTCATCTGTCAATTTCACCTTAACTAAGTTCCTTGGGTTCCATGTCTAGTGTCTCTCAAAGGGTGGTGGTGTCCAGAT
Source organism: Trachypithecus francoisi (assembly GCF_009764315.1). Taxonomy (NCBI): domain Eukaryota; kingdom Metazoa; phylum Chordata; class Mammalia; order Primates; family Cercopithecidae; genus Trachypithecus; species Trachypithecus francoisi. Next base: position 53,767,678 of record NW_022681468.1, read on the forward strand.
TTCCACGGTCAGCTAATTCTTCCATAACTTTGTTTACATCAGACTCATATTTAACTTCCACCATTGTCACTTTTCATTTCTTCGCTGCATTTTCATCATTGTTGACCAATTTCCTGTTTTGATCGCCCAGTTTTAAAAAATGCCACTGGGTTATCACTGGCAGAGAAGGAGGCAACCTGGTGCTGTCTGTGCCGGAACTGAATAACAGAGGGGCACTAACCCAGTCTGACCAATCACAGGCCAACTGAGAAAACAAGGATGTGACTGGTCACCGATCATGATGTGCATCTGTCATTCCCACAGTGATCTGTGGACTGAATTGCTAGCAGTGAAGTTTGTGCAATTACTCAATTAATATACTGAGATAACTGAAATTTGAACTGTGTTGTTGGGAAATGGGTATTATTTAACTCATGGTAACAAAAATGCATGCATTGCAGACCCATGCAAAATGTGAACAGTCTACATGGACATACTTGACAGACATTTATTACAAAATTGAGATCATGAATATATAATTTTGTACTTGCTCTTTTAACTTAGCCTTATATCATAAAGTTGTATCCCTGTTATTACTAGTCTCCAATAATGCCGTAGCATAATTTATGTGACTGGGGAAACACCAGGGGAATGGTAAAATGAGAGCCATAGATTGGTAAAGAGGGAGGTGCTCCCTAGTAAGAAGCAACATAGGGAAAGCCCAGGGATTGGCCAGTGTATGTGGGTAAGTTGGGAAGAAGGAGAAAACTAATATGGCTGGAATATAGGATCTTAGAAATAAAATGACAATAATATCAAAAAGTCCATTTTCCCACACTTTAGTAATAATAGTAATACTATTACTATTACCAATAGCAAGCTTACTATATTCCAGGTACTCTCAGACATTATCTCACTTAATCTTCACATTGACCTTGTTTGCTGTCATCTCCGTCTCACACATGGAGACCCTGAGGCTCAACACAGATGTTGTAGTGAGCCTGTAATAAAACCCTGGTTTCTGTAATCCTGCCCTTGGCTGCTTCACAATACTGCCCAATGAAAGCACTTTTCAGCTTACAAAGTCCTTTTGCATATATTGACACGAGGCATGCAACTGGGTAAGTTGTACCAGCTGCTGAGGTGTGGGGCTGTAATCAAGCCTATGCTGCTAGCCTAACCCAAGCCATCAGACCACATACTTCCAGAAGGCCTGCCTTTACCTAATTTACACAAAGACGCAGTATGGACTGGCCTTGGCCCTGGTCAACATGACAGATTCTCACCACAGCCCTCAGAGGTGACAGAGAAGTTATGATTGCTCCAATTTTATACTAAAACAAAACAAAACGAAATGAACCAAAAAACCCCCCACAGCAGCTCCCATTGGGTCAGTGATTTATCTAAGCTGAGAAAGAATTGGTGAGATAAAGATGCAGTTGAGGAAGATATTAGGATCCAGGCTGAGCAGGTTTCCTCTGAAGAAAAAGGCAACAGGGGACCGCGAGGTATATCTAAATCAGGCTACACGTAAACTTCCACAGAGTGAAACAGTAAGTCATAGCTGTCTACCTGGAAGAGATTGCTCTGGGCAGCTGGATGCCTTCCAACCAGTTAAATTATTTCTTCTCCAAAACTTTGGTCACTTTTTGCATTTGGATCAGATCTTTGGAGACATCTCCATTTCCCTTGAGGAGTAAATATATAGCCACTAGGATTTTTAAAAAGTGTGTCTGAAAGCAAATATCCCTTCACCTCACTGTCTTTTGTAATTGAACTTTACAGACCCCTTTTAGAGAGTTGTAATTACTGTTGTTACTGTTCTGAGAGTATCTGGGCCTAGGATTTTTCTGAGTTCTAAGCCACACAGTCTGTACTCTTACTTGACAGAGAAATGCTGTTGCATAAACTAGATCCTTCAGATATTAGGGACTCAGAGGGGTTTAACTTTCCTGGGTGAATTTAGCATTTCTTCTTGGATTTACAAGCTTTAGAGGAACACTTGTAAAAAAAAAAAAAAAATGACTGGGTACAAACCAATTAATCCTGCCTCCAAAAATAGCCAAATTATATTGATAGGCGTTTAAAAACAAAAACAAACCAAAAAAATCCAAGAGGCTGCCTCTGAGAAATAGAACTTGAAAAATAGGTCTCTGGTCAAATGTTTGGAAAAATCTAAACATCATTCTGCTTCTTTGGAGTGTCATGACACTCTCAGGGAGTCCTTCCTTGTAGGTAAGCAATGTTTTCAATTTACTGGGATTTACAAACCTATTGTTTTCTACATTTTTTAGATAAGGTAAGAAATCCAGCATTAACAAAACTTTTAAAAAAATTCTCACTTACCTGGTCTTTTTTTTTTTTTTGAGTTTCGCTCTTGTTGCCCAGGCTGGAGTGCAGTAGCGCAATCTTGGCTCACCGCAACCTCCGCCTCACAGGTTCAAGCAATTCTCCTGTCTAAGCCTCCTGCATAGCTGGACTTACAGGCACCTGTCACCATGCCCCACTATTTTTTGTATTTTTAGTAGAGACGGGGTTTAGCCATGTTGGCCAGGCTGGTCTCGAACTCCTGACCTCAGGTGATCCACCTGCCTCGGCCTCCCAAAGCGCTGGGATTACAGGCATGAGCCACCATGCACAGCCTCAGTTATGTGATCATTTATTGATATCTGGACTAACTTGTGTTCTATGGAACTTGTTTTAAGAAATGCTGGACCACGGCCATGGACACAATTGGGTATGCACAGCCCACTGTATTTGAACTCAGAGCTACTTCCTGTCCCCAACCCCAGAGCCAGAGGAGTAGTAACAGAAAATGAGCCAGGAATGATCAGCCTCCCTGGCTGAGGCTGGCAGTAGCATTTTCATCCTTCAGTGGAGAGTGTTTTGTGTATGTGAAATGAGGAGTGTGAGGCCAAGCAGATGGGGCTCTGCTCTCCCTCAACCCTCTTCAACCCAAGCAGATCTGCTGTGATCTGCCTTAGATGTTGCAGTTTCTTGCGGGATTTCATTAGAAAAGTAAAAAAGACTCCATTAGCAAACAAACAAACAAAAACAACAAAAAACAACAATAAAAAACCCAAAACAAAACAATACTGGGTGGTGGTGTTTTAAAACCTGTACGTGAAACAAAAATCTAGGAGTGATAAATACTCTCTAGGACCTTCTATAGTCACTTATCCTGTGGTTTTCCCATCTGTAAAATGGGATTGATAATGCTGTAGGGACTAAAAACTCTTTTTGGAAAAGAATGAACGCTTGTTCCATACTTAATTCAAGGTATAATGTGAGCAGGTAGAGAAGGATGGGAAGGTAAGTAAAGATTTGTCATTTTCCAGCTCTCCATCATCTGAATCCCCTTCCCATTATCAGCTGTGAGCTAGAAAGTCAACTGCATGTTCCCATGGGTGTTTAATATCAGAGTGAGTGACCCAGAGAAGCCTGAACAGTTTAGGGCTCATGGTGGTCATGGTGCAGCCACTGCTCAGTGACAATGGCATCAGCCATGGTGCATAGTCCCCAGAAATGGCAGTGACCAAGCCACACTGTTCATGTGGCATGAGACTTGATGAGTTTCCTTTGTTCCCTATGTGGGTTTTGTGTCTGATTCTCTGGCCTTCCCATGAGTCTGTGAGCCTCTCTGTGTTCTTTGATTTAATGCTTTACAGTTTAAGGTAGCCAGAATTCTTTCAACTGAGACCTGTTAGGCATAGATGGTGGCATATCAGAGTGTGAGGTTGGGGCAGCCTGGGGTGGAAGTCGTTTTAGGAAATCTAAAACTCTCCTCATGTGAGCATTCAAGCTGATCACTAAAATTTGTCTCAAAGGGAATGGGAGAACCATGGTCCCCATTTGGGTCATATTCCTGTAGATGTAGAAGATATTTCAGCAGGGGAGGGTATTTCTGCTCCTTGTATTTATAATTTATAATTTTCTTACATTATCAAATAGAGATCTACAGAACACCTATTTTTCTTTTAAACTTCTCTCTGTGCTAGTTTTGTTAAGACCTAATAAAAATTCATCTTTTAACATGTCTAAAACAAAATTAGAAGAGAGAATATGAAATAGCACAGAAATTCAGACTATAGCAATGCCAGAGAACATAATGAAAAAGAAAGAAAATATGGGTGAAAAATAGCTAAAATCCTAACCCAAACAGCGCTTGACTCTCAGGGGTCATGGGAGTTCATTTCCATCATGCTGTAACCCTAAACTTTGTCTTGTTCAATTGAATGCACAGAGCAGTGATAAGAACATCATTGCAGCTAATGTCAGTAGGAAGGTCCCTCAATGTTACTTTCATGGACGGGGACCACTTACTTCTTTTTCATATTTTACTTTTATACTTAAGTATTTTTACAGTTAATGTAACTTAACTATTCAAAGTAAAACACTGAAAATGTCTAGAAGGATCTGCACAACCCCATAAACAGATAGGTTTGGTCCTGGCCTTTTTATTAGCTCTTAGTAAGATTACACATGCAAGCATCCCCACCCCAGTGAAAATGCCCTCTAGATCACCCAGATCAAAAGGAGAAGGTATTAAGTACACAAAAACGCAGCTCAAAACACCTTGCTCAACCACACCCCCATGGGAAACAGCAGTGATAAATCTTTAGTAATAAATGAAAGTTTAAGCTATACTAATATTTAGAGTTGGTCAATTTCGTGCCAGCCACCGCAGCCGTATGATTAACCCAAGCTAATAAAACTTGGTGTAAAGAATGTGTAAGGTCTGCCCTCAATAAAACTAAACTCCATATAAGAGGAGGTGACACTTAGAGGTGTCATTGCTACCTCATCTGTATTTTCAGAGAAGCCCCACCGCGATCTACTATTAAAATTTAGCTGCAGGTGTAAAAATAGACACATAGGTCAATGCAACAGAATAGGGAACCCAGAAATAAAGCCACATACCTAACAACCAGCTGATCTTTGACAAAGTCATCAAAAATATATACTGGGAAAATGACAACCTATTGAACAAATGGTGCTGGAAAAGTTGGATAGCCACATGCAGAAGAATGAAACTGGACCCATACCTCTCACCATAGAAAAAGATGAACTTGGATCAGGAGTGATGGCTCATGGCCATAACCCTAGCACTTTGAGAGACCAAGGAGGGAGGTTCACTTGAGCCCAGGAGTTTAAGACCAGCCTGGGCAACATGGCAACATAGCAAGACCCTGCCTCTAAAAAAGTTTTCTTAAAAAATTAGCTGAGTGTAAGCCAAAAGAACAAAGTTGGAGGCATCACGCTACCTGACTTCAAACTATACTACAAGGCTATAGTAACTAAAACAGCATGGTACTAGTACCAAAACAGAGCTATAGAACAATGGAACAGAACAGAGCCCTCAGAAGTAATACCACACATCTACAATTGTCTGATCTTTGACAAACCTGACAAAAACAAGAAATGGGGAAAGGATTCCCTATTTAATAAATGGTGCTGGGAAAACTGGCTAGCTATATGTAGAAAGCTGAAACTGGATCCCTTCCTTACACCTTATACAAAAATTAATTCAAGAAGGATTAGAGACGTAAATGTTAGACCTAAAACCATAAAAACCCTAGAAGAAAACCTAGGCAGTACCATTCAGGACATAGGCATGGGCAAAGACTTCATGACTAAAACACCAAAAGCAAGGCAACAGAAACCAAAATGACAAATGGGATCTAATTAAACTAAAGAGCTTCTGCACAGCAAAAGCAACTACCATCAGAGTGAACAGGCAACCTACAGAATGGGAGAAAATGTTTACAATCTACCCATCTGACAAAGGGCTAATATCCAGAATCTACAAAGAACTTAAACAAATTTACAAGAAAAAAATCAAACAACCCCATCAAAAAGTGGGCAAAGGATATGAACAGACACTTTTCAAAAGAAGACATTTATGCAGCCAACAGATACATGAAAAAATGCTCATCATCACTGAGAAAGGCAAATCAAAACCACAATGAGATATCATCTCACACCAGTTAGAATGGAAATCATGAACAGGTGCTGGAGAGGATGTGGAGAAATAGGAACACTTTTACACTGTTGGTAGGACAGTAAACTAGTTCAACCATTGTGGAAAACAGTGTGGCAATTCCTCAAGGATTTAGAACTAGAAATACTGTTTGACCCAGCCATCCCATTACTGGGTATATGCCCAAAGGATTATAAATCATGCTGCTATAAAGACACATTATAAATCATGCTGCTATAAAGACACATGCACACGTATGTTTATTGTGGCACTATTCACAATAGCAAAGACTTGGAACTAACCCGAATGTCCATCAATGACAGACTGGATTAAGGAAATGTGGCACATATACACCATGGAATACTATGGAGGCATAAAAAAGGATTGAGTTCATGTCCTTTGTAGGGACATGGATGAAGCTGGAAACCAACAATCTGAGCAAACTATTGCAAGGACAGAAAATCAAACACCACATGTTCTCACTCATAGGTGGGAATTGAACAATGAGAACACTTGGACACAGGGTGGGGAACATCACACACCGGGGCATGTCATGGGATGTGGGGAGCAGGGAGGGATAGCATTAGGAGATATACCTAATGCAAATGACGGGTTAACAGGTGCAGCACACCAACATGGCACATGTATACATATGTAACAAACCTGCACATTGTGCACATGTACCCTAGAACTTAAAGTGTATATATATATATATATATATAAATTAGTTGAGTGTGATGGTGCATGCCTGTAGTCCCAGTTACTTAGGAGATGGAGGCAGGAGGATTGCTTGAATCTAGATTGAGGCTGCAGTGAGCCATGTTCATGCCACTGCACTCCAGCCTGGGTAATGGAGCAAGATGCCATCTCCAAAATAATGATAATAATAATAATTATAATACGATAAAGACCTAAACATAAGACATGAAACCATAACATTCCTAGAAGAAAACCCAGGAAACAGTCTTCTGGACATTGCCCAAGGCAAAGAATTTTTGAGCAAGTCCTCAAAAGCAAATGCAACAAAACCAAAAATAGACAAATGGGATTTAATTAAATTAAAAAGCTTCTGCACAGCAAAAAGAAACAGTCAAGAAAGCAGACAACTACAGTATGGGAAAAATATTTGTAAACTATGGATCCAACCAAGGGCTAATATTCAGAATCCATAAGGAATTCAAGCAACTCAAGACAAAAAAAAAAAAAACTTTAACAAGTGGGCAAAGGGCATCAACAGGCATTTTCAAAAGAAGTCATAGACAGATGTGGCCAAAAAACATATGGAAAAATGTTCAACATCACTAATCACCAGAGACATGCGAATTGAAACCACAATGAGACATCATCTTATACCAGCCAGAATGATTATTATTAAAAAGTCTAAAAGCAACAGAAGTTGGTGAGGATGTGGAGAAAAGGGAATGATTATACACTGTTGGTGGGAATGTAAATTAGTACAACCTTTACAGAAAACAGTATGGAGATTTCTCAAAAACTTGGAATAGACCTATCATTTAAACCAGCAATCCCACAACTGGGTGTATACCCCAAAGGAAAGAAATCAATATATCGAAAAGACACCTGCATTGTATATTTATTGCAGCATTATTCACAGTAGCAGAATCATGGAATCAATCCAAGTACCCATCAACAAAGGTTTGGTAAAGAAAATGTCATATATATACACACACACACACACACTCTCTCACACATACACGTATATATAATATATATATGTATATATATGTATACATACTATATATGTATATAATATGTATACATACTATATATATGTATATAATATGTATACATACTATATATATGTATATAATATGTATACATACTATATATATGTATATAATATGTATACATACTATATATATGTATATAATATGTATACATACTATATATATTATATATAATATGTATACATATTATATATATTATATATAGTATGTATATCTGCACCATGGTGTACTATTCAGTCATAAAAGAATAAAATAATGTCTATATATGATATATATACATATATATGTATTTAATATATATACATATTATATACAATATGTATATGTATATCTGCACCATGGCATACTATTCAGTCATAAAAGAATAAAATAATGTCTATATATAATATATATACATATATATGTATTTAATATATATACATATATATGTATTTACTATATATACATATTATATACAATATGTATATGTATATCTGCACCATGGCATACTATTCAGCCACAAAAAGAATAAAATAATGTCTTTTGCAGCAACATGGATGGAACTGGAGGCCATTATTCTAAGTGAAAGGACTCAGAAACAGGAAGCAAATATCGCATATTCTTACTTACAAGTGGAAGGTAAATAATCGGTATACATGAACATACAGAGTGAAATAATAGATATTGGAGACTATGAAAGGTGAGAGGGTGGGAATTCGGTGAGAGGTTAAAAATTACCTATTTTATAAAGCTTATAACCTTTAATCCTTACGACATGCAAGATAGGTATTCCTACCTTATAGATGAGGAAACCAAGACTCAGGTGTTATTTGATCTAAAGTCACATAGTTAATAAATGTGAAACCTGGATTTGAACCTAGGTCCAGCTGCCTCTCAAGTTTTTGCTTTTACTCCCTTCTCGGTCTTGCTTCAGAAGCAGAGAATTTAGGATATGCTAAATCTGAGAGTTCTTGGGTAAACACTAACTGTAAGCACTTAAATTGGGTAAACACTTAAATTGTAGCCTAATCACAATTTCAGGTTGTGAGATTGCATAAAAAAAGGAGAAGGAGGGGGTCACTCCCTCCCTCCCCTGGGACAAATTTAAGTTGTATGTGCATATGTATAAAGGTGAAAGATGGTTTATTCGGGAGAGACTCAGATGTGGTGAGGAACTGGGGGCCTAGGATAGCTTTGCTGGAGAAACAGGAGGGGCTTCTAGGAGGGAACATAACATGCTAATGTTACAACAGCAGTCACAGGAACAGGGTGCCCAGTGGAAAGGAAGAACTCCATCTTGCCAGGTTGTCCTAGAGAAAAAACACCCCGAAACTAGAATGCAGCAAAGGGGAATGATAGGATGGCAACAATGACAGCTACGGCGCATTGAGTGTTCACTACATGCAAGGATCGTTCCAAGGGCTTTATGTGTGTTAACTCATTTAACATTCACATTCTTGCTAGAAGATAAGCACTAATCACAATATCTTTTTATGAATGAGGAAACTGAGCCACAAAGAATTAATTCTAAAAAGAATGAAATTTGCCCAAGTCACACAAGTGTTGTAGAACCAGAATTCAAATTTAGGCCATTTGCCTTCAGAGCTTATACCCTTTACCACTATAATTTACAGACTCTGAGGAAAGTGAACACGTATGAGTCTGATTGGCAGTGAAAGAAACTATGAAAAGGAGAGACCGGGATGGATCCTAATGGATATTAAAGCAACACTGTGTTAAATTCCATCTCTGTTGACAAGGACTTGCTCACACGCTGATGATGGTGTCAACTGCTTAACGGAAAAATTGCAAAGGGCCTTGGAATGTGATCATCATGTTACAGAAGGTACCACACAGAAGTAATTACAATAAAGCCAACTTCCTCTCACAGGTACCAAACCTGAACTGATGCTGTCTATGCCCAAGTGGTACCATTGACCAATTTCCCTATTTCTGCCAAAGCTATGTCAGCTTGGAGGCAACTTAGTTCCTTTATTATTGATATCCTATCATGCTTTTGCAATCCTCTCTGGAAAATTCTACTATTTTCACTGAGCCCAGTGTACCTCTTGTACTTCACTTGGATCTTGCAATAATGCCTCACAGGTCACCTTGCCTTTTATCTCTCCCTTCCAGGCTGAACCAAATGCCAGGAGAATCTTTCAGAGTGTCCTGGAACATTGGAAATAGCCTTAAAGCTTAAATGATGAATCAGAAGAGTTATGCTGTATTCTAGTGCTGACACTAGGTAAGTGACACTGGGAGTCATTTCAACCCTCTAGATCTTTAGATTCTACAAATATAAAAGGAGGAGTTGACATTGAGGCTCTCTAAGGTCCTTCTAGTGTTTTAAGTATATGAATGTACGAATGAATGAATTCCTTGCTTGTATACCTGCCTATGATTTCTGTTTCAAGCTTTAAACCTGGTGCTCAAGGCTCTATATAAAAGTTTTCTCACACCATTTTACAAGATAGCCATTCCTCCCCTGTCATGTCTTATTCATTTCTAAACCCCAGCTTCTCTTTCTGCTACTCTTGCTACAATTCCATCCTCTCCACAGCCAAAACCTTAGGCCATCATTAAGGTTCTGCTGTCTTCCACTGACAGCTTTCCTGAGTGACTCCAGGCTGCACCATTGTAATTCTTCAGAAAGTATATACACATGGTAGCCAAAGAGCCTGGGCCCTGGAACCAGACTGCCTGGAGTCAAATCCTAGCTCTGCTACTTACGAGCTGCTGGTTAGTTAACCTTTCTATGCCTCAGTTTCACCATGTGTAAAATGGATTGTAAGGGTGGCTACTTGGCAAGATTGTTGTGAAGTTTAATATATTCCAAGTTAAAACACATGGAAGAGCTCCAGGTACATAGTAAGTGCTCTGTAAATATCATCTATTATTATTATTGCAACCACATTTCACACATTTTAAATAAATCTTAAGAATTAAATTGTTTCGTGCATGTAGATAATGTCTCCCCAAGTAAACAGCAAGGATCTTCACTATTTTCTATGGTTTCATGTCCTGCAAAGGGAATTCAAAGCATCACAGCAACTATTCCTAAACAAACCAACAAACCAACCTATTCTAAACAAACACCCGAAGACAGTAAGGGAGGCCTTACCTGGTGCACCGCAACTTTAAACCATTTTAGTTCCGCAAATAAAGAGAATTATGACACAAACAAACATAATAAAGACCCTGCAGCTGCAGGCACTGGCTTCTCCTTAATGTCTTGGTTTCTTTCTGACTCTTTACAGCTGAATTCTAAGAGTTGGGAATGAGAATTTCTAATGGATTTACTGACACTACTTTATATAATTCAATACATAATAAAATGAAAATCTCTTGAAAATGCATATGAGTGCCGTCATGTTGAGGCAGTTATTGCGGGAAAGGGGAGAAAGTAAAAACTATTTGTGGAATAAAATGATAAAATATTCTTATATCATCATCTTACCTTTTGACTCCTTTATATTGGGAGTTCCAAATATGGTCAAGATGAAATGTGTTTATTTTGCCTTGAACCTTCTCACTAATGTACCAAAGGGGCGTTTCATGAAAGCTAAGCAGTATGAATTTCCAGTAAAGCAACCAAGCTCCCTAAAGAAGTGCTCTGGAAGGAAAATTTCTCATCATTTTGTTGTACTTCTCACCACCAAGTCAAACCAACTGCCAATGCCAAGTTGGACAGGAAGGGTGTCATGACATCAAATATTACATTCCACTGGTAGTGAGATGACCATTATGTTACTCAGAGCAAGCATGGCTTCATAAGCCAGTTCCTGTGTGCAAGTTGATCTCACTGGTGATCCAGACAAATGCATACTGCAGCAGCAGTGTGGGATAGTGGGAAGGCTTGTAGCTTCTGAATGATTCTGCACAGCCTTTGGACGCCATGGTGGGTCTGGAGCCATAAAATGGTGTGGTTACAATGCCGGAGGTGAAAATACAGCAAAACTCCAAAGTAATGTGGACTAAAGCTGAGTGTGCAATTATTTTCTTGAGTGATGATCACAAGGAAGGTAATATCATCCAATATCTTTCCTCATTAAGTGGGATGATGGACTGTCCTGACGGACAAGTCATTGCTCTCATCCTGATCTCCACTGGATTAGAACACATCTCAAAAACAAAGCAAAAAAATTCTCCTTCTGCCCTTCCCCACATAAACAAACAAAATGGAAACAAACTCTAGTGACTCTTTCTCTAAAACACTAGGGAGCATGACAAGCTATTAGAAAATAGCATAGACTTCCACTTTAGTCGGTATGGATGACGTCTTCACAAATATTTATTGAGCCCTATGCTAGGAGCGTGGGCTAGAGAAATAAATAAGACAGGTTCTATTCTAAAGGAGCTTACAGTCTACTAAGATAAAAGATAAGCCCTTTTTGTCTCAAAATGGAACATGCATGGACAGCTGGGATTTAATATTCACAACAGAGGATTTTTTTCAAAGTCTTTCACCTATTGTGGTTCCCTTATGATGATTTGCTACTCTTTGGGGATGACACTCTTTTCACCCTATATATAGCTGTCTGATTCAAGCTCCACAAATTTAATGGGGGTAGGGGAAGCATTTCCAGGTTAGAATAAAACATAAAGTTCTTTTGCTCAACTGAGCTTTTCACCAGCTCTGCTTAGACACTGAATCCTAGAAACATGGTAGAATGTGATGCCAAGAATTCGGCAAGTATCTGGAGAAAATCAACTGAGCTTTAACTTAGCATTTTATTGCCTCTTCACAAAATGAACCAAGAATAGATAAAGACATATAAACTTAGTGATTTATAGTTTTCAAAATATTTTCTATGTTTCTCCACCATGTATTTGTTTTGCTTTAAGTCTTTTGAATTGGTACTTGACTGATAAGGATATGCACTGTAAATGCCTCCAAAAGATAAGAATTTCTTCTAGCTTGGGAAGAAAGAGGAGAATGATTATGAAACTTCTTGGAGAGTACTCACTTTGTTTAATTTTCCCTCTAGATTGTTAGAAACTTGAGAGTGGGGAACTGCCTTACTCATCTTCGTCACTTCTGGATCTACCTCAAGTGCTCCAGAAATGTTTGTTGAATGAATGTATGAATGAGGCATGGATGAATGTCAAGGTCTTGAAAGAGAGGAGGTAGTGGATAAAGAAAGATGGCGGAGAGACTGAGGATGAGACAGAAGCATTTGTACAGTGTGGGAAGTGTGGGCAGATGCATGTTTGGGGAATGGGGGCAGGTTACATAGCATTAGTGTAGTTGAACCGAAACGCATCTTGGCAGAGGAGGCTGCAGAAAGACTCTGTGGCCACATTGATGAATATATCTGCTTTCTATGGTACTGTGGCAGCCAGTCTATCATTTCCACATCTTTTCTCTTTTATTTAATTTTTGAAGGCCACACTAGCTCAAGCTCTAGTAATAGGTCTTCATTTAGTTCCTATATTAATTTATGGATATAAAGAAGCCTGCATTTTTGGGCTACCATGTGAAGTTGAGCAGGCTGTACACTGCACAACTCACAGGAACAGTTACAGATCCAGTACAGTGCATGACAGCACTGTGCTCCCTCATTCTCCCTATATTTGTAATGAAATACATTTACAAACTGATAAATTGCTGGAAGTGCAACACGTTGAGAAATACTTTTAACTATCTTTCCTCTTTACCCATTATATAGTCCTGAAGAACCCCTGATTCTTTCATTTTCCTCAGTCTGCGAGGGTTATATTACAGAAAAAATTGTGTTGCTTTTTTATGATGCTTCCACATTCTGACTCTCAAAAATCAAAGGGTACCTATTTTGAACCATTCTATATTGGGTAGGGTTCTGATGTTGCAGTTCTTGAGTTCAAATTCTGGCTCTATCACTTAATGTGTGATCTTGTACAAACTATTTAACTTCTCTGTGCCTCATTTTCCTTAGTTGTAAAATGGGAATCATAAGAGCTCCTACCCTATAGGGTTAATGTAAGAAATAATTGAGATAATCTATGTAAAGCACTTAGCACAGTGACATAGGGAGTGCTCATAGGTGTTTGCAATTATGCTACTAAATTATTATTGCTGATACTGGACTTCCAGGTTAAGCCTGCTGGGCAGAATTCCTCCTGTGCCCCTACAGCTGGGACTGCCCATTCAGAGCCTGTCCATTTCTAATAAGCAGGGCAGGTGTCCGCATTCCTCCCAGGTTGTTCATTCCACAAGAGTTAACCAGATAATCCCCAGCTATGGATTGACAGATCACAAAAATACACACACACACACACGGTGCGCACAACTTCCCCTTTGCTTCAGAAACTTCTAACAACAATGCCACAAAATCAGGATGTTGTTAGGGCTTCCCTCCCTGTCTCTTTCTCCAGTCTAGTCCATTCAAATGTCATTATTGGGTTTGAGAGGGAAATGGGGGATATGTGAGTCCCCAGAACATTTCATGGGTAACAGTGGAGCTCTGGCAGATAACAATGGTTTTTGGTAAAGGATGAGCCCAAGAAAGAGAGATAAGACAGTTTTGTTGTTTTTAGTGGTGGTGAGTGTGTGCATGTGTCAGATTGTAAATGGGGCAGAGAATACGTCAGATCTGGAGAGGGACCTGGAAATCAAAGATCAAGTTGCAAGGGGAGAGGGGTCTAGGGTCAGGTGAACAGTGAGAGAGGAGGAATACACTGGCAAGCTGAAAAGCAGGATTCAACAATGAGCAAGGACCAGAGAATCATACCATGTCTTCTCTCACTGAATCATTTACTCTTTCATTTGAAAAATTGTTCTTGAGCATTGACTATGTGCTGGAATGTGTTAAATGCAGGGTATTCAACAAAGAACCAAACAGAATCCCTACTTTCATGGAGCTATCATCTAAAGGAAACAAATAAACACACTATTGGTGAGAAGTTATATCCTAGTAGTAAGTGCAAGGCATTATGGATATGAGGGGATGTCATGTGGTCTGATAAACTGTCTTGGAGAAAATTTGGTGCTTTCAGGAACAGCCATGGGGTCGGCACAGCTGGGGTAGACTGTGGGAGTGAAGTGAGGTGAGGATAGAGAGGTAAACAGGAGCAATATTATAAAAACGATCTTAGGATCAAAGGTTAAAGAAATTGTTCTTTATTATCAGGGCACTCTGCAATGTAAAACTTAAATATTAGTTATATCTAAAGGCTTGGAATCCAGGGAGGGAAATTGGGTGGTTGTTTCCTTGAATATATTTTATATAATATGAAAACTCAACTGAGGATATTTACCAGAAGGTGCCTCCTCCCTTATGTTTTCCTTTACGAGAGATGAAAGATTGTCCCTGCCTGTGGCAGGGCACTCTCCAAAGAGAAGTGATACATCTTCAGCCCCTCCTAGCATCTCTTCCTCTTTAGAGCAAACCTTGTGCCAGCCTATATGTTTGCTGTGGGTGGGTTTTCATAAAGCTGTAAAGAAGAAAAGGAAACCTATCATGTATTACCTTCCCATAGCCACATTCATATTCCTAAGCCTGTCCTTCAAGGTCAATTAACTTCTTCCACCCAAACTCATACTATTTCCCCATGCATGGGTCCTCTTCTCTGGTCAAATGGATTGCAGGACATGATATGTACCTCCCTGCTTGGGTTTCTCTGATCTTGTTTTTCTTTTTAGTCTTGCCCTCTTCAAGCCTCAGTTTCCTCATCTATAAATTGGGGATCATAATATCTTATTCAGCATGTTACGCAGATCGTGTGTCTGAAAGTACCCAGCATAGTTCCTGGCACAAAAAACATCATTCAACAAACGCAAGCATTTGCAAAACTCAAGTTCTAGATCCTTGTCTGCATGTCACAAACTTCAATACTCAAGTGTTTTCAGGGCTGGGTATCACACAAGTGGTGAGAACCAGAGCAAATAGGAAAGGGCATGCTCTGCTTAGAGGCAATGAACATGCACAGAAACAAAAATGAAAATACACAAACAAAAATGCCTTGGACCTCCTTTGGTTTAAACCTACCACTTTGGAATCCTTTTGACTTTTGCCTCATTACTTAGATGGTAAATATTTCTTCTTATGTAATTCTATTTCACCCAGTGGCCACTTTGTGCCACTTATTTTTCACTTACTTTATATTCTTTGTGGTGTTATTTATATTTCAGTGTAAGTTTTTTGACTCTCAGGATTATTACGAAAACCAAGTGAAATCACATATGTCAAGAATCCAGTGCCTGGCATCAATGGTAGCTTTACTGTTATTCATAATGACAATGATGCTATTATTAGTCTCTTAAATTCAGAGACCAGGTCTCTAAGAGTTCCAGGAATTTCCTTCCTGCTTGTTGACTTGGCAAAGAACAATAATAACAACAATGATGGGCTTCTGCTTATTGAGTGATTAACCATAGGATAGGAACTATTAGGAGTGCTTTACATGCCTAAACTCATTTCTGCTCATGATAACCTGTGAGTAGGCCCTATTGGTATAATGCCTGTTGTAGAGATGAAGAAATTGAGGCAACAAAAGATCAAGTAACTAGCCAAGTTACATAGTTAAGAAATAGCAGAGGCACGTGTATACCTATGTACCAAACCTGCACGTTCTGCACTTGTATCCCAGAACTTAAAGTTCTGGGATACAGAACTTTAAGAACAAAAAGAAAAAAGAAATGGCAGAGCTAGGATTTGAACTAGGTTGGCTGGCCCCAGAGCCTATATACACAATGAGTATAACTCTGTACTCACTTTCTGACCAGCTTCTGTTCATCCTTGAAGGGCCAGGTCACATGTTACCTCCTCTCCTACTTTCCACGCAGAGTTAGTTGCTCCATCCTAGGTACTGTCATAGTACTTTAAATGCAGCAATTATCCAGATCTACAGCAATTATCACATTAACATTGTTTATTTTTATGTGTGTGTTTATTTGTATGTGAGTTTCTTATGGAAGAATCTGTGAATTACTCAAGGCTGTATGCTTAGCATAGGGCTTGGCACATATCTGATATACAAAACTATACATTGAGTCTTCATTGAACTAGTAATTCAGCTAAATTTGATGATCATGATGATGATAGTGGCTGGAGATGAAACATGGTTGAATGGAAATTTCAAATGGTAAGAACCATAGTGCTGAGCTACTGGCTGTTTGTGCCATGAGTTTGGTGATATTTTTGCTATTCTTTTTGTTTGTTTGTTTTTGGAGTAGTTAAATGACTCCTATTTAAGATGTCTCAGGGCTCCTAAGCCCTTTTTAGCTACATGTCTTCCCACCCACTCCCTTCTGAGAAGGACTAGCTCATGGCAGATGTGACTGCCTTGCGAATACCAACAGAAGAAACAAAGAATGTGCTGAAACCTATGCCTTGCAACAGTTATTAAAATTTCACCAGAGGTTACACAAACAAGCTGAAAGAATGACTGAAGGAGGCTCAGCCCCACCCCAACATAAACCATGATCCATATTTTATTGTAACAACACCTTACATTTGCATAGTGCTTTAAAATGTATAATCTTCTCCCCTCTATTATTTCACCTGATTCTTACAACTCATTGGATTAGACAGGAGAGGCTCAAGGAGAGAAAGAGACTTGTCTAACATCATGTGACCACTGGAAAACAAAATTGGGAGGAAGACCTGTCTTCCATACAACATTTAAGCAACGTGCCAGACAAGATGGCCCAAGTGGCTAATTTGATATTGAGGGGTTCCTGAGTGAGTATATCTGGTTTCCTAAGTACTATGAAGACAGAAATGATTTTGCAGATGATAGACATGAACACACTGAAGAATGGGTCAAGGGATAACATGCTGAGGGTCAAAGAAAAGATGAGGAACATGAGCTTAGGGGTGAAGGGGAGTACAAGGTGATATCCACTCACGGAGGACCAAAAGAAAAGCTCTGTCACAGAAGGAGGCAGCATGTTGAAGTTCACAGGATAAAAAGAAAACTTTAAAGCATTCTGCTTCAAAAGAAGAGATGAGATAGGCATGCCCAAGTTCAGAAGACAGAGGAGGTTTCAGTCTGCATGAACTGTCTGGGCAAACTAGTTATGTTGAATGCTTTTAAAGGATTCTTCTTTCTCTATGTTGTCATGCGCTACCAGGAGATCTAAGTGACCCATCAGATCCCCTGGCCTGTGCTTTCCACTTCAATTCCCTGTTCCCACCATACTGGGCTTACAGTCTGTAAGGCTATAGGAATGTGGAGAAACCCAGAAACAGGAAATGGGGTGAGAATGTCTTCTTTGATGTCGGCACTTAAGTTTGCTTTGTGATTCCTCGTGCCTTGTGCCTCTGGTTCCTGCAGACTCTGTGGGCTCTTGTCTCAGATCCTCTTCCTGTGGCCCATTCTCCTGGGTGTCAGGTGCCAGGGCTGCTCTGGTTCTTGGTTGTTCAGGCTGCCCTTTGCCTCAGGTCTGCGGTCTGCTCTTCTCCTCCACTGCCAACCACAGGCTCAGGCTGGACTTGCTCTATTCTGGCTCCCAGCTATAGCCATTTGCTGCCAGTAGCCTGGTGCTGATGGGGTCTCCACCTACTTTCTCAAAGAATGTGGGACTATACTGGAAACTGTCTGCAATAAGGTAGCATTTGTCCCATTTGGGAATACCTGCTAATCGGTTCATGTTTATAAAGATGCAGCTCATGGCCCATGAGCTCTTGCTGGTCATGACCAGAGAGAAAAAGAGACAAGAAAGAGTTCCAGCCATCTGCAAATGTAAAACAAGGCAGAAACATAGCGCATTCTCAAATACAGCTGAAAGCACTGCAGCATAGGCAGCTGAATCCCGTTAAGAAATCATGAGGAATCTCTGTATTCCTGCCATTGTGACAAAGAAGAAAAGAATCTCTAAAGATTTCAAAAAGAAAACATTTATGAGCAGCAGACTTAAAGTTCTGCAATATCTCACAAAAACAGAAAACAGTCACACACACTCCTCTGACACTTTCTAATGACCTTACCTAGGGAGACCCCAGAAGGGAATTTCCACTCCCCTCAACCAAGGAGCACCTGCATCTGCAGGAGAAAGTCAAAGCCAGGTGGCCCCCTGGGGCATTCATCATCTCAAGCATTTATACTTTCTTTGTGTTACAAACAATCCAATTATATTCTTTTAATTATTTTAAAGTGTATAATAAATCATTGTTGATCAGAATCACCCTGTTGTAGTATCAAATATTAGATCTTATTCATTCTATCTATATATTTTTGTACCCATTAACCATTCCCACTTCCCCCACCCCACCCACTACCCTTTCCAGCCTCTGGTAACCATCATTCTACTCTCTATATCCATGAGTTCAATTGTTTTAACTTTTAGCTCCCATATATGAGTGAGGACATGTGAAGTTTGTCTTCCTGTGCCTGGCTTGTTTTACTTAACATAATGTCCTCAAGTTCTGTCCATGTTGTTGCAAATGACAGGATCTCATTCTTTTTTGATGGCTCAATAGTACTCTGTTGTACATACGTACCACATTTTCTTTATCCATTTGTCTGTTGATGGACACTTATATTGTGTTTTAATAATTCAAAATAAATATAAATCTCAAAAAAGAAGATTTCTTATCAGGGTAGCTTTAAAGCCTCCGTGGATATTTAGATTTTATTTTTGCATGTGCCCTGATTTATGCTTGGAAGACGACGGTCCAATAAATTCCAGGGCAAAATCAGAAGAGACTAGAAAGGCTGAGCAATGAGAGGGAGAGCCTATTGCACCCTTCATGCTGAAAAGGTGGTGGCTAAGGGCAGAGAGGACTGATGTTTACAAAACCATAAGGGCTGGCAGGGCTGGCAGGGCAAGCACACGAAGACCCTCCTGAGGGTTAATCAAAGGTGGCTTTAGCACAAATAAAAGGACACATGAAATCACCATGTGGCTAGTAATTCTATGAAAACTGTTACCCAAGAGATGCTTCACAGAAAATAAAAAAATAGGTTGAAGGTGATGAATTTAGTAATAACTAATTATTTTGGGACTCTGGGAATGCCTCCTAAAAAGCAATCTTGCCTTATTTCTTTCCCTGAATATCCCTAGTTGTCATTGTATTAATAGCATCAGGTTCCTTGGTTAGAGAGACAAGCAGTCCTGTGGTCTGACTGATACATGGTGATTCTTTGACTCCTTTTTGCAAATGATGGTCTTGGTAAGTAGTCCTCTGCCTCCTACCTTGCTTCATTTAAGGTAAGTGTCCAGTCTGCCGAATTTAATAACTTGGACATAGAGATTTGAGACATGGGGACTATCTTCATCACCATAACTTGGATACAAAAGACCAGTGTGATGTTGACTCCACAGTAGCATCCTAAGAATTCAGTATGCCAGCAGAGCATCATAAATACTGCTTCAGCCTAATGTAGAATTCCTTCCTATGCCTTCCCTGAGATCTGGCTCCTCACAATATTTACTTTCTTGTATGTACTAAAGAAAAGTAGCAAATGGATGAGGGAGGAGTGTATTCCTGGAATATCTGTTTCACCTTAAGAAATTTCCTCTGTCCCTTTTCACCTTTCTTTCCTCCTCTCTCTCTCTCCTGCTCCTTGGTCTCACGTTGGCATAAGAGGTGATAACAGGGCCAGCCAGGCATTGAAATGTCAGTGGTCTTCTCAGAATTTCAACACCAGGTCACCTTATTGGCCTATAACCCCTGCTTTTCTCCCAGTAAGTGGCTAGTTATGGGACCCAGCAAGGGCATTTGAAAGCACTGACTGAGAGACAAAGTGGGGTTTAAGTGATGCATAACCCCCTTTATCCTCCATAGTCTATCTTAGCTAGAAGCCTATCACAGGACTATCAAGGGCAACTGAGTCTTCCCCCAAAATGAACAAAGGAAACAACCTCATTTCTATATCTCAGCTGTGTCTGAAGGACCATTGTCTAGATAGATCCCCTCCTCTCAGATGATTTTTGTGAGTGGGGGTGGGGTAGGGAAAGCGTTGTCTATGAAAGCATCATATGATAAAACCTAAGAATGTGAAGATTAGTCTCTCTCTCTCCAAAAAAATTTACTGTTAAATTTCAAGTGGGTCTATAAGCCTCTGACTCTTCAAGTATGTATTGAAATAGAACAAAAGGACTAGTTTGAGGAGACAGCATTAAGCTTAGTTGATGGAAAGTAAAAGCTCTTTGAAATGATTCCTTTAAAGGCCTTGGCCTTCTGAATTCAATGTGCTCCCTTTTCAACCACCTTAGGCGTTCATTTTTAATAAGTCTTTACAAAGTAAATGATTCAACAAAGGAACTAAAAACTGTGTTTCTGACTGGCAAAAGAAGAACAGATTCCAGATGTTTCTCATTTTTCTGTGTCACTAATTCAAACTCAGAAATCTCTTGTTTATTGGACACTTGTTTAATCCTAATGTTTTACATACCTCCCCTCTAAGAATCCCCTTTCTCTCTGTCTCCCTTCTCTCACCAAAGCCATGTACAGGGCAATATGTCATAGATGTAACTGTACCTTTTCAGTATATGCTATGAAATAGTTCAACTTATGCTAGAATGAGATTTCCTAATCATATATAACAGTTTGCAAAGATACGCTGATTTCTTCTCCAAATCATACATATTTCTTGACAAGTAGGTATCAGAGTCTCTTAGACTCAGTTTCCTCATTTATAAAATGAAGATACTAATAGACTGTACTAGTGAGGATTGCTCTAAAAAATAATGCAGATAATCCAGGAGTACTTAGCAAGTACCTGGCTTAATAAATATTAGCCATGACTAAATATTTTATTAATAGATTTATAAATTCAAAAAGGTTACATCAAACTTGGTCTCATTAAAAACAAGCAGACAGGGGAGATATCAAGTATCTCTCTTCTGCATGGCTTACCTACCTGTAAGTTTTCTCATCCCCACTAGACCAGCAGTACCACCACTACTATGTTTTATCTTCTATGAAGGTTTGTTATTATGTCACCTCCCTGTTCTCTGCTCTTCTAGTTCCTTGGCCATTGCTGGCACTCCAGCATAAGGCCAGATAGAATTAGGGACATGATAAAATATGGAAAAGTATCATTCATAGCCTATCCTTAGTGCTAGGAGAGTACAGAATAGTGCCTGCTATTAGCTCCTCTAATGTTCACAAGCCCTTGGAGCAAAATCCAGAAAGCCAGCTGGGTGACCCCAGTACAGAAGATCAAAGGACCAGAAGAGGATCTTGAAAGATGATTTATTTCCCTAACCTCTATTCAACGTACAAAGCAAAACACGTCATCAATTTGCAAAGATTTCAGGAGAAGGAAATTTCCCTAACCTTTCACATAAATGCTAAACATTTTCAGAACTGGTGATACTGGATAGTGTGGAGAACTCCAGCATACCCTAAACACTACAAGAGGACAGAATCACATTTTGTGTGACAACATAAATCCTTCATAAAGGACAATACAATCCTTTACAAATGACTTCAGAGGCATACTGCAGTGTCGAACTCCTCAGCTCAAGTGATCCTCCTGCCCCAGCATTCCAAGTAGCTGGGACCACAGGCATGTGCCACCAGGACTGGCTAATTTTTATTTTTTGTTTTTTATGGAGATGAAGTCTCACGATGTTGCCTGGGCTAGTCCCAAACTCTTGGCCTCAAGTGATCCTCTTGCCTCAGCCTCCCAAAGTGCTGGGGTTACAGTCATGAGCCACCATGCCCAGCCATGCCGTGGATGTTAATTATAAAAGGCAGCCATCTTAGTAGCTGGACACTCATTTATAGATGTGTCTTCCATGACTATTTTCCTTCTCAAAGCTAACAAGGGATAGAAATCAGTTCATTAGTTGACAATTTCTACTGAACACATTGTTTTGATGGAGTCCCATATTAGAATTTAAGCTGTCATAAAGACAGTATGTTTGGAATAATGTGTGATTTTATGAAGCAAACTTTAGCTTGCGAAATGAGGAATGGATGAACCTGAAGGAAGAAAAGGCAATGGAGAAAAGAAAGGAAGAAACATTAAGTCCATTAAATTCCATTAACCTAGAGAGATATTTTCTATTCCTTTGGTCCATGAAACCTATCTAAAACTGGTTCTCAAAAGTGTATGTGCATCAGAGTATCTGGAAAGTTTATTAAAGGACAGTGGAGAGCCTGAAAACTTGCATTTTTAACAAGTTCCCTCGTGGTGCTGATACTGCTGGTCTGGGAACCACATTTTTAGACCCACTGCTCTCAAACGTATTTGGAATTGCACATGATTGGAGATCTTATTTGACCTTTCCCAGATTACAGTCCAGAGATCTGTCCAAGACTGACACCATCTTTAGATTTCTTAAACTTGAGTTTTTTTTTTTTTTAAACAAGGTTTACAGATTCACATTTAGCAATTTTTACCTGATGAAATTTGACAAATTTCCAATCAGAAGAAGCTTCATAAGAAAAAAATAGATGTGAAGGCTGTTGAGAAAAAAAGGAACAATCAAGAAAAGAAAGATAAATTTCTCTATTTTTATAATTAGCATTAACTTTTAGACAGATTAAACACCACCATTTCAAAGATACATCAATTTTATTTTCTCCATCATGTTTATTAGCAACTTGAACTCATTTGCAGATGAAGAAAATGCAATTGGACTAACAATGTGACAAGTTAAAAAGAAAATTCTGGCCGGGCATGATGGCTCATTCCTGTAATCTCAGCTGTTTGGGAGGCTGACGTGGGCACATCACTTGAGCCTAGGAGTTTGAGACCAGCCTGGGCAACATGGTGAAACCCTGTCTCCACAAAAAATACAAAAATTAGCTAAGCAGGGTGACATGCTTGTAGTCCCAGCTACCAGGAAGGCTGAGGTGGAACTATCACCTGAGCTCGGGAGGTCAAGGCTGCAGTGAGCTGTATTCATACCACTGCACGCCAGCCTGGGCAACAGAGTGAGATTCAAAAAAAAAAGAAAGAAAGAAAGAAAAGAAAATTTTGTGATTCAACAATAAATTCTATTATTAAATAGAAAGTGACAATAATGTCAGAATTACAATAAAATATTCTAAACAATGTTAATTAGTGTTTATTCTGACCCTGGTATTGTTTGCCTAAGTTAAGGCACTATTTTTAGTAACAAAAGTATTTTGGTTATCTTTTTCTTTTTTTTTTTGGCGTTCCAAAGTCTGCTTCCTAATGCAAGGCTGTTGTCTGTTTATTTGATAATTTATTTCTTTTTCTGATTACCAAACAATTTGGGAAACTCTGAGAACTATAAAGAAATGTCTGAGAGGCACATCTGTGTATGAAGGGCTAGTATGAAGATAGGGCTTCTTCAGTAAAAACCTTTCTGGCTGGGCTCACGCCTGAAATCCCAGCACTTTGGATGGCAGAGGTCAGGGGATCACCTGAGGTCAGGAGTTCAAGACCAGCCTGGCCAACGTGGTGAAACCCTGTCTCTACTAAAAATACAAAAATTAGCCGGGCATGGTGGTACAGTCTTGTAATCCCAGCTACTCAGGAGGCTGAGGCAGGAGAATTGCTTGAACCCGGGAGGCAGAGGTTGCAGTGAGCCGAGCTTGCGCCATTGAACTCCAGCCTGGGCAACAAGGGCAAAACTCCATCTCAAAAAAAAATAAAAAAGTAAAAGTCTTTTTGGATATTTTATTAGCATTTCCAGGTAAGGGAAGAAATACAATGTTTTCCTTTGGTCAGGCAATCAATTCATACCAGAGCTGGTCCCTTCACCGTAGCCTCTTGATCCCCTATCATATCAAGCCCATTGGACTTAGGGATCTGTAGAGGTCATTGTTTCCATACTTCTTCACTCACAAATGGTGCTGGACAATTCAAACCACTCCCAGAACCATCCTTGGGCAGCCTGGCACACATGCCCAGCTGTTCTGGATTTTTGGCCTACTATTGGCCACAGAGAGATAACTTTAACGGGCCTTGCAGTGTTTGTCATTTCTTAGTCACCCCTCCTCACTTCCATACAGGGACAAAAATAGTGGTCACTCATTTCTTGAGCTTCAATGCTTGCTCCATGTCTCCTCCCATTACACCTGTTTCTGAATTAACACTGCTTACAGCTCACACTGTACTCCTCCAAAACACTGTAAGAAGAAGGCCCAGAGAGTTCTGACTTGTGAATACAAAACAGGAGCTTGACATTCTTTAGCTGGACCTATCATTCTTCTAATGCCTAAATCAATGGAAGGTTTCCTGCAGACAGGAATTGGCTCAGAAAATTTCTCATTCACAGTCAAGGCTTGTAAGGAACAACATCACCTCCATGGGACTAAATATAGCCTATGATATTTTTATTCTAGAAAAGACATAAATGAACTCATAGCTATTTTGCCAAGTGCTTTCTTCTTAAACATTTATGGCAAGCCAGCGCTTCTCAGCTCATCAGGGCAAGATGCCCACAGATGTTAACTTGTTAGCTTGCCTAGGCTAGAAATTCAGGAACTTCGAGACACGAAACTCATTCCTAGTATAACTACGTATTTGTGTGTCAGCAAAGACTATTTTCTTTTCCCTTTATTAAGAAAAATACCAATTGTAAACATTTATTGAGCTTTGAGACAGCTATAAAAGAAGTATTAGCTATGAGTCTTGTTCTGGAAGTGCTTATGATCAAGTCTGAAAACAGAATCTGTACACAAGAAATAATTAGAAACAAAGAAAGGAGAGAGTTAAGCATTAACTATGCAATGCAGACCTACAGATGTATGATGTCAGCGTGTTGGGGATAGCTTTAAGTATGTGATTAAGAAAAAGAATAAAGGATGCATATGATTTCTACAAAAAGATGGGTGGGGCAGGGCATAGTGGCTCATATCTGTAATCCTAGCACTTTGGGAGGCCAAGACAGGAGGATGCCTGGAGGCCTGGAGTTTGAGATCAGCCTGGGCAACATAGCAAGCAAGACACTGTCTCTACAAAACAATTAGCCAGGCATGTTGGCACATGGCTATAGTCCTAGCTACTAAGGGGACTGGGGCAGGAGGATCACTGGAGCCCAGGAGTTGGAGGTTGCAGTGAGCTCCGATGCCTCCATTGTACTCCAGTCTGGGTGACAGAGGGAAACCTTGTCCCTAAAAGAAAACATAAACAAAAGCAGATGGGTAGTCATGGTAGCGTCTAGAAGTCTCATACTGGTAACCAGAGGGTCAAGGGACTTTTTAATTTGACCTTCCCACATTTCAAAACAAATTTGAGTTAGTTGTCAACATTAACAAGTCGGAAGATTTTACATTAAAATACATTTTTTTCTTTTAAAAAATGAAGAGTCTGTCAAAATCTGGCCTGTGTTTCTGCATGGTAACTGGCCTATGTTTCTGCATGAATTGGAGCTAAGTAGCACCCATCCCATCAGATGGGGCACTAACTACTCCTTCCCCACCTCCCATCCCACTTCCTGTTGCTTCTCTCACTCAACCTGCTGCTTTGCTCATCTGTAGCAAATGTCTGGCTCCTGTGGGCGTTTTCAATCCCTGCTGTGCATTAACAGAGCCTCCTACATAGGGGGCCTGTGACAAATGCTCAACCTCAACCAGTTCTATGAAAACAAGCGATCCTGCCCTCTCAATCCAACTTCTGCAAGACAAAACAACTTGTACACAGAAGGATACTTTACAAAACTTTCTTCTTAGTCTAGAGAGGAAACTATCATGGACAACACACGCAAACAGTTTAACTTTCGGTTTTGAAAGTATTGGGTTGGTGCAAAAGCAATTGCGGTAAAAAGTAATGGCAAAACTGCAATTACTTTTGCACCAACTGGATACATTGGGGATAATAACTCAAAATGCATATTCGAGGATGGTGGGTTGCCTGGCTACTGTGTAGGAAGGTTGGAGCTTCATTAACTCTTGCAGCTCGACGAATTTAAAAAGACCCAGGTGAAACAAATATTACGTGGGAAAATTCGGATTGAAAAGCAGATAAATTGAGGTTGCTTATCGGATTTTTCAGAAAATGTCCCTATTTTACAAAGAATTTTTCAAAGCAGAGCTGTTCATATATATTTAAAATATGGTCAAATCTACCTGAAAAGTAGCACTGTGCATTCTATAAAGCCAGATACATCTGTATGGGTCTTTACTGTGGACAATCGATTCTTTACTGTTTGCTCTGAGGAAATGTAGGGCGCATCCAAGTGGTTGGTCAATGCAAGCTGCGTGTGTTCAATTTGGAATGAGTTTTCATGCTGGTACTGGAATGGTCATTCATTTGTTCATTTGACTATCCTAAATGCATACATTTCTTTAGCCCAGTGGGCTTTGTCTTGAGATGGAGTCTCCCTCTTTCACCCAGACTGGAGTGCACTGGCATGATCTCGGCTCACTGCAAGCTCCTCCTCCTGGGTTGCTGCCGTTCTCCTGCCTCAGCCTCCTGAGTAGCTGGGACTACAGGTGCCTGCCACCATGCCCGGCTAATATTTTTGTATTTTTAGTAGAGATGGGGTTTTACCACATTAGCCAGGATTGTCTCGATCTCCTGACCTTTTGATCTGCCCGCCTTGGCCTCCCAAAGTGCTGGGATTAGAGGCATGAGCCACTGTGCCCTGCCACTGTCTTGACTCTTAATAAACAGCTCTGTGAACTTGGAGAGATTCATTAAACTTTCCTGGTTTTTGATCCTCAAATGAGGGAACATAACAACACAATGTGCCCCAATTCATGACTTCCATTGAAGGCCTCCCACCTCTAGAACTGCTGCTGTTCCCTGAGGCCCCACTTCCTTCATTGTTAATGGAGGTGGTTGGGCTAGATCTTCAGAGCCTATTTTTTACCATGGCATTGTCTGGCTCTTGGTGATTCATTTAAACAAAACAAGGACGACCCACAACTACCCGCCCCCACCACCAGCACCACCACTATCACCATCACCCCCATCAGCCACCTCTGTCTATTGCTCAAGACTGAAAGTGAAAAGGGTTGTTTCTTTTCAAATATTTAAAAACAAACCCAAACTACCTTTGGGCAAGAAGCCTAGAAGAGCATGCCTCACCTCATACCATCAATTCTTGGTACTTGAACCCAGTGGGCTAATCCGGTACCGTTCTAGCAGCACCTAGAAGCTTACTAGAGCTCAACTACAGCTGCCCCCAAGTGGGTTACACTAGTGTTTGGCATGCGTAAGCCAAGTGTTACAACTTTCTGTGAAGAAGTCATTTCAGTTTGGGAAAAACTGTCTAATTTGGCCATTCAATTTGCATTGTTCTGAAAGTTGCCAGACTTGTCCTGCTAGGCATTAGTGTCAAGAACTTTCATCTTCCTTGGCTCCACCTCCTCTCTCTGTGAACACAGAAGAACAAAGGGGGGAGGCCCTGAGGCAGTGCCATCCAAGGAGCCAAACCCGGTCTTTTGAGTTGATGACTTTTGAATTATAAAAGCTTTTCCAAGGAAGTTTTCGCTCAAGACTTTCATGGGTTTTACAAACAGAAATGAATGCAAGCTGGACAGTACACCGTGGCAAGTAAAGCAACATGAACAGGTCTGCCATTATTACCGTCGTGAAAAATCACTTCCCTGTGTTTTTGATTCTCTTTAAATATATACACATAGAAAATGCACATACGTTTCTTTTCCTGTATTTTTAATTAGGAAAATATCCCACGTGTTGTTAAACTTCTTTCTGTGAGTGACATGGTACCTGATTTTAGCAAATACAAGCTCCTACATGCAGGTGAAGTCACCCTTTAACTGTTATGAGAACTGCTTATTTAAACATTTGCTTAGAAGAGGTTGTTGCCCTGAGGCCTTTCCAAAAGGGCCCTTGACCTCTCTTTCTAAGGCTGTTGTGCTGCTTTTCAGAAGAGGATTGTTAATTATATCCTTTAAACCACCTCTTATTCTGAGTTGCTGCTGTCCATAATCTCTCTCTGTCAAAGCTGCCCTCGGTCAGCTCTCTCAGACCCCAGAGCTGCCTGCTCAAAATGGAGGCCACTTAATCTCCCTGGGTCCCTTCAAGTCGCTCCGTTTTTACTTCCTCTTTTCTCAAAGAGGCCAATTTCTTTTTCATCTCATTTAAAACCTTTAAAAAAGAGATTTTTGTCTAAAACTAGATCATACAGGTTTCTGCCCAAATTCATTATTGTAGAGAGGAAACTGAGGATCTGAGGCAAACTTAAATCACATACTACCTCAGAGATCAAAGACAGCAACACGAATGCATTTTTCCCTGGCCCTAGAGAAGACTCTCCAAGCTTAGGAATTTACATGTTTAAAAGTAACGACAAATATAAGTACCATGTAAAGAGAGGCTCAATCAAATGCAGTGTGAAACTTGAACATGACCAAGGGATGCCGGTGGAGGAAATCGGGCCCCTCTGTGGGGGTGTGAAGTAATAGTGAACAAGGAGTAGGATAAATAGTGACTAGAGCTATAATAAATGAAATCAGTACCTAGCTGCATACCCGAAAAGAAATTTTCCGTAATAAAAAGTTTAGAAATGGTAATAAAACAATTGTTTTCAAGAGGTAAAAGTGGTTAGAACTTGATAGTTTATGACTTGTGATCACAAAGTTATTAATCTTGTGGGAATTCTGAAAATAAAATTGTTTCTAAATATCTCTAAGTGTATAGTTAGAAACCTTACTATCAGTGAATAAAAATGGACTTTCCAAGCTTGATTATATTAAGCATTTTTCATAGCCATTAGTATAATCATACACCTTCTGTATACTTTCTTCACCTCTGAGTTGTTACTGAGCTACGCATTACGTCAAAGTTGTGTTGCAACCACAGAAACTTTTTTCTTTATTCTTTTTTTTTTTTTGAGACTGAGTCTCGCTCTATTGCCCAGGCTGGAGTGCAGTGGCACGACCTCGGCTCACTGCAACCTCTGCCTCCCAGGTTCAAGTGATTCTCATGCCTCAGCCTCCAGAGTAGCTGAGATTATAGGCACCCACCACCATGCCCAGTTATTTTTTGGATTTTTAGTAGAGACAAGTTTTTGCCATGCTGGCCAGGATGGTCTCGAACTCCCGACTTCAAGTGATCCACCCCCGTCGGCCTCCCAAAGTGCTGGGATTACAAGCATGAGCCACGACGCCTGGCCAACAAGCTTTTTCCTACCATGGCTCTAGCTCTTGATGGCTATGCCTTATATGAATGAGGCAATTTGAAAATATATTTAAATCTTATATAAAAATTATCTGACACATTGAGAGATGGGGTCTTTTACTCTGCCCCTTGAATCTGGACTTGTAAGCGATAATTCTTTTGCTATGGGAATGATGCTGTATGAGGCTAGGTCAGAAAAGGTCATAAAGCTTCCTCCTGGTTCTCTTGGGATACTCGCTCTGGGAGGAGCTAGTCACCATGGAAGAAGTCTGGCTCTTCTGAGGCTGCCATGCTGGAGGTGCTACACGTCGGTCAGCAGTCTACTGTGCTCTCTGCCTACAGTCAACATCAACTGTCAGATATGGCAGAAAGAAACCTCAAAATCAGTTCAGCCCTGAGTCATCAAATCACCCCCAGGTCATGAGTCTCCCTAGCTGAGGTCCCAGACATTGTGCAAAGAGACAAACTATCCTTTCTGTGTCTCATCTGAATTATTGACCAGCAGAGAATTCTATATCCAAGAGTATCATAAATGTCTATTTTGTGCCACTAAGTTTTGGGGTGGTTTCTTGTGCAGCAATAGTAACTGGAGCAATTAATAATTACTATCATGCAAATTGTGCTTCTTAATTAACCCATCATGTTTAATTTAATTCAGGTTATCAAGTCTCATGCTGGAAGAAAGCTGTCCTGACTCAGATCTTCTTGGTAATATATTTTCCCAATCCATTATGATAACCTGTTTAGATATTTAGCTACTGTATAGAAATCGCTCTTGGGTTGGAGTGAGGGAATACTCTTTGCCAAGAAATAAACTGGAGAAGCTTTATCTAGGCTAACACTTCAGGGGGCTCATGCGGTCCCCATGCATGATTGACTTCCCACTCCTACTCATTCTGAACTACTTTGGCATCAGAGTTTTACAAAACTGTGTCTCCACAGTACATATACTTGGGCCAGCTTGAAGATCCCAGGGTGCCATGTGGCCTGAGCAATATGCATGCTATCTTCTGCTTCCTGATAAATGGTACCATGCATGACCTCCTAGATAGAGATTGTCCATCTGGGTAAGATCTAGATCTAATCTCCTGTGACCTACTCCCATTAGTCCCTGGATCCAGGCAATCTTTGGTTGATACCTAAATTCTGATTAAGGAAGCAAGATATTTATTTTTGATCATGGAGCCTGCAGATGCAGGGATGGGCAGGATAGAAATGTGGGGGTGAAAGATGGGTATTTACTTTGCAGTGCTCTTTGCTTCCTCAGATACTCATCGCTCAAGTCATCTTGGGGCTGAAGGAGCAATTGATGACAGACTTGGACCCTAAAAGGCAGATAACAAAGCTAGGGTGGGAGTCTTTCATTCTGGCCAAATTCTACAGAATAGAAAAAGAACCTGAACTGGCTAATTCTGAAAATGTAGTTTTAGAAAATGGTTTAACACCAGGATCATTCTACAAGATCAGATTTTCTAGCAAAGATGAACTAAACATGTATTTTTTTTCAATTGGGATAACAATCAAAATGAATCTGAGCTGATGTCTTCCCTTTTTCTTCTTAGTGAATTATGATACTGAAAAACTCAATTAAAATAGCCTGAAAGGGTTATATGTATTATTCGGATGCCCTTGACCTTCTTTTTCACTGAATAAGGTTGACATATCCATTAACATGGAAACCTCTGCTGGGAAGTGAGTACTTTTCAGCTCAAGACTGTTTTTCTGAGCTCATCAGGTCAATATCAGGTTGAAGTCATCAAAATAAATAAATAAATAAACCACCCAAGCCTGTTGTCAAATTCAATATAATCTTTGCTTACAAGTCTACTGTATTTGCCTACAACTCTGTTACTTAAATGCATGATTCACAGCTTCAGCTGTTGTTGTCTAGAGAAGATACTTCCCCCGCTGCTCTCTGAGCACTGGTAGTTCACAATACATTCTTAGTGCTTAGCCACAACAGGCTGCAGTACAAAGGAGGTCCCTTCCAATGCTGATGGGACATTCCAAATGGAATTGCTTGCCTTTATTCAATTCTATATTTTAGCCCTCAGTGATTAAAAATGCCTTCTTTGTAACAGGGTTAGGGTTAGAGGCCACAAGAGAAAGACCATATTGATAGTCTGAGAAATTAATGTTGTCATTGATATAAAGAAATCATGTGTGGCTGAATTCATCTGAATCCTGATTCATCCTTGAAAGGCAGCTGGTGTAACTGCCTCCTACAGAAACACTTCATCTTAAGTTACCTAGATTCAAAGGGCAAATATTCTGTACTCACAATTTAGCTCTGTCTTCCCCAAACCAAGACATTTTCAAGTGGGATAGCAAGTCACTAACTCATAGTCTTCTGACAGCAGGAAGAGGGGCTTAAGAATGTGGACCATATAGATGTCAATAATCCGACATTAATTTTATTCAATAAACTTTTTAAATAAAATGCAAACATCAGATTACTTTCTCCCTAATACCAATATGATACACTGGAAACTTTTATTAAAGAGAAACCAAGAGTAATTTTGGAGTTTGGAGAAATTCATGGGTGAACAGGTCATGGTAGGATGTAGGAAGGGCACCTTTGAGAAGACTCTGGGTACCTAAAAAGTGGGATCGGCCAGGTGTGGTGACTCACGCCTGTAATCCCAGCACTTTGGGAGGCTGAGGAAGTTGGATCACCGGAAGTCAGGAGTTCGAGACCAGCCTGATCAACATGGTAAAACCCTGTCTCTACTAAAATACAAAAATTAGGCGGGCATGGTGGCACATGCCTGAAATCCCAGCTACTTGGGAGGCTGAGGCAAGAGAATCACTGGAACCCAGGAGGCAGAGATTGCAGTGAACTGATATCATGCTATTGCACACCAGCCTGGGCAACAAGAGCGAAACTTGGTCTCAAAAAACAAACAAACAAGCAAAGTAGGATCAATGCAAAGGAGTGGGATGTCAATAGAGATCACCTGCCCGCTTGGCTGTTACCAGGCCTGTCTGTCTCCCATGCAGCTGCTGAAACACTGTTGCTGGCCTACATGAATATTACTATTACTACTCCATTCAAGGTGTAATTTGGTACATAAATATATGACACTGATATAAAACCTTTTATTTTAAGAATTTCTTATCAGAGAAAATTTAAATAAGCATAAAACTTAATTCAATTTTGTGTTGGGCGATGTTTATTTCATTGTATTAGGTGAGACTCTGCCTTCTCACACCTCAATTGTGGTACAGAAAACAAGGATGCAAAGTATAGATCAATATGGATTTATTCCATGTCCATAAATGTATTGCAGATTGCTAGTGTCTATTATTATAAGAGATACAACATGATTATAAAGCATAGTCCTAGAATAGAAAAGCTTCAAAATATAAAGACAAAAGACCAGCAGAAACGTCTTAAAAAGGAAAGGACAGAAAATTAAAAAATTAAGTTGGTATTTACAATGTGAAGACTCTAGGCAGGACTGGAAATGGCTTTATAAGTCATCTAGTTCTCTTTCTACCTATGAACATGATTGTGCTTATACTCACTTCTGAAAAAACTCCCAGAAAAAGTGTTTCCATCACTTTGTATAATCCATCTATCAATCTTGCAGGCTCAGGGAAGGGGATAGGCATATTGCAGGAATTGTATGTTCAGGAAAAAAATGATTACCTTATTTGTTCTTGATTAGGGAAAGATTGATGGTCATAAAATATTCAAAGGAAGGTTCTGAATTTGGAGGTCTGGAGAAGAGAAAATTCAAGAAAAAGTGGATAAGCAGAAAGTATGAAACTGGAAAAGAAAACATAGAGATAGGAGGAAGGGTTGGTGGAAGAGAATTATGAAGAATGTCAGAGGAGTCATTCTAGCTTGGTGATATAAACTCTCATATGCCTGAAAATTTACCACAAGGAGGGCTTGCTTAAAAAAAAACAAACAAACCTGGAATATACTATCACCACTGGAGGATTTTGATTGGATTGACCGAGGGTAGGACCAAAGAATCTGCTTGTTAACATGCAATCTCAGTGTTTCTGATGCAGTTGGTCTAAGGACCACACTTTGAGAAACACTCAAACAATGATGGTTGAAGTCTTGCAGAAGAAGGCAAAAATTATGAACTTTAAGTAGGGAGATGGATGGAAAAATTAATTGAATTTACATTTACAGATCTTATTTCTTTTCTGAGTGAGAGTTAGTATATTCTCTAGAATCAGAGAGTAGGTATCAAATCAAATGAAGGCCTGTTTGCCAGGGTATGTTGATACGCAACTTTCTCTCATCTAGCAACTTCATTTATCTAGGACAGTTAAACTAAGAAATGCAGCAACAAACTGTTTCAGTGTGGATAAAATGGACTGAAACCAATCCACACACTGTACTCATAAAATAACTCCTCAAGGCCTTGCTTAGACCTTACTTTTTGTTTAGAAATGTCTACAAACATAGCTATAGGGTTTCCTAACCCGTAGCGGTTAAGTCATAAAATTCGGCAAGGAGTGGTACAATCAGGGAACAAGGGTGGGGCTGATGCTGGAGGTACAGACACCAGTGACAGCAAGAAATGACAGCTGGCATCCTGACAGTGAAGAATATGAAAAGCAGACAAAAGAACTCCTTTAGAGGAGGGCAAATTTTCTCAAATGATTAAAACACCTAAGGGCTACTATGTTATCGCATGTTACATAGTAACTGATATTCATAAGGGTGGTCTCTAAGTAAAAAGAAAAAAAAAGAAAATGAAAAGAAAAAAGTTTAAATTATGTTTAGTAGATTTTGTTGGAAAAGGTGTGTAATTATATAATTATATTATATTATGACATTTCTGGAGACTTCTCATTTAAAATGGCTAAAATTTTTAGCTCCTAAGAGAGTTTGCTTTTGTTTTCCATATTATATACTTATTCATTTGCTATTTTTTTTTTTTTTTTGAGACAGAGTCTCACTCTGTCACCCAGGCTGGAGTACAATGGCACAATCTCAGCTTACTGCAACCTCCACTTCCCAGGTTCAAGCGATTCTTCTGCCTCAGCCTCCTTAGTAGCTGGGATTACAGGCATGTACCAACATGCCTGACTAATTTTTGTATTTTCAGTAGAGACAGGGTTTCGCCATGTTGGCCAGGCTAGTCTCAAACTCCTGATCTCAGGAGATCCACCCGCCTCAGCCTCCCAAAGTGCTGGGATTACAGGCGTGAGCCACTGTGTCCAGCCTCATTTAATTTTTACAAAGGCATTTATTAAAAAACGAAAATTGTATATATTAATGGTGTACAACATATTTTTTAAGGAATTCAATAATTTATTGAGAATAAAAGACAACTATACAGTTGTAAACAAATTATTAACCAAAAATCATCTTTATATCTTTTGGTATCTTCATGAAAGCCCCAAATAATAATTGTACTTTCCTTACCAATTGTCCTTTTTTTAAAACTTTTATTTTAGTTCAGGGGTACACATGCAGGTTTGTTATATAGGTAAGCTGTGTGTCACAGAGGTTTGGTATACAAATTATTTTGTCACTTAGTAAGCCTAGCACCCAAAAGGTAGTTTTTCCATCCTCTCCCTCCTCCCACTCTTGACCTTCAAGTGGATCCTGGTGTCTGTCGTTCCCTTCTTTGTGTCCCAACATGGTATTTTGATATACGAATACACTGGGGAAGGGCTAAATCAAGCTAATTAATATATCTATTACCTCACGTACTTATTTTCTTGTGGTGAGAACATTTAAAATCTATTCTCTTAGCAATTTTCAAGTATACAATACATTGTTATTAACTCTAGTCACCATGTTGTACAGATGTCCTGAATTTATGTTTCCTGTCTAACTGAAATTTTGTATCCTTTAAAGAACATTTTCCAATCCCTCTCCTTACCATCACCCTGCCCCAGCCTTGCCCTAGTCGTTGATAACCATGATTCCACTAGTTGAGTTTTACTTTTTTAGATTCTACAAACAGGTGAGAGCATGTGTATTTGGCTTTCTGTGCCTGGCTTATACCACTTAGCATAATGTCCTCCAGGTTCATCCATGTCATTGAAAGTGACAGGATTATCAAGACCATCCTGGCTAGCACTGTGAAACCCCGTCTCTACTAAAAATGCAAAAAATTAGCCAGGCGTGGTGGTGGGCGCCTATGGTCCCAGCTGCTCAGGAGGCTGAGGCAGGAGAATCGCTTGAACCCGGGAGGCGGAGGTTGCAGTGAGCCGAGATCGCGCCACTGCACTCCAGACTGGGCAACAGAGTGAGGCTCTGTCTCAAAAAAAGAAAAAAAGAAAGTGACAGGATTTCCTTCTTTTTAAAGGCTGAATAATATTCCAATACGCACACGCACACACACACACACACATACACACATATACATATATATATATATGTATACCACATTTTCTCATCCACTGATGGACACCTAGGTTGATTATATATCTTGGCTATTGTGAATAAAGCTTCATTTGCTCATTTCCTTCCTTCCTTTTTTCCTTTCTTCCTTCTTCTTTTCTTCTTTTCAGACAGGTTCTTACTATGTTGCCCAGGCTGGACTCACATTCTAGGGCTCAAGCAATCCTCCCCACTCAGCCTTAGAGTAGCTGGGATTATAGGGACATGCCACCATGCCCAGTTTATTACTTTCTTATAGCCTACAAAGCATCGTGATAAGTGTCAGGAAAAAATAATATGGTTCCTCAAAAAGTAAAATTTGTGAATCTGGAAAAGTAGGCATCTTGGGTTTAGAATAAAGGTCAGAAATTTAGATCTGGATTTGGAAGCCACTTGAGTAGAAGTTTTGGTTGAAGCTATGGAGTATGGTGGAAG
This sequence comes from Trachypithecus francoisi, assembly GCF_009764315.1. Lineage (NCBI taxonomy): Eukaryota > Metazoa > Chordata > Mammalia > Primates > Cercopithecidae > Trachypithecus > Trachypithecus francoisi. The sequence continues at coordinate 53,804,105 of NW_022681468.1, forward strand.
GGGTAGAAAAGGAGACGGGGCAGCTCAGGAAAGAACTAGGTGGTGAACTCACTCTCCAATGATGGATAAGGCTAATATTACTATATTGCAGATAAGATGTACGTTAATCCTCCTAAAAACTAGAATGGACTATGAATTGGAAAGTTTAGACATAATAACAGACTAAATCTCCTTTGGAATAGAAACCATGTCTAATGCCAGTACCCCTGTCCCTGGCCCACCAGGGACTCCATCTAAATGCATAATCAGATAAAAAAGAAGAGTTGCTGAGGAAGACAAACTTGACTGAGCCTCAGTTTTATAAAGCAATTAAGTAAATGTCACCACAGAGCGGATTTTAGCACTTAAGGTTTTACTCTGATGATTAAGGCTCTCACCTACTCACAATGTAAAATTTTACAAAGTAAACTGGGGCTATGAAATGTTTTGACACTTGTTAAGAAGAAATACCTTCTAATTATTCGGTGATTGATATGAAAAATGAATACAGTGCATTAAAATACATAATTTATAGTGCATTAAAATACAGAAATCTGAGAGAACATCATTTTACCATTGATGTCTGTGGGTAGAAAGGAAGCAGTAATCAAGATGGCACATTCTGACTATTCTGTGATTCCAGTCTAAGCCTCCAGTTAAGGCATAGGAACCACAGAGGTGTACCTTGTTTAACCAATTCACCAAAAATGTGTTGAGGCAAGGCCCTTTGGCCATTGCATGGGAAATACAAAGGTGATCAATACTTAGCCCTAGTTTTGAAGGAGCTTATGAGTAGCTGAGGTAGGTACAAATGACTACCTCAGAAGGCAAGAGGTGATTATAAAGTGCCTCTGCATATCTCTTGTTCCAACCTTTGAACAAATCATCCAAAGAATTTGGACCTTACATAGGAAGTAAGCAGTACCCAATATGTAATTAACAGCAATTTCAACAGTAGCATTTTTTTCTTTAACATATCACTACTATTTATCAGGGGCTTTTTTTTTTTTTTCAAGAGTTTCGCTCTTGTTGCCCAGGCTGGAATGCAATAGCGCAATCTCTGCTCACCGCAACCTCTGCCTCTCTAGTTCAAGTGATTCTCCTGCCTCAGCCTCCCGAGTAGCTGGGATTATAGACATACGCCACCACGCTCAGCTAATTTTGTGTTTTTAGTAGAGACGAGCTTTCTCCATGTTGGTCAGGCTGGTCTTAAACTCCCGACCTCAGGTGATCTGCCCGACTCAGCCTCCCAAAGTGCTGGGATTACAGGCGTGAGCCACCGTGCCCGGCCTATCGGGTGCCTTTTTAATCAGGAGCAGACTACAGCAGTATGTAATTAAAGCTACAAACTTATAAGTGCTTCCAATTAATTGGCTCCAAAAGAAATTTCTACGTAGCCCAATTGTGAAAATCAAAGGTAACTGGCTGAAATATTTCCTGGGACACAGTAGGCAATTTGGTTCAAATTTAGTACAAACAAACTGAGTTGTATATTTACAATGTGAACTGCTATCACTTGAAACTTAAATTTATCACATTATTTAGACAGACAATTAGTAGAATTCTTCTTTGGAGATTGAATGCTCCCGGTGATAGACACGTATGCATCTAGAAAGCCCAGGAAGTAGACTTCTGCCAGATGACAGCCATCTGGTGGCCCTTTGGTAAAATGATGCCTGTTTTTACATCACTGCCCTTTTAACCAAGAAAGCTACTTGAGAAATCTTGTATTGGAGGAAGGCTCCACAATGTATGGAGTAAGTATATCCTAGTGCAGGCCAGGATGGCTCTTTTAAAAACAAACTTTATTTCTCAGAACAGTTTAGATTTACAGAAAAATTGTGAAAATAGCCCAGAGTTCCCATGTACCATGTGCTAGGTTCTCCTATTATTAACATCTTACATAAGGTATACTTATTAGCACTTAAGAACCAAAATTGGCACAGTGTCACTAACTACAGTCCATACTTTTGTTCCCCTTTCCTTAGTTGTCACCTAAGGTCCTCTTTCTGTCTCGGATTCCATTTTGGATGCGAATGTAAATTGGATGTGTCCTTAGACTCCTGGTGGTTGTGGCAGTTTCTCAGGTGTTCCTTGCTTTCAATGACTTGAACAGTCATTTTGGGGAGTACCGGTCGGATATTTTGTAGACTGTCCCTTTATTGGGATTTGTCTGATGTTTTTCTCATGACTAGACTGTGGTTATGGATTTTGGGGAGAAAGTCACAGATTCCACAGATGCCATTTTCATCACATCATATCAAGGATAGCATAGCATCAACATGACTTGTCACTGTGCTGGTGATCTTTAACACCCAGCTGAGGTACTGTTTGTAAGGTTTCCCCACTATAAAGTTACTCTTTTGCTTCTTCCTGGACTATACTCTTTGGAAAGAAGTTACTATACACAGCCTCGATTAAGGAATTGGGAGTTACATTCCATCTCCTTGAGGCCAGAGTATCTCCATAAAATATGGAATTTTTCTGCTTGGGAGATTTGTCTCTTTTATACTATTTATTTATTCAATCATTTATTTATAACATGGACTCATGGATGTTTATTTTGTATTTTGAGTTATAATCCAAATAATTCTTTGTCAAATTGTTCCAGCTTTGGCCATTGGGAGCTCTTTCAGTTGGCTCCTGTGTTCCTTTGAATACTCTCATCATCGTACGTTTTGGTCTTTGTTTTGTTTTAGAACTTGCTTATTTTCTGGCTCAACAGGGTGCCCTAGGTTCCTCTTGTATATTTTTTGCTCCAGCCTTAGAATCATTCATGTCTCCAAGAATCTCTGGTTCTTTTTATTGGAGAATGGTCTTGGAAATCAACACCTGGGCCCCAGGTATGCTTGTTGCTAATAAGATATTAGGATGCTATTTTGATGTTCAGGTACAAGTTTGTTCCTATCTTCCTAGACATTTTCACAGATCCATTTCTCTTTTCCTACTAAATTCACAGCCTGCCCCCATCCGCTCAATAAACTCGACCATCTTCTCTTAGTTATTCATTACCTGCAACTCCTTCAGGACCAAAGCAGCATTAGAAAAAGCCACCAGAAAAACAAAGTCCTTCAGGGACTTGTGTCTCTTAGAACTGATCAGTAGGTATCCCTAGAGAAAATCTGATCCCTTTTCCTACCTCTAGGCAGGTGTTTCAGTTTGATGTACCTTTTAGCTCCTTTTAGCTGCAAAATCAGGTATCTACCCTTTAAGAAAGAGGACCCTTTCTTAATAACCAGAAACTCAGCTCAAAATAAATAATAAGGAAATAAAACAATAAGCAAGTATTCTTGTAAATGCCCAATAATAAATATGACTAACTACCGATTTCCCTCATAAAGCATTTTAAATGTAAAAGAAAATGTTCTGGATTTCTTTCCTTTGTTGATCAGGCAGCACAGAATCTGCTGCTCGTGTTTTGATGTACTCTGATCTGGGAACCTGTTTGATTAAAGCTATGGTCCCATCCTGCAGAGTTAAGGGCATTCATTGGAAATAATGTATTTTAATGACCAATGTGCAGATACTATTATCCCGAAATGACATTTCCCATCACTTGGCTGGGATTTGTCTGTTTTTGACATTTGCTTCCTTTTTAAGATTCAGTAGAGACTTTTAACTCCAATAGAGCTCCAAGAGAAGGTAAATGTGAGGGTTTTAAATAATTCAGCCCAAGAGATCTCTCTAGAAATCAGGACTTATTCACAATGTATTAAGACTTCTTTCAGATCTGCTTGCCAATTCACTGTGCCAGGTCACAGGTATTGGCAGTCTCCTCTATTTGAATTGACATTACCTACGGGAATCGCCTGGCAGGCTGCCAGCTTGGGACTCCTTGCATCTACTTATGACTTCCTGCAGGAGCCACTGAGAACCTAGACCTGGCTCACAAGAGCAACGTGTTGCACCCTTGAAGAAGGCAGACCCAGCCAGTCTTTTGAAGCAGTCTTCCACCTGGCATTTGAGTAACTGGGGCAATTTAAACAGTTCCTCAGTTTAACCCAGAGGCTCATTGTTCTCAGGTGGATTTTGTTTTGCTTGCATAGTTTCATATTTTAAATTAAATGAGCTGCTATTATTTCAGAATCAAGAATTTCATGTAATTTTTCAAGTTTTTTTACTTCTCCTGAAGAAAGAAAACAAGCTGGTGCCATTGGACCCCACCTTGCCACATGAAAGTTCAGTAGTGGCTGCCCTTTGGAAACTAGCACTGGGCGAACGCTGACTTTCCGTCATATATTGCACTCCAATTTTGCAGAGTGACTGCAGTGGGTTCCCGTCTGCACCACTTAACCTGTGAAATCATTGCCAGCCCCTAGGGGCATCGGGGTTTGTGCCTACTAGCAGGGAATTCAAAGGCACTCGTCCCTCTTGTAACTGTCCAATCCCTAAAAACATTGCACTTGAAGCCCTCAAATTTTAAAGGAAAGATCATTTTCAGATTCGCAGGGTTAAATTAGTCCAAATAGGATTCAGTGCTAAATCGCTGTGCAGTTCTAAAATAAAAAGTTATGGCAGACGGGTTCACCAACAGATGTTAGTAAAGATCTATCTTAATCTCTACACCATGAAACATCATTTCAGGATCCATTTAAGCTTTTTTTCCATGTGACCCTTTCGTAACAATTTATCAACAGATTTACCCCATTTAAAAGAAAATCAAACATTGAAAGCTCAAAATTGACACAGAAATTACATTAGGATATGTTTTCTCATTTATTCTAAAAATATTTATTCATTGTACACTACCACAGGCTAAGCAATGTTCTAGATACTGATTTGTTTAAACAATAATTGATATTCAATAGCACAGGGGGTAATCAGGTGGAAAAAAATACAAGCCATAAAACTCTAAGAACATTAAGACTGTGTGTGTTTCTGATGGTTTCTGAAAACATAGAATAGTTAGAGGCCAATGGATCAAACACATACCTATATACTAAAAATATTTTAACATATACTTACATAATATATGCTAATGCATTTTATATTATATGCATTTATTTGTATATTATATAAAATACATTTATTATATATTCATTATAAAGGTTTTTAATAATGCATATTACATATTCATAAGGGTTTTTTTTTCTTTTTTAAGAGGTCTCATTTTGTCACCCAGACTGGAGCGCAGTGGCCTGATCTCTGCTCACTGCAGCCTTGACCTCCTGGGTTCAAGCCATCCTTCCACCTCAGCCCCCCAAGTAGCTGGGACTACAAGTACAAACCATCAGGCCTGGATAAATTTTTTGTATTTTTGGAAAGACAGGGTTTCACTATGTTGCTTGGGCTGGTCTTGAACTCCTGAGCTCAAGCAATCTGACCACCTTGGTCTCCCAAAGTGCTAAGATTACAGGTGTGAGCCACCATGCTGAGTCATATATAAAAATTAAAAGGCTATTCACCAAGGTGACAAATAATTGTTCTCTGTGTATAATAGGATTATGACTGAACTTATTTTTCTTTTTATTATCTATATTTAAGTCCATTTTTCTTCTACGATGAACCTATATACTTTAAGTTAATTTTAAAGAAATAATTTATAAAATTTGTATTTGCTTCAAGAATGCCAAAAGTACTGGAATTTGAAGAGGAAGTGCCCCAAGAATAAACCTTCTGGATTCTAATATTTTCAAATCAGTTCCCAGTGGCAAACAGCACAAGTTTTTTTTTTACTTAGTAGTGGGAGATCCTGGATCTAGAAACATGTGCTGGATAAATGAGGGATCTAGTGGGTGGTCAGGGATGGACAGAAACTACTGAAGGTGCTGGAAGAAAGTCCACCTGGCAGATAGACCATGATTTCTGACCATGGTGTCAAGAAACAAGTGAAGGTCATCCAACAGAACACTTCAAGAAGATCCAACACAGAGAAACAGGGAGTGCCAGACAGTGTGGGTGGTACCCAGGACCAGCAAACTGGGAGGGAATTAAAAGCATTCATTATGCACGTTTTATGTGATAAGCACTAAAGTATGTGATATTTTTATGCATCATAATGAGGAAACAGGCTCAGAGAGGCAAGGGAAACTAGCAAATGGTGAACACTGACTCCCTGTCATACACTGTACAATGTATTTCACAGACATGATGAAAATTGCCAAGATTATACAAGTAGTGAGGAGGAGAGTTACAATTCAAATCAAGGTTTTCTGATTTCATGGCCAATGCTTCTTCCACTCACTGTCCCACCCTTCTTCTGCCTCTACACCAAGAAACATCATTTCAGGAATCCATTTAAGCTGTAAGCATGGCGGGTCTCCTCCCAAGCTGCCCTCTGATGAGGCTGGCACTGGCAAGGCCTCTCAAGGAAAAAAGCTTCCTGAGGGCCCCACAGACACACAGGCACAAATGCCATCTTCATCTAGTGTCAGAGAAGCAGAGGCAGTCCAATATTTATACAATTCTTGGCTGGCTCTAATTTCCAACAATTCATTGAATATAATAAAATGAGCCAATAATAAAAAGATATTCGGGAGGCTGAGGTGGGAGAATCACTTGAGCCCAGGGAGGTCAAGGCTGCAGTGAGCCATGATTGCACCACAGTACTCCAGCCTGCACAACAGAACCAGTAATTTTTTAAACAAAAAAATAAAATAATAAAAAGATATCATTCCTATTTCCAAAAGAAATGGTGGATTTAGGGATGAGAAAAGAGGACACAGATTGTTACTTCCTGGAATGAATTTCTTCATGTTGTCATAAGCGCTCAGCATTAGCCAAGGTGGCATGAGCAGCATTAACAGGATCTGAGAAAGAAAGCGATCCCCATTATTTGCAGCAGTATCATTAAGGCTGTACAACTGTGGCACCAAAGGACAGGCATTATTTAAAAATATGCAAAAATTTAAAAGGTATTGGTTTAGGTCAGTGGACATGTGCTGGAGGCAGGGGAGTCAATGTTGCAGGCAGAGTCCTGCCTTTAAAAGGTTTATACTCCAGCTGTGGAAATAGGGCCTAGCTAGAAAAAAGGAACTTAGCAATAGAGGGCACTAATGCGGCAGCAGATGAGATGAGGGAAGGTATTCTCTGCTGGAATGAACACCCTTCCACAAACCAAACCTCGCTCCATAGGCTGTTGGAGGCCTAGAACTGTCCAATTTTCAAAATAAGACTTTGTTAGCCTGCCATGTAATCTACTGTGATTGTGATATTAAGCAAGCCTATACTATGGAATAACACAAAAAAATCTGCTTGTAACTGATTTTTTAAAAATATTCACTTCATCTTTCGTTTTTTTTAGGGGTTTACCATGCTTTTCATCCACCCATTCATCCATCCATCCCTCCATCCATCCCTCCATCCATCTATCCATCCATTCAGCCATCCATTCATCCACCTTAACATTTCATACACTGAGCTAGGTGCTGGGAATCCAAAGACCAGAGAGGCATGGCTGCTGCCTTCAGAGTGTGCTCTACCAGTTAATAGCAATGCACCTGCTTTTCTCTGGGACTTTTTGGCAAACATAACTGGAATATAAATGCCTTCTAGACAGAATGATAAGCTCTCTAAATAAACGAAGTATTCTAAGCATGGATTACATCAATGGTTCTCAAATGTTGATAAGAATCCCAATTGCCTGGGTCCATGTTAAAATGCAGATTCTGATTCAGGTCTGGAGGAGCCAAGATTTTGCATTTCTAATTAGCTTCCAGGTGATGCTGACATTGCTCATCCCAGGACCACACTTAGAAGGGCAAGGTTTTACAGTACATCAATAAGTCTGGACTTCTGAACACCAAAGTTATTCTTCTTAAATTCCAGGGTAAATATAACATCACTAAATTCACTTTTCTTTTCCTGCTTTAGAGAAACAGTTTCACAGAAGTGCTTAAGCCTTTAACTCATCTCCCCGTTTCCCCCACATTTCCCCTTCCAAAAAATTGAGAGTTTAGTCCAATTATTTTTCTATTTCACAGACTTTCTTCAATTTTCCTTAAGAAAGGCAAAATATTGCTTCAGAAATCCACTGAGAATTAAACACACTTCAGAACAAGAAGAGGGGATCCAGCGCTAATGACCCTAAGCCAGCCAGGTTGTGTTAGGAATCCATCATGATCATGTTTACTGCATGCTGCAGATCCACAGGGGCACCTGCAATTAATTCTGATGGCTACAAGCCACGGGGTAGCTAACAGCTTGTGGGTGATTAAGAATGAATTACTAAACTTTGATTTAAAAGGTCCCAGGAAGAAAATGGGGACAAATGCCAGATATGTTTACATTACTCAGAGCGCTTAGTGAGAATGAACATTCTCATTTATTTTCTGGCAATGCCTCTTTTAAATTTTTCTGTATTTTAGAAAATGCCTCTCCTTTGGTGCCACAGTTATTTAGCCTTAATGATACTTCCACAAATAACACGGATCCCTTTCTAAGATCCCACTGATCTTTGAGTATCATTTTTTCATAGGAGAAAATAAATTGGTAATTATTTCCACTGTTTGATGTGGGCACACATTGTACGTCTTAGTAAAAGATGATTTCACAGCCATCACCTCATTAACTTTTCTGTACATTTCAAAACAAATGTTATATGATACTGTTTATAAACTCTGGGTTGGTACAGTTTCTAGTTCAATTACAAAAGACCCAAGATAGTTTTGTTTTGTTTTTTTTCAGGGCCACATAGGGTGCCCACATCCATCCAATCTCAAGATCTTTGGGAAATATGCTCACCCTCCAAAATGCTTACAGGTATGTCTCCTCTTTTTTTGTAAAATAAATGCTCTTCTTATATTTGATGTTTCCTCGGTATGGTCACAAGATTATTTAGTATGACATATTTAATGGTGAAGATAAAGGTGAGCACCACAATATTTTAAACAAATCACATTTGGGTGGGATATTATAAGAAAGAAAATTCCCAGGGAACAGAAAAAATGATTTCCTTAAATCACTCCATACTCAGTAAGCATCGTAGGGCTCTCAATATACATCACCAGGACCAGAAGATGCATTTGGCTAAGGCGTACCAGAGTAGGATATGAATCATGGAACACTATTCCAAGACTATTACAGAATCCACATACAATATAAATCAGAAAAGGCTGCGTTTTAACCTCTGTGACTCATGCATTACAGCCTGTGACTCCATGAGGAGGGTTAGGAATCAGACTGACATCCAGCTCAGGCCAAACAAACTTATAGCCAAGAGAAACAGAAGCATCACCTTCCCAGCAGAGAACAAGATACACAGAGCTTGATACTTTACACTCGTTAGAATTATGTAACTTGTCAATGGTTGAGACTCTGGGGTAGAGGGTTTTGTGCTTTTTATTTTTTCTGGTATAAATATTTAAAGTTCCCCATAACATTAGAGTTAGAACTTACTTTCCTGAAATGAAATTCTAAAACAAATTTGACAGCAAAACACTGTGGAATTTCTATATGCCAACAGGTTTGTGTCCATTACCGAACACACAGCGTTTTGACCTCTCTCACTTTTCCTGGTGCTACTATTTCCAAAATTACTAAGGTCATTGTACCATGGGGCTCTAATTCTTGGTTAAGGAAGGCACCGAGATCATACCAGGAATATTCTCCTATTAGCTGAAACTTCAACTTTGCCTAGCAGGAGGTGTGTTATAAATATTTTTTGGCTAGCATTTGCTTTTTAAAACACTCTTTTTTACCTGGGTTTCTCAAATTAGTTCCTGTAGTGATACTATCTCTATTTTTGCTTCTTTATGACTAGGGTCTTTAATGGCCTCAGAAGTGCCCTGGGCTGAAACTTGATCTGAGAAGGTTATTATCAGAACTTTGTTCCAAGAGAAAGCAGTGTGCTAGCTCTACATGTATACATGAGTTGCCATCAACATGAATTCAATTACAATGAAGATTATTTGGAGTAGATAATTGTATTTTGGTTGCATGACATCCATTTTATCTGAGTGTAATAACGACACAGGTTTTTTTGACGGGGAGGGGGAACACATTACCTTTAGCCTGTTAGATACACTCTTACAGTGTTTTTTTTTTTAAAAATAAATTACCTTTACCCCATTAGATATTCTCCCAAACAGGCATCAGGTGTGTGGCCAAAACCAGATCAATCAAAGTAAACTTCAGGAATTTTACAGGAACTATTAAAAAAAAAAAAAAAAAAAGAGTTTCTCTTTCCTGAGAGAAATGATTTTGGGAAGAGCATTCCACTTTAAAGGCAGAGTTTGGAGCTGCTGAGGCTGCCACGTGGAGACTGGAAATAGCAATAATCTAATAGAAGCCAGAGAAACCGAGCACTCATGGCCTGGTGTCATCCTGCATCAAGTTGTGTTCAAACTCAGACCTATCCCTTGATTTTTACCTTGATTTACAAGAACCAACAATTCCCTTTTTGGCCTAAGATAATGTGTGTCAGGAATTCTATGATTTATTACTGAAATCCAGACTTGTCATATTTTTCTACAAGTGTTCAAAATTATTTTATCATTTTCTATTTATAATGGAATTTCAATGAGCTGTTTAAAGGAAGACAAAAGTAGAGTGGATATTTTAAATTTAGATATAATTTCCCATTTTCATTTTTTTTGGAACTTTAATTCTTTCTCTCTCAGCAAATATTTTATCAAGATCACGATGCTATAATAATAAGCATTACCATGGGTTGATTAGGTTTTCACTGCTTTTTTCCTATGTCTGAACATATTCCTTTGTATGCTGCTAGTAAAATTGTCAAATAGGGACAGAAACAAACATAGGACATAGATGATTTATCAGTCTGATAAACAGTTGAGAGTTGGCTGCATTTATTTTCAATGGCAAATAATAATAACAATAACGGTAGCTAGCATTTATTGAATGCTTTCTCTATAGGGAACTCTATGAAAAGTGCTTTACATAAGCTAACTCGTTTTATCCTTAAACTTACGTGGGAGGCAGTGGTGTGCTGGTAAAATGGCTCTGGGGGATGAGGGGCGAAGCCAGATTGAAGTTGGCTCATTTTTGTGGTGTAAATACTCCCACCTTGGCTGGGTTCAAGCAACTGACAGTTTAAATACTAGTTTGCAAAATTCTTGCATATTTAACAATCAGCTCTTGAGATCAGGTAAAATAGACTCCAGTGCACCACTGGAGGAACCTAAATGGGAAGACAGGTCATGCAGCTTCCTTAACTCTAGCAGTTTGTAAACCCAAGTTTGTACTACTCCAGAGCACACCTCTGGAGTACAGAATAGAATGTCAACCACTGTACTCCTTTCTAATCCTGGGGCAGATTTTTGCTGTGTTTAAAAAGAGTAATTCAATGTTTTATATTTTATGGGTGAAGAGCAAAAATCAATATTAAATATGACACTTGTATCACTGTCTTTGGTTAACAGACACCAAGCTATTCTGCTACAGAATATTTTGAAGATAACTGTGTCTAGTGCGTGTCTGGGCATGTTAACAAATATTACAGAATGATAAAAAGGATGGAGCATCAATTATGAGTGATCTCTGGGAATGTTTCAGCCCCAAACTCTTCCTAATTTATGTGTTGCCATGTTTCTTAATCTTACTATTAATACAACCCTTTCCAAAAGGTTTGGGAAATTTATGGGTGGGTTTTGAGCCCATGGAAAATACTGAGTTGTAATTAAGGATTTAAAATCCTTATACACATGTATGTGTAGTGTGTGTATGTATAAATGCCAAATATTCCCATACTACAGAAAATTAAGTATAACTGTTGAGATGTTACACTAATTTCCTTTCATCTTCATGCAGGCTTGACTACAAAGTCTTTCTTGGCTCATAAGTAGAGGATTTTGCATATATTGTTTATTATTTCATTCCAAGCCCAAAAGCCACAACAAAGTAAAATTGATTTAAAAAACTGTAAACAGTAGATAATAGACATCTTTGCACAGCAGAACTCTCAGAGTTCACTAGATAATAGACATGAAAGCACTTTGGAAAATTCAAGGCATGACACAAATGTGAGGAATTATTATTGAGTACAAAAAAAAATCTCAAAGGAAAATTCCTCAACAGCTCAACTTATACACATTGCTTTCAAACTATGAGTGCATAACAAAGTAGAAACTTCCCTGCTATACACATGTAATAAAAGAGCTAATAACTGATGTGGCTCTGGGACTGTATATTTTGTATGTATTTGAAGAAGCATGATTTTAGTTTTTAAAGAAATCACTCTTGCATGCCTTACCAAAGGTATTAAGGAAAAAAATTCTCCATAAGAAATAGTTCAACCATTATGGAAAACAGTATGGCGATTCCTCAAGGATCTAGAACTAGATGTACCATATGACCCAGCCATCCCACTACTGGGTATATACCCAAAGGATTATAAATTACTCTACTACAAAGACACATGCACACGTATGTTTATTGCGGCACTATTCACAATAGCAAAGACTTGGAATCAACCCAAATGTCCATCTGTGACAGACTGGATTCAGAAAATGTGGCACATATACACCATGGAATACTATGCAGCCATAAAAAAGGATGAGTTTGCGTCCTTTGTAGGGACATGGATGCAGCTGGAAACCATCATTCTTAGCAAACTATCAGAAGAAGAGAAAACCAAACACCGCATGTTCTCACTCATAGGTGGGAACTGAACAATGAGATCACTTGGACTCGGGAAGGGGAACATCACACACTGGGGCCTATCATGGGGAGGGGGGAGGAGGGAGGGATTGCATTGGGGAGTTATACATGATATAAACGTCATGCACATGTACCCTAGAACTTAAAGTATAAAAAAAAAAAAAAAAAAAGAGTTTGTTCCAAGCTAAATGCCATGGGGAAAAAAAAAAAAAAGAAATAATATAGAATTTTATATGTGAATATTTACATAAATCCTTAAGTTTTAAAAACCTCATACCATTAATAAAGTATTATTAACTTTATTTAAATAGGATAATAGTATTGAGATATATTTTTAAGAGTTCTTATCTGTTGGAGTTACATAAAAATCTTCACAGATGAAATAATATAATGTCTGAGATTTGCTTCAAAATACCTGGGAAAGGGGCCATGGGGGCAATCAATGAAATGAGACTGGCCATGTTTTTGATAACTGTTGAAGCTGTGCTGATGGTACATGAAATAATTTTTTATATGTTTGAAACTTTCCATAATAAAAGTTCAAGAAACCTATGTCACAGCAATATCTGAAACACTTTAGAACAGTTCTAAGGGCTGAACAAGAGTATGGTGCAAATTCATTGCCAAAGTACCCATTCTTACTGACTTCACTGTCTGATTTTGGTCTCTTCTAGTCCAGTCCACCCTTATATTGCTGCCAGAATTACATTTCAAAAAAATTAAATGAGTTCATGGAACTTCCTTGCCCAAAATAATTCTTTTGAGTTCCCATCACCAAAAGAATACAGTTTGGAATTCTTTCTTTTGTGATCTCACAGCACTTTAGTTTCATTCTCCTATAGAAATGTCCTGTGTGTGTATAATCTTTTCAGCATCTGTGTTCTTGTGTCCTGCAAGACGGTAAAAACCATGAGTACAGAGATCAGGTCTTTCTATCTTTGGTGCTTAGCATATTATCAAGCATGTGGTAGATGCTCAATAAATTTTTGATGAGCAAAATAAATGTGAAATACAAACAGATTATATAAAAGTAAGTGTTTAGACCAATGAAACTACAACAGGCAAGTCATGATAGCTAAACAATTTTTACTTAGCAGTTTTGTTTTTTATTTTGCTTTAACCCTTCTAAATAAGGCATGAAGTTCATTTATAATCAAAATTAAAGGTGAAATACTTATGTTAATAAAAAGCATATTTTAATTGAAGAAGACACAGGTAAATGAAATGGGCATAATTTTTGATACTCTTACATATATACACCTAAAGCAAATCTAGCTATCAGAAATATACTATCCTCAACACATAGGATCTTGGTAATACTGTCAGTGCAAGATTGGTTGTTTTAGTGCTATAATCATGGTCATAAAAATCATAATCAACTTGGGTACCCTTCTGTAAGCAATAAAAATCAGATAAATTAGACTTCATCAAAAGTAAAAACTTTTGTTCATCAAAAGATACTATCAACAGAGTGAAAAGACAATTCATAGAACAGGAGAAAATATTTGCAAATTGTGTAAAGAACTCCTATACCCCAACAACAAAAAGTCAAACAATGCAGTTAAAAAACGTGCACAGGGCCTGGATAGAATTTTCTCCAAAGAAGATATACAAATGGCCAAGAAGTTTATGGAAAGATACTCAATGTCACTAGTCATTAGGAAAATGCAAGTTAAAACTATAGTGATAGATGACTTCACACTCACTCAGAATGGCTACAATTTTAAACATGCAGTATAATAAGTGTTGGTGAGGACACAGAGAAATTGGAACCACATATGCTACTGGAGGAAATGTAAAGTGGTACAACCACTGTATACAACAGTGTGGCATTTCCTTAATAAGGTAAACACAGAACTACCATGTTACCCAGCAATTCTAGGTATATACTCATGAAAAACAAGTGTTAAAACAGAAACTTGTACACAAATGTTCATAGAAGCACTATTCACAATACACAAAAGAAAGAAACACCCAAATATCTATTGCCAAATGACTGAATAAGGAAAATGTGGTATATTATACTATGGAATATTATTCAGCCATAAAAAGGAAGAAAGCACTGGATTATGATACAAATGGATGAATCTTGAAAACATTATGATAAGTGAAAGAAGCCAGACACATAAGATCACATATTATATGATTCTATTTATAGAAACTATCCAGAATGAGTAGATCCATGGATACTGAAAGCAGATTGGTAGCTGTCAGACTGAGGGTAGGAGAGAATGAGGAGTGACTACTTAATGGGTATAGGATTTCCTTTTGCAGTAATAAAATGTGTTTGAAAGCAGCTTGTGATTAAGGTTGCACAACACTGAATATACTATTGCTGAATTTATACTTTAAAATGGGAACTTTTTTGTGTGTGCATTTTACCAAAATAATAAATGAAACTTTCAAAGTTCAACTTCCAGAGATCCTATTTTGAAGCACCTGGTATGGGGCCTAGGAGTGTGTAGTTTTAATAAATACCACGGTAACTTGATGCAGGTGGTATTGGGAACAAACTCTGAGAAACACTGGTGTACTGTTTCTAGGGATATTTAAATTATTTCCATGAGAAAAACCTCATACCATATAATCTAGCAAGGAAAATGCCTCAGGGACATCACACATTAACCTTCAAAGTTCCTACCTCTTAATATGGGAAACCGTTCACAACTTTAAATGACACGTCTCCAGGGCCTAGTTATATAAAAACACCTTCAGTCTCTCCACTGAGAACTCTTCCTGTGACATCTGGAGTCACCATTCTGTTCCCCGATCAAGGTTAATCTCTCCTATACTGTTGATCTCATTCTTTTCTTCTCTCTCATGTTTTCAACAATTTTTGTTTCTAGTGCTTCCTCCCTTCCAGCTAAAAACCATGCCTACATGTCTGCATCCTAACAATGGGTCTCCCTTAACCTTTTCTCACATCCATACACAGCCAAGATCCTTGAAAATCCAGTGGATGTTTTGTCTCTCAATTTTTGTCTTCCACCTCCTTACTCTACCCTCATTGAATCCTCAGAGCAGTGCTGTGAGATTTATACTGTTTTTATTTCGTTTTACTGTGGGGAAAATAATAAGCTCTACCAGGATATAAACTCCATGAGAAGAGGAACCTTGTGTGTTATTCATTGCCCTTTTCCCAGAACCTAGATGAGTATTTCAGTCAATGCTCAATGAATATTTATGAAATCAAAATAGCATGTAAATGATAAGCAAAGCTTTGAGAATGGAGGAAATCTAAGAAAACCCAGGTTCAATGATCTTGACCCATTTAGAGATGTAACAATTTGAAAATTATTAAACTCAAGTCAAGTCACCCCAACTTTGAAGTCTGTCTCTATTTTGTCCCAGGCAATATTGTTAGGAAGCAACTGGAAACTTGCCCATGAGTACTCAGAAACCTCTGCTCTAAGACACCCCACATCAACATAACCGGCAGGGTTTGGAGAGTTCAGAAGAAGGGACTCAAATTGTAATTTTGTTCTTTTATTAGAGAAGTATTCTGAAATAAGAGGAAAGATAGGAGAGGGTAGCTCTTGCATGGTGTTTACCTTAATATATTAGTCTAAGAAAGTAAATGGATTTGAGTATTGTGCTTTCATAAACTTCCTTTTCCATTCTTGTTTCAATATAAATTCCTAGTATTTTTAAATTTCCTTTGACAAAGCATTAAAAAACCACAGCTAGTAAGCTATATTTTTCACTTTTGAATCATTTTCCTTTAAATTTTATTGACAGCAAAACAATGATTTCATTTATTTGTTTATGGAATCTATTTATAATTATCTACTCTAAACAACTAAAATTTAAGTCCTATAAATATTTGTATTTTGTGGCACAGAAGATAAAAAGGATGAGCATCAGGATAAAATTAAAAATGCAGGAAGTGAGCTTACTTCACAGGGCAGTAAAATCTACTTTGCAAAGTAAGTTTGCCATGCATCCTCTTGTTTAAAACATTCTGTCCAATTTTCACTGAGCCTCTACTCTAAGCCAGGCATTGTGGTAGGCAATGAAGACCCAAAGACAAAACAGAGCGGCCCCTATCATGATGGTCTTGCAGTTTCACAATTCAATGTTTCTCCATGGGTAAAAGGTCTCAAAACACCTGAAGCAAAACTCCATTTCAGATGCATAAGAAACATCTAAAATATGGATCACAGTGAGAAATATCTACTTCCCAACCTTCTTTCTCTGTATGCAAACATTTTCCTTCTGTCTAGCCTGACAACTGGAACATGGATTCCAAGAATAGGGCAGAAAGTTTGTCACACACTGACAAGTGGCAGCCCCACCAAATCTTGGCTCCACTTTTTTGGCCCCTGAGCTAGTCTTTTCTTGGTTCTTTACCGCCCTCAACGTTTCTCCTGATTCTGGGGATCTATGCCATCACCAAAGCACCAGAGCTGAACCTAGACTTTTAAGAGAATTTCAATCAAGAAAAAAAAGCACGTTCTAACTATTGCCACTGATATTTATAAAGCATTCAGGGTGGGCAATAGTTGGAAGGCTCTAAAGCATTCTTTTTAAGACAGCCGGAACACAAAGTGTGTCTTTTGTTGGAGTGTTCCAAGAGAACATTTTTCTTGCTAGTCACTGGAAGAGCTGGTTGGGGATTTCCCTATTTTTGTTAGAGTGAATTAATTTGGTAAGGAAAGTCAATGAATCTTTGCAACTCTCCACCTTCCTCTACTCCCCCCACCCTCATAAGTCAGCTGTACCTCAGGAAAGGTAAGAAGCAGACAAAGAAGTCATCTGCAAATGACTCAGATGGCTGAATTTTTCTTTCGGGGTTTCCCACCACCAGGCAAGAAATTTTAGTAGAGAGAGAGAGGTGGGGGTTGGGGGAACCATGTTACTGGCTATACATTCAATGCCTCTGCTCTCCCAGACAATTACATTCCATTCTGGAATGTAACTGCCCAGAAGGAAGCCAGAATTGGTTACACAGGTGGTATGCCCAACCTTAAATTTGCTCCCCCCACCAACCTGCCCAAAGTTCTTTATGATAGGTAAATTTTCCCAATGCTATTTATTCATTTTTTCTTTCAAAAAATGCTCGTTAAGTATCTACTAGGTGCCAGGCACTATGTAGATGCTGAAAAATATAATAATGAGAAAAACAGAGGCTTATTGTCTGCTGGAGAAATTGACATTGGTCAAAATATAACACAAATGAGCTCATAAGCTAAGGTAAATGTTGAGAAGAAACACAGTACTATGACAGCTTCCACAGAGGGACCAGACATGGACTGAGGTGGCGGCAGCTCAGGGAGGGAGAGGTGAAAGATAGTTAACCAGGTGGAATAATTCAGAAGGGTGACATTCAGACAGAAAACAGCATGTGCAAAGGCCCTGTGACAAGGGGGAGCTTAGTGTATAAGAGAAATTTAAGAAGATAAAAAACGGTGGAATTCAGAGATGAGGAGAGTAGTGCAAAGTGGAAGTAGGATCTATTAAAAATAAAAGAAGCCCATTAAAACCAATACATGAGTCCAACAAGGTTTTGGCAATACAAGAGCAATATATAAAAGTCCATTGTATTTCTAAACGCTAGCAATGAACCATCCAAGAATGCAAAACTCCTCAAATTGATCTACAGATTCAAGACAATCCCCATCAATATCCCAGATTATTTCTTTGCAGAAATTGACAAGATGATCCTAAAATTCATATGGAAATTTAAGGTACTCAGAATAGCAAAACAATTTTGAAAATGAAAAAGCAGAGATCATATTTCTCAGTTTCAAACCTTACCACAAAGCTGTAGTAATCAAGACATTGTGGTACTACTGAGAATATAGACACACAGATCAATGGGATAGCACCAAGAGTCCAGAAATAAACCCTGTTACCTTAGTTGGCTAGTTGATTTTTGACAAGGGTGCCAGGAAAATTATTGGGAAAGAATAGTTTTGTAATAAATTGTGCCAGAACAACTGAATATCTATATTCAAAAGAATGATGTTATACCAATATCTCATACCAAATACGAAGATTAATTCAAAACATATAATTGACCTAAATACAAGCATTAAAACTATAAAGCTTTCAGAAGAAAACATAGGAGTAAATCTTCTTGATCTTGGATTAGGCAATGATTTCTTAGCTATGACATCACATTCACATATGACATAAGAAAATAACTGACAGATAGAACTTCATTAACATTAAAAATTTTGGTGCTTCAAAGTACACCATTGAAAAAGTAAAAAACCCACAGAATGGGACAAAATATTCTCGTTTCGTAGATAAATCAAGTGAGGGACTTATAACTAGAATATACATTCTTAAAACTCAACAATAAAAAAGACAACCCAATTTTAAAATGTACAAAGTTAACACAAACAAAAATATGAATCTAGACACAGACTTTGTACCTTTCACAAAAATTAACTCGAGATGGATCATAAATCTGAATGTAAAATGCAAAAATATAAAACTCCTAGAAGAAAACACAAGAGAAAATCTAGATGACTTTGGGTGTGGTAACGACTTTTTATATATAAGATCAAAGCCATGGTCTAGGAAAGAAATAATTGATAAGCTAGACTTCATTAAAACGAAAACTTCTGCTCTGTGAAAGATACTGTCAAGAGAACAAAAAGACAAGCCATAGGCCAGGCGCAGTGGCTCACACCTGTAATCCCAGCACTTTGGGAGGCCAAGGCAGGTGGATCACGAGGTCAGGAGATTGAGACCATCCTGGCTAACACGGTGAAACCTCGTCTCTACTAAAAATACAAAAAATTAGCCGGGCGTGGTGGTGGGCGCCTGTAGTCCCAGCTACTTGGGAGACTGAGGCAGGAGGATGGCGTAAACCCGGGAGGCAGAGCTTGCAGTAAGTGGAGATAGCACCACTGCACTCCAGCCTGGGCAAGAGTGAGACTGTCTCGGAAAAAAAAAAAAAAAAAAGAAAGACAAGCCACAGACTGGGAGAAAATATTTGCAAAAGACACATCTGATAAAGAACTGTTATTCAAAATATATGAGGAAATCTTAAAAGTCAACAATAAAAAGCGAACATCCCAAGGGAAAAAATGAGCAGATAAAGAGACACCTCACCAAAGAAGATGTACAGATGACAAGCGAGCATATGAAAAGATGTTCAACATCCTACGTTATTAGGGAATTGCAAGTTAAAACAACAATGAGGTAGTATTACACACCTATTAAAATGGCCAAAATCCAAAACACAAAACCAAACGCTGGTGAGGTTCTGGAGCAACAGGAACTCTCATTCATTGCTACAGAGAATGCAAAATAGGATAGCCACTTTGGAAGACAGTTTGACTGTTTCTTCAAAACTAACTTACAACACCCTTATATGATCCAGCAATCACACTCCATGGGATTTACCCACATGAACTGAAAACTTAAGTCTACATAAAATTCTGCACATAGATGTTTATGCAGTTTTATTCACAACTGCCAAAACTTAGAAGCAGCCGAGATAGCCCTCAGTAAGTGAATGCATAAAGAAAAACTGTGGTCCATCCAATACAATGAAATACCCTGCACTAAAAGCAAATGAGCTATTGAACCATGAAAAGACATGGAGGAAACTTCAATGCATATTGCTAAGTGAGGGAAACCATTCTGGAAAGGTTACATGCTATATGATTACAACTAGATGGCATTCTGTAAAATGCAAAACTATGGAGAGATCAATGTCTGAGAGAAGGGATGAATAGGCAAAGCACTAAAGGATTTTGAGGGAAGTAAAACTATTCTGTATGATACTACAATAGTGGATACTCATCATTGTACATTTGTCAAAACCCATAAAATATACAATATAAAGAGTGAATTCTAATATAAACTATGGACTTTGATAATAATGTCTCCATGTAGATGTATTAGTCGTAACCAGTGTACCACTCTGGTAGGAAATGTTGATAGTTGGGGAGGCTGCGCATGTGTGGGGAACAGGGGGTAGTTAGGATATCTCTGTACCTTCCTCTGTCTATTTTCCTGTGAACCTAAAGCTGCTTTTTAAAAAGCCTATTTAAAAGAAACCCACCCAAATATATTAAAAACTCCATTATCCATATCACTCCACCATGTAAAGTGTTCTCCCTAAAACTGCTCAGCTGGTTTATGAATTATCATAACTAGAAGGTAAGATGTTTTCTAAAAACTTTCAAAAATATGGGCAAGAGGCCAGCTGCAGTGGGTCATGCCTATAATTCTGACAATTTGGGAGGCTGAGGCAGGAGGATAACTTGGGGCCAGGAGTTCAACACTAGCCTGGGTAACACAGTGAGACCCTGTGTATACAATTTTTTAAAAATTAGCTAGGCATGGCAGCATATGCATGTAGTCCCAGCTACTTAGGAGGTTGAGATGGGAGGATCACTTAAGCCAAGGAGGCTGAGGCTGCAGTGATTCATGATTACACCACCACACCCTGTCTTGGACAATAGGGTGAGATCCTGTCTCAAAAACATATATATATATAACATATATTAATAAATATATAATATATATTAGGTGTATTATATAATATATAATACATGTTATATAATATATATATATATGGGCAAGGATTTGAGTAGAGATTTTACCACATAGGAGAATAAACAGATGACAAGATGTGTTTTATGATAAGGTCAATGAACACATGATAAGATGCTCAACACCATTAGTCACAAAAGAAACACAAATCAGACCCACTTCACATCCACCAGGAAAGCTTAAAATAAAAAAATCAGACAGTAATAAGTGTAGACAAGGATGTGGATAAATTGGAACCTTCATACCTTGCTGGTGGGATTGTTAGGTGGAGCAGCCACTTTGGGAAATTTGTCAAGTGTTTCAAAATATAACGCAGAAATTTCACCCCAAGAGAATTAAAAACATATATCCACACAAAGATATGTGCATTGATGTTTTTAGAAACATTACTCATAGTAACCAAACAATGGAAACAACCCAAATGTGCATCAGCTGATGAATGGATCAACAAAATGTGGTATATCCACATCTTGGAATATTATTTGGCCATAAAAAGGAATGCAGTGCTAATATATTGCTACAACATAGACAATCCTTGAAAACATTTTGCTAAGTGAAAGAAGCTGGTCTCAAAAGACTATACACATTCCATGTCCAAAATAGACAAATCTATAGAGATAGAAAGTAGAAATGTCTAGAATAGGCAAATCTATAGAGCAGAAAATAGATTATTGGCTGTTTACAGATGGGGTGATGGGAGAATAGGATTATGATTGGTAAACAGTACAGGGGTTTTTTTTTGAGGTGGTAAAAGTGTTCTAAAATTGACTGTGTGATGGTTATACATACTGTGAATATATTTTTAAAACCACCATATTATATACTTTAAAGGGACAAATTTTACATGTGTAAATTATATTTCAATAAGCTATTTTTTTTTTAAGTGGGGCTAGAAAGGTTCAAGGACTCTGGAAGCCATGGGAGTACTGAGTTTCCCTGATTTCAATCAAAAGATGACTGAACAGGCTCAAAATGTCCTTGTAGTTCCCTGAGCATTAGAAGAGAAAACTCCAAAATATCTGAGTAGTTCATTTTTGGTGGGGAATGCGGGTGAACTGCTCACTGCTCTTTCCTTTCCCTGAAGGGGAGTCTTTATCTCCTCTTGAGTCTCACCTTGGGTCAACAATACATCTAACTGAGCAACTGCCCCAGGGCCCTGTGTTCTCCACTGGAGAGTACCTGGCACACACTTCTAGTCCTCTCTGGGCTCTGGTTCCTCTGCCTGGCTCATCAGCTTTTAGTAAAACAAGCAGGAAAGCATAACCTTTGGGGTCACATAAATGACTCTGCTGCGCAGCTGAAGTGCAGGCCTTTGTCCAACTGCTTCCTGCCCCACTTCCTGTGGTGGCAGATATTGATTTTTCTCATGACAAAGCAATTATTTACCCATTCTGGAAGGCTGGGAATTTTAATCCCCAGTTTTAGAGAAGGGAAAGTGACACTGACAACCTCTTTAAGTAGAATGTTATAGAAGGAAAAGCTAAATAGTGTGATGGCTGTCTGGGCACAGAAGAGAGAGATGGCAATATTTACATAGAACTGATGGGTATTGAAAATAGGAAAGGTAGAAAGACTGTTTTAAAAGGAAAACTTTTAGGATTATATCCAAAATAAACAACTTCCTGTAGCTAGGCTCTAAGCCCTTGTCCAATAAAAAATCAACCATCATAAGAAACAAGTCACTCTCCAATCATGCAGCACTGTTGTAACTAAGCTTTGAGGATTGATGACTACATCACATCGTACCATGGGTAGAGTGACAAAATCCTTCCTTCCTGTAATAGTGATATTATATGGGTAAAAGCTTGCTTATGTGGAAGAAGTTGGTTTAAGCATGTGGTTCAGGAAAACATAACCACTTAGTAGACTTTAGGATGAATTGAGATGCACAGCCATTTGAACTATGTGGACAAGTCCCTACAGGCAGACAGGAGCAGGGTGAGTTCCCTGTGTACCCCCACCCTCCATAGACTTGCCTCCTTGGTTGTGCAAGGTGCTGGCAGAGCTGCCCAGGTACACGTAACAACCAGTCAACCCAAGGCTGTGAATTAGGTTCTTTCCCCACCCACCTAGAAGCTACAGTTCTGCTGTTCCCCAAAAGACTTTCCTCCTATTGGTCTTACTATAATTGAAAGAGATAAAAGGATCCACATTGAAGAAAGTAGCCCACGAGGAAAACTGCAAGTGAGGGGAATTGTTGTCAGTGTGCAGTGACAAGAACTCACTAGGTACAACCTCAGCCAAGACCCAGAGATGCTCTCTGAAAGTGGGACGGGGCGGCATCCTAGGAGGAAACAGGAAACCTGGGTCTAAGGGCCTGGCAATGTCATCTTGAGACCATGACATTTATTGATAGGGTTCAGAAGGGTATTTCTTTTTTAAAGGATGGCATTAGTAGCTGGGAAAAGCCAGGCAGAAATGTCTGAATGTGATTATTTCCCGGTTGCTGAATGAGTTGAAGATCATCAACATTTGGTGAGACTCAGTACTAGGTCAGGAATTATACAAAACAGTCAGCCATGATCTCTATGCATTAGACTCCTGTAAAAATACCAGTGTGTTGCCCAGACTCTGAGCTAATAGCCTCAGGAAAAATAATTTATGCCATTCAGGACAACTCATACAAGTGTAATGTGGAACCTGTTTTATCCAGCCTTTTTTAAGGCAATTTTTCTGGAAATCAAACCACTCTAAGAAATAAATCCTTGTAAACATCTCTGAGTAATTGCCAAAGCCTCTCTAGCAGAGCAGTTCCCTACCATCAACCTGCCCCACACCAGAAGATACTCCAGACTCTTTTTGAAGCCCAGAAAAAACCTAAGCAGGTCTTGGCTTTGTTCATCTGGCATTATAATTCCTCTGAATGGTGCTCTCTTTGCCATTGGGCTACACTTAGGTAAAATCAAGAGAGCTGCAAAAGGTATGTGACCCAAGCACTTGGCAAGACATGGAGGAGGCAGAGACCGTTATTGGTTGTAGGACAAAACAATTTCTGGACTGTTCTAAAGACACATTATTCAGAGTGAACTAATAGCAGTATTGCAGCCCTCAAAGGGCTGGATGACGCTGATAACATTGACTGATGTTCCACTAAGTGCCAGGCCATGTGCTGAGCACTGGGTTGACAAAGACTTACAAAATGGGGTTGAATGAGCTTTAGGATAACTTAGGACTGAGCTCTGTCTCCTCACTACTATCACTGTTGAGAAGGTCAGTTTGTGGGCCAGATTTGAAGCTTGTAACCCAAAAAGAGAAAAATGATTCTGAAAAGAATGACAAAACTAAGTACAAACTCTGTCCTCAAGAGTTTGGGTCAATGTAGGTGGTTGCTTATGTAGGAAGGACATTTTCAGACTCAGGAAATTATGAAATGAGCACACAAAATAAAATTTTTACTAATTTAAATCATGTTTTGTATCAACACTTCCACTGGTTGGAAAATTGGCTCAAAGACATAATGACTGCTAATATAATCGGTAGTGGGTGATCAGTGAGGTAACATGGACTCTGGTGTGGGCACAAGATATTTTAATTCATTTTCTTCAATCTGAATGAATATAATTATTGTCAGCAAAATCACAAGAAGATTCCTAGACACAATCACCAATATATGAGACCAGAATATGAAAAATACATATTTAATAATTTCTTTCTTTTTTTTTTTTTGTTTTGACAGAGTCTTGCTCTGTCACCTAGGCTGGAGTGCAGTGGTGCTATCTCGGCTCACTGGAAGCTCCGTCTCCCAGGTTCACACCATTCTCCTGCCTCAGCCTCCCGAGTAGCTGGGACTACAGGCGCCTGCCACCATGCCCAGCTAATTTTTTTGTATTTTTAGTAGAGACGGGGTTTCACCATGTTGGTCAGGATGGTCTCGATCTCCTGACCTCGTGATCCGCCTGCCTCGACCTCCCAAAGTACTGGGATTACAGGCGTAAGCCACCTTGCCTGGCCCCAATAATTTCTTTTAAAAAGCCCTGGAGAAGAAAAGATGAATAATTTTGACAGATATTCAGATGTTTAACAACTGACTCCCTGAAAAAGAAGTATATGTTTATTATAAATTTTACTGAGATAATAGATGAATAGTATATATACAAATGCTAATACAAGCAATAAAAATTAACTGATACTCAGAGAGTGCTTTTGTTGATTTTTGCCAGTCTCATATCCATAGCCAACTTATGGCTGCAATTGACAAATGAATGTATTTCTCATATGAATATTGATTGGTATTTTCATTAATGTTAATGAGTAAAGCAAAAGTAAAACAACAAAGACCATGCAAGAACTTCACCTGTTCAATGATAACATGGGAAAATTTTTTGTCAAAGTGAACTTGATAATAGTTGAGTACAGGAAGAATATTTCCTCACTTTTTTGTGCTGTTCATTATGCAATGGCTGAGATGCAACACATTTTTCTTCTGAAATATGTTAGACCCACAGTTAAGTTATAATGATCAAAACTAATAAACACTGGCACCGTACTAGTAACCAAATTGCAGACTTTATTCAGATTTTCAGGGTCCCACATTGCATTTAGTTGTCATTTCTCCTTGTGGCAGTGATAATAATACTTTAGTATGTCCTAGTCTTTTAGGACCTTGATACTTTTGAAAATAATGGTCAGTTATCTTGTTGCCTATCCCTCAATTTTGGTTTGTTTGATGTTTTCTCATGATTATATTAGAGTTATTCATTTCATGTAAGAATATTTCAGAAGTAATGTGCCTTTCTAAGCACATCATTATCAAGGGGTACATGATGCTGATATATCTTATTACTGGTGATAACCTTAATCACTGCTATGATTTAAATGTGTCCTCTAACAAGCATATGTTGGAAACTTAATCTCCAATGCAACAGTGTTGGGAGGTAGGGCCTAAAGGAAGGAGGTTAGGTCATGAAGGCTCTACCATTGTAAATAGGTTAATGCCTATTATGAAAGGGCTTGAGGCCACTAGTTTACTCTTTTGCTCTCCCTCACCCTCTTTACCCTTCCACCATGAGAAGAAGCAGGAAGAAAACCCTTGTCAGATGTTGGTGCACTGGACTTACCAACTTCCAGAACCGTGAGCCAATACATTTGGGTTCATTATAAATCACCCAGTCTCAGCTATTTTGTTATAGCAGCACAGAATGGACTAAGACAATCTCTTTGTTAAGGTGGTATCTGCCAGGATGCTGAACTGTAAAGTTACTGTTTGTCCTTTTCTAATTAATAAATATCTTGCAGCTGGGTATGGTGGTTCATGCCTGTAATCCCAGCATGTTGGGAGGCTGAAGCAGGTGGACCACTTGAACTCAGGAGTTCAAGACCAAACTAGGCAACATGGTGAGACCTCATGACTACTACAATTAAAAACAAACAAACAAACAAACAATCAAAATAGCTGGGTATGGTGGTGCATGCCTGTGGTCCCAGCTATTTGGGAGGCTGAGGCAGGAGGATCACTTGAACCCCAGAAGCAGAGGTTGCAGTGAGCCGAGAGTGTACTACTGCACTCCAGTCTGGGTGACAGAGTGAGACCCTGTCTCAAATTAAAATAATAATAATAGTAACTAACAAATAAATAAATATATTGAGGTAGATGCAACACACTTTTACACTTAATCTACCTTATTAATGTCTACCTGTTACTTTCTTAAGACTACATGATCAACAAAACAATAAACCTAACTCTGATTTGTGGCATTTGCCAGTTTCTGTAGTATAAATATTCCAACCATGGCCCCATTTCAGCTTCCAGTGTGATGTCACGGAGAGCAGAGCTGGGAAGAGAGATGCAGTAACTCGTCACTATGCAGTGGCTGTGTTTAACATCCTCAAATCATCCTGAGATTTAACAGCTCTCTCTCATGAGCTTGTAGGAGCTGGCTCCAGCCCACAATTGCAGGCATTATTGCCTGTAGCCAGATGGCCACCAAGGGCATCTTATCACAAAGCTGGGAATGAGAACGAAACTCTCTCTTAGATTCTTGTCACAAGCCATACAAATGAACTGATACTCAGAACGTGCTTTTGTTAGTTTGTGCCAGTCTTTTATCCATAGCCAACTGATTTGCAGTCACAGGAAATGTTCACCTTAACTGGAAGAAAGGGTAAAAATGGCTGTGTGGGTTCTCTGTTATGAGATATCACCTCAGGTGCTTTTGCCAGGTGAGATGTTTAAGACACGTGTCTCTTAAGGTAGGGAGGTCTATGGTGAGATGCTGGGACTAGGGAACAAAATTCCTGATTTTATATTTACTACTTGCTTAAGCAGAAATTTCAGTTCTTTTTCCTGATCCACTAGGTTGAAATGATTGCTACTGGATATATAAGAAATACACAGATAAAAGCAATATCGATAAAATGCCTGGCCAGCACAGTGCCTGAACAATAGTAGGTGTGCTCTCTTTCTCTGTGTGTGTGTGTGTATAATGATAAATATGTGTGTATGTATTTTTAATTAGCAAACACTTCTGTAGTGCTTATTAAATGGCAACCACTTTACATGCATTCACATGTATAAGCTCGTTTAATTATCATAGCAATCCTGAAAAGTAGATAGGCATTTTCATGGTTATTATTATTCTCTTTTTATAGATGTGTCAATGTAGGCACAGAAAAGTTAAGAAACTTGCCCAAGGCCAAAAAGTTAGTAAGAAGTACAACTAGGATTTAAGCCCAAGAAGTCTAGCACCATAATATATGCTTTCAGACACTATAAAGTGTTTTCTTCCCCATTTAGAGGAAAGGCATGAACTGAAAACACAAAACACCATGTTTCTAGGTCTGCAGGGCTGTTCTGCCAGCATGTCCCACAGGACCAACTATTCATCTTGTGTGCCTTGGAAAGAGTGACTTACGATAGTCACAGTAAGTGTCTGCCTGGGAGAGGAGATATGTGGCTCATAGACTGGAGGATGCTTTATAATTAAGTTAACAGAAGAAGAGAGATTAGCACCCTTTGATGGGAAAGCTCTGCCAAGCCTTAGTGGCAGGAGGAAACTGTGGGGGATGTTAAGGGGTGAGAGGCTGTTGATTCTGGAAGATTTCTCTGCACGGACATGGTTCAATACCATTCGGCTCTCATATAAAAGAACCACAGGATATCAGAACTATCAAATGATTTCCTCTTTGTATTCAGTCAGAAAAAGCAGGTGTTAAGACTAGTGATTTTCAAACTTTTTTTTTCCAGCAAACACAAGCCTACTCTCTTTCCCCAATGCAATCTCAAATGGAAGCCCAATGTATAAAAGACAGTGATAAAAGTAAAGCCATTGGTTGTAGCTGGGTTGGGGATCTTGGTGTTTTACATTTGGGGACCTTCTAATAGGCTCCCAAAAATTCTGGAATGCAAGGGTTTAATGATACATATGGAAGATTAGAGGTATAGCTAAAATCCCTCACCTTATAGTTGTGGGAGCCCAAAAAGCAGAAAGGAAAAGTGATTTTTCCAAGGCCACAACAGCAGGCACAACCAGATGGAAAATCTGCCTGTTCCTAGTGCTCCTGGTGCTTTGTGCTTCACATCGTGGTATTACTGATTTTGGTGCTCTCTGAGGGCCAGCTGGGGAGAAAACACAAGTTGCTCTACCCCTCAGCTGGATGACCCACTGGCCAAAGTGGGAATTGGCAACTCCTAACCACCAGTGGGGTTTGCCACTGAGCTGAGTCTGTTTTCTTTCTTTCTTTCTTTCTTTTTTTTTTTTGAGACAGCATCTCACTCTGTCACCCAGGCTGGAGTGCAGTGGCATGATCCTAGCTCACTGCAACCTCCACCTCTGGGGCTCAAATGATCCTCTGGCCTCAGCCTCTGGAGTAGCGGGGACCACAGGCGTGAGCCACCATGCTCTGCTAATGCTTCTAGTTTTTGTAGAGATGGCGGTATCACTATGTTGCCCAGGTTGCTCTCAAACTCCTGGGCTTAAGTGATCCTCCCACCTCAGCCTGGCCCCACTGAGCCTCAATGAAGGAGTCCTTGTATGTTTGCAGACCAGATGCTGAAACAGAGGGATCATATTTGACTGCAATGGGAGCCGTGTTAATGTATGCCTCACCCATATGTCTCTCATAAAGGTACAGCAGCCTTCCCTCTTTATCTGGCTGAAAGGTACAGTTAGTTTTATTGTCAGAAGCATGAAAAATCTAGGGCCACTTGGATGGGCTCCTATGGGATGCACAGAGGAGCTACTGAGCACAAAGCAACTCTGACGTATTTTGCAGGGGTTTTCGTAATTCATGAAAGCTGTTATTCAGTGGAGGTTTTTCTATAGACCCCATTGGGAATCCCAGATTGTTTCTATGAGGAGCAGGGAAAGGAGGAGAGAGTACTATTTTCCTTATGGGTCTGCCTGTTGGATCTATTTGTCTCATCTACCCAAATATTTATATAAGGCTATCTCTTGATTACTAACTTGCCTCATGGTAACCTGTTGCCTGGCCCCAACTATGGATGTTTGGGAATAAGCTGTTTAGCCATTCCAGTCCTCAGTTTATTCATTCATGTAAAGGACCAGTCTGGATGTTGTCATGAGGAATATGTTGAGTTGATGTTTATAAATCATGGTGATGTCCTCAGATGAAAGATGTTCAGTGAATATAAAACAACTCTACTGTGATGACTAATGTGTGGTCTTTGCCAATGAGATTATTTAAATAATGGAACAGTGGCTACTACTTTAATCATATAGAGCCTTTCTGCAGTTTCAAAGCACTTTTCCTACACTAAATCATGGCAAGTGTTATTTAATCTTCACTTTAGAGACAGAGATGTTGAAGCACAGTAATGTGGTTATGTTACCCATGGGCAGGGGCTACATTTGATTGGGGATTCATTATCAGGGTTGCTTCTCTCCTCTCTTCCTTCTAGGACATCATTCCCATACTCACCTACCTTGTCCTTCGTGCCAGGTATTTGGTAAAATATCTTGAGCTGAGGCGTTCTCCCTGAGGAAATTTGTAGAGCCCACAGGAAATTCATTTAGGAAGCATTTATTGAGGTGCTGAAGATGAGAGACAGAGTCCATGTTCTCAAAGCCCTTACAATTCAATGAGAGAGGCAGAGCAGCAAGCCTGTGGTGTGCTGAGCACTGTGACAGGTCCGTGAGTGGAAACAGAGACAGTATCTGATGTGAGTGGTGGGGAATGTAGGGTAATATAAAAAGTGGTGGTTGTGTTTGTTTGCGAATGGGCTTGCTCTGGGGTCTTAAGTTGGGTTGCCTCAGACAAGAATTTAGTGTAAGAGGCTTATTTGGAAGGTGAAAAGAGCACTATTAGGGGACCAGGAAAAGTGAGACAGAAAAGGGAAGGACAGTGACCTATCACTGTGGTCAATGAGAACTCATTTCTGGGGAAACACAAACTTCATAGTCATCCCACCCAAGGGGCAAGGAAGCTGGGATGTTTATATTCTGACTCCTGTCAGTTACTGTTTGGGGGATTCTTCTGAGAATATTAGTTTCTGGGTATTTCTTGCTCGTGAAGTGGGTAGCAAAATGGGTTCCAGAGACCAGAGAAAGCCTTCAAACAAACAGGCAGCGGCAGGTGCAACTCCCGTATACCACAGTGATAAGGGTGAGGAGATAGGTGTTGGGGACAATATCTGCCCCACCTTTAAAGGAAATCATTTAGTACTTTGTTCTCTCTTGCATCCCTTCAGCTCTGGTTTCTAAGCAGCTGTTTAACTTTAGAATTCAGGCTACAGAGTATATTCCCTATTATAGTCCCTATCAAGAGCAGGGCAGCCCTGGGCTAGGACTGGTTAAGTAGGGAAGATCAACTTATGGCTTACTACTCAGACTTGTACAAGACACAGCTCACTGGTATTGTTCTCCGGTGTTCCAGAATAGATGTCACCTCCTTAGCCTCCTTCCGGATGCCTCCCGTGCCGCGCCAGGACTCTGAGCTCATCCCTTTCATGGTGGTTTTAACATCTTGTTGTGTGGTTACTCATTCATCTTCTTCAAAGGACTGTCAACTTCCTGAGGGCAGAGTCGGTGCCTAACAGTGGACCCTGTCAAGTGACTCATGTGACCTTCTTTTAAAAGAGTAAAAATAATGAATCTTTTCTATTTCACAACTTTCTCTCTATAGCAAGTGTTTGGGAGAGTGTGTGTTCCAGAAGAAATGGAAGATGAGTTGAAAGTAGTAAGGTCAGGGATCATGATGATGCAATTAACACAAAATGATGAGGCAGGAGAAACAGAGTTCCACCAGAATATTTACTAGGGATTAAAATTAAGCAGTGAAAAGTATAATATCTTGTAAAGAAAGAAGCGTCTTTAAAAACGCCGGGTGCAGTGGCTCATGCCTGTAATCCCAGCACTTTGAGAGGCTGAGGCAGGCAGATAACAAGGTCAGGAGATCAAGACCGACCTGGCCAACATGGTGAAACCCCATCTCTACTAAAATACAAAAAATTAGCTGGGCATGGTGGTGCAAACCTGTAGTCCCAGCTACTCAGGAGGCTGAGGAAGGGGAATCGCTTGAACTCGGAAGGCGGAGGTTGCAGCAAGCATAGACCTCACCACTGTACTCCAGCCTGGGCGACAAGAGCAAAACTCTGACTCAAAAAAATAAAAATAAATAAATTATTAATAAATAAGGGTGTTTTAAAAAACAAGTCTGAGATTCATTTTCCCTTCTGTTTGTACTTAAAAACCTTTATCCATCCATCTATCCATCCATCCACCTATCATCTGTATCTATCTATCCATCTACCTATCTATCTATCTATCTATCTATCTATCTATCTATCTATCTATCTATCATCTATCTATTCTATTTGTCTGTATCTCTCTCTCTCTTTCTCTCCACCCATCCATCCACCCACCTACCCAACATACAATCCTGGATTGTGTGTTTTTTAATAGAGAGATACAAAAAGAAAAATAAGTAAAAATCTTTCTGCACAAAGTTAAATTAAGTTTAGCCTAAAGCTGCATCCTTTTAAGTTTGGCCTAAAGGTTTTTCTGAACATAGTGAACTGTACCTACTTGGATAAACAGACAGACTGCAACCTACTCTTGCACCAATCACTGAGTTTTGGCCAATCACAAGTGGTCAACTGTTCAAATAAGGGGAATGCTGAGCTATAACCAACCCAGTTGTTTCTGTAACTCACTTCCATTTTCTATATGTCATCACTTTCCCTTTTCTATCCCTAAATTTCCAACCATGTGGCAGCGCCAGAGTCTCTAAACCTCTTCTTGTTTAGGGGGCTGCCCAATTTGCAAATTGTTCTTTGCTCAGTTAAACTCTGTTAAATTTAATTTGTCTAAAGTTTTTCTTTAAACAATGAAGAAACCCCTCCTGTCATAAAAATAAAAAAGTAATATATATGAAAGAACAGCAAATCCAATGGTAGAGAATAGCACAGAATAGAAAGGACCTCTCCTTGCCCCCAGAGGTCCCTCTCCCCGCAAAACACCTACTACGGTTATGTATAATTCCTTCTAGAAAATAAATATGATATAATGACAAAATGATAATACATAACATTTACTGAGTGACTATGTTTTGTCAGTATGCTAAGATCTTTATATATATTATATTTTAAAATCTTTATAAGTTACATTTTCACCTCCAATTTAACAAGGAAGGAGGTGGGGCACAGAAAAGTAAATCCACTTGCCCAAAGGACATGCCTAGTAAAGGGGAGAGGCAAGATTTGAACTTAGAAAGGCTGGATTCAGGGTCCAGATTCTTAACTGCAAATAACATGCACCTATTTGTATATTTTTGTACATAAGATATGAGATATTGTGTATGTGTGTGCAAAAATGATCAGTTATCAAATGGCAAGCTGCATGCACGTTCTAAGCAGCTGGGCCATTTCCCATACCCTGCATTGTTCTGGAGGCTTTATCCCTGATATTGCTAGCACAAAATCATCTGGAAAACACATTCAATCATATTTGTAATAACCATATGCTTTCCGCCATAGGCATTTTACTATGCACAATTTGGTCAACAACATTGTTATAGAGCATACTTCCAAACATATAACACTGAATACAGAATACTTTAATAAATCTGCTTCGAAATTTAAATTGGCCCCAAATTGCAGATGTTCATGTGTTCAGTAGCTCATTTCACAAGCAAGACTTAGGTGCTAGAGGCCTCCTTGACCCATGCATGAGTTATCATGTGTTAGGGGAGTTCCAGAGCAAACAATGTGGGAAGGACCCCGAACTTGTCACCATCCTATTCTACATCACAAAGACCAGATGGCCACGAAAATAAGATGGCCAGACAGCCAAGCAATATACATTTGCAGGAGCAACCATGTCATGAGCACTGGGTGAGACAGCAAGGCATCACTTGTGTGAGTTTCTGTCTTCGAGTTCATAGCTGAGTTCACAATCCTTGGCCACAGATGAATGCTTTCCAGCTCTATTCAGCATTGCCCCAGTTCTGCGTAAGTGCCTTCCAAGACCACAGAGGCTGAGGGGAAGGCTCATCTGGTCATCTGCTCTTATCTTACCCCACCAAGGCAGCATTTTTTTTTCTGCCTGTTTTTCATGCTGGTAATTGGCATAATATTTTATTTTCACAAAATCATTCTGTTCAGAAGAGCTTAGAAGCTACTTCCCCAAGGCATTAAGACTTAAAGAAAAACATTATCTTTTCATTCACTTTTGTAAATTCTGCTTTCATCTTCAGCTAATCAAATAGTCAGCTTGTATAAATATATCATTTTATGTTTAAATGATTTTTCCTGATTATGAATTTGTGCACCCCATTGTTGAAAATTTAGAACTACAGAGAGTTTTAAAAACAATAGTTCTAATTCCCAGAGATGATTAGTGTTTCCATTTTGTTGTATTTCCATATAGTTTTTAATCCCATGCAGATCATGTCTATGAACATTTTTATAAAATGTGAAGCAAAAAAGGATTTGCATGCCATCTTTACACAGGTGCCATGCTAATCTCCCCATATTGTTCCAGTTGAGTACACAGGCTGCTGAAGTAAGTGCTATACATAAAAGTTTATATTATATGTTGCATTTTCAATGTGTATTATATTTTAACTTGGTCCAAAGTAGGATTTTTTTTTTTTTTTTTTTTTTATGGAGTCTCACTGTGTTGCTTAGGCTGGAATGCTGTGGCACCATCTTGGCTCACTGCAAGCTCCACCTCCCCCGTTCATGCCATTCTCCTGCCTCAGCCTCCCGAGTAGCTGGGACTACAGGTGCCTGCCACCACGCCTGGCTAATTTTCTGTATTTTTTAGTAGAGACGGGGTTTCACCGTGTTAGCCAGCATGGTCTCGATTTCCTGACCTCATGATCTGCCCGCCTCAGCCTCCCAAAGTGATGGGATTGCAAGTGTGAGCCACCGCGCCCAGCCCAAAGTAGGATTTCTTTTAGGTCTGACTCCTCTAGGCCAAATCTAATTTGCTGTAGTTGCTGAAGAAATTTCCAACATAGGAAGAATTTTCAATCCAAAAGAAAATGCAACATTCCCTTTTCAAATCCCTAAAAAGGGACACTTGTGCAAATTTGTCAAATCCATGATTTTTTTATGATGCTGAGGTGCAGATACATGTGACTGAATTTTAAATTCATGCTCCATTTCCTAGAGCACTTTCTTTAAAAAGTGGAAGGGAAAACAGGCATTTTCATTATGTTGCTGCTCCTACCAAACATGGTGCTGCAGGGTTTTTTTTTTTTTTTTTTTTTGAGACGGAGTCTCACTCTGTCGCCCAAGCTGGAGTGCAGTGGCCAGATCTCAGCTCACTGCAAGCTCTGCCTCCCGGGTTCACGCCATTCTCCTGCCTCAGCCTCCCGAGTAGCTGGGACTACAGGCGCCCGCCACCTCGCCCAGCTAGTTTTTTGTATTTTTTAGTAGAGACGGGGTTTCACCGTGTTAGCCAGGATGGTCTCGATCTCCTGACCTTGTGATCCGCCCGCTTTGGCCTCCCAAAGTGCTGGGATTACAGGCTTGAGCCACCGCGCCCGGCCGCTGCAGGGTTTTATAATAGCAATATGATAGACAGAAACCCAAACAACAAAGCTAATTGAAAAATAGAAAGCCTATTTGCAAAGGTTAAGTTTAAATTGACCATCATTTTGTTATTTTACCCCTGCCCCTGTTCTTCAGATTTATGTCATCACATGTAAATAACCACATGTAAGATACACAGCTAAAAATGATATTGTTTGCATATCATTCATAACCTAAAAATTTTGAGGTTAAGATGAGGTTACTTTCTGGTATTTAGAAATAAGACATTTTATGTAAGAATTCACTTATGGTTTAATGCGTGGTCTTGAATAAATCAGTATGAGGTATGTTTAAGCCACTTTTAAATTCTGCTAAAAAACAAATCTAAGGAACAGCTAAATTAAGAATTCTATCTTTCCACTTTATGTTTCCAGAGATGAGTCATTTCAATAACCTTTAATCCTGGTACATTTTAAATGATTACTACATTTAAAAGTATTCATTCTATACCCACATTTTCAATTACATTTTAAGTAAGCTCTCTGCAATGCTCTGAGAAAGGGTTACATAAATATGTAGCCTGAAACCAGATGTGACCACAAATATGATTTGTTCAAAGCTAGGAATTTATGGTACCTAAATATCACTTCTGCTCATCACAAATTTATCTTGGTGAGTTAAAGAAGAGAAATAAAATTTTAGGGATGAAATAAGAGCTGCCATTCCACAATATATATTAAGCTTCCTACATGAAAATTTATAATCCCAATATAGCCCTGCTAGCCTTTTTTTTTTTTTTTCTGCCTTCCTTCTTCTTTTGGTTGGGGTTGAGACCTATTTCTTGCCTAGGGTTTTTGCATTTAAATTTCTTAACCTGTCCACATCTATCAACAAAGAAATGCATGCTTCTCTTCCATGAATTTAAATAAAAATGATACCAGTCTTTTTTTTTTTTTTTAGAGCTATACTTTCTACTGTTCTCTACTGGAAGACAAAAGACATAAATATGTAAATGCTTTCTGGAGATTTAAGTACATTGTGTTTCATATTCTCTGAGACATATCACTATACGACTGTTAAAAGAATATACGGGTAATCCTACTCTCAATTTGTATACTCCAATCTCATTTTAGCTGTTTATATTACACTATAATAAAAACGCTTTAATACAATTTGTACTTAACATAAATGTTTTGAAGTTGAGTTTTACTTTAGTGTATTTACATATATTGCTTCATGTCAGCTTTTAAAATTAACCTTACAGAACTACAACTTACATATAACAAAATACACCTATACTACTGGACAGTTTCACCAAATGTATACATCTGTGTGACCATCTCCACAGTCAAGATACAGAACATTTTCATCACCTCAATAAAGCTCTCTTGAATGACTATATAATACCATAATCACCTCCCCCAGCCCCAGATAATTGGTGATCTGCTTTCTATTACTATAGATTAGATTCGTCTTTTTCAGCATCATAAAATGTACATTCTTTTGCATCTGTTTTCTTAATGATCAGCATAATATCTTTGAGATTTATCCATGTTGTTTCATAGATGAATAGTTCACTCATTTTATTTATTTATTTGTGTATTTTTGAGACAGGGTTTCACTCTATTGCCCAGGCTGGAGTGCAGTGGCATGATCATGGCTCACTGCAGCCTCGACCTCCTTAGACTCAGGTTATCCTCCCACCTCAGCCTCCCTAGTAGCTGGGACCACAAACACGTGCCACCATGCTTGGCTAATTTTTGTATTTTTTGTAGAAATGGGGTTTTGCCATGTTGCCTAGACTGGTCTCAAACTCCTGGGCTCAAGTGATCCACCTGCCTCAGCCTTCTAGAGTGCTGGAAGAGGTGAGCCACCGCCCGCATCCGCCAGTTTACTTGTTTGAAATGTTGATTTTTAATTTCATGGTATAGATATATCACACTTTGTATATTCATCACCTCCTGATGGACATTTGGGTGTTTCTAGTATTTGGCTATCAAGGATAAAGCTGTTATAAACATTTGTGTACAAATTTTGTGTAGACATATATTTTTACTTATATCGAATAAAATGTCTAGGAGAGGAATTGTTGTATCACAGAATAATACTGATTAACTTGATGTGAAACGTCCTCTCTTTTCCAGAATGGTAGCGCCATTTTACATTCCGATCAGCAGTGTGTGACAGTGTAAGTTGCTCTGCACCTTTTCTAATTTTAGCCATTCCAGTGGGTGTATAATGATATTTCATTGCGGTATATAATTTGTGTTTCCTCGATGACTAATGAGGTTGAACATTTTCTCATGTGTTTTTTGGCCACTCATATATCTTCTTTGGCAAAGTATTTGTTGAAGTCTTTTGCCCATTTTTAAATTAGGTTGTTTGTCTTTGTATTACTTAGCTGCAAAAGCTCTTTATATACACCTGGCACAAATTTTTTGACATATATAGGTATTGTGAATATTTTTTTCCCATTTTGTTGTTTGCCTTTTCATTTTCTTAGTGGTGTCTTTCACAGAGCAATTTTTGAAATACCATTCCTTAGGGCACTATGGGTACATCCATGTACAAACAAGGTTTGCTAATGAGTAGAGCGAATGTCTCTTAAAATTCAGTGCCAAATCAAATTGTATTGCCCATTTTATAGTGACTGAAATGTATCTGTGGTAAAGAGTCCCTGGGCTTATCTAGCACAAGACCTACTGGTGATAGGACCCCCAAATTTTGTGCTACCAGGAGTCTCTGCCTCATTCCTTTCTAATCTCTCCAATGCTCTTCCACAGAAAGTCTTCTTCACTGCACAAAGTGAGTCAGCAATGAGTACATAAACTATTTCATTACAGTGTAAGGGTCACCATGACCTCCTTGTTGTAGTGGAGAAAGTAATTGAAAAGTTGGGTTTGTTCTGGATTTCAGGAAGAACAGGAATATCTAAGTTAAAAAACTCAAGCTTCTTCTAGCCTCTCAAAATTGGAACTGAATGAGTTTGTCCTTTCTGCTAGGAAAACTAACTCTCAGAACACTGATGAGCTATATTTTATTCATTTCTTTTGGAAAATATTTGCTAAAATGTGGGCTGGGCACGGTGGCTCACACCTGTAATCCCAGCACTTTGGGAGGCCAAGGTGGGTGGGTCACCTGAGGTTAGAAGTTCGAGACCAGCCTAGCTAACACGGTGAAACCCCATCAGAATTAGTTGGGCATGGTGGCACCCGCCTGTAGTCCCAGCTACTCGGGAGGCTGACACAGGAAAATCACTTGAACCTGGGAGGCAGAGGTTACAGTGAGCCACGACTGCGCCACTGCACTCCAGCCTGGGCGACAGAGTAAGACTCCATCGGGGTGGCAGGTGGCGGGGGTGGGAAGAGAAAAGAAAATATTTGGGAAAATGTACCACATCCCAAGCACTGTGTTAGAAATGCAAGAAATATCTAGGGTACCATATATTAAATCATTTAGTTTATTGTTAGTGAAATAGTGAGCATCTTGAGGGCAAGACTATCTTGTTCATTTCCCTGCACTCAGTGCCGACAAATCGATATGTATTAAATTTAGTTAATGAGTGTATGCATGCATGAATGAAGTGCCAAAGGCTTGGCTTGCTTGAGTAATTCTGAAGCTGTTGGTTGTTTTATTCAGAATTACATGCATAATTTGCTATAAGAGAGCTATAATCAAATAGCCACAGTCACTCAGGGTAAAACAATGTTATGGTAGCAACAACATAATCCAAATCTTCCACCAATATCCCAGGTGGGAAGTCAGTTAATACTTGGAGTAAGGCTTGCATCATTTTGACTTCTAGTGGTTAAAATTTTCCAAAATGAGAGAAAATGCACTGGACCTCAGAAATGAGAAAGGTCACAAGGAAAATACTTCCTCTTTAGATTATATCAGAGGTAAAATTAATAATAAAAAGAAGATTGACCACCATTATAATAATATTTAGTACAGTTTATAACAGTGTCATATGCGTTTTCTCACTGACTCCTTACAACACCCCTGGGAGGAAGTTACAGGGAACATTAGTACACTTATCCCCATTACATAGAGCTGGAAATGTGCTTCCGAGAATATAAATGTCTTGCCCAAGATTTCACAGCTCAGCAAAGTGGACTAGCTGGGACTCCAGCATTCTTTTTCACTGCCCTTAGAGAAAAATCCCCTGGCTTATAGGGTGCCATGGATGGTGGTCTACATCTAAATCTACATTTCTTTTGTGTCTTTGATTTCTAAGTAATATTCGTTTGTTGTGCCATGAGATGAGATAAATTGTCTTTACAACAGTATATCCTTTATGGTACACTTTGATTCATATTAAATAGATCTCAAGTTTTGATTAAGTTTTAATATAATACTTCACCAGTTCCATGGGGATAGGTGCCTTGGAAGGATGACTCCGTGTAAAGCCTCCAATTCCTTTTTCTATGCAAATGTTATTTAAAATAAGTTAACTGTAATATGCTGAGATAATTTTTTTCTCTTAGACAAAATTTCCTTAATTGTTTGTATGTTATACTTGTCCAAGAGGAACTCCTTTGCTTAGACTATTCAAAAATTTCATTGGCTGGGTCATGCTTGGAGGGACAATGAGGCTTGACAGCTGTAGACAGGAACTTGGGAGGGAGGACTGAAGAGCTACTCATCACCCCCGTTCAAGCCTCCTAGGAGTACCATCTGTGAGTTATCACATCAGGCCATACTGGAGAGCCAGCTTGTATCTGGAGGATGGTCTTCAATTGCAAGCATGGCCATGACTCTGAAATAACTGTGGTTTGTTGTCAGTCTTGCAGCAGAATTACATTTCAGCCCATTGCTTTGCCGAAGATAAAATGCATTTGCCTCTGCCTGGATGACAATGGTATAATTATAGGCTTTGTAATTGGGTCTTAAGGAAGGAAAACTGATTTTGTTCAGGATTAGAGCTAGGTAATTTAACAGAACTTGAGATTCTATTCTTCCCCACCAACAGTGGAGAGTTATGACTGAGAAAAACACAATTAAATTTATCTTACTCAAACACCTACATTTCTAGATTCTTATTGGTTTCTATAATAGCTACACAAAGGGTAAACAGCTCTCTTTATTAATGCTTCACTAAGGATTTTTATATCTATGTGACAAGTGGTGCATTCTTTGCACAGAATAAAGTATTTGGAGCCTTGATTCCAGCTGGTCTGGATTGGAAAACTCATTACTGCTTCTAGCATGTCTGCCAGCAAACTCCTCAGGGGAGAGATACAGACTCGTATGTATGGAAATAACCAAACCGGATTGGTCAACTTTTATAAATAAACCATTGGAAAATGTAATTTAGAGGGAGGAGTATGTCAATTACAGATTGTTTCCTTAATTATTTCTATTATTTCCCAGTTCCAAATTTTAGGCATTTTTCATAAAAATAACACTTAAAGTATACAACAAAGCTCATCATTCATTTATTTTGTAACAGAACATGTATTTGTAATGACAAAGGGAATTGAAAATGACATTACAATTTGGAGGCAAAATTATAAGATTCTTTATAACCAAGGCAATTGATAGCCATCTTGACGAAGTTCTAGATTAAAGTCACCATCTCTTGACTCAAAGATTGGCATCAGATTAAAAGAGGCAAGGAACTGTTTCCAGCAGGGAAGATGAAAACACAATTATAAATACATTTGTCTTCCTTTGCCCAGGGACTCGACATCCCATAATACCATTTGCATAATGGGTTACTTTGTTTGTTCTCTTTTAAAGGTTCAATTTGGAACATTTCATTCTAAGTGCCATCAAAATAAATAAATAAGCTGAGTTTTAAGCCCACAGCTTTTTATGTTTATTTGAGAGTAAGAATCAGTAGAATTTGCCTGTATTCAGGGAAGCACAAGCACTTATTTTTTTTACATACTCAAGATGACAGGGCTCTAAAGGGTTGTGAATATAGACAAATGGCAGCTAGAAATTCACTTCATCTATTTCACTCTGAAAGATACACACATGTGCACACACATATACCCCCTCACTCTGGTCCTTTCTGAAGTTATGTGGAGATGCCATTTTGTTTGTGTTGGCTTCTCTCTGCCCTGGCTAACTATCCGAGTCTGATGTCTTCTATTCCAGAGCCATATTCCCAAGTGGATGCTTTAATCAATGCATCACTGCACTCTTTCCTCCTACTAGTCTCTGATCGCATGGACCCGCCTTATGTCTAATTACCTAGATGGTAAAAGCTAACCTAAAAACCAGTCCCTGTAAATGGAGAATTTATCAACTCAGGTGGAACACATTGTTTTTTTGTGTGTCTTAGGATTCATAATAGCTGTGTTTAGTCCTTAGAAGAGAGAATTCAAGGCAAGGAGTTCACCAGTGGGCAGCTCTTTGGCAGGAGGAGAAATTTCCATTTTCCCCCACTACACCATGTAAGCACTTTCCCCTCTCCCCACAGAACTTGGAGACGAAGTTAAGATGCACAGCAGCCAAACTGCCCTGATGTTCAGGGGTTCAGAACACCCAGAAGGTTAGAAAGTGCCTCCTTCTGGCCTTCAACCCCTTTGCATTACAATAGTAACTACTTTGCAGTGTCTCAGCCCCCTTAAAGCCCTGCTTTTCTAAAACGTCTCACATTCTATTTGTATTGGAAGCTGGCTTTTCCTTGGATTCAAACTTCATTGGCTTGGCTCTAGGTAAAGATTGTATGTAATTTAATGATAAAAACTCAACCTCCTCAATGGTTCTCCTTGACACAGCTATTCAAGTCCAACGGATGGGTCTCCTTGGAAACATCAGTAGCAGCTCTGTCATCCTGTCTCCTGATGATGTTCTTTCAGCTCCATTAGCTGTTTATTCCCAGAAATTGGTGTCCTGGCTACTGCTGGTCACTATAAAGACCATGTAGCAGGAAGAGGAAACCTATCATCAAGGGGCAAGACAGGTGGTAGGAGGTAGGCCCAGGTGACAGTGGAGTTTCTGCCACACCAAGATACTATGTCCAGGGAGCATAGATAGTTCCATATGGGATTCCAACAAATGGGGGTACCAGTTGCACTGGTCTAGCCACAGTGCAATATATACACAGAGTCTAGCCATGGGGAATTGAAGCAGCAGATATACTGAAGTTCAGGAAGGTGGCCAGGAGGCATCAAAAGGTGATGGATGGAGAATAGAGGTCCTGCCACTGGGCAAAGGGACTAGTTAGAGATAGGTCTGAGTGGTAGAAGGGGACTGAGTTATGTTCTGGAGTTAAGCATCCAGACACAGGGATGAAGGCAGAAATGATCTTGGTAATGGGAACTAGGGTAGGGCAAGCTGCCTTGGTATTTAGAACCAAGAAGCAGGAGGTCCATTAGCAGAACTGAACCATTTAAGAAAGGGTTGAATGAGAGGGGAATGTGTGATGTGGTTCTGCTTCCATCCTGTAGCACAATGTAGGAAAGAGGCATAACAAGGTTCTAGGATGGGGTTGGGGACACCATCATGGTTGAACAAGAGGGTAGGGAATCGAGATGTATGTGAAAACTCTACTACTGGTTGATGAAAGAGAAAACAAGTTAAAACAGACAAAAAGCAATACCCACAACCACCTTCTCAATCTATTTTGCATCTCATATTGCTTCCTCTCCCTTCTTGTCATCATAGTTTTTTTGTTTGTCTGTTTGTTTATTTGTTTTTGAGACAGAGTCTCACTCTGTTGCCCAGGCTGGAGTGCAGTGGTGCAATTTTGGCTCACTGTAGCCTCTACCTGCTGAGTTCAAGCAATTCTCCTGCCTCAGTCACCCAAGTAGCTGGGATTACAGGCATGTGCCACCATGCCCAGCTAATTTTTGTGTTTTTAGTAGAGACAGGGTTTCACCATATTGACCAGGCTGGTCTAGAACTCCTGACATCAAGTGATCTGCCTGCCTCAGCCTCCTAAAGTGCTGGGATTACAGGCACAACTACTGCACCTGGTCCAATTGTAGTCTTAACTGATCTTACTAACATTTTATCCTTTTTTAAAAATTTATTTTACTTTAAGTTCTGGGGTAACGTGCAGGTTTGTTACATAGGTACACATGTGCCATGGTGGTTTACTGCACCTATCAACCCATCATCTAGGTTTTAAGCTCCACATGCATTAGGTATTTGTCCTAATGCTCTCCCCTCCCCTTGCCCTTCACCCACCAACAGGCCCCAGTGTGTGATGTTCCCCTCCCTGTGTCATTTGTTTTCATTAACATTTTATCTTAAAAATTGTAGAGAAGAATCACTTTTGAAGAATATGCTGGCGTAGGGGAGAACTTTGAGAACTATCCCTGTCTCTCTACCCAGCGACCTCCTGCCTGAGAATCTGTTGGTCAATTTAGCTGTAACTAGGGTCAAATGAGCAGGAAGAGTCATGTAGGGGAGGGATTACAAGAGCCCAGAGGTGATAAGAGTGACATTATGCCACTCATTGAGCACCTTCCATGTGCCAGGCACAAGTGTAGACACTTAACATATATAATCTGATTTAATCCCGGCAAGGGAAGAATTATTCTTCTCGTGTTCACAAAGAACGTTACCAAGACTTAGAGAGGTTTGTAATTCTCTGGTATCCCATGGTTAGTCAATGCTCCATTAGTCTAAGCTCCCTAGACATGGGAGCTGGGGAAGCTTAAATGCCTCTTGCCTCCAGTCAGGATTGGAGAGGAGAGATAGGCCTTAACTGAGGAGATGCCAGGGCCCAGTCATGAAAAGACAAGGAAGGCATGGGATGGATACAGGGAGACATATGGAATTTCAGAGAGGCTTGAGCCCAGGTCAAAAACTACGCTGTCTTAACTTGACACCCAGACCTCACTTCAGGTCATTAGAGAAGCTCTAAATAATACAGAAACACTCCCTTAGTTTAAAAAAAAAAAAAATGTAGAGATTCAGGAAGCATCCAAGAACATTGATCAAATGTGTACCATTTTCTCTGGAAGCATAAGAGCTTTTGCCTTCAGTCTCTGCCATCCAGACTTTAAATTGTAAAGCCAAAATAACCACTGGCAGAAAGGCCTGGCCTGGGTTATTCTTACTTAGTAGCTGTTGATGGCTTGGCCAAGTTGTGTGCTGTGCCTGAGAGGAATGGCAAAGGGATCTGTTCCTCAGCATTCTCTGAATGGAAATATATAAGATATGTCCTCAAAGGAGGCAACAGCAACCCAATGTGCCAGCTGCAGGAATGGCTCTTCTCTTCTTGAGAGATCAGGAAATGCAGCCTGTTTTGGTCACTGGGACCAACTTTTCAGTTAGGACTTGGATCAGCAAGGAGTGGGGTAGGGGACAGTACCAGCTCAGAGAAACCTGGGAGCTTGTGGAATGCAGAGTCCTAGGCCCAGGTTCAGAAGGCTGCTCCAGTGATGTAGATGGACCTGGGGGTGGGGCACTCTGGGAAAGTCTGGCATAGAGACTCTCTTCCAACCATGGTCAGGGCTCAATCAGACTAGAGTCTCCTAATTTTGAGAGAGTGTGGGTGGAAAGCCTCTCTGTCTCCTCTGAATGGCTACTTTTGCCCAGGCATGTCAGTTTCCACTGCTGGGAAAGAGTGCCTTTGAGGCACTTTTCACTGCTGGGAAGGAGGCCCTTGAGGTGCCTCAGTGGTCAGTGCTGCCATGGCCAATCTCAGGAGACATCCAGGCAGTGCGGACAGGAGCCCCTTCCA
This sequence comes from Trachypithecus francoisi, assembly GCF_009764315.1. Lineage (NCBI taxonomy): Eukaryota > Metazoa > Chordata > Mammalia > Primates > Cercopithecidae > Trachypithecus > Trachypithecus francoisi. The sequence goes on from NW_022681468.1 coordinate 53,848,747, forward strand.
TGTCAAGATCTCTAAGTTACCTCACCACTGAGCCCCAGTCCTTGCTTTTCTCACATGACCAGAGTTGAGTTAGTTCCAGCCTGGGGGAAAGAATCCGGTACATACAGACTACTCCTTCTCTTAACGTCTCTCCTCCACAGCTGCTAGAACCCACCAATTTGTGCTGTGTCCCAGACTTTAGTTCTTTTTATCCATCTCAAAAAAAAAAAAAAAAAAAGAGAGAAAGACACATTACACCAGCTTTCAGAAGGAGGATGTGGCTTGATGTGGCTTCCTTGAATGGGCTAGCTTTAAGGGCAAGAAGTTGCTGAGGCAGAAAATTCCCCAGTGGCAGCCTTGATGGAAGATACGACGCTGTCCCTGGGGATACAATGATTTGCAGCAGCATTTCAGCAACCCAAAATAAACCATCACTCTGCACTAGGGTGACAAGCTTAACATCTACACCCTTAATCATAATTCTAGAGGCAGGATTTTCCAGACTAGGTTAACTCCTTTTATTTTGGCCCAGAAATCTGAAGCAGGAGCAGGGAGGGATCCTATGATAATTGTTCTTTGGTTGATCACCTTCATCTGAGGATCTTCAGGTATTTTATAAATATTAATTAAACCGCCACAATACGTTCATATGCATAACTATGATCCATCCACCACCCCCAGCTGCATACCAATCCTTTAAAGATAAAGAAGTTGAAGGATAGCCTGGCTAGACTTCAGTGACTGAGCTCATCACAGACGCAAGATCCAAAAGTTAGCACTCTTCATTTCTAGTTCTGGACTGAATAGGTCTAAAGTGATTGAAAGACATCATATGATTCCGATGCATACATACACCATGAAGTATTATTACCAAAAGAGAAAATGCCCATTCAACTTGTCATTTAATTATTATAAATATTATATTAACCCTAGATCTTTTGTTTCTTGTTTATTTTAATTTTATTGTTATTTCTTTATTATTATTATACTTTAAGTTCTGGGATACACGTGCAGGACGTGCAGGTTTGTTACATAGGTATACATGTGCCACGGTGGTTTGCTGCACCCATCAACCCGTCATCTACATTAGGTATTTCTCCTAATGCTATCCCTCCTCTAGCCTCCCACCCCTCAACAGGCCCCGCTGTGTGATCTTCCCCTCCCTGTGTCCATGTGTTCTCATTGTTCAACTCCCACTTATAAGTGAGAACATACGATGTCTGGTTTTCTTTTTTTTTTTTTTTTTTTTTGAGACGGAGTCTGGCTCTGCCGCCCAGGCTGGAGTGCAGTGGCCGGATCTCAGCTCACTGCAAGCTCCGCCTCCCGGGTTCACGCCATTCTCCTGCCTCAGCCTCCCGAGTAGCTGGGACTACAGGCGCCCGCCACCTCGCCCGGCTAATTTTTTTGTATTTTTTAGTAGAGACGGGGTTTCACCGTGTTAGCCAGGATGGTCTCGATCTCCTGACCTCGTGATCCGCCCGTCTCGGCCTCCCAAAGTGCTGGGATTACAGGCTTGAGCCACCGCGCCCGGCCCTGGTTTTCTGCTCTTGTGTTCTTAATCAATCTTTTCCCTTCCAAGAAACCTAACTTCTTTTTGTTTCAATTTTTCCCTCTATAAAATGGTGACATAATAGAGTTCCCCAATGTCTTACATTCCTTTGTTGTGAGCATTGATGGCTTGTAAACCAATGTGTTCTACAACTACAAGTATCTGTATTTCCCAGTTACTACAGCAAACCCCCACAATTTGAAATGAGTTATCCTAATACATCACTTTGCCCTGAAGGATTTTCATGATCAAAGATGTTATTCATATTATCAGAATTTCTTTCCTCTTCATTTCAGTTCATGGCCACTGGCCTCTACACTATCTTATCTGAATCAGTCACCATCTTTCTTTTTTTGGAAAGCGGTACAAAAACTGCCGCCAAGGTTACAAGTAAATAACCGTAGTCAAGACCAAAAATTATTAGCGATTAAAAATCTGTTTCTGTCTGTCTTCTGTGTGGGGAATATCTGTTTTTCATTTAGTAAGTTTTATCTGGTAATAGCCACTGGGGAGTAGGTTAGAAAGCAGTGGGGCCACTTAGAGAGACTTGGGGCAGGGCTGTAGGTGAATGAGACAGCTTTACTGAGCAACCCTCCAAGCTTCGCTTTGGGTTATAGGCCTCTTGGTGAGGGCGGGGAGCAAAAGAAAGAAGAGCCAGACACTGCCTCAAGCGGACCCTTAGCAGAGAGGAAGGGAAGAAGGACAGAGCAAGGTATATGCATCCTAAAAGGTTGGAGATAATAGAAAGAAACAAGTGGATAAAACTGCATCACACACATCATTGCTGCAAAAGCCTATGGGAAAAGAAAACTAAAGGTGGCAGAGACGGATCCTTCAGGTGTTAGCCTTGGAGGTATAATTCCCCAGGGACAGGTAGATTTCCAAGCTCTGGATGTAAAGACCAATTACCAGGCATTTTTGATGGCTCTTGTGAATGCATGATATGCTAAGTTTATGTATTCAGATTTCATATAAGGTTTACAAAGAAAATAACACAAACTGCTTGTGGTATACCAATGATAAATATTTCTACAGAGCTCTCCTTCACAAGGTAACTGAGAATGTGAGGAAAAGAAAGAAAGATCAGACTGTTACTGTGTCTATATAGAAAGAAGTAGACATAAGAGACTCCATTTTGTTCTGTATTTGAGATGCTGTTAATCTGTGCCCTACCCCCAACCTTGTCCTTGCAAGAGAATGTGCTGTAGTGACTCAAGGTTTAAAGGATTTTGGGCTGTGCAGGGTGTGCTTTGTTAAACAAGTGCCTGAAGGCAGTATGCTGGGTAAAAGTCATCACCATTCTCTTAATCTCAAGTACCCAGGGACAGTACACTGCCAAAGGTCACAGGGACCTCTGCCTAGGAAAGCTAGGTATTGTGCAAGGTTTCTCCCCATGTGATAGTCTGAAATATGTCCTGTGGGAAGGGAAAGACCTGATCGTTCCCCAGCCTGACACCCATGAAGGGTCTGTGCTGAGGAGGACTAGTACAAGAGGAAAGAAGGCCTCTTGGCAGTTGAGATAGAGAAAAGCATCTCTCTCCTGCCCATCCCTGGGCAATGGAACATCTCGGTGTAAAACCCGATTGTATGTTCTGTTTACTGAGAAAGGAGAAAACCGCCTTAGGGCGAAAGGTGGGACTTGCTAGTGCAATGCTGCTCTTTATGCACTAAAAAGGTTTATGAAGATGTTTGCTTATGCATATCAAGGCACAGCACGTTTCCTTAAACTTATGTCACAGAGATCTTTATTCATAGGTCTTACTGCTGACCTTCTCCCTACGTTGATCCTATTATCCTGCTACTTCCCTTTTTTGTAAGATGGTAAAGATAATTATCAATAAATATTAAGGGAACTCAGAGACCGGTGCCAGCGTGGGTCGTCTGTATGCTGAGCGCCGGTCCCCTGGGCCCACTTTTTCTTCCTCTATACTTTGTCTCTGTGTCTCATTTCTTTTCTCAAGTCTCTCGTTCCACCTAACGAGAAACGCCCACAGGTGTGGAGGGGCAGGCCACCCCTTCATGAGAAACATCTACAAGTGAAGTCATGGGTTAGAACAAAAATCTGTAGTAATAAAATATATTGGATTTCTTTTAGAAATTATTAGTAACAATCCAGGAAAAATAGGGAACCAAGTTCCTGAAGAAAAAAAAAGTCAGGGGATATTGAAAGTTAAAAAGAAAGAACCACACAAGGAAGGCATGAACACTCCTATATTTAAAGCTGAGCATTCATATGTGCTTTTATGGGCAGTGTCTTAGTTGACACTCTTGACCATCTGTTGTGTTAGCACAAAGAAAATAAGTAGCCTGCCTCAGGTGGATGAGTTGGTAAACGGGGCCTTGGAGTCAGCAAAATGGATCTAATTCCTGGGTCTGCTACTCCCTCCTTGTGTGACCTTGCTCAGGTTACCTGCCTCTCAAAGCCTCTGCTTTCTCACAGAGTTGCTGGGAGAATAAATGAGTTATTGTACACTGAATGCTCAGCTCAGAGCTGGGCTCATTGTAGGAGACACTCCATAAATATTAGTGCACATCACATGCCACAGCTGCCTCCTTCCATGGCAACAAGATGGATTGAAAATAAACAACATACAACTTTTCTGAATTTAGACATCCAACTGAAATGTTTTCCTCCAAAATGGCTGCCCTAGGGTGCTACGCCTGACGGGAAGATTGCCCTTTTTTCACAAAATAATCTTGGACGGCCTCCATTGGGATTGTCCTCAGGGCTTATTTAAAGTATGTACACATAGGCGCCGGGCTGTGGCTCATGCCTGAAATCCCATGGCTCATGCCTGAAATCCCAGCACTTTGGGAGGCCAAGGCGGGTGGATCAGCTGAGGCCGGGAGTTCCAGAGCAGCTTGGCCAACATGGCAAAACCCCGTCTCTACTAAAAATACAAAAATTAGCTGGGCGTGGTGGCAGGTGCCTGTAGTCCCAGCTACCCAAGAGGCTGAGGCAGGAGAATCACTTGAACCCAGGAGGCGGAGGTTGTAGTGAGCCGAGATCGCACCACTGCACTCCAGCCTGGGTGACAGAGTGAGACTCCATCTCAGAATAAATACATAAATAAAGTATATACACATATGTGCATTGTTACCGGTGGCAAACCTTTGTCCTTCTAGAGTGACTTTTGTTTTCATTTAGGATTTGTCATTTAGAGCCAAGACTGATGAAGAAGAAATGTAACCAAGTGGGGACAAAATTAAAGTACTGAGATTGATTTTCTTGTGTGTGTTGTAAACCATCCCTCAGGGCAATTCCAAGTGAGGCCTTGTATAAACATTTTGAATGATGATGAGCAGCGACGTTAAGGCATAACTGCTTGAACTCATGACTTGAAGGATATCCCTCACCTAAGCTTGACTTTTTCACCATGTTTTCTTTAAAACATATGAGCCTCAGTCATTCATAGTCATTCTTGATCTGTTGGACTCTATTGGCTTTTGAGGTAGGGAGTCTGGGAAGGAGAGAAACAGGAAAAGACCAGCGTTTGAAGAAAAGGGTGGGAAGAGAGGGAAAGGCCAAAAGTGAAAGGACAAGTCAAGGCAGAGAACATCAAATTAGCCTAGAAACATCACAGAGAAATCAAGCTTACAGGCAAGAGACTATAATTATAGTTTGCTTTTTAAGACACAATTCATGTGACTATTTGTTTTGTGAAGAGAGGGGAGTGCTCAGGATGGGCCACAGTAAATTTTCCAGCTGGGCTAGAGCCTTATTTTTCTCCTTACTAAGAAAATGTGTTTAATAAAATGCCTTCGCCTTTTGAGAAACCGAACGAGTTTTAGGACACGTATTTTATGTTTTCTCCATATTTTGAACAATAGTTGACCACCTGTTCACATCTTGCTCTTGTCTCCTCAAGGCTCCAGGACAAGCAGGGGCTTGAGTGTGAGGACTTGTGGGAAAGAAAGGAAACACACGGGGCTCTCTTATGTGAATAACGTGATTAGCAGAAAGTATAAAAGAGGCTTCTTCCCCTGTTCACAAAGCAGATTTTCTTCAGAAGCTGGCAGAGCTCCCAGACAATTTGCTCTGGGGACAGACTCTGGCCAAATTGCTGCCAATGCCGGCCTCTGGGGCCCTCTAGATTTATGAGCATGGGCAGCCGAGAGGAGGGAGCACTCCAGGGGTGGGGGAAGGACATGGAGAGTAGCAACAGGCAGGGCCGGATGGGGTCACCTAGCGGGAGAGGTGGCTGTGAGCACGGCTGGGGGGTGCTCTCCATCCACCTCACTGCCCGGGCCAAGGCCACTTTAGCAGCTGCAGGGAAAACTGAGGGGCTGAAGAGGGGAGTAGCAAGCTGCAGGGTCTGCGATGGAGCCTGAGTGGGCACACTCAGTAGCAGGGGGAGGCACAGCAAAGGATGAGGGGGCTCCCATGATCGGGCAAGGGATCATGCCATTTCAAGCTGCACAGAGCATTTTGGAAGGCAGAGCGTCCCTGTTGTCCATCACCAAGAAAAAGCCATCCTCTGGGTTTGGGGAACGATCAGGAGGCAATTGTTGCTGCCACATTTGCTGAATCCTCACTCAGCATTGTCACCACTGCAATGCCCAGCCAAGCCCTTTCAGCTCCCCTGGGTTGTGTTTTCAACAAACACTCACTCTGGAGTACTTCTAGTGGAATTGGAAATCAGCAGGCACTCTATGAACTAAAACACATTAGTGGGGAAGGGAGAGGGGAAAGAGGAGGAGGTCCTCTGCTTCAGAAGCTACTGCCAGCTTCCCCGCTAGGTTTTATTTAGCTCAGCCAGACTGGAATTCCTGATACAGAGACTTTTAAAGATGATTTTCCCCTATAGTAGAATTTTGAAAAGGTCTGTGGCCATGAATTATTCAGGTTTCTACCTAATTTAGCTCCTAGTGTCTTCCAGATATCCTCCAGTGGGTTCTGAGCTAGCCTGGATATTAACAGAAACGGCATGGGACTCATGCCTTTTGGGGAATGATCTGGAAGCACATGTTGCTGCCACACTGCTGGATCTTCACTTAGCACTGTCACCACTGCAATGCTCAGTCTGTCCTCAACTCGGCTCCCTCTGGGTTGTGAGGACTCTGCTGCTTTCAGCGTCTGCACCAGCCAGGCTGCCCTGCAGCTGCTATGACAGTGGGAACCAGAAGTCAGCGTTAGCCGACCATCGCTAAGGCTGCTTTCTCTGCTCTTTCTCCTAATGGAAATAGCCTTATTGCAGTGTGTGTGTGTGTGTGTGTGTGTGTGACTATACAACCAATTCTGATCATTTCAAAAATTCAGAAAATACAGAATGGCGTAAAGAAACCACCAACTGGGAATGAGCACAATTAACATTATAATACACATTCCTCATGATTGTTTAATGTTAATATTTTTAAGCGAGATCATAGTATATGCATATTTTTATAACCAGCTTTTTTCATTCTACAATATATCACAAAGGTTATCCTTCCATATTAATAAATATAGATCCATATTATCACTTTTAATGACTGTTTAATAGTCTAAGGTAAAAATGTGCTGTGGTTTATTTAGTCAGTTGCCTGTAGTTAGATGTTTCAGCAGTCACTAGGTTATTGTTGATATAAACAGGGATCTTTATATAAATATCATTAAATGCTGGTCAGATCATTTGCTTAAGGGGAATTCTTCAGCCTGGAAGTGCTGGGTCAAATCCTGTCATCTTTTTAAAGTGCATGCTGTCAAAATTTCCTTCCACAGTCTCGATCAGGATACCAAGCATCCAGCAGCAAATGAAAACACCCATTTTCCTCCTTCACCCTCAACACTGGGCACTGTGAGTCTTTTTAATCTCTTCCGGTCTGATGATTGTATATGGCATAGCTCATTTGCTGTTTTAACTTGATGTTCACTGTTTTCTCTTCTCCCTCTGGCACCTTCTGTAATCTCTTGGAGCCTCTCTTCACCACCATCCTCTTCATTTAACAGTAAACATTAATTGAGCACTTCCTGTGTACAGACACTTGTCAAACATTAGTGCTCCAACTATAGGAGCTGTACTGTATAAAATGTTCTGGGCACTGAGAGGGAGGCCTGGGGAAGCTAGAGAGAGCTTTTCAGAGAAGGCAATAATTATGCTAGATCTGATGGAATGGTGACAGCTTTGCAGAGAAGGCTAGATCTGATGGAATGGTGAAGAAAGGATTAGAATAGGAAAAGGCCATTTCATGCAGAGGAAAGAGCATAAGAAATGTCACCAAAGCCTGTGCTCCAGTGGTGGACCTGGTGGAGTGGCTAGACGGAGACAAGCTCTGTGTAGTGTATTTCAGAGTTTAGACTTTATTCTGTAGCTATGGCAGATTGTTACAGGAAAGGTTTTTGGAGGAGAATGGTGATCAGACTTGTGTTCAGACAGTTAATTTTGGCAGTGGTATGGAGGAGGAAATAAAGCAGAAAGAGGGAGATGAAGGGAGAAAGACCAATAAAAAGGCCATTTGCAATTGGCCGTGTGAGGAAACTGAGAGCCAGAAAGAAGCCACGGGCAGTGGGGGGTTAGAGCAGAGAAATGTATGAGATAAAACCTTTGGAAAGGGTGATTGACTGGGGGGAAAATTCAAAAAGGCTTGGAGTAGAGAAAAGGTATGAGTATGGGCAGTAAAGAAGAAAGGATGGATTTAGGTTTAGGAACATGCTGCATTTAAGGTGCCTGTTGGACTCTAGATGGATCTATTGAAAGGGAAATTGTAAATATGGATTTGGGACTCTGGAGAGAATCTGGGACTGTGAATACAGATGTAGGAGTCACTGGTACTCAAAATTCACATACTGATTGCCAAAAGTTCTTCCCCTACCCCACCACCCCTCCATCCAAGCATGATACCTTGTTATTCTAGACAACCCCTTTGTCCTTGTCCCTGACCTGTGAGCCCTTTCCCTTCTCTAGGAAGTGCCCAGCTTGTTTTACAATTAATGTAAAAATTTGATAAACAAGCAATCTATTTTTAGGTATAAATAATAAACATGTCTAAAAGGATATTTGTTGGGAGGCTGAGGTGAGAGATTGCTTGAAGTCAGGAGTTTGAGACCAACCTAGGCAACACAATGAGACCCTGTCTCTAAAAAAAGTTTAAAAATATATAAAGAGTATTTGTTAACACAAATAAATGATTCCTTAATAGTGCAACAAGTTTCTGGGGGAATATTCGGGGGACAGAAAGCCTTTCTAAGTTCTCTCTAGTCCTACCAACAATGCACCATCCAACCCTACCTCTGGATAGAGGATTCTGCTTGCCTCCTGGAGATGTAAAAGCCACCCAAGGAACAATTCCTAACTGGACAGTGAGCCTCAAGATAGCTCTTCACCTGAGATCTTCCCCAAGAGCCAGATGTAAGCCTACGAATTGAGGAGGAATAGGAGCGTGGCGCTGTGCCATGCTGTTGGCTGACTGGCTTCTCCACTATGATGGCAAGAGCTCAACTGAAAGGACAGGCAGCTGCTGTCTAACTTTAAACAGAAACCCTGTAAAATAAACTTGAGCAACTGTAGCCTACTCTGTTCTTTGGGTGAGTGTGATGCTTCCATCACAGATTCATGCCTGCTGTGCCACAACATGGAATGCAATTGTTCTGGAACAGCCTGTGTGGTTGATAGTACCCATTTGCTTCTCTGCACCCAGACAGAGCTGTGTTACCAGGTAGCAGTAGCAGGATCTGATTTAAACCATCAGAGAAAGAGGATCTGAAGAGGTCCAGTGAGAAAAGTAGACAGGGTTAAAAGAAAAAGGAGCAATTTCTAGTCAGACCAGAATAAGGATTTCCTGGTCTGGAGATGAGCTGCTGTGTCAGCGACTGAAAAATGAAGCGGAGAGCTGTCCCTCACTCACATCTCCAGCCCAGCACAAAAAAGTACACACCTGTTCTATCAAAAAGCAACCAGACTGCTTCTTCAAGTGGGTGCCTGACCCTGTTTCTCCTGACTGGGTGAGACCTCCCAACAGGAGTCTCTAGCCACCTCCTACAGATGCATTCAGGCTGGAAACAGGTCAGTACCCCCAGGATGGAGCTTCCAGAGGAAGGAACTGGCTGCCATCTTTGCTGTTTTACAGCCTTCACTGGTGACATCTCCAGGTATGGTAAAAACCAAGGCAACTAGGGTCTGGAGCAGACCCCAGCAAACCAGAGCAGCGCTATAGTAGAGTAGCCTGACTGTTAAAAGAAAAACAAACAGAAAGCTAGAAACCTAGCTAGACTAATAAAGAAGAATAAAATAAACACAATCAGAAATGGTAAGGGGGATATCACCACTGACCTCACAGAAATGCAAACAACCATTAGAAGATACTACAAACATCTCTATGACATAAACTAGAAAATCTAGAGGAAATAGATACAATCCTGGACACATACACCCTCCCAAGATTGAACCAGGAAGAAATTGAATCCCTGAATAGACGAATAATGATTTCTGAAATTGAGGTAGTAATAAAAAGCTTATCAAACCCCCCCCAAAAAAAACCCCAAAACCAAACAGATTCACAGCTGAATTCTATCAAAGGTACAAAGAAGAGCTGGTACCATTTCTACTGAAACTATTCCAATAAATTGAAAAGGAGAAACTCTCCCTAACTCATTCTATGAGGCCAGCATAATCCTGATAATAAAACCCTGCAGAGCTATGACAAAAAGAAAACTTCAGCCCAATATCCTTGATGACCATCAATGCAAAAATCCTCAATAAAATACTGGCAAACGAAATCAAGCAGCACATTAAAAAGCTTATCCACCGCAATCAAGTTGGCTTCATCCCCGGGATGCAAGGTTGGTTCAACATGTTCAAATCAATAAATGTGATTAGTTACATAAACAGATCTAAAGACAAAAGCACATGATTATCTCAATAGATGCCTATTTAGAATAGACACCTAACAGAAAAGGTATTTGATAAAATTCAACATCCCTTCAAGTTAAAAACTCTCAATAAACTAGGTATTGAAGGAACATACCTCAAAATAATAAGATCCATATATTACAAACCCACAGCCAATATCATACTGAAAGGGCAAAAGCTAGAAGCATTCCCCTTGAAAACCGGTACAAGACAAAAATGCCCTCTCTCACCACTCCTATGAATGGTATTCACTATGAATATTTTCTATATCTAGAAAACCCCATTGTCTCAGCCCAAAGGCTTCTTAAGCTGATAAGCAACTTCAGCAAAGTCTCAGGATACAAAATCAACGTGCAAAAATCGCTAGCATTCTTATATGCCAATAATAGGTGAGCAGAGAGCCAAATCATGAATGAACTCCCATTCAGAACTACTACAAAGAAAATAAAATACTTAGGAATATAGCTAACAAGGGATGTGAAGGACCTCTTCAAGGAGAACAAAAACCATGGCTCAAAGAAATCAGAAAGGACACAAACAAATGGAAAAACATTCCATGCTCATGAATAGAAGAATCAAAATTGTAAAAATGTCCATACTGCCCAAAGTAATTTATAGATTCAATGTTATTCCCATTAAGCTACCATTGACATTCTTCACATAATTGGAAAAATCTATTTAAAAATCGTATGGAACCAAAAAAGAGCCAGAATACCCAAGACAATCATAAGCAAAAAGAACAAAACTGGACTCATCATGCTACCCGACTTCAAACTATACTACAAGGCTACAGTAACCGAAACAGCATGGTACTGGTACAAGAGCAGACACATAGACCAATGGAACAGAATAGAGAATTCAGAAATAAAACACACACCTATAATCACATGATCTTCAACAAACCTAACAGAAACAAGCAATGGGGAAAAGACTCCCTATTTAATGAATGGTGCTGGGAGAGCTGGCTAGCCATATACAGAAAATTGAAACTGGACTCCTTCCTTACACCATATACAAAAATTAACTCAAGATAGATTAAAGACTTAAATGTAAAACCCAAAACTATAAAAACTCTAGAAGAAAATCTAGGCAATACCATTCAGGACATAGACACAGGCAAAGATTTCATGACAAAAATGCCAAAAGCAATTGCAACTGCAGCAAAAATTGACAAATGGAATCTAATTAATCTAAAGAGCTTCTGTACAGCAAAATAAACTATCATCAGAGTGAACAGACAATCTACAGAATGGGAAAAAATTTTGCAATCTATCCACCTGCCAAAGTCTAATATCCAGCTATTATAAGAAACTTAAAGTTACAAGAAAAAAACAACCCTATTAAAAAGTGGGCAAAGGACATGAACAGACACTTCTCAAAAGAAGACATACATGTGGCCAACAAGTATATGAATAGAAACTTAACATCACTGAGCATTTGAGAAATGCAAATCAGAACCACAATGAAATATTATCTCATGCCAGTCAGAACAGCTATTATTAAAAAGTCAAAACACAACAGATGTTGGCAAGGTTGCAGATAAAAAGGAACACTTTTACACGGTTGGTGGAAGCGGAAATTAGTTCAACCATTGTAGAATACAGTGTTGTGATTCCTCAAAGACCTAGAGGCAGAAATACCATTTGATCCAGCAATCCCATTACTGGGTATATATCCAAAAGGATATATATCATTTTATTATAAAGATACATGCATGAACTGGTTCATTGTGGCACTATTCACAATAGCAAAGGCATGGAATCACCCTATATGCCCATCAATTATCGATTGAATAAAGAAAATGTGGTACATATACACCATGGAATACTATGGAGCCATAAAAAGGAACAGAATCATGTCCTTTGCAGGGACCAGGATGGAGCTGAAAGCCATTATCCTCAGCAAACTAACACAGAAACAGATAACCAAACACCGCATGTTCTCACTTACAAGTGGGAGCTGAATAATGAGAACACATGGTCACATGGTGGGGGAACAACACACACTGGGGCCTGTCGGGAGGGGGTGGTTGGGGGAGGCAGAGCATCAGGCAGAATAGCTCATGGATGCTGGGCTTAATACCTAGGTGATGGGATGATCTGTGCAGCAAACCACCATGGCACACATTTACCTATGCAACAAACCTGTACATCCTGCACAAGTACCTCTGAAGCTAAAATAAAAGTTGAAGAAAAAAGAAAATGACATAACATCCCAAATGAGCCAGCAAGACAGGAGGAAACAGGGCATGGAGAGATTCTGAATTTCTGTTTCCAATTTCTTATTCAGTACATAGTACAATTCTAAGCCCGATTGTTAGAGTTTTGGAGTAGAGGAAATGATTTATGCTAGGAAGGAGGAACAGAGAAACTGAGCACCAGTTTTCTTAATGCCAATCCACCCTGATAAGCTGGCAAGTTTCCCATAATTATTTATGGCAAAATCCCTGCAGTATCAAAGATCAAAACTGCTTCCTAATTTAGGCTAACATTTTTAAGATCGTTGACACTTGCCATAGAAATTAACTTAGAAACAACTCACTGTACTGCTCACCGTATGGGCTTCCAACTCAAGATACTTAAGCCACATGTGACTCACACCCATTATATGTATGTGTGTGTGTATATATACACATATATAAAAATATATTTATATATATTCACATATATATAATCTTCTATGGCCATATATATAATCTTCTATATATATTATATACATATATAATCTTCTATATATACACATATATATGTGTATATACAATCTTCTACGGCCTTCAGGTTTCTTTAACTTCCTAAATCTTTTTCTGTTAACTGAAGACACATGAACGATTCAGGTGTGTCCACACATACAAAAACTAATCTAAAAATGAGTGAGTAGCACAGATCTTGCTTCACTCAAAACTTTCTCTTTACATAAACGCTATCTTTTTCTATCTTTTCTTTCTTTCTTTCTTTTTTTTTAATTGAGAGAGAGTCTCACTCTGTTACCCAGGCTGAAGTGCAGTGTCACCCAGGTTGGAGCATGATCTTGGCTCACTGCAACCTCCACGTCCTGGGTTCAAGTGATTCTCCTGCCTCAGCCTCCTGAGTAGCTGGGATTACAGAGACGTGCAACCACACCCAGCTAATTTTTGTATTTTTAGTAGAGACAGGGTTTCACCATGTTGGCCAAGCTGGTCTCAAACTACTGACCTCATGATCTACCTGCTTCGGCCCCTCAAAGTTCTGGGAGTACACTGTGCCCGGCCCACATACACACTATCTTTATACTACTTCCACATTCGTTTACATCTATAACATTTTCCCCCATCATCTCCCAAAATATGTAACTGCCAAAACCCTTTAAAATGCAGCTCCAGCAACATTCGGGCAGACTTTAAAAGACTCAATTGTGAATGTGAGCTGCTTCTTTTTGTCACCCTGCATGCAAACTTGGCACCTTCACAATATCATAAGACTTGATGTAGCAGGAGGTAAACTGTGTGTTCTCCACCAGGTTAGCGGGAGCCCTGCCGAGGTCTTCCAAGACACGGCACACTCTCTAGCCAGGGCCACCAAGCCATTATTTCCATAACACATGGGAATATTTTCAATTTAACAAGCTCAGTTCAGATATGAGAATCAAATGAGATAAATTAAGAAAAAAAATACCTCCCTACCCATGTGCCAAATTGGGAAACCAAGTGACCAAAAGAAATTTGGGTCCTAGAAGAGTTTATACAGATCACCCAAGGACCGAATACCTGAAAAGAATATACACAGTATCAGACTGTTGCTCTGATTTCTGCTATACCCCACACTTTGCTTTTCTCTGATTTCATGGTCTCTCTGCCTTCCCTCTATGTAGACAGCTGTGGGACAGTGATTAGAAACATGGACCTCAGAGCTGGGCTGACTGGGGTGTGACCTTGGGCTGTTATCTAGTTTCTCTGTGCTTCATTTCCACATCTGTAAAACAGACTGCTTTAAGGATTAAATAAGTTAATATAGTTGAAGCTTTTATACAATGTCTCACACTTAACACAAAAGTTCTGAATAAATGTTAGCCGATTTCCTTTAAATAGGAAATCTGACATTCTATCAAAACCATAGAAGTTTTAGTATAAAATATAGAAAAGAAAATTGGGCCATTCATACCTCAATTACTCTTTCTCTGCTTTCTCTTGTATATTAATGAGTGGCCAGGAGACAACTTTGAACAGAGAAAAACTACAGGCTCAGCTATCATTGCTGAGAGTCAACATCTCTGCTAAAGGAGGGCAAGGTTCGTCTCTGGAAGGAAAGGAGCATCAGGAAACACGTGTTTATTGAACATCATCTACTGCAAGGGTTCATGTGAGGTCTTGATGTGTGAGAACTAACTGTGTTGAAAACTGCAGAGGAATTCCAAGTCACACCTCTGCCAGGAAACCTGTCCCATCTGCTCAACTCTGTTTCTTGTTAGACTGAGTAAGCATGGGTGGAATCTTTCCAAATGTAAAGTAAAAGCAACATTGGAACCAAATTCAGTCACTGTTTGTGGGACGCTGGGCAAATTGCAGAGCAGTAGGACTGGGTTACAAAGTGCTTTAGATACAAATATCTTATGTAATACATAAAATACCTATGAGATCGAGTGGTAGATTTTACATTAATTGTTCCCCAACTCATCATGCCTCCCAGGATCCATGCTCTTGTGTAGTTTCCTCCCACGCGATGCTGGGTTTGGTCACATGGTTGGAATCAGTAGACGTGATCATGTTTAGAAGCTCAATAAATGCTTGCCTGTTGAAGCTTGTACTGTACTCTCAGAACACTGCCACCACCACATGAGAAAGTCTAGCCTCCTGAAGGATGAAAGAGCAGATGGACAGACAGAGGCCCAGCTGTCCCAGCTGAGCCCAGGCCCCAGTTGATCTTCCAGCTGAAGGCAGCCTTGTGCATAAGCCCAGGTCATACCAGTAGTAATTAAACTAGACAGACAACCCACGGAATCATGAAAAATAACAAATTATTGTTTTAAGTCACTAAGCATTGGAATCATTTGTGACTCTGCAATGAATAAAAAACAAAAATTGGTGAGTGGAGTGCTGCCACAAAACAAAAATTAAAATATGTGGCACTGGCTTTGGGACCACATGGTGGGCAGAGGCTGGAAGAGAAGAGAGGAAATTATTTTTGGAGTCTGGAAAAAGGGCAACCCATATTTTTGAAACAATCAGCAAAATAATTTCCTGTGGTAACCTGTAAGGCAAAAACCGTACCTGATAAACTTGTGGGTCTGGCTAACGCGATTTCTACACAAAATGCTAAAACAGAGGTTTTTTTTTTTTTTTTTTTTTTTTTTTAACACTGCCTGATAAGGTATAGCAGAAAGAGGGATGAGTTAAAGAAGGAATCATTTAGTTTGCAAGCAGAACATAGAGGAAATGAGCAGGTCCCAGGACTTGCCGGATTGGAATGTAAGACTGTTCCTCATTTCCATTTTCTCCAGCTGGCAAAGGATTCTCAAAGTAAGAAATGGTTTCAGGGTAAAGATTAATCTAGAGTGTGGCTATAAAATCCTGTATTAAGGCCTCTAAAGGACTTTAGGAAGTTCTGAGTAGACTCTCAACTGGATGAAAGGGCTTCTAAGATTGGTAGAAGCCTCATCCCAAAATATCCCTGGGTAATATAGAGCTGGGCTGCCCAGGATGGTAACCACTAGTGATGTGTAGCTATTGGGTACTTGAAATATGGCTAGTCCAAATTGGATGTATTGTAAGTGTAAAATACATGCTGGGTTTCAAATGTAATATGGAAAAGTTTAAAAATCTTAATTTTTATACAGATTACATGTTGAAATGATAATATTTTAGATACACTGGATCTAATAAAATATTATAATTTCATCTGTTTCTTCTTACTCTTTTAAAATAGGTGGCTATAAGGATTTCAAAAAACCATGTATATGATTCACATACGTGGCTTTCATTATATTTCTGTTGTAACATTACTATGGAGAGAGCATTTGTAGAGACAGGCCTGTCCCAGAAAGAATTATGGATACAGATTTTGTCTAATAGAGAGAATAATAATATGATACATGGAAAACCCATAAAGTTTTTAAAGGAGTTGTATCAGATCAAAGAACAGGTTTATATAAATAACAGTTTAGATGATAAGAGACCTCTGGGCTCCCAACTTTCTACAAGCAAGAAACAGGCTGAGAAGGATACTTGGCTGCAAACATAGGTCATTCCTTAAAAAAAAAAAAAAGTTATTTCAGAAGATGGAATCAAGAACCTAGAGGGCTGACTCAAAAGTAGAGCCATATTCTAATCAAGGAATTCTGCCTGCTTGAGTGGAGGAATCTGAAAATATGTGCCCAGATATATATGTCAGAATTACTATGGACCAATTACTGCTATTGCCTCCCATTACCCTCCTTTTTGAATGAGGATATATATTAAGGTTACCATGTCCCTGTTTCAACACTGTATGGTGGGTTTATGGTTTAATTTGTAAGCATAATTTAGAGGAAACAAACAGCGGCCAGGATATGCTATGTTGGAAGGCAAATCTCATTTCTAGATGAAGAGAAACTACATGTGAGAAATTTGATGTCTGGACCAGACGGCAGATCATAAAATCATGGACTTTGAACCTGACACAATCATTAGATGAGACTTTAAGTGTCTTGGAGGGATGAGTATATTTTGCATATGGGAAGAATGCAAATAATTATTTCCAGATGGTAGACTTGTGGATTATAAGTGACCAAAAATTATTTGCAAATCTTCTCTTTAAGAGGCAGAGTTTATTCCCCCATCTCTTAATCTAAGCTAACCTTTTTTACTTGTTTTACCCAACAGAATGTGGCAGAAGTGAAGTAATGCTGTGCAACTTCCAAGCCCAGATCCGAAGAGGCTTCGCAGTTTTTACTGTTATCCTCTTGGTACCCTGAGAACATTGCACTGTGCGAAAGCCTGTAAGAAAACCACAGGAGTTAGAGTCCCAGCTATTCCAACCACCTCTATCTGAGGCCCCAGACATGGGAGTGACACCCTCTTAAATCTGTAGCTGACTGCAGTCACACGAGTAAATATAGGAAGATGACAGCATGCGAGCTACTTAATTAACCCAAAGAAGTGTGAGAAACAAGAAATCATTGTTGTTTTCGGCCACTATGTTTTGGGGTGCTTTGTTCCACAGCAACAGATAACTGATATAATCTATTCAGTTGAACAAGGAACTAGTTGAGCAGATGGTACAGGTTTTCTGGTGAAGATGTGGTTTGAGATTCTGCTGCAGTTGGAACACTGTCACCACCATGCTCTTCATGACATGGGCCTCTCCACAGTGCTGCTTTCAACTTGCAGCTGACTTCCCCCAGAGTGAGTGATCCAAGAGTGTGAGAGAAGAATGAGTGACCAAGATGGAAGCTGCTACATCTTCCACATGTAATACAGAAGTAACATATCATCCCTTATCTTGTATTCCAGTCACACAGACCAACCCTTATAGAATGTGGGTAGGGCAACACAGGTTACTAATATCAGGAGGCAGTCATCATTAGGGGCTATCTTGGAGGCTGGCAACCACCTAAACCAATAAATACATATAGTTCACATCTTGGTCTTTATTTCAAGAACCCCAAGGGGTTAATTTTCCCATATCATCCATTACACCTCTCTTTATCATGCTTCTTCACCTAGTTTTCTTTCCTTCTCAATTCATCCCATGCATTTCCTCCACCTCTCCAATTCCTTTAGGCCATGGAAAATGGCATTTAACGTCTTCTTACCCTGACTGGAGGAATTGCTGCTGTTAGCTGGCTCAGCGTCAGTCCTCAGTTAGAAGGCTCAGTGATAGGGAGAAAGACACTCTAAGATCAGTGCACCCAAAGCTTTCGGAAGGAGAACTATAAACAAATTCAACTTAATAAAGAACAGGGCAGCCTAAGATTGTAGGGAAACAATACTTGCATTTGTTGCTGGTCTCTGAGGAAATCAGTCTGGCAATGTGCCAGAAGAGCTATGAAATTTGTCATTCTATTTGACTCAGTGATTTCTTCTTTGGAGGCCATACTCCCCTCCTATGGTCTGAACTTTTGTGTTTTCCTAAAATAGACCCTTAAAGGTGATTCTGGTGAGGACTTAGAAAGAAAAGAGAAAAGCTGTAGAGAATGCCTTAATATTCTTACAGACTATATAAGTGGGGTTGTTGTGAACAGAATATTGGTGAAAATATGGATATGAAAGGCCATTCTGATGAGATCTCAGAGGGAAACAAGAAACGTGTTATTAAACAATGGAATAAAGGTGATCCTTGTTACAAAGTGACAAATAACTTAGTTGAATTGTGTCTTTGTCTTAGTGTTTTGTGGAAGGAAAAACTTGTGAGCAGTGAAATTGGATATTTGGCTGAGAAAAATTCTAGGTCAAGTGTTGAAGGTATGGTTTGGCTTCTCCTGGCTGACTATACTAAAATGTGAGAAGAGAGAAATGATGTAAAGATGAAATTGTTAATCCAGATGGAAGGAGAGCTGAAAGATTTAGAAAATTCTCAGCTTATCCATATTGTAAAGAATGAGAAAGTATATCTGGGAGAAAACATCAAGAGTGTGGCCAAATGACAATGACAGTTGACAAGGAAATTAGTCAACTATCAAAACAGAAACCAGGACCTATTGTCTAAGACAATGGAAAAATGGCTCTGAAGGAAATTCAGAAAATATTAGGGCTGCCACCTTCATCATGGGCCCAAGTGCAAAAGGCCCGTCAAGCACAGGATTATCATAGATTACTATTAGGGTACCAAAAATCAATGCAGAGTGGAGCCATGGGGGCGAGGCTGTCCCCATGACCCTAGATAGACGTTGCCACAGGTGTGCATTTCAGCCCTGAAGAGCCACAAGCACACAACTCCGAACCATGACAGCTGTGGCATGGCCTTTGCCCAACAAATCTGTGAGGGCAGAACCACCACTCCAATGGATCCAGAAGGCAGAGTCTCTGCCCCAGTGTGCCTGGAGGGCACAGTATCAAGCCAAAGATTGTTTCTGAGTTTTAAGGTTTTAGACTTGCTCAGAACCAGTTACTCCTTTCTTCTACCCTATTTTTCCTTTTTGGAATGGGAATGTCCATTATATGCCTATCCTACCACTGTATCATAGAAGCATATAACACATTTGGTTTCACAGATTCGTAGCTAGAGAGCAATTTGCCTCAGAGTGGATCATATCTTGAATCTCATCTATATCTAATTTAGATGCTATTTGGATGAGACCTTGGACCCTAGACTTTTGAGTTGATGCTGAAATAAGTTAAGACTCTTGGTGCTATTGGGGTGAAATGAATGTATTTTGCATGAAAGAAGAACATGGATTTTGGGGGACTGGGGCAATGATATTGTCTGCATGTTTGTATACCCCAAGAATTCATAGGTTGAAATCCTTATGAATCCACATAATTGGGATTAGTGCCCTTATTTAAAAAGAACCCCCACTAGCTAGCACTTCCATCACTTAGGGTAAGACAATGGTTATCTGTGAGGAAGGAGACCGTCACCAGACACCACATTGGCTGGCACCTTGTTCTTGGACTTTCCAGCCTCTAAAACTGTGAGAAATAAATTTCTATTGTTTATAAGCCACCCAAATTTATGGTATTTTGTTATAGCAGCCTGAACAGACTGACATGTCCAAAAGAAAAATCCAAAGGAAAAAGTTAAAAAGTTGCATTCATTGGACTATCTCAAAAGCTCAATAATAAGGAATTGGCCTGAGTAATAGGATAGGAAACTATGTTTATATAGTAAATGACAAGTATGTCACTTCATTGACATTTGCCCGTGTATTAGTTAATAAATACACTGCTAATAAAGATGTACCTGAGACTGGGTAACTTATAAAGGAAACAGGTTTAATTGACTCACAGTTCCACATGGCTGGGGACGCCTCACAATCATGGTAGAAGGCAAAGCAGGAGCAAATCACATCTTGCATGGCAGCAGGGAAGAGAGAGAGCATGCGCAGGGGAACTCCCCTTTATAAAACGATCAGCTCTCATGAGACTTATTCACTATCACGAGAACAGAACAGGAAAGACCCACCCTCATGTTTCAATTACCTCCCACTGAGTCCCTCCCACGACATGTATTATGGGAATTATGGGAGCTATAGTTCGAGATTTGGGTGGGGACACAACCAAACCATATCAACCTGTGTCTATGAAATAAAATTATGTTAGAAATAAAGTAGAACAAAGTAGTAAACACATATTGCTAAGATCAAGGTTTTGAAAAATCTAAAGTGATACAAATAGATGATTGTTGATTAGGATCTGGGAGATTAAATTTTTTCATGTAAACACCATTTTCCCAGGAAGTCAGGTGTCTTTGAAATGAGGAGGAAACTTTTTAAAGCCATAATAGGAAGTGGTTTTAAATAAACATAGCAGCACCTTCTGAGTCTCAGTTTCCCCATCTGCTGAATCAGTGTCATGTATCTATATCCCAGAATTGTGAAGATGAAATGAGATGAACCATCTGAGCACACCCTGTCCACTGGGAAGGAGTTTATAATCTAGGCACCACAGTGGAGGCAGCATGGAATAAGGGAAACAACTTGAGCTTCAAATTATGACCCCCATTTACATGCCACCTCCATCACTCCTAGTACTGAACTTTTACTGAAACTTAGTGTTTTCAACTGTAAAATGGGTCTTTCTACTTTGTCAGGCTCTGTCGTGATTAAATGGTGTATCACATGTAAAGAGTAAAACACTGGGTACTCAGTACCTGCTCAATTAATATTAGTCTTCTCCCTTTTTGTTGTTTCAAATCTGCAATCTTTTTCATTCTCTTTTTAAAAAAATTCAAAACGAGAGAAATCCTTTGAAAATGAAAATAAGCAACTTCAGACTAAATATCAAAGAAGATGATACCTGACTGATTCATTACCAAGTTATACAATAAAAATAGTTTCTAAGATATTTAAGGGGATAGGTCTCGGTGTGCTGCTCAAGTTAACCAGACTCATCCAATGGTCTTGGTGATAAGGAGGCTGACCTTGGCCCTCCTCTGGCATCCCTAGTCTTGTGAGACAAGACCCACATTACTGAAGATTTGCCTATGGATTACACACACGAACAGGTTCGAGTTGTGACAGTTGTGACAGCTTGGGAATGAGCTATCACATGACTAGTTAATTGTGGGGTCACAGGCAAACAGGTTAGAGATTTCCCAAACTCTACCTGAGAGTAGTTTCAAACAGGTACTAGGAATTCGTCCCAAAAGGAAAGCTCTTGGTTCTAGGTAGGTTCTGGGGAATATATTAGCTGAAAGTCAAGGAAAGGAAAAGAGCGAGTGTGGACACCTCCTGACTCCTCTTAAAGCAGGAGTCTGTCTCCGGAAACAGCAGCACAGTGGAAGTCAAACATATGCTCCTGCAGAGTTAAAGTCAGCCCTGAACAGCAAGGAAAGAACAGGATGCACTGTCCTTGTTTGTAAACAAAGACCAAGATAGATGTCAGCTGCCAGACTTCAAAGGGAGGCACGACAGGCCACTTGGAGAGAGAAGTCACAGGCAGCAGAGGAAGTCCTTTGGTCTCCCTGGTGGTCTCCAGCAGACCTTTCCAGAGGCTCCATGGAAGAGCAAGGGAGCTAAGAGGGCCAGAAGGGATTCTGCCTAAGTGCCCACCTCACAGGGCTGTACTGTCTTCTCCTGGCCAACTTGCAAGATCAATTTGATTTTCACTCTCATCACAGGCTGTGGTCGAATGCTTTGGCGTCAGGCTCTTAGATTTGAATCCCCCAGCAGCAAAGAAAAGTCTAAGCATCCATTTTGGTTTTTGGTTTGTTTGTTTGTTTCTGTAAAATGGGGATACCAGTAGTCTTTACCTCACAGGGTTATTGTAAATAATAAATTAGATCAAGCATCTAAAACCTTTAGCACAGTACCTGGCACATAAGCTGGCGCTTAGCAAATGCTGGGTGCTGTTATTGCTGTTGGGTGCTGATTTCTTCCTCTGCTTTGTCATTTCCTCCTGGGCAGCATTTCTCACCAGAACTAGGAGACATGAGGAGCTAAGGGACCATCGATGACAAACTCAGACATTTTCCAGAGTGGGGAATGATGTTATTTATAGCAACCAAGAGAAGCAACTGTAAGGAAGCAGTGAAAAGGAGGCACATGTGCTGTTAATGAGGTGACCTTTACATATATCAACCGTGCCTCTGGGCCTGCCTCAGTCCAGCTGAGGAGTCAGCCTCTTAGGGCAGGTGAGAGCCCCATGCTAACATGCAAGGAGGTTCAAGAATGTTAGTTGAGAGCCTAGGGCATTCAGATCGATGCAAAAGAGAAAAGAAGATTCCCTTGGAGACACCCAGGGAAGAGTCTTCCAAAGGGGAAGGGGCTCCACCCACCCCATCCCCCATTCAACTTCATTCCCAGGGTTTTGGGAAGAGGGCAGGGCAGAGAAGGTATTTGGCTCCTGCCTTAGAGCCTGCCCTTAGTCAAGAACCACGGCCCATGCCCAGGGAACTCAGGGATCACAAACAGGATCCAAATCTAATAGCTCTCACTATTCTTGGCCTTGGAGAACTGGATTTTAAGGAATCTTGAGCCCAATACTGAGAGGAACACAGTATTTATATTCAACAGGGTGTCATTCCCAAATATGTATAGACAATATATATTTTTATAGCAGGTCAGTACACAAGCCACCTTAGGAGTTCTGCTATGGTAACTGCACTAAAACTCTGCAGTTGTCTTTTTGTTGGCAACACTAATAAGAGGTAGGTAAAGGTTATAAAGAAGAAATTTTGCATTTTATACACACACACACACACACACACACACACACACACACACTATACACACATATATAGTCCAGGACCTAGCACTGTGCCCCACACACTATACACACATGTATAGTTCAGGACCTAGCGCTGTGCCTCACACACTATACACACATATACAGCCAGGACCTAGCACTGTGCCCAAAACACAGAAGGTGGTGATTAATGTTTCCAGAACAAGTGGTTACAGAGATGCATTTTAAAATGACCCAGCATTTGTCTGTAAGCCAGTATATGAGAGTTTCTCCTCTCTCCCTCTCTCATATTCTGTCTCTCTCTCTGTCATAAATGTATGTGCAGAAACACAGACATACACTCACAACGGCAAACAACAGATAGCCTCAATATTTGGCCATCTTAAAAGTAATGCAATGACACAGTTCATAAGAAGCTTCTCTGAGAACTGATTGCCTGGTTGCTGATTCACAAACTTAGTTTGCTTTTAAAAAGTAGACCTAGAAATTCTCATAAAACTCCACTTTGTTCTTTTCCATATTCCCTTTATCACTTCCTTCTGTCACACATGCATCATATTTTACTTTTACAACACTTGGGATCCGGTTATGACAAACTCTGCAACAGCTTATTGTATTCATTTTACAGTTTCTTGTCTAGTTTTGCTAAGTTATACCCCTCATAAAAGAAGTGCAGGAAACCAAAATATGTAAATGTCTCCTTTTCCAACCCAGAGGGTAAGCATGTAACTGATACTAATGTAACTGACACCTACTTAATGTTTCCCAGACTCTTAATAACTTCCTTTTTAAGAACTTATGATGGTGTCTTACAAGAAGTCATTGTTGGACTCTTGAAACATTTAGAATAAAACGGTGCATCAAAGGAGCCTGTCTTCTGGTCAGGTTATCAGCTGTGTTTTTGAGAGCATTCTTAACAAAGGCAAGTGTGTGTCTGGAGTACAGGACACATGTACATAAACACACACACTGTAAGCAAAAGTACAGAAAGCACAGGCACCGTCAAGTCATGAAGACGTGAGTTTCTTCCTAGCCCTGACAGCAGTGGCTGTTACATTGGACAACCCAACATACCCCCTTCCCTAAAGAATCAATCATGAGACAGATCAGCTTCAGCAGCAGAACCAACTCTCGGCAGTTTGAGCTGGTTTGCAGACAAATCAAATTATTTAAACCTGTGCCCATTGTACTGGATTCCACTGTGCCCATTGTACTGAAATTTAACATTAAATTTGTCTTCAGATTATATTTCATAAAAAAGGGTAAGAAGAAACATTTTTTTCCTACCTGCTGCTGGAGCCACCAGGAGCCAGGCTGCTGCTCTCAGAATGGGGCAGTCTCCAGGTGTTAATCTTCAGCTCCTGCTCCTGGAACCAGAATTGTCAAAACAAAATTTTCAGTTGCTGTGAGTAAGCAGGCTGTTTACTTCCAGCCACTTCTTTCCCATTCCCATGGCTTTGTGAGTGCCAGAGTGGGGTGCTCAAGGAAGAATGTTTGGAGAGAAAGGGAGTGAGATTGGGGGAAAGGGCAGGAGGAAACAGTGTTAGTTCACCCAACACCCTTCCTTCAAGGAGGAAAGCCCTCTTTCTCCAGTTTTAATTTCTCATAGAAGATCTGCCACTGCATTACTCATATAATTGCTACATTGCCCCTTCACAAACAGCAGACATAACTTTTTGGGCGAGCCTCCAGATTTCTGATGCATGCCCGTACCTGTCTGCAGAGATATTGCTGTGCCTGGGAAAATTGGGAGGGCAACATACCCACCCAAAGGGAGGACCCAGTCTAGATTATTAATCAAGTTCTCGGGATAAAATATACCACAAAAAAAGCAGAGGCTGATGTGAGCTTCTCCATCCATAGGGCATCTACCTCACTCATGGGATCACTGGTTAGGGATCGAACTTCGTTCAAACAGATCAGCAGCCACACTTTGTCAAGCTTTGACTTGTTTCCCCAAAGAGGAAAGGAGTAGCAAGGATTACTATCACAGAAAGAATGTGGTTTTCTTACTCCAGGCAGTCAATGTAGGAGAGTCAAAGATGACAGATGTGCAATTAGAGTTCCTTTAAATTCAATACCATGAAATACAGTATTTCAGAAGACATTTCAAATATAAGGCTAGCATTATAGAAGCTCCATGTTTGATTCATTCCTAGTTTCCAAGAAGCTGGCAGTACTACAGTAGAGAGGATACAGAAATAGGGCAGAAGTTGGTAAATCTTGCTCTGCTGTTGACTACCCATGTGACCTTGAATAAATCCCTTAACCTGATTTCCAAATAAGCAAAATGAAAGGATTGGGCTGGAAGACCGGCATAATAACAGAACACCACCTCTCACTTTTACATCGATTCCATCTTGTTCTTGGATCAAAACTTTGATTTTCCTTTGGGGAATCACCCTTCCTCTCAGCTGGCATGGGTGCGGTTGATACCACCCCCAGACTTCTTCAGAAGTGGGCCTGTGGCCAAGTCTAGCCAATCAAAGTTACTGTGAAAGTTTCAGAGATGGGCTCCTGCCAATGGGAGTCGGCCCTGGAATTTTTGCTGGGAAGGGAGGTTCTCATTCTGCTGTGGTTTCTAATCATAGAAGCAGAGCCTAGGGCTGCTGGTGGCCACCCTGGGGAAAGAGGAACTGCCTGAAGATAAAGCCACTGCAGAAGAAAGCAGATCTTGTTACGGTATCATTTGAATACTTCATTCAGCCATGACTAAAGCAAGCATTTCCCTCGGATTTCTTAAAAATGTCCTTTATCTCCTTAAGCCCATTTCAATTAGATTTCTAATACTTGTACTAAAAAAAATCCCGCTAATATGAATTTCTTCCTACTTCCCTCTATACCTAACAGCACTGCTTTTTAACATTCATATCTACAATATCAGTGGGGGGATTTCTAGGGCCAATAGATGTTTCCTTTTGCTTCACTCTTGGAAATGTGATTTAAGGCTAAGCCTGCATAACAGAGAGATGTCAAAATAAGGCAAATTCTGGTGAAAGACTTTAAAACTCTTTCATCCTTTTTCTGAATATAGCTATTTGTAAAAGGAATATTTTTAAAAAATAATGTGCAAAGGTGAAATGTACAAAGCATAACCCCCCACCATTTGACCTTCCGACAATAACCATGGATAACATTTTAGTGGCTTGTTATTCAAAATGTGAACAGCAGCTTTGACCTGGAGCTGGTTAGAAATGCAGGACCTCAGGCCTTAATCCAGTCTTGCATTTTCACAAGATTCCCCAAGTGATCTGTATGTAAATCAGAGCCTGAAAAGTACCAGCTTAATGTACAGCCATCTAGAGATTTTTTTCATATAGTCACTAGCATTTTTTAAAGTACCTATAATTTGTTGACTTTGTATTTTACTGATTTTGTAAAGGATGTGTATATACATATACAATAAGCCAGAAATAATGTAATCAAAATCCTTTCTAAACACAAGCGATTCATTTACAGGGACTATAACTATAAACCAATTATAAAGCTGTGACAAACTCACACTAGACCTTAGGATACTATATACAGTAACAAACAATACTGGGCCACTGTACACACTAGAGCAGCAGGTCTCCAGCTTGAGCACTCATTGGGACCACCTGGGGGTCATGTTCATGATTCCCAAACCCATACTCAGAGTTTCTGATGCAGTAGGTCTGGGGTGAGGCCTAAGCATTTGCATTTCCAACAAGCTCCCAGGTAATGCCAATGCTGCTAGTCCCAGAACAACATTTCTCCAGTATTTTAAAAGCAAAAAAAAATGGTTTTATACCGTATATACTATCTTGAAACTTGCTTTTTTCACTGAATATTGTATCTAGGACATCTTTCCATGCCTAGCATATGTAGCATTGCATCATTCTTTTTAAGGGCTGCAAGCTCAGAGATCTTTAGGGATATGACAACATATGTTAAAATGACAAAAAGGAGAATAATTGGCATCTTCCACGTAAGGACAAGCATCCCTACAACAAGAATCATCCACTTTCAACTTGAAATAGGCATCTTGTGATTGAGTCTATAGATCGACAAAGCTCTGGACTGACCAGGAAAGAGGTTAGTATTGTATCAGTGTCCATGAAGATACAACTATGAAATTTGATTCCTTTGGGAACTATTCTGGTCTTTTATTTTTTCTATGTTTTCAGTGCCAGTTATGATAAGGGGTATCCAGTAAGAACTTCATAAATGCCTACAAAGTCAGTGAATGAAAGCTTCAATTCATTGAATGCACATAACAACTCTACACAGGAATTCTTGATACAGAACTGCGGCACCATACTGCATACGGCTAGTGCTTCATAGTTAGATAGCCTCCTTAGTCCATCAGACTCCCACAAAGAAAGTGATCCAACTTGCAGGCCGGGTGCCATGGCTCACGCCTGTCATCCCAGTGCTTTGGGAGGCCGAGGCGGGTGGATCACCAGGTCAGGAGACCATCCCGGCTAACACGGTGAAACCCTGTCTCTACTAAAAGTACAAAAAATTAGCCAGGCGTGGTGGTGGGTGCCTGCAGTCCCAGCTACTCAGAAGGCTGAGGCAGGAGAATGGCGTGAATCCGGGAGGCGGAGCTTGCAGTGAGCCGAGATCCCTCCACTGCACTCCAGCCTGGGTGAAAGAGCGAGACTCCATTTCAAAACGAAAAAAAGAAAAAAAAGAAAGTAATCCAACTTGCAAACTTGCAAGTATGGTTGGAACTTCAAAGGGAAGTCTGGCAAGAATCAGGTCTGGGATTTTGAGGCATTTCCCTGGCCATCCCTCAGCTTGACTGTAGTGTGCCTGATAAATGTCACCTGTTGTTAAAATGCTCTGGGTTTGGACTTCCTCACCTCAGGAAAGTTAACCTATTGAAAAGGTTTTTCCCTTAGGTAGAAAAATACAGCCATATAAATAAAATATGAAGACATATATACAGCATATATAATCTTCAACTGAGCCATGCCCATGATTCTGTAACCACACATGTGATCACCACCAAACAAAGGATGACATGACTATGCCCTAGAGGATCACATAATGAACAGAAATGCAGATATTTCAAATGCAGAAATTAGAAATCTTTAAGAGCTACATTTTATGTAAGAAGGAGCCACACATTGGCCCTGATTTAGCTAATTACTGGTTTTAAACTCCATCAGGAAGACCTAATTTCACTCACTACACAAGTATTTAATAAATCTTCTATTTGCCTGGTATTGTGTTTGATATCTGTGATACAGCTATATGAAATGTGGAGAAGACAGGTACATACTGTGAAGGAGTCTAGTGTGAGAGACAAACAAGAAAATCTAGGATTATGCCACCTGTGTGCATAGATGAGGTGAATAAGATGTGTACTGATGAAGGGCTTACCTAGCCCAGCTTGTGGGGCATCAGAGATGGCTTCAAAAATAAAAATGAGGTTTATGATAAGTCTTAAAAAAAAGGAACAGATGTGAACCAGGCAGGTTCCATGAAGCACATTGTGCCAGAAAGTGTAAGCAATATATTAAAAGGTGTGGAGGTAAGGAGAGGCATGGCAAGCTCAGCAAATTGCAGGGTGTTTATAGTGGCAGTAGTAAAGCATGTATGTGGAAGTCTGCTGAGAGACTAGATTTAGTCACTGACCAGGTTTTCATTTATAAGAATGTCCTGGAGGCAACATGGAGACTAGGAACAGGAAAACAAGACCAGAGCCAGGGACCCTAAGTCTGCGGCTCTCACAGTGTCTAAGGGAGCAGTGCTGGTGGCTCACATTGGCTGTGGGGAGCAAGAGATGGGGATAGATTCAACTTAGATTAGGGGAGAGGATGCATGGGCATTGATGACCGGTTGCACTAGGAAACTGGGGGAGGTCCTGTTCCAGGTCACTGTTAGTCAAACAGGTATGGCGTACTGGATCTAGGGCTTGTCTTATCACGAAAACATAAATCTTCCTGCACAGTGCACAGTTGAAAGGGTCACTGTACTGGGTTGAGTAGTGTCCCCTCAAAAGTCATGTCTACCTGGAACCTTACAATGTGATCTTATTTATAAATAGGGTCTTGCAGATGTAATTTGTTAAAATGAGGTCCTATTGCATTAGGATAGGCCCAAAATCCAATGACTGATGTTATTCTAAGAAGAAAAGAAACAGATTTAGGAGAGAGGATGCATGGGCATTGATGGCTGGTTGCATTAGGAAATTACGGAAGTCAAAGAGTGAGGACAGGGGATGAATCCAAGGGCACATCAGAATTTATGTTTAGGTGACTGATGAATAAGAAAGCCAATAGAGGAACAGATCATCTTGAAAAGGATTGAGTTAGGGAGTGAGACGGGATGAAGAGATGGTCACAGGTACTGTTCCTCAAACAGGAATGGTATACTGGATCTAGGGTTTGTCTTACCAAGAAAACACAAATCTTCCGCATAGTGCACAGTTGAAAGAGTCACTATAGTGGGTTGAGTAGTATTCCCTCAAAGGTCATGTCCACTTGGAACCTCAGAACGTGGTCATATTTGTAAATAGGGTCATGCAGATGTAATTAGTTAAAATGAGGTCCTTTTGGATTAGGGTAGGCCTTAAATCTAATGATTGGTGTTCTTCTAAGAAGAGAAGAAACACAGAGAGACAGGAAGAAACCCACGTGACCAGCAGAGTTGACTTGACATGAGATTTGTGTAGGTGAGCTGCAAAGTAGAGAAAAGGCCATGGAGGCATCCCCATCCCACATGGGCTTCTCTAGAAGCTGGTGATTGGTGAGAGGCCCTCTGTAACCCGTGTTCTCAGACGCATTAAAAGCCAACTGTCCACAGATACTTTTGAGCTTGGTTAAATGCTTATGAAGAAAACACATTAACTTCAATCACGCTGTGTTCTTTGGAGGACCTCGCAGGGTATAAACTAATCCTCAGCTCATTTATCTTTGAGGCAGAAACATCATAGGCCAAGTGCAGGCCCAGAAAGCTCCTCACCCAAGAAGCTACTAGTACAGTCCTTTGACACTCACAGAGTAGCTGTGTTCAACTAACGTCAACCAAAACCTCTACCCCATTGACTGCCTTTCAAAGTTTCAAAATTGCTTTGCCAAGTGGTGGACACTGCAGTTGGGTAGGAAGTGGGAGATGTGAATATGAGAAACTGGCACTCATCATCCACTTCACTTTCCCTCCATGGTTCAGAGGCTGGAAAGCTAAAAACTGCATTTCCTAGGCTCTCTTCCAGCCAGGGTTTGACTTACAATTCAGTCCTCCAAATTAGTTGCACATGGGACAGTTGGAAGATGGACGTGAGGGAGGGACTATCTTTCCTGCTGCTTCTCCTGTTGCTATTTGCAAACAGGTTTGTGGAGGCAGGAGCTTCTCTACAGCAGGATTCCAGGGCCCGGTCTCCACTGGGTGACTGTTGAGTGGCTATTCTGGTGGTGGTAGTGAAGTTTTCTTGATGGTTATGTTGCAGCGAAGGTGATTTGTTCTTGGAGTTAACAGTTTCATCAGTGGCCTCCTGATTCACAATCTGTTCCTGGCCATAGCAGAAGGAAACAGAGATTGTTTCCCTGACAGGTCAGATCAGCGATTCATTCTGAAATCATCTGGAATTCCAGCCTCACATCCCCCAACCCAAGCCTTTCCAACAATTTTGAACATGCCCAATTCTGTGTAAAGATGGTCTCTGACTTATGACTTAAGATAGATTTTTTTAATGGAAAAGCTTATTTTTTATACATTTAACAGATTTATTGAACATCTATGTTCAAGGTGCTTTTCTAGACCTCAGATGCTGAGACAACATGGTATAATGGAAATAGCACATGCTCTTCATAAAGAAGTGAACTCTTACTCTGCCCCAGCTATGTGGCCTTGGGTGAGTTACTTAATCTCTGCAAGCCTCAGTTTTATCATCTGGATGAATATAGATATGAAGAATAATTACCTCTAGGGTTATCCTAAAAGTTACATGAAACAAACTATAACTTCTACATAAAAGATGCTCTGTAAGTGTTCATTATCTTTTGTTTTCCTTAAAACATGTAAAAATGAAATATTGACTTTAAAGAAATAGTTTGAGTAATGCTCAATAGTATTGAGTACTGGTTTACTGTTTCCAAATGAAATTTATCGCTTTCCTGATTAAAACCCTACAATGGCTTTCTGTGGCACCTAGACTAAAATTCAGACTCCTTACTTAGCCTATAAGGCCTTCACCAGCCTTCACCATACTCTCCAAACTCTCCTGTAAAACATTTCAGCCACGGGTACCATTTTTGTTCCTGCACTTTGCCAAGCTCATGCCAATCTTGGAGACTTTGCCCTGGCTGTTCCCCACACCTGGAATGTCCTTCCTCCAGAACTTCTCACGTCTGCTTCTGTTCATGCAGGACTCCCTTTAAATGCCCCGTCACCATCCCCCATTCATTCTTGAACACATGCTTCCTGCTGTCATCTTCTGTGCCACTTGTTACCACCTGGTGCTTTTTTGTTTGTGTGTGTATTCCTGGTCTCTCCAGTTAGAATGTAAGTACTTGCATCATTTGCGCAGAGACCTCAATTCTCTTGTTCATCATTGCATCTCCAGTTTTTAGAAAGGTGTCCGTTGGATAAAAGATATGCAATATGTATTTACTGAATGAATGAATTCTTCAATCAAAAATCTCTGAAGATAATGGTTTAAAGAAAAATGCTTCATAAAATTGAACTGTTACTGATATCACTAGAGGTATTCCAGTATACAAATAAGCAAAAAATATAGCTAGCTTTCAAAAAAAAATTTAAGAACTGGAACAGGACAAAACATCACTGGAAGCATTAAAAACAAACCAAGGCCGGGTGCAGTGGCTCACGCTTGTAATGCCAGCACTTTGAGAGGCTGAGGCAGGTAGATCATGAGGTCAGGAGATCGAGACCAGTCTGGTCAACATAGCGACTTCGTCTCTACTAAAAATACAAAAAATTTGCCAGGTGTGGTGGTGTGTGCCTATAATCCCAGCTACTCGGAAGGCTGAGGCAGGAGAATTGAGTGAACCCAGGAGGCAGAGGTTGCAAAGAGCTGATATCGTGCCATTTTACTCCAGTCCAGGTGACAGTGTGAGACTCCATCTCAAAAACAAACAAACAAAAACAACACACACACACACACACACACACACACACACACAATTCCTGCAAAGTTCCTTCTCTAATTGTACCTCTCTCTTTCTTAGATATAGTTGTATTATGCTTACTTCTGATCCTTGGATAGATTCTCCCACTTTGTAAGGATTTTTACACCATTCCTGAATTTCACTATTCCCAATTATTCTCTCCGAGCAGAGATAGAGGGGGTAAAAGGCACAATGCTGACTCCTTGGTAAAGACAGGTTATAGAAACACCCATGGAGCACTTCTTCCAGACTCCTCCACTGCAGGTTGAGCTTTGTTCTAGAAACATGAATTGAGAAGCCTCTTCACTGGCCCTGGAGACTGTGTGTGGCCTTCAGCCAAAGTGGGTGTGGGGTTCTGCAGTCTCCATGACACAATGTGTGAGGGCTGGCTCCAGGAGGCCCTGTACTCTGCTTGTGTGCCATGACATAAGCCCCAGTCTTAACATTTCAGGTGGTCAGCAAATAGCTTCAAGGAACATCTGAAGTCAAATCCAAAGTCAGGTAAAGCCAGATAATTCTACTGGAGGCAGCACCACTTTTATGTTATGGAAAATACTAACCAAGTTGAGACTGTTACCCTTTACTAGACATCTTTTTCTTTTCTATATTGAAATGATCCCCGTTCTTCAGTCCCTGAAACTTCCAACATTTTTGAAAAACAATAAGCGCTGAGGTTTCCATAACCATACTGCTTGCCTTCTGCTATGCCCAGGGGGAAATGTAATTATAAATTATAAAATGCAATTTGAACAAACAAAATAAAACATAATACAAATTAAGGCTAGTTCCTGGAAAAACAACAGGGCCTGCTCTGCATATGCCCTAATCTCTGTTACTGATCTACTGGCAAAATAGCCACTCCAGGAAGCATTTGGAGGGGCCCGTGTGCCAGAAAGCCCTCTCATGCTTTCCAATTTTCAGTCAAGTGACAGAGTATTCCTATGACAGTCCACACTTGATGTTCCAACCAAGCTGGCCCCTTTTCAGGGCCTGGAATATAAGTTGCTTGTGGTGTAAGAACGGTAATAATAGCCAGCTTGGGTGACTGAAAGAAACCTGGAACCCAAGTGATATTCATTTAAGTGAGGTGTCTGTGTCCTTTACACAGGATACTTTTGCAAATAGTAGGCACCTTGATATGGTTTGGCTGTGTCCCCACCTAACTCTCATCTTGAATTGTAGCTCCCATAATTCCCATGTGTTGTGGAAGGCACCCAGAGGGGTATAACTGAATCATGGTGGCGGTTCCCCCATACTGTTCTCGGAGTAGTAAGTCTCACGAGATTTGATGATTTTATAAGGGGTTTCCCGTTCACTTGGCTCTCATCCTGTTTTGTCTGCCCCCATGTAAGAGGTGCTTTTCACTTTCTGCCATGATTGTGAGGCCTCCCCAACCATGTAGAACTGTGAGTCCATTAAACCTCTTTTTTTTTTTTTAAAATAAATTATCCAGTCTTGGGTATATCTTTATCAGCGGCGTGAAAACAGACTAATACGTACCTCATATTTTCACTCTTACCTTTAAGTTTTGTATCTGTAAGTACGAAACCTGCACCACATTGTTTTCATGAAATGATCTTTACATGAATGATGGGTAAGGGTGATACTCCCTGCAACCTAGGGTTTTGGTCTTAATAGATACCCCCTAGATATTTGCTCTTTACTCTTAGTATTTTACATGTGGTTTTACAGGAATTACCTTTGACAATTATGCTTTCAGCATATCTTTTGGAGGAGCATTTACTGAACAATGGGTTACAATGTTTACATTCACTGAGGTAAAGTGAGCTATTACCCTCACCATCACACCATGACTGTGACCCGCCACTACTGCCACAGCTACTGTCACAGTTTCTCCCAGGTAACATCTCACATTTGCCAGGCACTGCTCTAAGCACCTAGCAGGTAGTAGCTCACTTAAGCCTCACAATATCACCGTGAGGTAGATACTACTATTATTTCATTTTACCCAGGAAGAACTAAAGTATAGAGAGGCTCAGGAACTCGCTCAGAGACATCAGCTAGATGTGCGGTGTCAGGATATGAACGTAGATAGGACATAAGGCTCCCCTAATCAATGTAGTCACTGTATATAAACATAATGCCTTCTTACCCTCAAGAACCACAGGGTCACATAGAGGATACATTTAGGCAAATAGATGATTCCAGTCCTGGAATTTTAAAACAATGTTTTAAAACAATGTTTTAGATCTTAATTTTCTATACACTGGGCATACAGATTCATTAAAAAAATAAGCTAAAAGAACATTGGAGAGGATACTCCTCTCTTCATATTCTTTCCCAGTTCGTTTGTTTTCTGCCTGGCCATATACTGTGATCCCCATAAATCTCAGATTTTCACTGACTTCATCAATTATTCAGCCTGAATTGATCAGTAAATATGCATTTTCCAAGCCTGGGGTAGACTTGGAAAATGTGGCACTGGATCCCAAAATGCAATTGTGCTGTTTTTCATTGCTCTGCTGTTTTCCCAGGGCCTGTTGGTTCTTCCTTCTTAGCACCTTGGCTCCATCTCTTACTTTTCACTCTGTAAGCCAAGCCCTGATTACAGCTCAACTGGGATGTTGCAACGGCCTTCTCTTGGGGCCTCTCGGACTTCAGTGATCTACTCCTTCCAAACATCCTGCATCCTGCTACCAGACTTTTTTCACGGAAGTATAGATAATTAATTGCCTATAATATCAAAATCTAAACTCCTTTGCCTGACTTGTGAAGCCTTCATGATCACACCCCACCCTATCTATTCAATTTTCTTTCCCACAAAGTCAGTGCACAACCACTGAGTCACTGTGAGCTTAACTGAAGAGCACATGCCTCTATGACTGCTATTTTTCTCACCTTGGATGACCTCCCAATCACTCAGGTATCCAGCTCTCTAAATTTTACCCTTTGCTCAAAAGCCCAGCTCAAGTCTCAGTTCTATTATTAAACTTTCCCTACTGTTGCAGCAGCCAGCTTTCACTTCTTTCTCTTACCTCCTATTAAAAGTGAATAATTATTTATATGATAGTAATGATGAGCTAGCTTCTATTGAGCACTTACTATATACCATATCCTGTTGGGTTAAATTGTGTTATTATTCCTGTTTTGCAGATGAAGAAACACAGGCACAGAAAAGAAGACAATTCTGGTTAACACCTGATTGTTTGCTAATCATTTTGTGGGATCTCTCTAACTAGCTTTCCACTTCCTTGAGAGCAGAGACTAAGCTCATATTTATCCTGTGCCTCCTACATAGCTAGCAGAGTGCTGGGTGTAGTATAAGTGATCGGTTAGTATTGTTGGGTGGTCATTTATACATGTCGATGTTATGCATCTCTACCCTTCAAGAGTGACCATGTAGGGTAAAATTTCTACCCTACAAGAGTGATCACGTTTATACAGTGTGCACATAAATGCTAAACCAACACTTTAGAGCATAGTGATGAATGGTTTGGGGGAGTTTATGGTCTAAAAATGGCCCTAAGTGATTTTTTTCTAAGTTACTCTCACTACATCCATCTTCTCATTCACTTGAAACATTAAAGATTGGAAATCACAGATGGGCTGTCAGTAATTAATGACATAATTAACTAGCATTTTTGGAGGGTTACAAGGTAGGGGAGGATGTTAATTCTGCCCTGGCCAACACCTGGGTCTTCTGATTTTGTTAAAAATCAGGTGGCAGCAAAATTTTCCCAAGGAACCAAATATTTGTACCACAATATTATGGGTTTTCTCCAAATTTCCTCTGTCACATTTTTTTTCTTTTGAAAAACTATGGTGGGTATAGACCTAAATTCATTAAAGATAAATATTACAGTATAACTATCAATGTAAAGGAGACAAAAGACTATGATTTAGACTGAAGATTGCATCCCAATCTGTTTTCTCCTCATGGCCCCTGACTTCCATCTCACAGGGACTATGCCTTCTTAGCTTTTTTAAGGATACCAAAATATGGCTGCTAAAATATTCCCTTTCCTGAAATAGTATTTTTTGAAAGGCATAATTATTTCTTCCATTCTTCATAGGCATACTTTCCAGTTTCTCTTTCCCACACCCATCCTTTGAGGAACACCACATGGAAGAACTCACAAGATTCCTCCTCTCTCACACTTCAGATCAATGCTTCAACAAAGGCCAACACCATAGAGAAAATTTTTATTTCAAAATTCTTACATTGGCTCAGTTGGAATTCATGAATTCCTGAGTGAATTCGCATAAGCAATAAAATAGATACTTTTTAACCAAAATATCAAATTAGAAAACTTATCTTACCAAAGTCATTCTACTTTACGTTTCCACTGACTACTATTCACTCTCACTGATGCCAGCGCTTTTCTTCACTTGGAAAAAAAAATCTAATGAGAAGGAAAAAAAATTTATACAATGTATCTTGTATCTTTCTGCAGTTTCTTAAAGCCTCAGCTTATTAGGATTCCTCATTGCCAGTTGAAGCCAGATACACAACCCATGTGATCCTATAATAATTTTACTTTTACAGACATGCTGGCTTGAAAAGCATGCTGTTGGAGAAGTCATTTTCAAACTAAAATCACTCAGTTACAGAAAACATTATTTCATTTTTTTTTAATTAGGGGGAAAGATATAACATGTCATATAACATGCTGTAGAAAAAGACAGTCTGGGCACTGTGGCTCACACCTGCAATCCTAGCACTTTGGGAGGCCGAGGCAGGTGGATCACCTGAGGGCAGGAGTTCGACACCAGCCTGGCCAATGTGGCAAAACCCTGTCTCTACTGAAAATACAAAATTAGCTGGCAGGGTGGCACGTGCCTGTAATCCCAGCTACTTGGGAGGCTGAGGCACAAGAATCACTTGAACCCCAGGGACGGAGGTTGCAGTGAGCTGAGATCATGCCACTGCAGTCCAGTCTGGGTGACAGAGTGAGATTCTGTCTCCAAAAGAAAAAAAAGAAAAGAAAGAAAAGAAAAAGAAAAAAAACACTAGCTCATTATGGAGAACATGAAATATACTGCTCTTTTCCCATTTATCAATTTTTGCTCACCCAATTTAAAGTTTATAATACTTAAATAGTTTTTCAACAGCACCTATCAGCTTTTGCATACAGTTTTATAATCACATGCAAGGCAATTATATTTTTAATAGTCTCCAACGCTCACTGCAAGTCATTCTCTACTTGTTTCGCCCCTTGTATCCTCATGCCAATTCACCTATTAATCAATTGGACTGCAAATTAAAATTTTTTTTCAAGAAGGGACTCTGTGGGGTGTATTTTCTGTCTTCTTGTAAATACGAAAATGAATTCCTACAGCCTTTGCACATAAACATCACTTTGGGAGAACATGGAATTCTTGAGATACCACCTTGTCTCCTAAAATGGTGTTAGCCTTAAGGGTTGAGAAGTCTGATCCCATCCTAATGCTCATTTCCCTGTTAGTAACCTGTTTATTTCTGTATAAATCCCTGATTCTTTCTTTAATCTGGAAAAATCAAAGCACTTTACAAGGTATGTCTCTGTGTGAGTCTGGTCATTTTAATTCATCTCAGATCTCTTCTTCAGGCAGGAAAGTTTTCTTCTGCCATATGTTTGAACATTGTTTCTAGTATTTTGTTCAATTTCTTCATTGGGAACAAATGAAACCCCTAGATTAGATCTGTGTTGTCTGTCTTCTCGCTGAACATTTTCATCTTAATCCTTTCACTCCTTAGTTTGTCTTCTACTTTACTTGTTTGATTTCTGCAGTCTTCCCTATAGTTACTCTCTTCAGTAGAAGTTTTAATTCTGCTATTATAGTTTTGGTATATTTGCCCTCATTTCTTATTTCAACCTTTGCAAATCTGCCTGCATCCCAATCTGCTTTCTCCTGATGGCCCCTGACTCCCATCTCACAGGGACTATGCCTTCTCAGTTTTCTTAAGGATACCAAAAATATGTCTACTGAAATAGTCTCTTTCCTGGAGAAATTTATTTTCAAATACACACAGTCTTGCTTCAAGTTTTAATGGAAAAGCTTCTTTTCCCTTATCTTGCAGTATTCTTTTCATAGGTCTCCTTGGGCATTTCTCCACCTATTCACACTGGAAAAGAGAACACTATGTTCAAGCCCGGCACTTGCCAGCGGAGTACTGGTAAAGGGTCTTCATACTCCCTCACTCTCCTCTTGAGCGCAAGCAAAGCAGGTATAAAGGGTAAACTAGTGAAGAGAGTTCCTACCTACTTACAAAGTCCGCAGAGATTTGGCTTGTTCAGGTGTCTGAGCATTGGGTTGGGGTCTCTCCTGCTCCAACTGCTGCGATTTCTGACTGGTAAGAGAAAGACGGGGAGGCAATCGACGGTCCTGTTTTAGACAGCAGCACATAAAAGACCACATTCCCTCCCAGCATGCGTTGGCCCCTGCCTTACTCTCTCTCTCCGTTATAGTCCTTTTTATTACACAACATCCATTCTAGGATGCAACACATCTCTGCTTGTCTTTAGGCCTAGCTGTGGTCTGGGAGCCATAGTCTCCGAATGGATGTGGAAAGAGAGAAACTGATAGTTTGAGTGGAAGGCGTGACTCTGGATTTGACTTTTGTTGGTGCAGAAGGTAGTTTCTTCCTAGTTGAACTGTTTACTTTTCTGGTCATGGCAGGCCCAGGGTCCTAAAATAGCCAGGGGCAAATGATGAAGGCAAGGTACACTTGTTTTCTATTATCTTTCAGCACCAACTGGGCTTCTCTGGTTCAGCATGTAAGCACACGGTATATAATCTTACGAATATGCTTCTCAATCCATTCCATTGACAGTTATGTTAGTAGACATTCTCTGTGAACCTCAGCATATGGCTTCTCTCTATCTTAAATTTACAGCTTGTTGTACTTCCCTTTTTCACGATTTTTATGTAATTTCACGAGCATTTTGGCAAAAAGTTTGAGAAAAGGTATCTCAGTTATTACCTGTTTCCTCCTTTGATGGTCTAGAAAGTTTATAAATGAGAATTTTCAATGTTGCTAGCTAGAATGATACAGGTAAACCATAATAGCATATCTATGTTAGGTTTTGAATCCAACACAAAGAGGAGAACAGAGATTTCCTCATGGCGCTCATCGATTCAACAAGTAGAGAAACCATGAAATACACCAATAGCATCACAATGGCCCATGCTGTATGTGGAGAGGAAAAGAAAGCTGCAAGATCTAAGGTGGCCACAGCCTTCCTTCACAGCCACTTGGAGCTAAGAACACTCTCTGAAGTTGAACGTATTATCAATTTGGAATGGGTGAAATCAGCTCATAGCAAAAGTTACTCCTGACATTATAGGGCTTCCTAACTCTACGGCAAAGAGGACAGTTTGTTCACTTCATTGAACCATGAGAAACAAGGCATTTCTTAAATCTAATCAGGAGCCAGGGTGACCCACATATATCCTCAGGTTCAAATGCTGTTAATGTAAATCAATTTATACACAAATAAATGGCATAGTCTCCTGGATGAGGAAATAATGGAAAACATCATTGGCTTGGAATCTAGGAAAAGGGGGACCACAGAATACAAATTTGTGTATTCTGACACCATCTAAGACAGAGAGCATGTCTTGGCTAGCTGAAACAAGCATTGTCACTCTCTTGGCAGGTACAGTTCTACATTGGAAGTGGGGATTATCACAACTGATGACTCTATTATTCAGATCATCTAGCTCCCTTTTCTCTGAGCCAGTGAGCAACCTCTGGCTTTTCATATAAGGCTTTCCCTCTGTTTAGAACAATATCTCTGCAGAAAGAACATGATTCTATTGCTGAGCAGATACTAGAACCTAAATCTTTAGTGCAGTGTTAATAGCTTAACTCCAGTTACAGCTGTTTGATAGGGCAAAATAAGTCATGCTGTGAACAAAACATTCTGTATCATTTTTGTTTGCCCATCTCTCCCATGTCCAAAGGCCTTCTGTGGTTTCCCATCACCTTCACATTCAATTCCAAGCTTTTGAATCTCTCTCTCAAGATCCTTCTCAAACTTACCCTGCATCACTCCCCAGTGTGGGCTGGCCCACTCTCATGCCATCCCAAATACCCACACTCATTCTCTCCTGTCTCCCTTGGCTCCAGCTGTCTTCTACCTGGGAGAATTCTCTCTTCCTTTCTACAAACCAAAATCTCAGTAGTCCAAAGGCAAGTTCAAGCCCACCCTGCCCTCTGAAAACTCCAGCTCCACTGATTTCTGCATTTCAGATGCACTGCCTAGGATTCTGAGGCCTAAATCTTTCCTGCCGGTCCCAAACTGCCATTGTAAATTCCTGTTGACTTTGCTACCACTCCACTCTCTTCTCTGTTATCTAAGCAGAATGAAATTTTGTGATATAGTGTTTAACTGCTTTGTATATGTCTGGTCTTTCAGAGTTCTAAGCGCAGGGAAATTTCTAACTCCTGTCTCTATTCTCACTTTGCTAATCACAGCGATGATGACAAAGAAGCACCCCAGCATTTTCCCAACTTGAAATGAAATTGAAATCTGTCCACACTGTTAAAATCCAGACCTAGAAGCAATGCTGTGATTAAAAGAATGGGCCCTGGATACAGAGGGAGCTGGGTTTAAACCCCTGCTTAGCTATTTTTATCTACAAACTTAGGGCAAGTGACATAGATTCCCTAAGCCAAGTTTTCTCATCTGTAACATATAGATTTCATAGGGTTTTTGTGATAATGAATGAGATAATGTGATACGTGCTCAATAAATGTTAACTATAATTAATAAGAAGAGTTCCAGGGGATGTCTTCCTTTGAGTCATGCAGCTTTGAGAATGCTGGGATAGCTCTAGGTCAGGAGAAATTGCATAGGATTTTAAGACATCTTGGGATTCTTAAAAAAAAAAAAAAAAGGAAAGAAAGCATCAAAATTAGCTCCAAGACCAGGACTACAAGTCCTTAGTAATAAGTGGGAGATAAAGATGCTCCTGCCTCAAGGGTGTGGCTGGGAATAAGAGAAAGGGGTAGGCGGAGAAAGTACTGCTCTCAAAAGGCAGAAAACTCCCTGAGATAGAGCCAGAAGCCTGTGCCCTAACCTGGGGCACAGGTCCAGAATCAGCAAGAGAGGTTTTTGGTGAGACTCCAGGTAATACCTTCATATGAAAGGTGTACTAGTTTCAACCTGTTCAAATTTCCTCAACGGAGGGTGTGTAGAACAGGAAGAACAGGCCTGCTTCTAGAAGCATAAAGAGTGGTGCTCACTTACTGGCCAGGCCATTTTTGGTTGGTCAGAAGCTGTGACCTCTGGAGAAACACTGTCTGCTGGGTTCAGAGTCAGCTGAGGCAGCAGAGGAGCAGTAGTGATGGTGGCCATGCAGGTTAGTTAGAAACTGCAACAGAGACCAGCAAATGGCTGGGTCAAGATCAGCCTTTACTGGCCTTTTAAAATGAGACAGGCCATGAATTAGAACCAATGCAAAACTGGGAGGTAGCTGAGACCACATACACATGTAATTTAAAGCCATATCCTGATTGTCTCCAAGGCTAGTACAGCCTAGAAAACTGGTTGTAAATCATTGTCCTTACCTGGGAAGCATAGGCAGCAGAACCGGCAGGGGCACAAGCTCAGCTCTCATTTTGTTCCCAGTGCTTTTCCTGTTGGCCTGGGCACCCTCATTTGGATGACTTCCAAAAGACTTGAGCTCATTATACCTCATTTGAAAATTATTTCCCAAACTGCTCAAGGGTATCAACTAATAAGTGTTCAAGGGGTAACCATTAAGTCTTATCACATGTAGGGACAAATATTCTCCGAAGGAAGGATACACTACATTATTCTCAATTAAATCTGGTAACGGACTTAAAGCACAGCCTTGGGGATTAACTTGGTAGGGTGGCTAAACAAAGATTCTTGGCACCCAAGTGCTTGAGTACTAGGAGCATTTCAAAGATTCACATGAACCAGAAATCTGGGTGAGGGGAACAGGGCTGCCTGGAATTTTTGACAGGGTGCTTCAGCTGTGAGGCTAAGTTCAGGTGAGCTGAGGCTAAGACTCAGGAACTGAAAAGGAGGCTCCCTGTTTGTTCTCCTTGAATAAGTCTTTCTCTCACAGTTGAAATCATTCCTTCAGCAGGCCAGGCGCGGTGGCTCACGCCTATAATCCCAGCACTTTGGGGGACCAAGATGGGTGGATCACGACGTCAGGAGATCGAGACCAACCTGGCTAACATGGTGAAACCCCATCTCTACTAAAAATACAAAAAATTAGCC
This sequence comes from Trachypithecus francoisi, assembly GCF_009764315.1. NCBI lineage: Eukaryota > Metazoa > Chordata > Mammalia > Primates > Cercopithecidae > Trachypithecus > Trachypithecus francoisi. Next base: position 53,891,202 of record NW_022681468.1, read on the forward strand.
AGGCGTGGCGGCGGGCACCTGTAGTCCCAGCTACTCGGGAGGCTGAGGCAGGAGAATGGTGTGAACTCGGGAGGCGGAGCTTGCAGTGAGCCGAGATCACACCACCGCACTCCAGCCTGGGTGACAAAGTGAGACTCCATCTTAATAATAATAATAATAATAATAATAATAATAATTCCTTCAGCAATTGAGTCAAAGAAAGAAGTCCCTAGAACACCCAGCATTCTGAAATTTCACAGTGATGAGTCTTTGAGTCTTAGTGTAGCTCTTTAACCTTCATTATCCTGGGTCCTATGTCAGTCTTTTGAAGTTGGTAAACTGTGTCCTTCACTTAGGGGAAATATATGCATATTTTTAATTTATAAAGAAAAGAAATTTATTTCTAATAGTTCTAGAGGCTGGAAAGTTCAAGATCAGGCATCACCAGGTTCAGCTGCCTCACAGGTCTGGGGTCTGCCCCTAAGATGGCACCTTGAATGCTGCATCTTCTAGAGAGATGGACAGTGTGTCCCGACATGGCAGAGGCAGAAGGGCAAAAGGAACAAATTCCCTCCTCCAGCCCTTTATAAGGGCATAAAATGGGAAAATATTCTTATATCATTTCTTGGGTAATTTTCTCCTCTTTTTTTTTTTTCTTTTTCTTTCTTTCTTCTTCTTTTTTCAAACCCTCTTATTATTTGAATCCTGGACTTCCTAGAGCAATCCTCTTGGACTCTTGTCATTTATCTACCATTTTCTATCACTATTGTTTCCTTTGTTGTTATTGTTCCATTTGCTACGAGATTTCTTCAACTTTATTATCTGAACCTTTTCTAAATGGACATATTTTTAAATTTTACTTACCATGTCTTCATTTCCCAAGAATGCCAAATGTTTCTTTAAAAACAGCACTGGGAATTTTATAATGATAAAAAGAATAATTCATCAGGAAGACATAAATATTATAAATGCATAGGCATCTAATAACAGTTCCCAAAAATACATGAAGTAAAAATTCACAGAATTAAGGGGAGAAATAGATTCCACAATTGTATCAGGTGATTCTAGAACCCCATTAGTAAGCAATTCATAGAAAAACCAGATAAAACATCTACATAAATATTAAAGGTATGCCAATACTATCAATCACTATCTAATTGACATTTATGGAACAAACATCCAGCAACTGCAGAATATGTATTCTATTCAAGTTCACATAATACATTTTCTAAAATAGGCCATATGCTGGACAATAAATCAATAAATTTTAATTAATTGAAATATACAGAGTGCATTTTCTGGCCACAGTGGAATTAAATGAGAAATCAATAACAATATGGCATCTAGAAAACCCATAACTATCTAGAAATTAAACACTTTTAATTCACAAGTCAAGACAAAAATCACAAGGGAAACTAAGAAATGTTTTGGACTGAATGAAAATACAATGTACCAAAATTTGTGGAATTCAGCTAAAATAGCTTTAAAATGCATACAAGATAAAAATAGAAAAATTTAAAATCTGAGAATGATAAAAATAAGAGCAAAAAATATAAAGATAAGAGCAGAAATAACCAAAATAGACGATAGATAGATAAAAGAGAAAATTACCACAACCAAAAGCTGTTTTTTGTTTTTCTGTTTTTGTTTTTGAGACGGACGGAGTCTTGCTCTGTCGCCCAGGCAGTGCAGTGGCGCAATCTGGGCTCACTGCAAGCTCCGCCTCCCGGGTTCACGCCATTCTCCTGCCTCAGCCGCCCAAGTAGCTGGGACTACAGGCGCCCGCCACCTCGCCGGGCTAATTTTTTGTATTTTTAGTAGAGGTGGGGTTTCACCATGTTAGCCAGGATGGTCTCAATCTCCTGACATCGTGATCCGCCCACCTCAGCCTCCCAAAGTGCTGGGATTACAGGCGTGAGCCACCGCGCCTGGCCTATCTGTGTTCATTTTCTAAGAATGTTCATTACATTTTTCTATTTTCCACCTGTCCCCTGCATTATCTGTTTTTCCTTTTCGTTGTTATTTAGGTTCCTTTTTTGATATTAAGAGCCATTCTTTTAATTTCTGGTGGTTCTTGGCTGATTGGAAGCCTGTGTATGTGGCAGGGAATGAGCTTCATAATTCCCTTGAATATTTCATAAATTGTTGATCTAGCAGAGATCCAGCTTTTATGCCGGAGGGCTCCTAAATTTCAGTTTCTGCATGCAATTTCTCTTGGGCTTGTCCGTTCCTCTAAAGAGCAACCCTCCAGCCCCCTGCTTCAGGTATATATACCTGGCTGGCAGCATTCCGGGGGTCAATATGGGTAAGAGACCTCACCATTGAGTATGCAGCTCTTCCTTCCTATTTACACACCCCTGACCTCACTATTACTCTACACTCTGTCTGAAAGCCCCAGAACTGAGCCCCTTAGACAACACCTCCTGCAGCGGATATCCGTCTTTTACTATTATGGGGAAGGCCAGTTTTCTTGTTGCCCAGAGTAACAGGGCAGGGGTGGGGGTAGTTTTTGCTAACCCAGTTCTCCTGTTCTCGGCTCTACCCCATCCCTGCCTTCAGAAATACCTGGAGAAATAACTGGAGGGTTCTCCTGCACTAGTTAATTGGCTTTAGCCTACATTCTGCTCTCTCTGTTCTAAGTTAGGGACCACTTCATCTGTCTTCCAGAAATTTATTACCTCGCCTCTGCTGTTTTTTTATTTTATTTTTTCCTTCAACTTTTATGTTTAGGGGTACATGTGCAGGATGTGCAGGTTTGTTGCATAGGTAAATGTGTGCCATGGTGGTTTGCTGCACAGGTCATCCCATCACCTAGATATTAAGCCCAGCACCCATTAGCTCTTCTTCCTGATGCTCTCTCTCCCCACACCACCTCCTCTGCTATTTCTTTTGCTGTTCTCATTGTGCTGGAATATTTTATTCCTTCACTATCTTTAGAGTTGAGTTTTATGTTGGAGTAGAGATAAATATGAGTATAACTGCACTCTTTAAAACCTCAGACCAGTGCAGTGGCTCACACCTGTAATCCCAGCACTTTGGGCGGCCAAGTTAGGAGGATAGCTTGAGCCTAGCAATTGAAAATCAGCCTGGGCAACATAGCGAAACCCCATCTCTGTAACAGATTAGCCACACATGGTAGTGCACGCCTGTAGTCTCACCTACCAGACAGACTGAGGTGGGAGGATTACCTGAGCCCGGGAGGCTAAGGCTGCAGGGAGTCGTGATCATGCCACTGCACTCCAGTCTGGGCAAAGAAGTAAGACCCTGTCCCCCTAATCACCCCCCAAAAAAAGAAAAGAAAAGAAAAACTCAGGAAAACATTTATAACTGTATTTTAATACTGACATGCAAAAAACTATTGTGGGTAAGGACTCAATACATCTTCCATGAAGGCCTACAACATGTCTGGTAGAGTGCCAGGTGTCGGAGGCACTGGAGCCTGTCTGCAGCGTGCTCACTGGAACTCTTCACTGATACTTGTGTTAAGACAGTTCCTAAGAGGTTCTGGCCTTGCCAATTCTACTTCCTGTTCCATGCTCTCTAGAGCTTCCCAGGACCTTTCCTGTGGGTATGTTCTGGGCATTTACAATTGGCTCTCCATATTCATGGGTTCTGAATCCATGGATTTAACCAACTGCAAATTGAAAATTTTCTGGGGAAAAACTCCACAAAGTTCCAAAAAGCAAAACTTGAATTTGCTGTGCACCAAGTACTACACTGAATCCATACAAATTACGTGATGTGTAGGTATTATACGTAATCTAGACATCATTTAAAGCATATGGGAGATGTGCATAGGTAATATGCAAATACTCTGCCACTTTATGTCACAGACTTGACCAATTCTTGATTTGAAAATAGCATGTCCTTTAGGGCCAGAAAAAGCAAATACTTTCAGTCAGTAGATTAATGCTATTTAGTGAATGACTACCTGAATGAAATTGAGAAAATTCATGTCAAGAAGAGCAAAATATTCTTTTCTAGTGAACCTGGTTAAATGCCATAGGGAAAGTTGTTCTTTTCATGTTTTCAACCTTCCTCAAACCACAGAGTCAAGGAAAGAGTGTATAGCTGGAATATGTATACATGGCAAATGCTTATTTTATTTTTATAACAATCTAGTAAGGGTGGTTAGTACTGTCGTACCATATTGTACGGACAAGCAAATGAAGCCACCAAGTGATTCAGTTACTTGCTTAATATCACATAACAAGTTGTGGCACAGAGAGGATTAGAACTCTCAGCCTCTGGGTTTTTAGTTCATTTCTTCATCTGTGAGTCACCCTTCTCCCTTTCTCTCTCTCCCTTTATCTCTCTCTCTCTCTCTCTCTCTCTCTCTCACACACACACACACACACACACACACACACTCTCTCTTTCTCTCTCTCCCTCCTTCCTTCCCTCCCTTATTTCTTTCTTCCCTTCTATTTTGACACTTGATCTTATGGATCTTCAAAATTCAATTTCCAGAGAAGCTTAATCTTATGAACAAATGCAGAATGGCCCAAGACCAAGCCTTTCCTTATCTACAGTTACAGCGTTCTCATGGAGCAATTCTGGAGGCACATACACTAATACCCAGCAGGAACCCTCACCTCTTGATTACCAGGAACCAGAAAGGTGGGGTCTACCCATTTGGTCTCAATGAACAATTGCTGCACAGAAGCCCGGAAGAAGGGGAAAGTCCCAGTACTAAACTCAGGAAGGGCCTGCCTACGCCAGGAGCCAGTTCAAGCAGGCACAAGCAGGAAGCACAGTCTCATCAAAGGAAGAGTTGGGAGCAGGTGAACCATGCCCATATAATTTCTTACCACTTACACAGCATCTCCCCATACATTAACACATTTGTATTCACAACCCCCTGAGGCAGGTGTTATTGACATCATCCCATTTACAAAAGAGAAGAGGATCTCAATCTCAGCAATGTCACATGACTGGATCACACACTTAGTAAATGGCACAGCCAGGACCAGAGCCAGAGTCCACTCTATCCAATCCCACACTCTTCTCCAACATCTCACAGGAAGAATTAGTCCCACTGCTTTTTAAAAGATGTTTCTTCTCTTTCCTTCCTTCTTTCTTTCCTTCCTTCCTTCCTTCTTTCCTTCCTTCTTTCTTTCCTTCCTCCCTCTCTTCCTCCTTCCCTCCCTCCCTGTCTCCCTTCCTAAGGAATTTCTTCTGATACGTTTTATTACAAGAAGAAAAACAGCTAACATTTATTGAGTGCCTGCTGTGTGCTAAGCACCTTACATGGATTTTCTCTTTACTGTTATCTACAATATGAGGGTGAGAAAACTGAGATACTGATAGAGAAGTAACACCAACCAGTTGGCTAGTAACATGTGGACTCTAGGATTTAAACCCAGGCAGTCTGACCTCAGAATCTACTCTCTCCAATTCATCACTATCTTCCATCTCTATTCAAAATGAGCAAAGAAAATTGCTTGATTCTTGCATTGACCAGCAAATTGGTGGTAGGCAGAGCTTTTAGGAAAACATAGTTCTCACCTGTTGGAGCCCTCATCAGTAACATAGATGAGCCCTTTCTCTGAGCTAAGTTTTTTATTTTTTAAGGACATCAAAAGACCAGTAACTCCTTTTATTTTCTATTCGGTATAGTGCTAAATGACATTCAGATATTATTCATATTGGTTTCAGCACTTGACTGGTGAGATTTCTTTAACCTATCCAATGTCTGAACAGTTCTGATCTCTGTTATTGGGAATAGGAACACAAAGGAAGTAGCCTTTAACTTATAGCTAAACTTTATGGACACAATTGGTGGAAGGTTTCAGAGGTGGAAATTTTTTGGCACCTTTTATTACTTCCTCTGGAAGAAATGACTGGCAGTGGTAACATCTAATCATCATTCTGTTGTCTGATCGTAGGTGAGTTCAATGGTCAAGTACCTTGCTGTAGTCTAAAAGCAAAAATAAAACCACAGGCAACTGTAATTTCTGGGCTGAGAAATTTCTCACAGAAATTCTTTAAATAGCATATATCTCATTTGTTGTAATAGGTGTCCTTTATCTTTCTGGGAAAGGTATACACAGCTCTCGAGTGGCTTAACTCAAGTACATATGTCTGTAGTCAAAATCTGCTAATCCTATTGGTTTCCCTTGTGAAAGGGAGAAAAGTCATTTTATAGCATTGTGGGTCTTTGGATCTATAAAAGTGAATTTGACCAAGGGGTTTCCACTACCTTCTATGCAAACTATATGTAGTGAAGGACTTGTTTTTTCCTCTCACTCCATCATAAGCCAATACTTCTAATGTTTACAAAAATAAATTACTAAACAAAAAATGAAAAAGGAACATACAGTATACATATCCAGATTTTTAAACATAAAATCATTTTATCTTATTACCACAGTTTTAAAATGTTTAGTTCTCAATCTTTGTTTTGTACTTTTCACAGACCACTAATCAACATCTCCAGGATCTACTCCAGAAGACTACACCTTGAGTAGTTCCAGTTCAGAACATGTACAGGAAACATATCACTTGCTCTTACTAATAATTTAACTGATTTCTTGAAATCAACCTGATGCTTCTATGAAGGTGTTTTAAGATGTGGTGGTCCAAGACCCTTTGCCAGTTTCAAAACTCTACTGATTTTTTAGAAGGCTTTAAACAATATGTATCAAGAGCCATAAAATGTTCACATCCTTGACCCTGTAATTATACTTTTAGGAAACTACCTTAAGGAAACATTACTTATGCACAGAGGGAGTCAGTAATTAAACTTTTAGGAATCTACTTTATGGAAATAAAAGCACACATGCACAGAAGTGTTAATTGTAGGTTTACTGAAAATAACCAAAGACTAGAAACAATGCAAAGTCCCTGAATGGGAAGAATGTAGAGCAAATTGTGTTCCATGCTGCTCAGGGAAGCTCTTTCTTACATACCAGACAAGGTCAAGCTCCCCCAACAGTTCCCTCTCATGGTTCATGCGTGTTTCCTTGACTAAATAAACATCTGTGTAATTATTTAATGTATTTCTAATACAAGGCCCTGTTTCTAATTGTTTTCTCCAACATTTTCCCAACACGTGTTACAATTTCTGGCATATAGCAGCTGCTCAATAAATGTTTGTTGAATGAATAAACACATTATATATGAATAAATTCTAATGACTTGGAAAGACTTCGTGATGTAATATCAAGTGACAAAATTGGGATGCAAGATTGTATTAACGGAAAGAGTAATTAAATAAGGAGTACCATTTTACTTCGTTTAGCAAGAACTTATCAGAATAGTATCAGGAAGGCTAAAAGATTAGCCATAGCCAAAGCTTGTAAATAAAAACGAGAGTCAGTAATTTTAAATCAGCTATATGTGTCAGCTTTTTAAAGGTATAATTGAAACAAGGAGAAAAGCAAAGAGTATGGCTTGGGAAAGGGAAGAGAGAAAGCAGAAATCCCCAGTGACTGTTTTACCTCTGTCCTAGTCAACAGAAAATCTGGTATTTAACCTAAAGAGGGTTTTGAATAAACCATATAAAGAGGAAATTTCAGTGCCAGATAGGCAAGAGGTTAGTGAGAGAGGGCCTAGTCATTTCAAGTGGCCTCAAGAATCCAGGCCCATGTGAATTGGATTCCAGGGCCTACAGGAATTTCAGAGACACCAGTGGTCATCTTTGAGAGATTAGAAGAATTAGGAAAAATAGCAAATGACTGAGGAGCATGAGGCCTTGTCAGAGAAAGTGATTTTTGCTCTTTGTTGCTACAGAGAACAGAAGTAAAACCAATGGATTTCAGTTATAGGTAAATAGATCTAAGGGTCAACATAAGGGGAAAACTATTGAACTAGTGGCCAGCACTGTTCAGCACTTCACTATGCTGCCATGTGAATCTCTGGTGCTCCGTACCCTTTGACAGATACGATGGAGGGATGGGGTTGTTAGTCCAAACAACCTCTGCTATCCCTGCTAATCTGAGGAAGCTCTCATTCTTTCTGGCAGCCCAAGCCACTAAGCCACAGCCTTGCTTCCAGTACCAGTGAGCTTGAGTGTTTTAGTAAGTACCTTCCTTCATTTCCATCACCAGCCCTCTACATAGCTTAAGCAGCTGCAGATGTCTCATCAGTAAGACCAAGAGTACATCATGGCTTGTGAAGCAAAATCCACAGTTGGTCATACTGGAAATGACTGGACACAGTGATTCACCCTTTGCTCACCCTAACATCAGTCCAACCAAAATAATCAGGTTGCAGACTAGAACACAGTCCAGGTGCCCTTTCAATTCTTCATGTTCACTTTGCTTATCTTCTAGTTTTCCTAGTTATAAATAATCAAACAGCCAATTGGTTCTGGAATTGCATCACTAATGGTCTGTAGAGATAGTATTGAGGAATTCACTGAATTTAGGAAGACCCAGAAAGGACTGTCTATCAAACTTCAAAGGACTTAATCCATTTAAAATGCAACAAAAACCCTTGGAGATAAAATGCAGCATAGACTAAAGACACTGAACAGCTTGAAGATAAGATACATAATCTCAAAACCTTCCATGGAAGCTGTGAACATGCTATCAGGATCATCTCCCAAAAAATGCAATTTACTGTGAAAATCTAATCAGTCATTGGGCAAACATTTCCCTGGACTGATAAGAGATTGGGGTAGGGGTGAGAGGAGATGGGAAAGGGGCCATGCAAGAAAAAGGGACAGTTAATAACTGGTATTGCTCTCTTGTATCATATCAACACAACTTTCTTCTACTCTTCCAAAATCATTAAAAATGACAACATACAAAGCCAGATAGGTCAAAGAGTGAACCACTGAATTTTGGAAACAAAGGAATCAAGTTCTTCATATGGAATGCAAGTCTGCTTTTTACTTCCTTTATCTGGCCCACATTCCAAGGCACCTTAAAAAGGTTAATAAACAAACAATCACATCAGAACCCAAGCTGATCACAGAGCAGGCACAGGTTGAGCTCTCAAGATCCTCTTCTACTACCAGGATTGACTAAATATTAATGATTCGGTCCATGTGCTCCCCATTAGTAAACATCCATTCTACGTTAAGGCATTCATGCAGTAGGTGCTAGGAATGCAGAGACGAAAACACACCGTCACAGCCTCCTAACACGTACTTTCTCAAGATGCTCCATGCAACGTGCTTTTTGTAAGCCAATCATTTTGCTCTATTGAAAGTTCCCATAAATAATATTCTCTGACCTATTGATTAGACTCTTCACCCAATTACAGTGAAGTGCTACGATGTGACCTGCTCGGTTTCTGATATCTGGAACCTACACCTAACACCCACATAACTGGAGCATCTTAGAAAGCACAGCTCAGGTGTAATATTTAGGAATGGTGGATGTTCAGGAGGATCATCTGCAGGAAAAAGGGGGGACATTTCTCTAACTCTTTGACACATCATTAGCTTCAAATGGAAAATAAGATTACAAAGCAAGGACCTGAAATCACAGGGACTTGTAGCTTCCCAGATCTGCTTTTTATAAAAATGCTTCATCAACCACAGTGCCCACCCTTCTGTCATTGGTTCGTTTTTCTTTTTGTTTTGTTGTTTTTTTTCTAGTCATCATATACTTGATGATTTTCAGCTTTTATTTGTCTCTCCATGTTTTCAATGCTCTTTTTAATTTTGTTTTTAACTGACACAATAATTGTACATGTGGATGGGATACATTGTGATGCTTTGATACACGTTTACATTGTGTAATAATCAAATTAGGGGATTTAGCATATTCACCATCTCATACATTTATTATTACTTTGTGGTGAGAACATTCTAAATTCCCTCTTCTGGCTATTTTGAAATATATAATACAAAATTGTTAACCATAGTCACCCTGCTGTGCACTAGAATATATTCCTTCTGCCTAACTGTAACTTTGGACCCATGGACCAGTCTTTCCTCATTTCCCTCTCTCTTCCTCTCCCTAGCCTCTAGTAACCAACATTCTACTCTAGACTTGCATGAAATCAACTTTTTGATTCCATATAACATCGTGAACATGCAGTATTTATCTTTTGATGCCTGGCTTATTTTACTTAATGTCCTCCAGGGTCACCCATGTTTCTGCAAAGAACAGAATTTCATCCTTTTTTCTGGCTCAGTATTCCATTGTGTATATACGCCACATTATCCTTATCCATTTCGCATTGATGGACACTTATGTTGATTTCGTATCTTGGCTATTGTGAGTAGTGCTGCATAAATGCAGGAGTGGAGATGTCTCTTCAATATACTGATTTCAGTTTTGGAGCATTGCTGGATATGAACAGACACTTCTCAAAAGAAGACATTTATGCAGCCAACAAACATATGAAAAAAGCTCATAATCACTGGTCATTAGAGAAATGCCCATCAATGATAGACTGGATAAAGAAAATGTGGCATATATACACCATGGAATACTATGCATCCATAAAAAGTATGAGTTCATGTTCCTTGCAGGGACATAGCTGAAGCTAGAAACCATCATTCTCAGCAAACTAACACAAGAACAGAAAACCAAACACCACATGTTCTCACTGGTAAGTGGGAGTTGAACAACGAGAACACATGGACACAGGGAGGGGAACATCACACACGGGGCCTGTCGGGGGCGAGGGGCTAGGGAAGGGATAGCATTAGGAGAAATACCTAATGTAGGTGACGGGTTGATGAGTGCAGCAAACCACTGTGGCATGTGTATACCTATGTAACAATGCTGCACGTTCCACAGAATGTATCCCAGAACTTAAAGTATAATAAAAAATGTTTAAAGAAAAAAGAGAAAATGAAATATTCCCACAGGATGATGATTCAGCCAGAAACAAACACCCACCCAGAGCCCCCTCAAGCCCAGTGCTTCCTAAGACTTTATCCACGTCCGGATGCAAGGAACTGCTCCTCTCCTTGGATCCTGCAGGCCCCGCCCACCCACTGCCTGAAAATAACAGGGAGATCAGGCACAGGTCCAAGACCTTCTCCTGAATTTTAATCCTTAATCTTCCCCCTGAAGACTAGGCCTCTGCTGACCTTGAACTTCACCTTCCCCCATCTTTGCATCTATTTGGCTCTTAGAGGGAGGCCTGCCCTCGGCAATGGAGAGTTCCAATTCCCCTACCTCTCCCTTTACCGCCTCCTCCCCATGCCAGAATTCTATGCTGTCTCCTCTCATTCCCAGACCTTTGCTTTTCCTCCAAATCTCCTAAATCCTATGACTATTAACCCTGAGTTTGAAGCTGTTCTCTGCCCAGTATTCTCCGCCCGGTATTCTCCTGCTCCTGGACCCTAACCCAAGTCACCTGACTCTACCGAAAGCAGCTAAGTGACTCATCCAAGATTACACAGATTGATAATGGCAAAACTCAGAGCTAAAAATGCTGCTACAGTGTCGGGGACAGGTTAACAATGATAAGTTTATATTTGAGGAAATAAAAACTGACCGACAAATGCAAGAATTTACAAAACCCATAAATATAGTATCCAAGGTCAAGAAGGTTACAGGCTTTAAAAACTCAGCTCAAGCTATCACCACAATGACAAGAGTAGTCACGGATAATTATTGAAAGATCCATAATGGTGCCTTAAGAAAACCACTTCCTTGGGAACTGCTAGAAGAAGCTAGAACAGTATTGCTCAAATTATGTTCTATGGAAAATTAAATTTTGGGGATGTGAATTAGTATGCCTTGACAAAATAGTTTCATAATCAGGTTAGCTTAGGAGGCATACTCTATATCCCCCTTGGGATTCCCAGTGCATTTAAGTATATTTAATGTCCTAAGAAGTCCTATAGTAAAGAACTTGTTACACTTGATTTAACCTAATCTTTTCTAAATTTACTTGACTACTGCTTGCTGGCTCTTGCTCGCTCTCTCTCTCTCTCTTTCTCTCTCTCTCTCTCTCTCTCTCTCTCTCTCTGTCTCTCAACAGATTACCTATTTGTCCTGAGAACACAGTTTGGGAAATTCTGAGCTAGGTTTATTTAACAGGTTTTTAAAAACTCCTGATTCTTTAAATCTGATTATTAGCTAGAATGAACCAAACTATTATCTTTACTCAATTCATGGGATGATCATAAATCCTGTGCCATTAGATTCTCTGACATATGCTCTGCATTGAAATGCATCCTCATTCAGTGCATTCATTTAAAAAAAAATTTATAGGACCTAACAAAAGGAATGGAAGGTAACCACATCATTCTAAGACCCTTCCTTTGCAGTCCTGTAGTCACAACTCCAAAGACTCTGGGTTTTGGAGTAAGAGCTATAACTGCTCAAGAAGATTTCGTGACCAAAAGCACATCTTTCTGAGGAGGCAGAATATCACAGGCCCATAACACCTGAGTGCTGGAAGAGGCACTAGAGGCTGGCAATAGATTCCAACATCTCATAAACCAGGAAGCTGCCAAACCCATAGGCTAAGCAGTGGTGGGGCCGGGATTCGAACCCAGATATTTTGGTTCATCTGCCAGGAAATTTTTCCTGTCCTGGAATTATCTGCTCTTCTCAGAATGGAAGAGCTCAGTCCTCTTCATGCTGAAACCCATCATAGGAAAGGCAAGAAGGAAATGCACCAAAATATTAACTGTGGTTGACACTGAAGTGGTAATTTGGTCTTTGTTTTATTTTTTTCTCCGTTGACCAAAATGTCTGCAAAGGACATGCATTGCTTTTATGCCAGAGCAAAGTTATGTTTAAAAAAATTTTTTAAGCCAGAAGGTAAAGTACATACCCTGGAAAGCATCGTGTATGTGGCTCCGCTCCCAGTCGTTGACCAAAATAAGCAGAGCTAATGAAATGCCATGGCATTTCCCTGTGCCAAGGGAGGCATTAGGCTGTGATCAATGAATGACTCACGCAGGCAGCGTGTAGAGGCCTCCCTGCTGAATGCTGGTGGGGCATCAGCTCTCTCTGGTAGGCATTGTGCTGCTGTGGCTTCACCCACCGACTGGCGCAGAGCAGAGCCCTGCTTCATCGACTTTGGTAATTTCCTCTTAAAGCATGTGTCTTGAGTGGGCTTTGAATGGCTCCTCCATGATTTCTAAACTCAACCTAACTGAATATACAACTTTAATTGGAAAAAAATTGCTTGACGTTGCCTTTCTGTATTTATACACCAGCCTCCCACCTAGCAAAAACTATGTCTAAAAACAAGCCTAACTGTGTCTAAAAGCAGTACTTTTAGTATTTTAATGCCTATTTTGGAGTCTGAGCAGGTTGTACCTTGTTTACATATAAGGGGTGAGTGTGTGTGTGTGTGTGCACACATATGTGTGTCTGTATGTGTGCATGCATGTGTGAAACAAAGCTAATAATTATCAAATCATTCTCTTTAGGCCCTTCAATTCTAAAGAGAATAATTTGATAATCCCCTCAATCAAACAGCATGCATTCCATCACTTCTACAGTATCTATTTACTAAAGTTTCCCAAAAACTGTATATCCACTGTATCTTAAAGTACTCTGAATCTTGGACTATTATCATTCTACTTAAAAGTAGTGGCTGGCCGGGCGCGGTGACTCACGCCTGTAATCCCAGCACTTTGGGAGGCCGAGGTGGGCGGATCACGAGGTCAGGAGATCGAGACCATTCTGGCTAACACGGTGAAACCCCGTCTCTACTAAAAATGCAAAAAATTAGCCAGGAATGGCGGCGGGCGCCTGTAGTCCCAGCTGCTTGGGAGGCTGAGGCAGGAGAATGGTGTGAACCCGGGAGGAAGAGCTTGCAGTGAGCCAAGATTGCACCACTGCACTCCAGCCTGGGCAACTGAGTGAGACTCTGTCTCAAAAAAAAAAAAAAAAAAAAAAAGGTAGCGGCTGAGGGTGTCTTCATGTCCATCATTTCCATCAATACCTCCTCATTTCTCAGTCTTCTCTGCCTGACATTAACCATAGCTCTTTGCTTCACAGCTTCCCAGTTCAGGCTGTTCTTGCTCTTTCCCCTACCCTAACCTGTCCTCCCTCCCATAGTCCCAGAGTATGTGAGGTCCTCCCTGCCAGCCCCCAACTCAAAGCCAAGATCCTCCTCTCTGGTTTTGAATCCATCTCCTACCATTTTATCTCCCCAAGGCCCCTGATGCATTAGTCACCTCTCTTGGACACCACATCTTTAATTCTCTATTTTTTTCCCCAGCTTTTCCTGTCAGTCTATAAGCTTGTTCAGTTCTCACTCATCTTAAATTACCGCCCCTTAACTTTACATGGTCATGTGGTTATTGCTTTATCTCTCTTGTTCCCTCTTCCTCAGGCTTCTCAGATGATTAGGCTGAACTCACTGTCTCCATTTTCTCAAGTCACATTCCGTTCTCCCTGGAAGCAACCTGGCTCCCACAGTCAAACCACTGAGAGGGTTTCTGCAAAGATTACCAATGATGAGACATCGTCTTCACTTCTCAAAGTACTGGATATCTTCCTTGCCATTGACCCTCATGACCGCTCATGCTTTGAGACACTCTACTTATATGCCTTCTAAGATCCTGTTTTCAGCCTTTCCTTCTTGCACTCTGACTGCTCCATCTCAGCCTGTTCCATTGGCCCTTCTTTCTAGATATGCTCCTTAAACATGGAAGTTTCCAGTGTTTCATTCTCCACCGTTTTATTCTTGATTCACTTCCCTTTTTATGCTACTCCTTGGGTGATTTAATCCACTTCTGTTTATGCTGATGGCTCCCAAATATACTCTATCCAAGTCGAAGTCCTCCTGTTCTTGAGCTGTAGACTCATTCCAAGTGACTTCTTGATATCCTAACTTAGATGCCCACTGGCACCTCAGTCAATATACTCCAAATCAAACTTATCATCTCCTCAACATTCCAAACTTACAGCTTCTTCTGCTATTCCTCATGTTAGTTGGAAAACCATCACTAGAGTGACCAACCATCCCTATTTTCCCAGGACTGAAGGGCTTCTGAGGATGTGGAACTCTCAGTCTTAAAACTGTCACAATCCAGGCAAATGGAGATGGTCTCCCTAACCACCATCCACCCATCATTGGGCCTAGAACCTTAGAGCCACCTTTGACTGGGCCCCCTTCATCCTCTTCTTCTATCTGCCTGTCCTGCTAATTTAATTTCCTAGTTATTAAATTCCCATTTTTCTTTCCAACCCTCATTCATGCCCTGACCATCTCTTGCCAGTTTTGTTGCCCTAGCTTGCTGAGTATTCTCTCCACTGTCAGTTTTCTTCCCTTTTTGATGTATGCTGTATTCAACTGCTGAAAGAATAATTTTAAAACACCAATGTCACCCCATCTCTGCCCTGCTTAAAGCATTCCATGGGCGTCCCATTGCTTGGGCCACACAAGTTGATATGTCAAAGTCCTCCATGGGTGTCTTCATCTGTTTTGCATTGCTATAAAGAAATACCCGAGGCTGGGTAGTTTATAAAGAAAAGAGATTTATTTAACTCACCATTCTGCAGGTTGTACAGGAAGAATGGCACAAGCATCTGCTTCTGGTTAAGACCTCAGGAAGATTCCAGTCATGGCAAAAGGACAAGTGGAGCTGCCATCACATGGTGAGAGAGGAAGTGGGGGAGGTGCCAAGCTCTTTTAGACAATTAGTTCTTGCACAAACTAAATAGAGTGAGAGGCCAGGTGTGATGACTCACACCTGTAACTCCAGTACTTTGGGAGGCTGAGGCAGGCAGATCACTTGGGGTCAGGAGTTCAAGACCAGCCTGGCCAACATGGTGAAACCCCATCTCTACTAAAAAATATACAAAAAAATTAGCCAGGCATGGTGGCACACGTCTGAAGTCTCAGCTACTCGGGAGGTTGAGGCAGGAGAATCAGTTGAACCCAAGAGGTATAGGTTGCAGTGAGCTGAGTTCACACCACTGCACTCCAGCCTGGGTAACAGACCAAGACTCTATCATACATATATACATATATGCATAGAGTGAGAATTCAGTCATTGCTGCTGGGATGACACAAAGCCCTTCATGAGATATCTGTCCCCATGACCCATATACCTCCCACTAGGCCTCACCTCCAACACTGGGGATCGAATTTCAATATGAGATTTGGAGGAACAAATATCAAACTATATCAATGGTTCACCTAACCCTGGCCTCACCTGTGTCATGCGTTGAGCTTTATGTAGGTATCTATACTGCTTATCCTCAGCTCTTGCTGTGGCCTTTTCCTGGCATGTCCTATCTCTACCTCATCTCCCTTTGTCACCTGGCAAACTCCTCAAGATTCAACTGAGGTTCAAGACTCAACTTCTCCAGTGCCGTTACCTGCAGGAGGTCTTCCATGACATGCCCACTCTGCAGGTGGGTTAGCTGTTACCCAGATCACCCTCCACAGTGCACGCAGATGATCACCTTACAGGTCAGTCTTTTCCTCTGGGCTGCCAAGTTCATAGGGGTACACACAGCATTCTCCTTGCCTCTGTGTCCATAGCATCTAGGACAATGCCTGGCATAAGATAGACCTCAACAAACGTTTGTGGAATTTATCTATGTATTTGAGGTGCAAGCTGGTGGCCAGAAGGTCAAATCCAGCCCCTAGTCATGGTTTGTTTGGCTCACATGATGGCTTTTTATATTTTATATATCAATGTTTAAAAATCATGAGATCTCATACAAAAATCCCAAATTCTGGAATCTCTTGAGAGATCTAAATATCTGGAAACGTTAGGTTCCTATTTTGTGTGGTAGCTGACCTCATGAGAGAGCACCTGTTACCATCTCAGCCCACATCTCACTCAGAGCCTACATCCCTCCTGGACCCTGGCAGGGAGCTGCTGGCAGAATCTTTTGATTGAGCTTCATTTGGAGGAGCTTCTAGGCATTTGCTCTTCCTTAAATAGTAAACTGATGGTTTAGAGAGCAACTTCGTTGTCCCAGAATGTTTAGGGTGAACAAGAAACCCACACTGACCAAAAAATTCTGGTCTGGTTTTCTGTCTAGATTTCTATCTAATATCTAAATTTTTATGCTGTAATTCCTATCCTCAATTTTTGAAACTCAGAGAATTTTATCTGAAATTTTCTTTCATACATTTTCCCTGAAGAGCTCTAAGAGAAGATGGTAGTGATACTATCATCTTCAAACTAGCACTTTCCTCACTGCTATCTCATTTTATTCTTACCTCTATGGCAGTAAGTCACAGGGTCTTGACATGAGAGATTCAATTTTATAAGTATATTGAATTTTCGCCACAGGTATGATTGTTTTCACAGAAAACGGACAACAACCACACGCACAAAGACATCTCAAGAGCTTTTTACGTCTTAACTGTTAACAGCTTTATGAATTTTAATGATTCAGGAAAAGTTTATTTTTCACCACAGGCCCAGATGGAAATCGCTGCCATCAGGAATAGCTGAAATCCCCAGCTGTGATAAAGGAGCAGATTTCTAGGCAGAGGAAATCAGAGTATGACCTACTGGTGCTGCCATCTGTTCCCCTACATGGACCCGAGAGCTGGGGGGTTCCTGTGGGACCCAGGAACCATCAGCTGTGGGTTTGTGTTTTATTGGATTTAATTCAGCCAAGGTTCCTGACTTCTAGGCTTCCACAGTCATTCTTGAATGTCTGGCTCTATCAGATACTGCTACGATATGCTTTCTGATAATTTTTTAATTAATAATAGAGTTAATTAAAATTAATTTAATTGAGAGAATTTGGTGACACTCTTTGGGATCACTACATACCACCGAATATACTCAATTCAGGATTTCCGAACAGGGACGTCAGGGCCTCCTCCTGTTTCAGATGGCCTTCTCTAGAACAGTGGGCTTTGGAACTATTCTGCAGCAGCACTGACAGACAAGAGAAGGTGCAGATTAGCCTGATAATCCCATAAGCTGTGATGGGAAAATCCACTGTGCACTGAGATTCCTTTCTCATGGGGTGGAATCTCAAAATCACCACATGCTCACATGCTCTTATGTGGAACTACCCTGAAGACTGATTTTCATGTTTCTCCCCAAGAACCTCCCACTGAAGAATGGCTAAATGCCAGACACTGACTGCCACAGGGAGAGCTTGCCCTTCCCACTATCCCTTTCCCTCTTGCCAAAAACACTGCGGGAAACTCCCTCTGAAGTCATGCATATCTTTTCTGGACTGTGACCCTGCCTGTGCATGACTGTGACCGCCAGCAGCTGGGTACAGCCACTGAGGAGCAGACATCTGCTCTGTGACAACAGCAGAGACGAATCTTTATTTTAATGAAACATGATGGGCTGCGTGATTAAGAGCAGCATCAGGGTTTTCTAAAGGCAGACTACAGGCACTGTTTGCCTACCCTTGTCCCATTTACCTGGTGCCTGAGACGAGGTGCCACGACTAGTCTGAACAAGCTTTTTGAGGCTTACCGAACTCCTTTTCCTTGGTGGTAACCTTTCTTCATGCATTTTTCAGTGAGAGAGAATGTCAAGATTATACCCACATCAAGCTGGGGGAGGTAACCAGTTCAAAAGTTTCATTTCCTGCCCCAAGTTTTATTGCATAAGTGGGATGGTATTTAGGAGTTTTATTTGAAGAAGAGAGACCCTGGCTTGGCCATGGTTTTTGAACACACCTGTCACATGAATCTGCCTGACCTAACCTGCCCTTGAACTATAGACAGAGCAGTACAAGCCAACCAGTTCCATAGGCCATTACTGTAAGCGCTAAATGAGTCTTTTCCTCTTTCCTTGCCAATGGTTCCCTCTTTCCTTGCCAATGGGTAACTAACTTATATTTCAGCATGTATTTCTACCTTGGATTACACAGGAAGATCAGCTTAACAATTGCTTCTCAGACATGCCAACAAATTCATTTCAGCAAACACTTCTTTATCACTGGCTGTGTACTAGACATGCAACCAAGATGAAATAGATGCAGTCTCTAACTGTAAGGAGCTTACAACGTTAATGTATGGAATTAGACACAGGCACACCTAAATATAAATTAGTGGACTGGAACATGAATGCAAATAAATTATCCACAATGCAACCCAGACATATAAAGCAATGGAAATTTTGCTATAATGGTTCAAGACACATGGAGAATACAGTAAGAATGTCTGCTATCTATATAATTGGAAATCTAGAAGGAGATGACAGAATGATCAAGAAATGATATTCAAAGAGATAATAACTGAGGATTTCTCAAACATTAGGAATTCCAAAAAATCCCAAATAGATTGAGTACAAGGAAATTTGCAAACAATCCATCATGGTGAAACTGTGAACACCAAAGACAAAGAGATTAACTTAAAAGTATCCAAAGAGAAAAGATACATTTTCTACAAAAGAAGAGCAATTAGAACAATACTAGCTTCTCCATGATAGCATTAAGCCAGAAAAGACAGAGGAGTAGTATCTTCAAGACAGTACATAACTGCCAAGCTAGAATCATATGACCTCAAAGCAATAATAAAATAATTTTGGCCATGATAGGGATTTAAAGTTATAAGTAAGGTACTCTGAGAAAGTTAAGGGAGGAGCATTAATTGTGCATGGATGGTGGTGTTGAGGGGTGGGGAATGGAACAGGTGTGAGTAGGATTGAGACAGCTGGCGAGTGAGGAGACAGGACTGCAGCAGTGATAGGATCCCTTTGTTTAAATGAGGAAAAGGCCCTACCTCAAATCCAATGCAGTTATGCTCAACGTGCCCAGAGTGTAGGCTGTAGGCAAGATGCCAATTCCTCTGGACTCTTCAGCTTGGTGGCCTTACATAAGGCAGAATCTGCACATTTGTATCTGCTGCCCTGAGGCAGTGCTGCTGCTGCCCAGGAGTATATGAAGGAGCAAAGAAGGAAAATACTATGGCCTCAGAGGAGGGTAGTCCTTCTCTCTCATGTACACACACACACACATGCACACACACACACACACACACACACGCACGGAAGTTGACCTCACCTGCCATCACCATTCAAGGCAGACAGAGCCTTCAAAGTGCTTAACAGAGATGAGTCAGGAGTCCAAATTCCCTTGCTCTCTCTCAGTTTTCATCAGCACCACAAGAATGGGCTGGAATTTTACTAAATGCCTGACCATACATATTGCTAACAATGAATTCATTACAGACTGTCCAGGGAAAACAGGATAGAAAAAAGGTGTTCCAGACGGTGCAGTCTGAGCAAAAGCATAGCCTAGAGGCCCACATGGACACCCTATGGTATGTTCAGGCAATAGAATGCCTCTAATAGCTGCATCCCATAAGTACGATGTCTTCCTGGTGTTCAGGCTTGTGCACTGGACTGTATACAAGAACACTGATTCCTGTGAGTGGGACAGGCAGCACACAGGTAAGCTACATGGGAGCTTCAAGGTTGATAAAGCTCTTCCAGAATACAATCAATGTGGTTTCCAAGGGCATCAGGGACCTATTACAATCCTAAGCCTGAGAAGGTCAAACACCGTTTTACAAGTCCCTCCACATCTCCCTGCACCCCAGAGTGGCCTTGCTGTTGCTCCCCACACCCCTGCAGGCCCACTGCTCATTTATACTTCTCTACTCCATGCCATGGAAATGCAAGGACAGCAGCAGTCTCTTATGAATCTTCAAGCTTATCTCTACTTTCTCAGCATTCATAGGGTACATTTTCCCAAAGATGAAAAGGAGAAGCCAGAGCACAGGGAAAACCATCACAGTCACTCCTCTGGTTTATTCTACCACTGCCCCAGCTCAAAGCTCTGCTGCAATGTAGATCATGTTTTTTCCAGAAAATGCAAACTTCTTAAGAAAACTGACTATCTTCTACAACTCCTTGCACAGTGCTAGGCGTATAACTAATTTCTGCAAGAAAGTGTAGAAGCAAAGAATGTGCTCTGCAGCCAGTCATCCTGACCTTGAATCTTGACTCCATCACTCTCAGCTCTGTGACAGTGCTAAGTACCGAACCTCTAGATGCTTCTGCCTCCTTATTTGTGAAATGGAGATAGTGATGTTACCTACCACGTAGGGCTTCTGAGAGGGTTGAGAAAATACATGCAAAATACCTGGTATGTAACATGCTATGTAGTACATGCAAGAAGTATTAGCTGTCATAATAATTTAATAAATATTTATTGAGCTAATTATGGGTAAACACAAAATTACAACATACGACAATTGTGTGCTAGGTACTCACTTTTTCTTACTCATTGAAAGCATTTACAGAGCCTTCTTTGTGCAAACTGCTGAGGGCACAAAGTTGAGTAGCACTTGGGGAGACGATGTCACTTGGAAAGGTATTCTTTTCTCACTTTTTCACTATTACATTTGATACTGTAAGGTGTCTCTGATGAGGTTAGCAGGTATCAAATCTTTAAGCATCTCCCCTAATCCTTTTGGACCTCAGTTTCCTCAACTGCAAAGCCAGATGGTTTGGCTACTTGATCATCTAGCTTTAACACTATATAACTTTATGAGCATGGAGATTTGATTGTTTTTAAAAAAAATTGCCTTTCTGTTTCAGGGGTTTTTCTTCCACCCTTCTTCTCATGGACTAGGAAACATGGGGACTTATTTTTGAGGTCACAAAAGAGGAAAAACCGAGACTCCTCAACCCAGACCCAACCACTGGCTTTGATGACATCAGGAAAGAGTGAGGAATGTTCTCTTCAGACTTGGGAAGCTGGCAGGCGACTCTCCTGGAGGCTGGTGTGCTTGAGGTCTCTGAGGGTGGCCCAGTCGCAGCCTCCACAGACCAGGATAGAACAATGAGATGTTTTCATGCCAGGACCTACAGAAGGAACAATTCATCTCTTGCTGCTTCAGGCAATAGTCCAGCTTCTCTTGGCAGGGAGCAAATCTGTGCCAAGATTCACTGAGGTTTTGATGGTCAACTGGATGGCAGCAGACCCTCTCTTTCTTCCTGGGTCCGTTGAACAAATAAAAAAAAATTAATAGTTGATCAAAGTTGAGCCATTTCCAGGCTCCTGAGGCATTTCAATGATCATTATATTACTATTATATCGTCGACTAAGTTTTCAAGTAAAGTGCATTAGGTAGGAGGTGGGGGAAGAACTTAAAATGAACAGCTTTGAGGAGCTGCTTCATCTTGGGCCAGATGGGAATGGACCGGGATATGGGTTCTCTAGACACCAACATCGACAACCAGGAGCTCTCAAGCACACAGATACCTCCACCCCCTATCAGTTGCACAGGGTTTCTTGCTAAAGCAATTTAGAAAAACAACTTAGACATCTGAAGAATAAAACTCTAAGGGTATAGGACTCCATGACTTCTTGCCAGAGCCAAGAAGGAGCTGACTCTCAACCCCACCTGCCATCACCATTCAAGGCAGACAGAGCCTTCAAAGTGCTTAACAGAGATGAGTCAGGAGTCCAAATTCCCTTGCTCTCTCTCAGTTTTCATCAGCACCACAAGAATGGGCTGGAATTTTACTAAATGCCTGACCATACATATTGCTAACAATGGATTCGTTACAGACTATCCAGGGAAAACAGGATAGAAAAAACTTAATTGCAGTGTAACCCCAGTTTCATATCATGGCAACCCTGTACAAACAACTCTCAGTACAACCTCATGCCAGTTCCCATCTTCACCTCCCAGCCCCAGGGAGTCCTCAAGAAACAAAGCTCAGGAACTAATCTCAGCTTCTGATGGCAACAAAATTATCATGAAGCCTCTTGCCAGTGGGACCAGCACTTACTAGGAAAAACTTAATCTGTTAGATAACCCACTGCCGGGTGTGGTGGCTCATGCCTGTAATCCCAGCACTTTGGGAGGCCGAGGCGGGTGGATCACCTGAGGTCAGGAGTTAGAGACCAGTCTGGCCAACATGGCAAAACCCTGTCTCAACTCAAAATACAAAAATTAGCCGGCTGTGGTGGCAGGTGCCTGTAATCCCAGCTACTTTGGGAGGCTGAGGCAGGAGAATCGCTTGAACCCGGGAGGCGGAGGTTGCAGTAAGCTGAGATCATGCCATTGCACTCCAGCCTGGGCAACGAGAGAAGAAAAACAAAACAAAACTCACAACTTGCTTGAAAGGGATAATTCATTCTCCCTACCTTCACCCCAAATATACATGCATACATGCAACGTTTTCTGAAAAGGAATCATCTTTGTTCTTTCTCTATGGGCAGAGCTAAGCCTTCTTCTGGCATTCCTGGCAAATGCTCAGGAAACAATGTCCTGGTTGTTTTTTAAAGAAGAGACTACTTCAGAAGGACTTGGGGAGAGAGATCTTTTGTACAGTTTCTCTTGGAAGATGGGGATGGAGGCTGCAGTGAGGCAGGCTGTCAGAGAGAAGATTACAGCACAAAGCCCACATGGGAAAGACCAACTCCTCATCCTATGCATCGTTTGCACCTTCAGCCTGGTCAGGCCCAGAAAGACTGCATATCCAGTGCAAGCTGCTGGAGATGTGGCCTTTGGTTCCATAAAGCACAGGGTTTTTTGTTCATTCGTATTTGGAGGCAAGAGCCTGCGCATTTTTTGGCAGCCATAAACCTTGCCATATGCTGAGAGAGAGAGCGAGGGTTGAATTACATGCTACCTCATCTTTTGGTGTATCACAGCTGAGTCATCCATTTTGACACTCAGAGAATATAAATAGAAAGATTTGGGAGACAGAAATAAGAAATCTATACATCTTGGACTTTTTCAAGTTCTTCTTCTGGCCAGTATGTGCTGTTTTCCTTAGCAGACTTGCCCGTGATGAAACAAGGTCAGAGAAAGAATAGCCTTCGCTCAAACTTTTGAATGTCTTTGATACATTAGATTGGGAAAGACTGTTTGAAAGATAGGGAACAAATATGTTTTATTTCATAGAATTATGTGTGTGTCCTGAGTCAGTAGAGGCAAGAAGGGGGAGAAGCCTATGGATGACGCACATAAGATTAAAATCCTACGGGGTTTTTCCCCATCCTGGTGCCTTCACAACCTCAAGTATGGGGAAGCCAGCGTCATGCAGTGATTTCTGCACCAGGAATCTAAGCTCAGGAAGCATCCAGGCATAAGGCCAGGCACTGGTGATTTCTGCTATTTTTGCACTCCATGGTTTCTTGAGAAATGATGCATCATTCTGTTGGTTTTCTTGCTATTCTTCTGAGGTGGAACATAAAGCTTCAACATGTTTTATACCAAAATGAATATACTAAAGAGGTCTGGCATATAGTTACCCTAAAGGGGGCTGCCCAAGAGGAGGAAGAAGTGACCAGCAATGTCTTGTTAGCAGCCATAGACCTGGGAGAGTCAACATGTCAAATATATCAACACACATTTCCTGAGTAGTCACTAGAATAGCATCCATTTAAAAGGCATAGTTTCTGCCCTGAGGAGCTTACAATATTTGGAGAGGAGGGTAAGAGATAAATACTTAAGCAGAAGATAGTAAAACTAAAGGCAAGTAAGGAAGAGGCTTTCTAGAAGTTTGATAGAGTAAAATTAGAGACAGGAAAACTCACAGGGCCATTTAAACTCAGGAGTAGCCTTCCCTCTGGAGGTCTAATTTAATTAGCACTATCACTGGGCAATTACTAAAATTGTTCATCGAGGGATGGAGTTAAAAACCTTTGAAAAAAGAGGGGTAGGAGTACATGTGTATATATGAGAGAAAGAGAGAGAAACAGAATGAGAGAAGAGAAAGGAAAGGAGAGAAGAGAAAGAGAAAGAGAGGAGGAGGGAAGATTAGGGAGGAAAAGAAAGGACAAGAGAGAGTGGAGGAGAGAAGAGATCTCTAACCTACATCGAATCCCCCAATGCTCAAAACTACTGAGCACGTTCTACTCTCAGAATTGTTAAAGTCACTGTCATCCATAAATGCTTTTACGATTTCTAAGTATATGAGAAACATTTAATGTGCTTCACAAAACAAGCTAAATAAAAACGATCCTTACACTACGACTGCTGGCACTCCCCTGGGCTGTCTGATGGTATGAAGTTTTGAGCATACACACACATGATAACAAGCCTGCAAGGCTTGTCAAGAACCTTGACTTTTCAGGTCTTTGAATAAAGAAGAGAGCATATTTTTGTATTCATCTCAGTAAACAGATATAAAAGATTAATTATGTCATTAAGTAGTATATAATTTTCAAAGCAATTTTGCATCATTATATTATTCCCACAACAAGATTTTTTAATGTTTTTCTGAAATTGTACAGTTCTAAGAAGAGTTCTATGTACCTTCTTGGAGCTTCATCCCAACATCAATTTAGGAAGAAGGGTAGCTAATGTTAAAACTCTACGTGCATGAGTTTACATTTAGACACCTGTATTCTCTCTGTCCATCTGTCTCTCCCTCTCTCTCACAGATTTGAGACACAGGAACTAAAACTGGACCAAGGCTCCTAGTAAGGATCACAGAATAGAGGAATTTTGGTTCAATTCCCTTCCCAAAAGGCACATAAAAGTTTGAAAGAATAGAACATTTAAAAATTGACAATCCACCTTCTTTAGTGAAAGTAGGATACAGTTTCTGAGGATTGGATGCTAAGCAGAGTGCAAGTGGGACCTAAATGAGGGACGGCACAAGAATAGCCACAAGCCTCTATAGATTTCTGGTAGGATATGGAGTTCTCCAAAAGGGGTGGCCCAGCAATTGCTTGATGGAAGTGTCAGGGTCTGGAAATGTGGGCAGGGCCGGAAAGCCTCCCTGTGTCCAGTTCCAGGTTGTGAAGCATTTGGCCAGGCTGCCTGTTACTTAGTATACAATGTGTCCACACGAGGCATAGCAGAGAGGAGGTCCCGCTCCAGCCACAGAAGGAGCACCAGTGGAGGCTGGGTTTGTAGCAGTGACTCCACACCTGTTGGTAAACATAGTTCTCAACCAAAGATGATTCCACATCCCAAGGAGGCATTTGGCAATATCTGAAGATATTTTTATTTGCCACGACAGGTATCAAGTGGGTAGAGGCGTAGAGGCCAAAGATGTTCCAAATATCTAAAAGTTGCAGAACTTTCCCTTGGATTATACAGCCCCAAATCTTAATAGTGCCAGGGTTAGGAAGCTCTCTGATCTTGGACAAATTTCATAACTTTTCTTAGCCTTAATGTCCTCATCTGAAGAATGAGACTAATACATAGCTTCTTGATTGCGTTGTTAGGCTGATTAATTCAGACACATGATTTATATGAAGCAATACTTTGCACAGTGCTTGACGCATTGAAAGTATTCAATAAATGTTGGCAACTATTGCTTCTCTCTCTCTCTCTCTCTCTGACTCCCTCTCTCTCTCTCTCTCTTTAAGCAAGTATAAATACATTTGCTTGGCTCTATGGCCTATAGCCCATTCTTGACACTATTCTGCCTTCACAAAGTGCCTTTAGCAAAATTCTCAGTTCTCCAGCACTTTCTAAGAGTGGCCTACCTCACTGGTGATGATTCTTTGAGAAATGTGCTAAACATGTGTGCAGTTATGGACAAGGGAAGTTTAATTCAACTGATTGGTCCAGCACACACTACTCTGATTTTTGGAATTAAGATCATAACCCACCATTTCAGCTTTATGTAACCAAACCAGAATAAAACCCAGGCCAGCTAAACCCTTGGATAATTCATTGTTCTTGGGTGTGTTTCCGGATCATTGAAAATCTAAATGTGTAAGCACCACCATTTCTATTTCAAACATTTGTAGAAAATATTTCCAAGGTGAATTATACATTTCTCTGTATTTTTAACGAGTATATTCAGCAGTTTAAGTTTTCCTTCATGACTCAAGATCATCACTACTAACATCAGTTATCACACATGCTTTACCACAGTGATGGCCTCAGGATTGCTGAAGTTTGTTAGCTCCTTATCCACATGCTAAATAGATCAAGGGCACTGTGCTTTCTTATCTTTTGTTTACACTAATTAACAAGGGGTTATTTGCCTGCTTAATTCCTTGTTTTAACATTTCTAACTGGCTGTTCCTTCAAACATTAGCATAATGCCAAGGGTGGATCCAAAATTTTAGGGAACCGAAGCTCATACAATTGTTGGTTGTTGGGGGGAGGGACTCTTTATAAAAAAAAAAAGATACAAAATTACAAATACAAAATTAGATACCAAATTGGACAGTGGGCATATTCCTGGAAGACATTCCTACTCTGGTTAAGCTAGCAATAATTCAATAATACACAGAAGTAACTATAAAATATACATATATATTCCAACAAACCCTAATTGACTTCTACTTAGCTATAGCTCAAAAAATGCCTGCAGCCTCTTCATTGCCATCCGACATGAGGTGATATGTGCTGGAGGGCAAGTCAGAGTGGCCGCAGGCAGTCTGAACCAATTGTGATTAAGATATCTTTCCTTTAGAAATTTTACAAAGCCATGTGACCTGGTGAACACATTAGTGGGTCACTTACTGTGGACCTGCCTTCATAGTAGTCTGATGCAACATTACTCTCTTCTGAACTAAAAACCTAAAGCCAACCTTGACAGAGCTTTATATGAATTAAGAAAGAAAAGGCTCTGAATAAAGACTGACGTACCTCCTTGGAATAAAGCAAAGAGCCTTGCGTGCACAGAATTTGAGACATACGCATAAAATGTCTCTTTGGCTTATCTCTTATTTCTAGCTGTGCTTCACCAGGTGAGGAAAAATGAGCCAATCTCTTAGAGTCATTTTTCCCCAAAAAACACTTTATGTTCCTTTATTGGAGCCAGATTCCTGATCCCTGTACAGGAATCTGGAATTATGTATTTACTAAACAGAGACCTGTACAGAAATTACATACTATCCATCTAGATAGGTTGTTACACTTTTGCCTATTGGTGGGATAGTTCCATTTATCAAGTTTTATACATCAAAAAGCTTTGAATTTCACCAGATTGTCCATTAATTCTCCTCTGAAAAAGTGGCATTTAATTTCAGCTATTATATTTTAACATTAAAAAGCTTACGCATTACACTTCTTCTCTGCACAATGGCATTGAGCAGACAGAGCTGAGTCCATTACCCCACCCAGATTTATACAGTCATATTTGAGAACTTTACACCAGAGAGCTGGGACAGTCACTCCTAATTAACACAGACTTCTTACTCTGAGAGCCTATCTTCTTGGCCACATTTTACATAGCCAATGAAGACATGCCAGCAACTGTCCCATATATAACTTGGCATTAAAACACCAGGTCTATCTGATGGTGGTGGCAAGCACTATTACTTTATATCCTGGTGAAAGGTGAATTTTAAAAACTGCCACCTGGAGATTAAAAGTCAAGGGCACAACGCACTCAGAACTGAGTATTGAGCATTCTGGTATCCCAAATGATGTGAATACTATCAGAAACCAATGGCGAATTGTACCCATGTTTCCCAGGTAGGGAGATATTAATAGATTGATTCAACTCCCATTACTAAATCCACATAGCCCTGAGGTTTTCCTGCAAAGTGTGTATCAAAAAATATGAAGTTAGGGTGACAAAGTTTGACAGTGATGTTATACAAGTCAAACTTGGAAGGTCATAGTAAGCATATCTATGCTGAGAGAAAAGCATCAAATCCTTTGTGTACACATTTAGTTTTATCGTAACAAAGCAACTTGTACACTTTTAACCTTTAAAACTGAGCATCATCTTTCCTTTCCAGTGAAACAAAAAGAAAATTTAAAAATAAACAGGAACAAAATTACAATAGAGAATGTCAATTCCAAATAAGATCCTACGGGTTCTGTTGATTCTCCCATTGAGTGGCAGGGCTCAAGCCATCATTAGGAGAGAATTTATTTTAAAAGTGTCATCTTAAACTGTAAGGATGTCTGTCAAATATCACAGTTGAACATGCCAGAGGAGAAGCCATGCTGTCAAAATGCCCACTTAACCCGCCCAAACATCTCACCCTTTGCTGACCTTCTATAACTCCATTTTTTAAACCTTTTTTGTCTTTTTTTAAACAAAAGAAAGTAGACAGATGCATGTTGGGAAATGCTAACTGTGCATATTCACATAGAGACACAGTATACTCTCTGAGCCCAATGTACAGAGAAAGGAGAAAAGAAGCTAGAATTCTGTGCACTGCTACACAGCGACCTCGCACCTTCCAGCTTCCAGCAGAGCAAAGGGAACAGGTTTTTCTTTTTTCCCTCAGAGCTCAATGGTGTTGATTCTGTACAGTTTCTGTTCAGACAGGAAGGGATGAAAATGAATTTCCAACAGAAAGGGGTAGAGACACTTTTTCCATTGTATTCTGCTCAAGGTATTTCTCCCAAAATAAGTTGAGAACCATGGTGTAGAGAAAAGAGTCCACAAGAACCGGGCGATTGAGCACAAGAGGGGAAAAAAAGGGTAAACGGAAAACTGCAACTTGCTCCCAGGGGTGGAGAAAATTTTTTAAAAAAGGTTGGGGCCGGGCGCGGTGGCTCAAGCCTGTAATCCCAGCACTTTGGGAGGCCGAGACGGGCGGATCACAAGGTCAGGAGATCGAGACCACCCTGGCTAATACGGTGAAACCCCGTCTCTACTAAAGAATACAAAAAACTAGCCGGGCGAGGTGGCGGGCGCCTGTAGTCCCAGCTACTCGGGAGGCTGAGGCAGGAGAATGGCGTGAACCCGGGAGGCGGAGCTTGCAGTGAGCTGAGATCCGGCCACTGCACTCCAGCCCGGGCAACAGAGCCAGACTCTGTCGCAAAAAAAAAAAAAAAGAAGGTTGGGGCCAGGTGCAGTGGCTCACGCCTGTAATTCCAGCACTTTGAGAGGCTGAGGTGAGCGGATCACAAGGTCAGGAGATCGAGACCATCCTGGCCAACATGGTGAAACCCTGTCTCTACTAAAAACAGAAAAAGTTAGCTGGGTGTGGTGGCACTCGCCTGTAGTCCCAGCTACTTGGGTGGCTGAGGCAGGAGAATTGCTTGAACCTGGGAGGCGGAGGTTGCAGTGAGCCAAGATCACACCACTGCACTCCAGCCAGGGTGACAGAGTGAGACTTCATCTCAAAAGGAGATAGAATCTTTGCAGGGACATGGATGAAGCTGGAAACTGTCATTCTCAGCAAACTATCACAAGGACAGATAACCAAACACTGCATGTTCTCACTCATAGGTAGGAGCTGAACAATGAGAACACATGGAAACAGAGCAGGGAACATCACACACCGGAGCCTGTCGAGGGGTGGGGGGCTGGGGGAGGGATAGCATTAGGAAAAATACCTAATGTAAATGACAAGTTGATAGGTGCAGCAAACCAGCATGGCACATGTATACCTATGTAACAAACCTGCATATTGTGCACATGTACCCTACAACTTAAAGTATAATAATTTAAAAAAAGAAGGTTGGAATCTATCAGTATTCTGTTAGTCATCTTCTCCTTCATCCTCCTCTCCCTCCCCTTCATCATCTTCATCTTCTTCACCTTCATCCTCATCCCCTTCTTCATCAATACCTTCTAATCCTTCCTCCTCTTCTTCATCATCATCATCTTCTCCTTCTCCTTCTTCATCTTCATCATCATCTTCTCCTTCTCCTTCTTCATCATCCATATTGGGAACTAAGTTGTACTGTAAAAGGTTTGGCCACATATCATCTTTGATGACCTCTCCTAACTCTTTAGGCCCTGCATCAGAATGGTCAGTAAACCAGGTAAAGAAGCTCTCTAATTCCGCATGCTGCTGCTTCCTGCTGGCTTTATTCTGTGTTTAACTTGAATGTTTTGTCAAATGCTTTCCAGATTTCCATTTGATTTCAGTGGACTTTGAAGATGGATCACCCCTCTCACTCAGAGGAAATTCTTTGGAGAGAATTTTATTTCCAAAGTAAGAATTTTCATCAAAATAAAAATCTATTTGGCAATTTGATTTAATGTCATCAAATTCCATCACTTCAACTATGGTCAAATAATGCAGTGGCTCTTCATCCTCCTCCCCAAGGAGTGCAGACACTTTGGGATGGTTGACAAATGTTGTTACACAAAAATCTGGGATTTTGGCACTCAATTCTGACCTCGTCTGAGAAAATTATTTACAGAGTTTGTTATATTTCTGTTCTACTTTCAAAATTTCCTCACTGGTTTATTCATTAAGTCTGTCTATTTCATTTTGTACTTTATCAATGTGTTCAACTGCTTCTTGCTCTTCTTTTTCTCCTTTCTTTGGCAAGCCTGCAGAGGTCGATGTCTTCTCTGGCCTCAGGGCAAGAGGTGGTCTTGGTTTCTTCATTTGAGGCAGGAGTGGAGACAGGTGCTTGGGGGCCATGTGGCTAAGGTAGTCCAAGAATCAGATCACCGGTCTCCTCACTCATCAGGAAGCAGGCAAAATACTCAGAGTCATTTTTTAAGAGCATTTTCTTAGTATGAATAGTCTTCTTTAGTTGACACGTAATAATTGTAAATATTTATGGAGTACAGTGTGATATTTCAATATCTGTGTACAATGCATAATGATCAAATCAAGATAATTAGTGTCACCTCAAACATTTATTGTGTTGAGAACATTCAAAGTTCTCTCTTGTAGCCATCAAAAATATCAAATAAATAATAACTATAGTTACCCTACAGTGCTATAGAACACTAGAACTTACTCCTCTTATCTAGCTGCAATTTCGTATTGGTTAAAAAAACCTTTCCTTATCTCCCCTTTCCTCTGCCCTTCCCAGGTTCTAGTTAGCACTATTTAGTAATAGTTTTGAATATGATTTAAGTTAAAGTAAACATGATCGTTTGTAGTTCGTACTGTTTTCAGTAGTAAAAATTCAAGACTTGGACTCTTAAGGTGTCTAATAAAAAGCAAATGTTTACTTGTACTTCCCTTTGTTCCTCTTTACCAGCTATTTCTTTTTAATATTTACACCTTGTTTCTTTCTTTTTTTTTTTTAAATAGAGATGGGGTTTCGCCATGTTGCCCAGGCTAGTCCGGAACTCTTGGGCTCAAGTGATCCTCCCACCTCAGCCTTCCAAAGTGCTAGGATTATAGGCATGAGTCACTACGCCCAGCCTGATTTTTAAATTTTGAAATAATTCTGGACTTAGAGAAAAGTTGCAAAGTTCAGAGATCCCTGATATCCTTTACCCAGTTTTCCTGACCACATCTTATATAGTCTTAGTAAGATGATCAAAATCAGGAAATTAACATTGATACAATACCACTAACTAATCCGTAGACCCTACTGAAATAATTTTGCCAGTTTCTCTACTAATGTCTTTTTTACTGGTATGATCCAGGATTCCACGTTGTATTCGGTTGTCATGAGTCCTAAGTGTTCTCTAATTTGTGACAGCACCTTACTCTTTTTTGTCTCCTACAACAGTGACAGTTTTGAAGCCTACTAGCCAGTTATTTTGAAAAATCTCCCTAGATTTTGATCGATAATTTCTCATAATTATACTTTTTTGCAAGAATAACATAGAGGAGATGTTGTGCCCTTCCCAGTGTCCCATATCAAGAGATATACAATATTAGGTGATACTAACTTTGATGACTTGGGTAAGGTGATGCACACCAGGTTTTTCTACCAAAAAGACATTTTTTTCCCCTTTGTAATCATTAGGAGAGAAAATCTAAGACTATGCAAATAGTCTTATTTCTTATATTTTTGCTCATTAATTTCAGTGCCCAATGATGGTTCTTATCTAAACAGTTATTGCTATTTGCCTAAGAATAATTTTTATTTAAATAATTTCCTCTACATTTATTAATCAGAATCCTACTGTAAGAAAGAATTGTCCTTTCTCACCCTCTTAATTATTCATTCAATTACTTATATCAATTTAGAGCCATAGATACTTAATTTTTTGAGTATGATCCATTATTACAATTTTTTAATTGTTGTTGCTCAAATTGTTCCTATTTTTACTACAAAAGGAACCCCTTCAAGTTTCTTACATTCTTCCAGCACGTCCCCATCAGTTTTTGAGTACTTCCTTACCTTCTGGCACCACAAGATGTTCCAGACTATTCTTATCATTTCACTGGCTCAATCCTGGAGTCAACCAATTCTACGAGGAACTCTGGTTCATTTCATTGAAGAATGGCATTTAATAACCAAAATATAGATGCTAGACGTGCTCATTGCTAGTGGGATGTCATGAGGTACAGGAAATAGGTGCCTGTATATTACATATGTATATATACATCTATATTTACTTCTTTATGCCATCTGTGTACATAATAAAAATCATGAGTTTATGCTGATACCTCCTATTCTAACCCTATAAGGTTTGTTCTAGCTTCCTCCCCCTTCCTTATTTTTAACTTATTTCTTCTACTTGAAAAATGTGGCTCTCATTATTCATAATGTTTTTATCTATTTGTTCAGTCCTAGTAGATCTGTAGCTTCAGAATTGCTAAAGCATATCCCCATGAGTATTTACCAAATAGATTAAGATATTTGCATACTGTTTGTTTTATAATACTTGTGTACAGTAGTCTTTAGTGCTATAGTATATAATCAAAATACTATTTCCAACGCTACTTTTCTTACTGTTGTGTTCTATTTGGGGTTCCCTCAGCATCTGCATTGAATTTAATTAATTATAATGGGAGGGGGGACATTCCCATAGTTCTAAGCGTCAGAGCTATATGGTAAAGGCATATTCAGAAAAGTGCTGCTCTGCTCATACCTTGCTCCTACCACTCTGTTCTTATTTCCCATTCTTTCCACCCTGTTTCCATCTACCCACTGTAGGTAACCAATCTCATTACCCCTGGCTTATTTTTTCTGTATATATTCCCTGTCGGGTTAGCAAAAATTAATAAATTTTACAACACATTCCATTAGTGAAGCTGTATGTAAATAGGCATAGCATACTTAGGCAAATGAGCAGATATGTGTATATGCTTTTAGTATTCCATTTTTTTCTTACATCAAGCATAGTATACTATACATATTCTTTGCATTTTACTTTTTTCACTTAAAAGTATGTCCTGGAAAATCACTACCTATTATTTTAGGAGACTTTCCTCATTTTTTTTTTTTTTTTTTTACAGGTACATAGTACCCCATGTCTCAATGAGCCATGGTTTTATTCAATCATTCTTCTATCTGTAGGCATTTAGATTGATTCCAATATTTTGCAATTACAAATGATGCTTCAATGAACAATCTTGTATATATGTACTGTCACATCATTGGAAGTAAATTTTCGGCTAGATTTCTACAATGAGATTTCTGAGTCAAACAGTAAACGTACATGTAGCTTTGTAAAATAATGCCAAATTTCACTTTTAAAAGGTTGTACCAGCTTGACATCCTACCAGCAATGCATGTAACAGAATATGTTGTAAAATTTATTAATTTTTGCCAGGCTGACAGGCAAGAAATAGTATCTCAGTGTTGTTTTAATTGTATTCCTCTAATTATGAGTGAGTGTGAACAAGTTTCATGTTTAAGGGCCATCTCTATTTCATTTGTTGTGAATTGTCTGCTCACGAAAGCAAAGCCAGCAACAGAAATGGACAGGAAACTTTCACGTCAGGCTCCCAGGATAGGCCCTGTCCCCTGGATTGAGCTCCACGGAGACCTTAGACTTGCCTGCTTTCCCAGCCCTATTCATATACCCAGCACCCAGGGCAGACAGAATTCTATTCCTCCCAGAGGCTGTCCGTGACCGCGATACCGCAGTTTGGTTGGTGTCTTAACCAAGCTCAACGATCTGAGTATTCAAGGTTATGGTTATTTTTAGGTTTCCTGTGACAATAAAGATCATTTTCTGCAGATGCTTAAAAGTAAGCCCTGTGTTTGGTGTAGAAATCATGAAGTTAACAATTAACATGGGCCCTGGGTATCTTCACATTTGAGTGTCAGGCATTGGGCCTCATGTTTCATACTGGGAAAAGTCAGTCAATTCACCATTTGGCAAAGGTCAAAGCAGGGGACTGACCTTATGACTGATGATTCTGTGTTCCAGATCATTGTGAATTCCTCTACCTCTGTTTGCAAAAGAAAACGGGGAATTTTCCTGAGTTTCAGTTGAATTAATCACATTTAACAGCTCTTCAGAGGAAAAACAAATCAATCTTGTAAATTACAAGTACTGCCAGGGGAGCCTTACATTAGACATCATTTCCATGTATATGGTCAGGCCATAAATGAAGCTGGATTTGATCCATTGAGGTTGAACCGTCACCAAAGGCAGCATTTCCACTACTCTCTATCTTTTCAATACTGTAAATAAAGAACTGGATCAATTTGAACAATAGAGTCATTACTGTATCTTAATTCAATGTTTTCTGCTATTAATACCTCTTGGCTTCTTTTGATTCTCTAACTCAAAAGAGCTTGTCGTTATGTGTTATTTGTTTCATTTAGCACCATTATCAAATTAAATAAGGAAGTATCTTCCTTTGCTTGTAGTCTCCAGGGCTGGAAGGGAAGTAATGCAGTAACTGTACAAGCCTTATTTAGCTCACACAGCTCAATGGCACCCTTGCAAAGTGGATGACTTTAAAAGGGGTACTTTCTCTCCACATGAGCAATCTCATCAAGAACTCTTTTAGCCTGACACCTAAAAACGATTCTACTTGCATATGACCTCTATTTGTTAGTTACATGGGATTAAGAAAAATTGACCTATCCTTAGGGTCTCCTTTACCCTAAACTGCTCGTAAATTCATCTGTAATTTGGAAAAATTAAACAAAGGGAAAATAGCTAAGGGGAGTCTATCACCAACTTCAGGTAAAATTCAAGGTCTCGTTTGTATTATCAGCTTTATTTCTGTAGACCTGAATCTATGAGGTTTCAGTTACGAACCACCAACTATAAACTCAAGTTCACTTTCACTGCAACCTTGGTTAAGAAAGAGGTGCTATCAATGCAGGCATTAATCATCTCAAGAACATTCAGAGTATGAAACGGTTTCCCTGACTTTGATGTAAACAAAGATGTTTCAAACTTTTCCCTTTCTGTACCGGGTAGTATTGTGGGTGACTTTTCTGCAGTGTTTTTAGGAGAGAGAGAATGAGTTGAAAACATATCAATTTGCATGTTTCATGGAAAACAATTTCTGGTAGAGCCACTGACATACTAAAATTGCTCAATACTGAGTGAAATAGGGAGTTGATTTTGGAAGAACTTCCAGCTTGGGTGACTAGTTTCCTATTTGCAAACTTTGAAAATCTCTTATCGGGGCAACAGCTTAACCATTAATAAGAAAAACACAGGCCCCTTCTCTAATTCTACAATTCCCTTGTTGAATTTGGCCAACCACAGGTATGATGGCTCGCTGCCCATTAAGCCATTTTGACACTCTTCTGGGATATATGTAGAAAACAATAACCTCAGTTGTCTAAAAAAAGAGAGAGACTTTAAAAGTCAGCATATACATATCCTCATACACACACACACACACACAATCTTCTGTATACATACATACTCCATACATGAATTGCAATGTCCTTACTAACATAATAAACATCCCTTCAGTTCTTCTGTCTTTAATGGTTCCCATTTCAGAGCCACACCACAGATTCTTTGTGCCCCGAGTCCACAAGAAGCATCCCAAGCATTCTTGCAAGCCCTGTGGCTTGGCTCATGCAACTGGGAATAAAAGATCCCTTGAATACAAATGGCAATGCTCATGCTAGCAGCTGACACCCGAGGGTAGCAAACACCATGCAGTTCATGTTTTGTACTGCTGCTTTTTGTTCTGAGTGAAAGATGAGAGATATATTCTCACTGGGGAATTCTCTGGTTCTGATTTATGATGGTGGGGGGAGGAAGAACAGAGGTTTTTTTTTTTTTATGATTCCCTGTGGCATGCAGAGTTTGACCTAGACTTTTTAATTACCAGGAACACATGAACTTCCACCCCAGATTATGCCTAAACTTTTAAAATAAAGGAATTTTAAAAACCCTCCAATTTGCATGGAGCTACTACTTTCAGCTTTCAAAATCTTGTAATGTGTGTTGTTAACAGCAGTGGGTTAGATCTTCTGCTATTAGTGGAGGCCAGAAAAGAATACTTTGGGAAAGGTCAGCAGTGCTTAACTGGAGCTGAAGGAAGTGAGCAACTATATTTAAAGACCTAGGATGGAGTATGGTTTCACTTTCCACACAAAGAACTCTTTCTTTCGGCTTTTAACATTGAGGTGGATAAATTCTGAAAACTTACAGAGGGATTTGTTGTTGACTTGTAAATCCAAACTTACATGTCATGAATTTCATTACTCTACCTCTCATTCCCTGGAACAGCCCATGGCATTGAACATCTTTTTCCTGGCATAATCACATGGAACACAAAGCCTCTACTGAGTATTATGGAACGAAAGAATGGATGTTGAATTCAATTTTATTTCTTTTTCTTTCTTCTTGAGCTTCGTGCATTGAAAGTGGGCATACGTCCTCAGGAAGTTAAGTGCCTAAGGATGTTACTAGTGATGTAGACACAACTTTTCACCCCGAGGTGGTGGGTATATATCTAGACTGAGTCAGGGCAATCAAGAGGAAATTGACGACGAGTTGTGTGTTTTCTGTGAAAGAATTTCTCCCCATTGTTACTATTCAACATCCTTACACTATCTCAAAGTCCCACAAGTGAAAGGCAACTGAGAGACAAGTAATCTAACTTCCTCATTTTATAAATATTAAAAAATAAGATGGGGAAAAGATACATGACTTGCCCAAGGTCATAGAGGTAGTAATATCAAAGCCGGGACTTTGTCAAGTTTTCCTCAATCCTGTCCAGTGCTTGGTCTCTTTTAAAAGCCCACGACACTTAATTGAATGTTAAATGAGGGAAATGGATCGTTCTTTCCAATGCATGAGATGTCCTTAGCCACATAAAAGTTGTTTACTTAGGGAGCCATCATACCTGTGGTCCACTAAGTTCAACGAGGGAATTGCAGAATTAGAGAAGAAAATGGTTGGGTAACATGTGGATAATGGGCTAGAGGGTAACAGAAAAAAACTTCATGACTACCCAGGTGAAACTGTTTTTGAATGGCTGTGCTGCACATTAGAATCACCTGGGGGACAGTTCTGATTATCTATTGCTGCATAACAAACCACAACAAAATTTAGTAGCTGAAAACAACAGCTATTTCATGAGAGCTCACAATTTTGAGAAACAGAAATTGGAGCAAATCTTAACCAGGTGATTTTTCTGCTCCTTGTGGTGTCAATTGGGATTACTCGGTGGCATTTAGCTGGCAGCTGAACTGGTTTGGAGAATCAAAGATGACTTCACTCACATGCTTTATTCACATACTTGCTGCCTTGATAGGAACAAATGAAAATCTGGGCTCACCTGTTTTTTTTTCCTTTCCTTCCCTCTCCCTTTCCCTTTCCCTCTCCCTTTCCCTTTCCTTTCTTCTCTCTCTCTCTCTCCCCCTCCCTCTCCCTCCCCCCTCTATCTCCCCCTTTGTCTCTCCCCGTCTCTGTCTCCACGTAGCCTCAGGGAATATCTTCATATATGTCAAAGATAGCTTGAGACTCAAGTAACTGATAGAAACTGCCACTCTTTTTAAAGACCAGGCTTAGTGTTACTTCTGCCATTCTCTATTGGCAAAAGCAGTCAGGCAGCCCAGACCCACAAGGATTGGAAATAAATCCCACCTCCTAGTGGGAGAGGTATCAAAGAATTTGTAGCCATCTTTAATCTGCTGTAGCCCATCCTCTAGCCACTAATTATTTCTATTCCTCCCACATTCAAAGTTCACTCACTCTCTCCTACAACCCCCAAGATTCTTATCTCATTATAGCAACAGGCTCAGACTGAAGGTCCAGGATCTCATCTTCTAAATCATGCCTTGGTGCATATGAAGCTATCAGGTATGTTTCTTTGAATACAGTTCCTCTTCATCTGAAGACTTGTAATCTGGAGACTGGAGTTGTCTGGCCCATATACCCAACATATAACGACCACACTGAGATCACTGCAGTAGACACTCAAGTTCAAAAGTGGGAGGGGCACAACGAGAATCCCAGAAGTCACTTGTACATGGCAATTCTGAAATAGTTGGGCACATGACACCAGTTCCTTGATTCAAGTCCTGGTTTAATCGGGTCTGGGGGGCAGCCTGGGCTCTGAGAGGTTTTATCAGCTCCCCAGGTGATTCTAATGCATAGTCAGGGTTGAATCACCGACCTAGGAAGTTCACCTGGCACCTCTAATGTTCACAAGAAAAGGAAAATACTCACTTGAAAAGTTTGAGTATGTCCGAAAGTGTGTTATCATTTCACATTGGATCTTTTTGAAAATATAGATTCTTCTCATAGCCCAGACTTACTCAACCCGAACTCCTTTTAACAAGCCCCCACCTCCCAAAGTGATTCCCATGCCACAAAAAGTTCACATCCACTGGATTTACTTCTTTGTAAAAATGTAGTTATATTTTGTGAGTTTTTAAAGCATGTGGTAGTATGGTACATCCATTGTTTGCTGGCCAGTGTTCAACAACCAGCTCTTTCGGGAAGAAAAATCTTTGATGTATAGTGGGTGCCAATTTCTATGGTGTAGATACTCCCAACCATGACTGCTTTCAAGTTCAGCACAATATCAGAAAGCTTGCAAAATTCCTGAAAATGTACAATTACCTTTCATAAGACAGCACAAGCTAATGAGTATACCACTGTATGCTCGCTTATGTTCACATCTCTATATGAAGCGAGAAACACAGGAACAGCATCTTTGAAGAAAGGCTATCCTAGGTGAAAATCCTAATTCTGCAACTTACAGCCAACATGTGACCCATGACAAATTTATTTTCTTCTCTAAGTCTCAATGTTTGCATAAGTAAAATGGGGATGACAATACTAGTACCACTTCAGGGGTTAAGTTTTCCTGTTTCTTTTCAATCACATATTCCCAAAGTTCTATGTGCTTCCCCTCCCATAAGGTTCTTCATACATTCATAATTTAATTGTCTGCCTTCCTCAAATGCCTGAGCTACAGGAAGCCAAATTGTTCCTCTTTCTTTTGGACCCATATGCCCAGTGATGAGCAAAGTGATTGGCATATGCCAAATAAAATAACGTATGCGCTCCACTCCCTCCTCCTGCATGCGTGGCAGACAACAGTAACAGGTCATGACACTTGTATACAAGAGGATAAATAATTTGAGGAAAAGGTGCTCTAGGGAACCTCCCCACAGTTGGAACTAGCCCATGAGATAAACCGATTTTCCACC
The DNA here is from genome assembly GCF_009764315.1 of Trachypithecus francoisi. Taxonomy (NCBI): domain Eukaryota; kingdom Metazoa; phylum Chordata; class Mammalia; order Primates; family Cercopithecidae; genus Trachypithecus; species Trachypithecus francoisi. The sequence continues at coordinate 53,931,096 of NW_022681468.1, forward strand.
TTGCTCTAAGTTCTGCTAATAAAAGGTCCTGAGCCTCAAGGAAAAAAATAATATACCAACTAGGTCTCAGAAAGCATTTATTTTAACTTTCCTAATTTAAAAAAAGGTTTTACCATTTGAATAGGACTTAAGACTCTGATATCTGATGAGGAGGGGAGAAAAGAAAGTTAAAGAAAAATTGGTAACTGTTCTATTCTCCAGTAGGCTAATTCCAATCCAGATCCTATTTTCTTGAGATCATTTTGGATTCAGGCAAATTCCACTCTGTCTGCTCTAAGCTAATGCAGTGGGGGTGAAACAACAGGAGGCCAAGCCAGGGGTCAGACCCCATCCATTCCTGACAACAGCCTGTGAGCCAGGGTCCTCACTGCCACTTCAAGGTCTAATAAGGAAAGTAACAGAGAAGCTTGGAGTTCAAGAGAAAGTTCTCCACACTAAGTGAGCCCTCTCTGAGAGAACAAGAAAGGTCTTAAACTCTGGACTCTCTGTTCCACTCCTCTCATCTCACGGTACCTGCCATCTCTTATCCTACTTAGTGTAGCTTATCTGCATTCTAGGTTATATTTACTTGCGTATTCATTCAGCAAATATTTATTAAGTCCAAATTTTCTACGCATTGAGTAAACAAAGTGCAGAAATATAGTCTTCTCTTTGAGAAGTTTGCCATCCACTTACAAAAATAGAGTGTATATAAAACAAACTATAGTACAAGGTAGAAAGTCATGTGTTGTAAGTGAACACAGACAAAAGTAGAGACTTCTGAGAGAGCAGGATCTAATTCCAGGAGGGAGTGGGGCTTGCAGGTGGATGGGAAGGACACACAGACGCAGGCACAGCCAGAGAGTGCGAATGGTGAGACTGAAACATGACGTGACTAGGTGGAGGATCTGGAGGGGATGGACTGGAAAACACAATCAGGAAATCCTGATTGCCAGGCTAAGTTCCAAGAGGAGTAGAAGGTTTTTGAATATGAAGAGTAACAATGATGATAAATACTTCAAGAAAAAGTCACCAAGCAGTAATGGTGACAGAGACAGCAGGGGGAATCAATAAAATGGGAGACTTGTTAGGAAACCATTACAAGAATCCAAAAATGAGGGCCAATATTGAACAAGATTGTTAACAGTTATGAGACTGGATTTGGAGAGCATAAAAGAGGAAAAAATAGATATACAAAGTTCAGAGCAGGGTGACCAGGAAGATCCATCCACTCAACCAGCACATAATCACTATGTTCTTGCTATGTGTCAGGCATCGCACTCAGAGTATTCAGTGCTGAACAAAACAGATTTCATCCCTGCCTGACAGAGCATAGAGGATAGTCAGGAAATCAGACTAGAGACAAGAAAAGATGAAACAATTACAAGTGCAGTTGGAAATGTCGTGATGGAAGTTCACAGAGTGATAGGAGAGGACAAGAGGAGGGACCTACTCAGAGAGGGTGGTCTGGGGTAGGTTATCTGGGCAGGCAACATTCTGCTGATCCTAGAGGGATGAGGAGGCTGCAGCCATACACAGAATGTGGCTGAGACAGGGAGAGGGGACACATTCTAGGAAGAAGAGGTTGTGTGGAAAAGACCCTGAGACCTGAACTGGGGAAGTGATAGAAGGCAATATGAGAACTGGAAAAGAGAAGGTGAGTTTGAGACACATTACAGATGAGGAGCCACCGGGCACCCAGAAGAAGATGTCAAGCAGTTGCTGACAAGCTCAGAAGAGAGGATCGCCTGCATGGAGGTGGTCATTTGGCAGGGATTGCCAGGGAGAGGGATGGAAGATGTATGGACACACAAGACACAGGATATATGGACACACAAACAGAATCCTGGGGCGTGCAGGGTCAGTCCCGGGAATCCTCAGGAGGTCACAGATCCAGCTTGTGAACCGAGGTGGTGGAGAATAAAGAGCCCTTCAGGGGCTCAAGGACGAGGATCATCAGGGAGGGAGCCAAGACCAGGGCAGGGAATGAGATTGGGTGGCAGCATCCAGCCCAGCCAAAGTCCCATCCATTGCACAACAGCATGGGCAGCATGGCTTGGTGCCAGAAAGGGCAGAGGATGGAGCCTTGGGAGACAAAAGGAGGAAAGGGCTGGGAGCAAATGCTGCCTGAGCTGGAGTGGATGCAATGGGCCTGGTGGTAAAGAATCATGACCCGGAATTCCCTGTCTCAGCTGTTTTGTATGAAAGCTCGTCCTGCCCAAGTCAAAACGCACCATGTGTTCACAGGAACTGCTGACCTTTTGTCCCCTCATGAGTGAGTAGAGCAGGGTTAGAGAAGGGAGTTGATCTGGAGAAGTCTACAACTAAATAATGGCTCAGAAAAGATAAAAGTGTGATAACAGCTGCTTTTTCTCACACTTTTTCCCCTTCTTGGAGACCTTTTCTTTTCCCAGAAGTTTTGTTGATTGTTGCTAAAGAGCAATACAATACCCACCAACTTTTTCACATCTGCAAGAATAAGAGACAGAAATTCCTCTTTGGAATGCTGTTTCAGACAACAACAAAGCCACAGGGAGGAGCTTAGCTGCATCGATGCTGTGGGACTCCCTGAAGAGGGGGATGTACCAAAAGCCACATCTCCTTAGAAGAGAGGACATTTTCTGGGATACATTTGGGTATCCACAGGAGGCTAACAAAACTGGTTGTTTCTGCCTTTCAGCTGACGTACAGCCTTTAATTTCTGTAGTCTCTGTAGCTTTAAAAGGCATTCTCTACCTTCACACCGAAGATCAAGGATATGAATTTAAAGGATTGATTTTGCCATGGTTTTCACTTGTTCTCTTGCTAATTCTCATAGAATCTCAAGAAAACAGTTTCAGTAAATGTTTGGTTTGTCTGTATCCACTTGTGAACTTGGGAGGTTCATCTCAGTACAGGTTCTGTCATCCAATGAAGCAAAGGTGTCCCATTTCCACATTTCTGCTGATCTCATCAGTGGCTTTTACCTTCTACGTCCCCTTTAACTATTGTTCTTTCACACCCGAGAGGATGAGAAAGAGAATGCAGCAGTCTTTTTCTTCAGCACCTCATCAAGGCTTATATACCTTGCTAATAAAATGATCACTATGCAGTTTGCGCCTAATCAATTACTGCCTAATTTTTCAGTTGTCTAAACCATATGACATACGGTTTACTGCTATATATACAATGCTCAACTGCAGTACTCCTTCATTCACACATTATTTTACATACACAAGTTCTTTCTCTAGGTTGTAGACATTTTGTATTCAAGAATTATACATTTTACTTCCTAAATTTTCCTATATCAAGCTCCGGGAGACTGCTAGATACATATCGACTTATAGTAACAGCCCAACTCTCCAGATGTAAGGAACCTTATTACTAAAGCCCTAAGAAGTGTGCAATAAGAATACAAAGGGCGGACAAAAATGTCAGATAAATAGATGAAATTGGTAAAATTTTGCTGATACAAAAGAAACAGGAGTATGGTCAGAATCACGCTCTGGTTCAGTGAGATGACAGGGACAAGCTGCAGAACCTTTCAGAGAGTCCTGGCACATGGGAGCAGGACAGCTTGTATAGAAGGGTCTGGGACAGGGAAGTTGAACCACCTGGGAGGGTGTCTATTAAAGGGTGAGAAGGAGAAGATGTAAAGTTGCTCTAAAGTGAAAAGAGAAGGGCTGAGCCATCTCAGGAGCTCAGTTCCTGTGCCAAGGCAAATGCTACTGGTCATAGTAACACTACCATCCGAAAGTGCCTGAGACTCAGAGTCTACATGAAGGAGGAGCTACACACAAAGTGAAAAGAAGTCCCTTTCCAAGACAAGGGGACTTTCAGTCCTGGAAGGCTGTAGTGCATGGATCCTTCACACAGTGACAGCTGGGTGCCCCCATGTAAGGAAATGGCCAGGGAGGCTCTGCCATGAGAACTAGAAGCTTGGAGACTTGTGAGTGTGGGGAAGGAAATGAATCCTAGAAAGGACTGGTTTATTTTGATCTTATAAAGTGACCATATCCTGAGACTTAGGTTCTGAAACAGACGGAATAAGCTAAACAACTACAGAATCTCAGTGGCCTAGCACAGCAAATGTTTCTAGCTCATTTACACTACAGCCCAAAGCAGGTTGGCAGAAGTCAGCTTGCCATACCACTTAGGGAGCCAGGCTGGGGAAGACTTCCATGTTCATGTAGTAGTGGAAAGGAAAGATGCGAATAGAGTACTGGCTCTTGAAGCTTCCTCCCAGAGCGACGCACATCACTTCTGCTCACATCTCCTTGGTCAAGGCAAACCATGTGACCATGCCTAACTTTAAAAGGGCAGTGAAGTACAATCCTACCATGTTTCTAGAGGGCAATATTTGTGAACAGCGCTAATAACTTCATCCTATCCCAGGGTACAACCTCCTTTGGGTGTTGACCCACCTGTTCACCATAAAAAAAATCTTTTCTCCAGGAATGCAAAATGGATTGAAAACTGATTTGCCTGCTTGACTTTAGGTCATCATTGAAATGTCCAAAATATGAAAAGAGTTAAGTATAAAATGTTTTTTAAACCTTACTAATGAATTTTACTGCAATAAATGATTAAATGGAAAATTATCCTTGTATAATTATTCCCACATCTCTTTAATTAAGTAGTTTCCTCCCTCTTGTCCTCTTTTACTTTTCCCTGTTAATTTTCTTCATAGAATTTTTCATTTGTAATCAATAATGTATTGATTTATTGGTTTATCAGTCATGTACCTGTTTATTAAGGAATTTTCAATAGATGATATTAGTTTAATTTTTTGTCCTAATTATAGCAAAGAAAACTTAAAATATATAAATATCATTTCCTAAATACCGTTTGCCATCCTTGGCCCATTACATAATAAGTGCTCAATAAAACATTACTGTTGCTACTGTTGATGATGACAATAATGATAGGTAAGGGGGAAAGTCTTTTCAAAGGCCATAGTGTGCAATAACAATCAGAACTATGTTAACAGACCCTGAATTAATTCAGGGAACAATTTCAGCTTTATGATGATGATATATAATTTAAATAGGTGAATTGTATTACGGCATGTAAATTACATCTCAATAAAGCTGTTTAAAAAAATTTTTTTAAGAAAAGAAATAAAAAAGGGAAGTGAGCCTCAGGGAACCTTAGTAACTCTCCTAAGTTTGGAGGGCCAAGGGCTGGAAGTAAGAAACAGCTGTGAGATAGATGGATGAGGCGAGCTCCCCTGAACCCTACTTCCTATTGCAGATCAGCGGCACGACCCAGAAGCTTTACACAGAAGGTCTGGGACCAAGTGCCAACAGAACAAGGGGAAAGTCGCAGGCCTGGGCTGCCTTCCTCATGCTGTGGGACTCTTCCTGATGTGTGGGCCAACGATGTTTAGAACCTGGCCTCTTGTGCAGCAGCTTTACCAAACTCAGGGCAGAGACTGCCTGGAAATAGGGGTTCACCGTGGCCCTAGTCTTTGGCCATTCTGCCCAGGTTGCTCTATCATGACACAGATGTGTCACTTCAATTATAGTGCTCTATTTTAAGATCAGAGAGGAGGTTCCCTATAGCATTCAGGCTCTTATGGTTCTTTCGCTGTACAATTCTTTCAAATTCCTTAATAGCTTCTAATTGATTTGCTTTCAGGAAGTTCCTTATATCCAGAACCACACTCAGATTTCTTTCCTAGATGTAATTCTCAAGACTAATTTATTTTGTTCTCACTTAACTCTTTTCCACTCTTTTTTCAACTCAATGGTGGTGACTTGCAGAGGCTTGGGAGGGAACACCACACCCTTAATGAAGTCTTGGCCTTAAGACTGAGTCTTGAAGGGCTTTAACTGCTCAAAATCTTTTTTCAACTTATTTTCCTGCTGCTTTCACTACAGTGGCAGTCAGCTTTTCCTACTTCTCAATATTCAGATTCCTGGACTCTGTTTTCTTTCATTTCTGCTTTTGAGCTGGGCAGTTTTTGCTTAAGTGCTTTCTCCTAAAGCCTTGCAAAATGTAGCTGCTGTCAACACATATATAGTACAGTTGTCCCTTGGTATCTGCAGGGGATTGGTTCCAAGATTGTCATGGATACCAAAATCTATGGATGCTCAAGTCTAATATAAAAATAGCCAGCACAGTGGCTAACATCTGTAATCCCATTACTTTGGGAGGGTGAGGTGGGTGGATCACTTGAGCTCAGGAGTTCAAGACTAGCCTGGCCAACATGGTGAAACCTGTCTCTAAAAAAAATACAAAAAAATATTTAGCTAGGCATGGTGGAGCACACCTGTAGTCCCAGCTAACTGGGAGGCTGAAGCAGAAGAATCACTTGAACTGGGAAGTGGAGGTTACAGTGAGCAGAGATTGCGCCACTGCACTCCAGCCTGGGTAACAGAGCGAGACTCGATTCAAAACTATAATATAATAAAATAAAATAAAATAAAATAAAATGGTATAGTATTTGCACACATCCCCCTTTATACTTTAAATCTTATCTAGATTACTATGATACCTAACATACTGTAAATGCTATGTAAATAGCTGTTTCACTGTATCGTTTAGGGAATGATAAGAAAAAAGTCCGTTCATGTTCAGTACAAATGCAATCATCCATTTTTTTCCAAGTATTTTTGATCTGTGGTTGGTGGAATCCACGGATGAGGAACCCACAGACATGGAGGGCCAAATGTACTAATATTCTTTTATTCCATTTCTTTCCTTGGAACTATAAGCCCAATAAGCATTTTATCTAACTTAAAAGTTATCACTGACATTTTTCCAAATGTTTTGCCATTACCAATCATAAGTCTCCATCCTTCTAACCCTCAATCTCAATTTTCTGGCTGCCTGCTCTCCAACTATGAAGACAGTACTGTATGTTTTAGTTTTTGTTGTTATAGTGCCCAAATTTTTTAATCACATCTTGCTTTAGTTCATACTAGCTGCTGTGACAATAGCAGTTGAGTGACTTTACGTAATAGAAGTGTACTTCTCTCTCATATACGGTCTTTGTTCCAGGCAGTTCTTCAGGGACCCCGAGAGATAAAGAATCTGTTATTTTACCTGTGACAAGGTTGCCTTGGGCCTTGGCATGCAGACCAAAGAGCACATGCCTGGGAAGTGAATGTACTTCACTTTCACCATATTTTATTAGCCAGAACTCAGTCACACCTAACAAAGGCAGGTGACTACACCTAATGAGGGCAGGAAGTCACATGACTACACCTAACAAGGGCAGGAAATCACATGACTACACCTAATGAGGGAAGGGAGTCACATGACTAGACCTAACAAGGGAAGGAAGTCACATGGCAACATCTAACAACATAAGAGATTGTAGACCTTTGTGCATTTTCTTTGAAAGACAATCAGATAAGCTTGGAGATGAGTAGATAGTGTCTGAAATCATTCTACTAATTTCAGAGACTTTCAGATAGGTCTTGTGAAAGGAAATTAAATCTTGGGACCCCAAACTCATTAAGCCAAATGGAAAAGTCAAGCTGGCAACTGGGTCACACAAACGTGCCTCCCTTATTTGGTTCCAAAATAAAATGGTTACAAGATGAAAAGCTACATGCCTCCCCCATATTTTGCCCACAAGGAAATTCCTAGTGAGCTGTAGGATCTTTTAAGCTGTTTCTGTTAAAATTTGACCATGACGGCTGGGTGTGGTGGCTAACGCCTGTAATCCCAGCACTTTGAGAGGCGAAGGCAGGCGGATCACAAGGTCAAGAAATTGAGACCATCCTGGTCAAGATGGTGAAACCCCATCTCTATTAAAAATACAAAAATTAGTCCAAGATGGCTGAACAGGAACAGCTCCGGTCTGCAGCTTCCAGTGTGATTGACATAGAAGACAGGTGATTTCTGCATTTCCAACTGAGGTACCTTGTTCATCTCACTGGGACTGGTTGGACAGTGGGTATAGCCCATGGAGGGTGAGCTGAAGCAGGGTGGGGCATCGCCTCACCCGGGAAGTGCAAGGGGTAGGCGGACTTCCCTTTCCTAGCCAGGGGAAGCCATGACAGATGGTACCTGGAAAAACAGGATGCTCCTACCCAAATACTGTGCTTTTCCAATGGTTTTAACAAATGGCACACAGGAGATTATATCCAGAGCCTGGCTTGGCAGATCCCAAGCCCATGGAGCCTTGCTTACTGCTAGCACAGCAGTCTGAGATCAACCTGTGAGGCAGCAGCCTGGCAGGGAGAGGGGCATCTGCCATAGCTGAGGTTTGTGTAGGTATACAAAGCAGCTGGGGAAGCTTAAACTCAGCTCAGAAAGGCCAGCTGCTTCTGTAGTCTCGCCTCTGGCGGCTGGGCATAGCTGAACAAAAGGCAGCAGAAACTTCTCCAGACTTAAACATCCCTATCTGACAGCTTTGAAGAGAGCAGTGGTTCTCCCAGCACAGTGTTTGAGCTTGGAGAATGGACAGACTGCCTCCTCAAGTGGGTCCCTAACCCCCGTGTAGCCTAACTGGGAGGCACCTCCCAGTAGATGCCGACTGACACCTCATACAGGTACGTGTCCCTCTGGCCCTAAGCTTCCAGAGGAAGGATCAGGCAGCAATATTTGCTGTTATGTAATATTTACTATTCTGCAGCCTCTGTTGGTGATACCCAGGCAAACAGGGTCTGGAGTGGACCTCCAGCAAACTCCAACAGTCCTGCAGCTGAGGGACCTGACTTCTAGAAGGAAAACTGACAAACAGAAAGGAATAACATCAACATCAACACAAAGGACATCCACACCAAAACCCCATCTGTAGGTCACCAACATCAAAGACCAAAGGTAGATAACACCACAAAGATGGGGAGAAACCAGAGCAGAAAATCTGAAAATTCTAAAAACCAGAGAGCCTCTTCTCCTCCAAAGGATCACAGCTCCTCACCAGCAACAGAAAAAAGATGGATGGAGAATGATTTTGATGAGCTGACAGAAGTAGGCTTCAGAAGTTCAGTAATCACAAACGTCTCCAAGCTAAAGGAGGATGTTTGAACCCATCGCAAGGAAGCCAAAAACCTTGAAAAAAGATTAGACGAATGGCTAACTACAATAAACATTGTAGAGAATGCCTTAAATGACCTAATGGAGCTGAAAACCATGGCACAAGAACTATGTGATGCATGCACAAGCTTCAATAGCCAATTCGATCAAGTGGAAGAAAGAGTATCAGTGATTGAAGATCAAATTAATGAAATAAAGTGAGAAGACAAGGTTAGAGAAAAAAGAGTAAAAAAAAAAAAAAAAAAAAGAAGAAAGCCTGCAAGAAATATGGGACTATGTGAAAAGACCAACTCTAGATTTGATTGGTTTACCTGAAAGTGATGGGGAGAATGGAACCAAGTTGGAAAACACTCTTCAGGATATTATCCAGGAGAACTTCCCCAACTTAGCAAGGCAGGCCAACATTCAAATTCAGGAAATACAGAGAACACCACATAAATACTCCTTGAGAAGAGCAACCCTAAGACACATAGTTGTCACATTCACCAAGGTTGAAATGAAGGAAAAAATGTTAAGGGCAGCCAGAGAGAAAGGTCGGGTTACCCACAAAGGGAAGTCCATCAGACTAACAGTGGATCGCTTGGCAGAAACTCTACAAGCCAGAAGAGACTGGGGGCCAATATTCAACATTCTTAAAGAAAAGAATTTTCAACTCAGAATTTCATATCCAGCCAAACTAAGCTTCATAAGTGAAGGAGAAATAAAATCCTTTACAGATAAGCAAACACTGAGAGATTCTGTCACCACCAGACCTGCCTTATAAGAACTCCTGAAGGAAGTACTAAACATGGACAGGAACAACCAGTACCAGCCACTGCAAAAACACACCAAATTGTAAAGACCATCAATGCTAGGAAGAAACTGCATCAACTAACAGGCAAAATAACCAGCTAACCTCATAATGACAGGATCAAATTCACACATAACAATATTAAGCTTAAATGTAAATGGGCTAAATGACCCAATTAAAAGACACAGACTGGCAAATTGGACAAAGAGTCAAGACCCATCAATGTGTTGTATTCAGGAGACCCATCTCACATGCAGAGACACACACAGGCTCAAAATAAAGGGATGGAAGAAGATCTACTAAGCAAATGGAAAGCAAAAAAAAAAGAAAGAAAGAAAAGCAGGGGTTACAATCCCAGTCTCTGATAAAACAGACTTTAAACCAACAAAGATCAAAAGAGACAAAGAAGGCCATCACATAATGGTAAAGGGATCAATTCAACAAGAAGAGCTAACTATCCTAAATATATAGGCACCCAATACAGGAGAACCCAGATTCATAAAGCAAGTCCTTAGAGACCTACAAAGAGACTTAGGCTCCCACACAATAATAATGGGAGACTTTAACAACCCATTGTCAGTATTAGACAGATCAACAAGACAGAAGGCTAACAAGGACACCCACTAAAGCACTCCTCAGCAAATGTAAAAGAACCGGAATCACAACAAACCACTAGCAAGACTAATAAAGAAGAAAAGAGAGAAGAATCAAATAGATGCAATAAAAAATAATAAAGGGGATGTCACCACTGATTCCACAGAAATACAAACTACCATCAGAGAATACTATAAACACCTCTACACAAATAAACTTGACTTGAACTCAACTCTGGACCAAGCGGACCTAATAGACATCTACAGAACTCTCCACCCCAAATCAACAGAATATACATTCTTCTCAGCACCACATCACACTTACTCCAAAATTGACCACATAGTTGGAAGTAAAGCACTCCTCAGCAAATGTAAAAGAAGAGGAATCACAACAGTCTCTCAGACCACAGTGCAATCAGTTAGAACTCAGGATTAAGAAACTCACTCAGAACCACACAACCACATGGAAACTGAACAACCTGCTCCTGAATGACTACTGGGTACATAATGAAATGAAGGCAGAAATAAAGATGTTCTTTGAAACCAATGAGAACAAAGACACAACATACCAGGATCTCTGGGACACATTTAAAGCAGTGTGTAGAGGGAAATTTACAGCACTAAATGCCCACAAGAGAAAGCAAGAAAGATCTAAAATTGACACCCTAACATCACAATTAAAAGAAGTAGAGAAGCAAGAGCAAACACATTCAAAAGCTAGCAGAAGGCAAGAAATAACTAAGATCAGAGCAGAACTGAAGGAGATAAAGACACAAAAAACCCTTCAAAAAATCAATGAATCCAGGAGCTGATATTTAAAAAAGATCAGCAAAATAGATAGGCCGCTAGCAAGACTAATGAAGAAGAAAAGAGAGAAGAATCAAATAGATGCAATAAAAAATGATAAAGGGGATATCACCACCGACCTCACAGAAATACAAACAACCATCAGAGAATACTATAAACACCTCTACACAAATAAACTAGAAAATCTAGAAGAAATGGATGAATTCCTGGACACATACACCCTCCTAAGACTAAACCAGGAAGAAGTTGAATCCCTGAATAGACCAATAAGAGGCTCTGGAACTGAGACAGTAATTAATAGCCTACCAACCAAAAAAAGTCCAGGACTAGACAGATTCACAGCCGAATTCTACCAGAGGTACAAAGAGGAGCTGGTACCATTCCTTCTGAAACTATTCCAATCAACAGAAAAAGAGGGAATCCTCCCTAACTCATTTTATGAGGCCAGCATCATCCTGATACCAAAGCCTGGCAGAGATACAATTAAAAAAAAAAAGAATTTTAGTGCAATATCCCTGATGAACAACGATGCGAAAATCCTCAAAACGATACTGGCAAACTGAATCCAGCAGCACATCAAGAAGCTCATCCACCACGATCAAGTCATCTTCATCCCTGGGATGCAAGACTGGTTGAACATACACAAATCAATAAACATAATCCATCACATAAACAGAACCAATGACAAAAAACACATGATTATCTCAATAGATGCAGAAAAAGTCTTTGACAAAATTCAAAAGCCCTTCATGCTAAAACCTCTCAGTAAACTAGGTATTGATGGAATGTATTTCAAAAGAATAAGAGCTATTTATGACAAACCCACAGCCAGTATCATACTGAATGGGTAAAAACTGGAAGCATTCCCTTTGAAAACTGGCACAAGACAGGGATGCCTTCTCTCACCACTCCTATTCAACATAGTGTTGGAAGTTCTGGCCAGGGCAGTCAGGCAAGAGAAAGAAATAAAGGGTATTCAATTAGGAAAAGAAAAAGTCAAATTGTCCCTGTTTGCAGATGACATGATTGTATATTTAGAAAACCCCATCGTCTCAGCCCAAAATCTCCTAAAGCAGATAAGCAACTTCAGCAAAGTCTCAGGATACAAGATCAATGTGCAAAAATCACACACATTCCTATACACCAATAACAGACAAACAGAGAGCCAAATCATGAGTGAACTCCCATTCACAATTGCTACAAAGAGAATAAAATACCTAGGAATCCAACTTACAAGAGATGTGAAGGACCTTTTCAAGGAGAACTACAAACCACTGCTCAACGAAACAAAAGAGGACATAAACAAATGGAAGAACATTCCATGCTTATGGATAGGAAGAATCAATATCATGAAAATGGCCGTACTGCCCAAGGTAATTTATAGAGTCAATGCCATCCCCATCAAGCTACCAGTGACTTTCATCACAGAATTGGAAAAAACTACTTTAAAGTTCATATGGAACCAAAAAAGAGTCCACATTGCCAAGACAATCCTAAGCAAAAAGAACAAAGCTGGAGGCATCATGCTACCTGACTTCAAACTATATTACAAGGCTACAGTAACCAAAACAGCATGGTACTGGTACCAAAACAGAGATATAGACCAATGGAACAGAACAGAGGCCTCAGAAATAACATCACACATCTACAACCATCTGATTTTTGACAAACCTGACAAAAACAAGAAATGGGGAAAGGATTCCCTATTTAATAAATGGTGCTAGGAAAACTGGCTAGCCATATGTAGAAAGCTGAAACTGGATCCCTTCCTTACACCTTATACAAAAATTAATTCCAGATGGATTAAAGACTTAAATGTTAGACCTAAAACCATAAAAACCCTAGAAGAAAACCTAAGCAATACCATTCAGGACATAGGCATGGGCAAGGACTTCATGACTAAAACACCAAAAGCAGAGGCAACAAAAGCCAAAATTGACAAATGGAATCTAATTAAAGAGCTTCTACACAGCAAAAGAAACTACCATCAGAGTAAACAGGCAACCTACAGAATGGGAGAAAATGTTTGCAATCTACCCATCTGACAAAGGACAAATATCCAGAATCTACAAAGAACTTAAACAAATTTACAAGAAAAAAACAAACAACCCCATCAAAAAGTGGGCAAAGGATATGAATAGACACTTTTCCAAAGAAGACATTTATGCAGCCAACAGACACATGAAAAAATGCTCATCATCACTGGTCATCAGAGAAATGCAAATCAAAACCACAATGAAATACCAGCTCACACCTGTTAGAATGGCGCTCATTAAAAAGTCAGGAAACAACAGATGCTGGAGAGGATGTGGAGAAATAGGAACACTTTTACACCGTTGTTGGGACTGTAAACTAGTTCAACCATTGTGGAAGACAGTGTGGCGATTTTTCAAGGATCTAAAACTAGAAATATCATTTGACCCAGTGACCCCATTACTGGGTATATACCCAAAGGATTATAAATCATGCTACTATAAAGACATGTGCACATGTATGTTTACTGTGGCACTATTCACAATAGCAAAGACTTGGAATCAACCCAAATGTCCATCAGTGATAGGCTGGATTAAGAAAATGTGGCACATATACACCATGGAATACTATGCAGCCATAAAAAAGGATGAGTTCATGTCCTTTGCAGGGACATGGATGAAGCTGGAAACCATCATTCTGAGCAAACTATTGCAAGGACAGGAAACCAAACACCACATATTCTAACTCGTAGGCAGCAACTGAACGATGAGAACACATGGACACAGGGCGGGGAACATCACACCCTGGGGCCTGTCATGGGGTGGGGGACAGGGGGAGGGATAGCATTAGGAGAAATACCTAATGTAAATGACGAGTTAATGGGTGCAGCAAACCGACATGGCACATGTATACCTATGTAACAAAGCTGCATGTTGTGCACATGTACCCTAGAACTTAAAAGTGTAATTTAAAAAAAGAAAAACCTCAGAATAAAGCAACACCATAAGGCAAACAAATAAAATAAAAAATAAAAAAATTAGCTGGGCTGGTAGCGTGCACCTGTAGTCCCAGCTACTCGGGATGCTGAAGCAGGAGAATCACTTGAACCCAGGAGGCAGAGGTTGCAGTGAGCTGAGATCTCCCCACTGCACTCCAGCCTGGCAACAGAGCGAGACTCCATCTGACAAAAAAAAAAAAAAATATGGCAATGTAAATTGATAGCTTATCTTTACAGGTGCAGTCACCGCAGCCCGCCAGACACAAATGCGTATCTAATTGTTCCTCCGTCCCATTTTTGTCTACGTTATCTTATGTTAAAAAAATGCAGATTCACTGAGCCAGACAAAAGCATGAATGACTATTCTTCCCTACCCCCCTCTTACATGAAAACTGTGTACTTCTCAATATCCCTCCCTTTCCCCTTTGTATTTGGAGCTCTCAAAATCATCTTCAGAGAAAGGCATCTGTCTCCTGGGCACATTCTTAACTTTGTGGCAAACAAACCTTCTAAAATGATTGAGACTCGTCACGTCATTTTTCTCGATTGACAGTCCAAACAAAAGTATCAACAGAATCGCTATACTTTCACCAAGAGACACACTTGAACAAAAAATGTAATGCAGAACAGTTAAAAATACAAGCATGAGGCTGGATGCAGTGACTCACACCTGTAATCCCAGCACTCTGGGAGGCCGAGGCGGGCAGATCATGAGGTCAGGAGATGGAGACCATCCTGGCTAACACGGTGAAACCCTGTCTCTACTAAAAAATACAAAAAGTTAGCCAGGCGTGGTGGTGGGAGCCTGTAGTCCCAGCTACTGGGGAAGCTGAGGTAGGAGAATGGCATGAACCCGGGAGGCAGAGCTTGCAGTGAGCCGAAATTGCACCACTGCACTCTAGTCTGGGCGACAGAGTGAAACTCTATCTCAAAAAACAAAAACAAAAAACAAAACAACAACAACAAAAAAAAAAAAAAAGAAAAAGAAAAAGAAAAAAATACAATGATGACTAAAGATATATCAAAAATATATATTTAAAATGAAAGCAGAGTGGCTATGTTAGCATCCGACAAAAACTGTGAAGGCAATAGATGTTAAATAGAAAAAAGACTTAAGGAATAAATTACATCAGACTACAAAAGGTGCCAACTGGAAGCAAAGGAAAAAAGATAGAGACAGTACCATAGTGAAGACTTTAACAGATTACTTTTTAGATCCTGACAGATTAAGAAGCCAGAAATAAAGATTTACAGTATTTCAATGATGTATTTAATAAAGTTAATTTAAAATGTTATACCTTCAAATTGAGCACGCGTTCCTTTTAGCATATGTAAAAATGCTTATGATTCTCAGCCACAAAGGAAACCTCATATTCCAAAAAGCACAAATTGTACAGGTTACACTACCTAATCATATTGTAATAAAATTAGAAATAAGATATTTAAACAAAAAATTTCCATATATATACACACACACATGCACACAAGCCAATTATAAACTTAAAACGAAAAGTCCACCCTCTTAAGTGACTCTTGGGTCTAAATCAAAACAATTGTGCTATGTATATTCTTTAGGCTTCAGAGAACAGAGACTCATTCAAACTATCAAACCATAGGTGCATAGATTGATGCATGCAATTGTAATGATAGGTGGAGTATTAGGGAAATAGAATCTGACAGAAATAAATATAAAATAAATAAAAAATAAAAAATTAGCTGTGCATGGTAGCGTGCACCTGTAGTCGCAGCTCCTCGGGAGGCTGAGGCAGGAGAATTGCTTGAACCCAGGAGGCAGAGGTTGCAGTGAGCAATGGTTACAAGTGGGCTGCCCCCAATGTAAGGGGGAGGTTCCCCAAGGGAGAGACCAGCAGCCTGAGAGTGTGAATTTTGCTTAGTGCTCAAAGCATGAACTGACTCAGCTCCCCTCCACCGACTGCTTCTATCTGCACCCCACCAGTTATCTCCTTCCCCCTCCATGTCTTGTCCTTACTTCCCAGTTTCTGCTTTTTTTGGTAAATATTCCCCCAAATTTGGTTCTTTATGACCTCTCCTGTCTTGCATTGTTTTCAGTTCTCTTGCTGCCAACTGCCTCTTAAGTATTTCTGAATTCAAATTCTTAAGAAATTGAATTGTATTAACTAGCTCAGCCTTTGCTTATGAGATCACTCATTAGGTCATTAGCCAGCCTGTGCAGTGGCTGCTTTGGGGTCTCTTCTTACCCTTCATCCAACAGACAATGACTGAGGATAGGAGAGAACACATGGTATAAAACAGAAATGCCTAATGCCTGCCATTTCTACAAAGACAGGGGTTAACTAACTTCGGAGAGTTACAGGCGCAGCAGGAGGGGTCAGAAATATGTGTTAAATGAATAAACAAAGAACCTACTATTAATAGTCTCAGATGCTCTGCTAGATGCTGAGCACACAGTGTATACCACCAACAAAACACTGTTAAGTTTTCTACAATTCATATTCATACATAGATATTACATTACACACAGACATAGAAAGAGCCACAATATCAATGTTAATAACAAATCAGACTACAAAAGAGCATGTACAAAATCATTCCACTTTTGGAACATAAAGAAGTATTTATGCATGAGCAAAAGGTCTGACAAGATATATAATATATGAACACGTTTGACCATGGTTTTCTTTGGGTGGTAGATTTGGGGTAATTTTAATTTATCCTAAAATCTTTCTAAAGTATTTTCACATATCTGACCTTGAACATGTGCTGCTTTTTTAAATAATCAGGATAATAAAGCTATTTTTATTAAGGGACAGGGAGTCTTAAAATATGCATGCCTTTTGACTTAGTAAATCCATTTCAAAGAACTTCTCCTAAGAGTATAATTGGAGTTCTGTTCAAACGTAGTTTTACATGAAAGTTTAAAGGGTTCTTTTCCTTCTAGAAAAAAGTAAGCATTTTTTGAGGATCCATGGTTTCTCTGTAGGTATGACAAAAAAATGAGCCTCCTTTACATTTCCTTGGGCAATCTAAAGAAAATTCAGTAAAACAAGTTGACTTCTGGCTTTGAGACTAAATAATCTATAGATACCAGTGAAAACAGGAGGCAGTACTCACATTGTAGTGGTCAGGGACACGGAAACAGCAAATGGTAGATTCTTTACAGAGAAAAGCAATTTTTTTAATGCCAATTTTGGGAAGACTTTTTCCTCCAACTACCAAGTATTCCTAAGCTTTTTTGTTATGAAAATTTGTGTCAGAGAAAGATCTGAAACTGATTTGTACAAAAGCATAAGACAGATAGCAATGTAACAAAGCAGTTCTCCATTAGAACACTGAGTAAAACTTCTCCCTTCCTCCATCCCAAGATTTGTATTCAAAAAGTTTGAGATGTGACCTGTGATCAGCATTTTAGCAAGCATGCCAGATGATTTTCAAGGAGATGATCTAAGATGGTACTGTGAGACATACTGCCTTGGGCCGGGTGTAATGGCTCACACCTGTAATCCCAGCACTTTGGAAGCCTGGGGTGCATGGATCACTTGAGCCAAGGAGTCCTGGGCAACACGGCAAAGCCCTATTTCTATGAAAAATACAAAAAAGAGCAGGGCGTGATGGTGTGTGCCTGTGGTCCCAGCTACTCAGGATACAGAGGCGGGAGGATCAATTGAGTCTGGGAGGTTGAGGCTATAGTCATCCAAAATTGCACCACTGCACTCCAGTCTGGGTGACAGAGTGAGACGCTGTGTCAAAAAAATATAAATAAAAAATAAGGAAAGAAAAGAAATACTGCCTTAACATGCTTTTAAGCATGGGCATTTGCATTTTAACAAGGATTAAATCCTGAAGTTAGAGGAGTAAAGATGATATCCACTTCTCATAGCATGGTGGGCTAAAGACCTTGACCAATTCTACTGCTGGAAACAACTACAAATCCTGAATGAAAGACCTTTCAGCATCTTTTTAGAATAGTTGATAAGCTATCCAGAAAACAAGACATGCTCTGAGGCCAAAAAAAAAAAAAAAACCTTAATTTAAAACAAGAATCCAGAAGGGTAAGTAGAGCACTTAGGCTGGCTTTTGCTCTGAGGGATTTGTCAACTCAGGTGAAACTGAGCATTAGTTTTCCTATTGCAAAGGATTGGAGGAAGAAGAAGCACAGATCTGCACACAGAGAGTTAGAAGGCTAATAAGAGATCCTCATGAATGCTTACAAGAGGTTCATGCTCAGTTAAGGAGTAGACTAAAAATAAACCTGCCCCCATCCCTGTGAAATGTGAGAAAAACTGTCTCTCTCAATCTGTGGGATGGGTGAGAAGGAAAAAAAGTCCCTGTTGAGTATTCTTAGCCAAAAGCTATTATAGATTTTGTATACATTCATGCTACCTAGGATGTCCAAAAATCCTCAAGGTGAATTTTTACTTTAAAGCATTGAAAGTTTGTAGTAGCCCAGGAACCCTGACGAAATCCTCTCTGATGAAAACCATTTAGATCCTTGTGCAAAAAGTTGCCAAAGATAAAGTTTTCAAAATAGGAGCTCATATTAAAAACCCCCCAAATGCCAGAAAACAAGTTTCCATTAAAGGAAGAAGAAAAATAAAGAACTGAAAATTTGACATACACAATATTTAGACATCAAAATCATCGGACACATAATAGAAAATACATGTTTAAAGAACTAAAAGATAACCTTAAAAATATGAGCAGGAGACTCCAAAAGGATTATGAAGAAGAGGATATAAAGGGATTGCAATATGAGTAAAAGGCAAGAGACTACAAAAATGACTAAGCCTATCTGAAAAGTTGATTTGACAGAGCTGAAAAGAGTATTAGGAAACTGGAAGAGAGATCAGAAGAAATTATCCAGAATACAACATATAGAAACTAATATATAGAAACTTCAAAAGAGAAGTTAAGAGTTACGTAATATAAACTATGGTATATGTTAACATAAATTCAAGCAGTATTCCTTAAGGACAGTAAGGAGTTGAGAGAAAATGAGGAGAAAACAATATTAAATAAATAATAAAATTAGCCAGGCATGGTGGCACTTGTCTGTAGTCCCAGCTACTGGGGGGCTGAGGTGAGCAGATCACCTGAGCTTAGGAGGAGGTAGAGTCTGCAGTGGGCCATGACTGTACCACTGCACTCCAGCCTGGGCAACAGAGTGATATCGTATTTCTAAAAAAAAAAAAAGAATAGCTGAGAATTTTCCAATACTAATAAAAGACAACAATGTGAAGACTCAGAATACTCTATAAACCCCAGTTAAAATAAGTTTTAAAATGTCCACAGATTAAGACACCCTAGTCAAATTCCAGAACACTAAAGATAAAAAGAAAGTATTAAGAGCAGCCACAGTCTTCTACCTAAAGAACAATAAAGGAATGCTATAGACTTTATGCCCATAAATTTGAGAACTTAAAGTAGAAAAATTCACTGAAATATACAAACTGCCAAAGCACATACAAAGCATTTTTGATAATTAGCCCAAATTAAATGAACCATAAAGCACATCTCATGTTCTCTGATAATGAGGCAATTAAGTTAGAAATCAACAATACAATTATAATGAGACGACATCCTCATGTTTGGAAATTAAGAAACACTTCCAAATTACTTATAGTTCAAAGAAGAAATCAAAATGAAAATTAGAAAAATATTTTAAACTGAATTTTTAAGTTTACTTGCCAAAAATAGAAAGCAGTAATAAATATTCATATGAGAAAAGAAAAAATGGACAAATTCCTTTTTAAATGTATATTAGCAAAATGGACCCAAGAAGAAATAGAAAAATTGAATGATTCTATACCCATGAAAAGAATTAAATTTCACAAATAAAACTGGTGAAATTTTATTTTTCACCAATTTCTAATGTTTGGTAATATTTGTTAGTGAAGCCAAGATTTGGATGACTTCACTAACAAAAATTACCAAACATTCAAGAAAAAATAATTCTAATTACAGAAACTATTCCAGAATATTGAAAAAGAGAAATACCTTTCATCATTTTATGAGGTTAGCATTACCTTGATATCCAGCTTTGCAAAGATAATATGAAAAAAGAATAATACATGCCAATCTTACTGATGAACATAGACGCAAAATACAAACAAAATATAAGCTAATCAAATACAATAATAAATAAAATGGATGTTACAATTACAATTAATTTAAAATTTTTTAAAAAATCAATTAATACAATGTGGTAAATTATATTATACATTTTCCTTATTATCAGAGGTTCCAGTCAGTCCTAGGAAATGTGAAAACTTAGAAAAAAATTCACATTAATTGCAGTTAATATAATTATCCATGTGGAAAGTTTCAATGAATGCTCAAATAAATAATTAGAACTAGTAACGGTTTATCAAATTTGTCTAATACAAAAATCTATATGTAAATATCACTTGCATGTTTTAACACCAACAACAAGGTGTTCTAAAATGAGATTTTAAACAATACTATTTACAATAGCATTAAAAATATAAAGTAATATATCCAACAAGATGCACAGGGCCTCCGTAGAGAAAATGACAAAGCAATATTTAAAAGACTGCCTTATGTATGCATGTGGTTATGTATATATTTGGACAAGCTTGGTTTACAAATGCATATGGAAGTAGTGAGGATAATCTTGAAGAATAATTAGGCTGGAGTGGAGGATCTAATTAGATTTCAAGAATTATTATATAGTATAACAATCAGTGTACAAAAATCACTAGTATTTCTATATACCAACAACAGTCAAGCTGAGAGCCAAATCAGGAAGGCAATCCCATTCACCATTGCCACAAAATGACTAAATACCTAGGAATACAGCTAACCAGGGAGGTGAAAGTCCTCTACAATGAGAATTACAAAATACTGTTCAAAGAAATCAGAAAACACATAAACAAATAGAAAAACATCCCATGCTCATGGCTAGGAAGAATCAATATCATTAAAATGGCCATACTGCCCAAAGTAATTTACAGGTTCAATGCTATTCCTATGATTACCAATAACATTCTTCCCAAAACTAGAAAAAAACTATTTAAAAATTCTTAAGGAACCAAAAAAGAGCATGAATAGCGAAGGTAATCCTAAGCAAAAAGAACAATGCTGGAGGTATCATATTACCCAACATCAAACTATACCACAGGGCTATAGTAACCAAAACAGCATGCTACTGGTACAAAAACAGAGATATAGACCAGTGGAACAGAGTAACCTAAAAATAAGAGTGTACGCCTATGACCATCTCTTTGACAAACTTCACAAAAACAAGCAATGGGGAAAGGATTCCCTATTCAATAAATGATACTGGGATAACTGACTAGCCATATGCAGAAGATTGAAACCAGCCCCCTTCCTTACGCCATATACAAAAATCAACTCAAGATAGATTAAAGACTTAAATGTAAAACCCAAAACTATAAAAACCCTGGAAGACAACCTAGGCAATACCATCGTGATCATAGGAACAGGCAGAGATTTTATGACAAAGACATCAAAAACAGTCACAACAAAAGCAAGAATTGACAAGAGGGATCTAATTAAACTAAAGAGCTTCTGCACAGCAAAAGAAACGATCAACAGAGTAAACAGACAACCTACAGAATGCGAGAAAATATTTGCAAACCATGCATCTAGAAAAGGTCTAACATCCAGCATCTAGAATTTAAACAAATATACAAGAGAAAGCAAATAACCCCATTAAAAAGTGGGTAAAGGACATGAACAGAAACATTTCAAAAGAAGACATACATGCGGTCAACAAGCATTTGAAAAAAAAAACTCAAGTCACTGATCATTAGAGAAATGCAAATAAAAATCACAGTGAGATACCATATCACACCAGTCAAAATGGCTATTATAAAAGTCAGAAAATAACAGATGCTGGTGAATTTACAGAGAAAAGGGAACACTTACACACTGTCGATGAAAGTATAAATTAGTTCAGCCACCATTGTGGAAAGTAGGATAGCAATTCCTCAAAGGGCAAAAAACAAAACTACCATTAGACCCAGAAATCCCATTTCTCGGGATATACCCAGAGGAATATAAATCATTCTACCATAAAGACACATGCGAACAAATGTTCATTGCAGCACTATTCATAATAGCAAAGATAAGGAATCAACCTAAATGCCCATCAATGACAGACTGGATAAAGAAAATGTGGTACATACATACTATGGAATACTATACAGTCATGAAAAAGAATGAGATTATGTCTTTTGCAGAAACGTGGATGAAGCTGGAAGCTATTATCCTTAGCAAATGAAGGCAGGGACAGAAAACCAAATACCACATGTTCTCACTTGTAAGTGGAAGCTAAATGATGAGAACTCATAGACACAAAGAAGAGAACAACAGACACTGAGGCCTACATGTCGGGGGAGGGTGGAAGGAGGGAGAGGAGCAGAAAAAATAACTAATGGATACTAAGCTTAATACCTGGGTGATTAAATAATTTATACAACATACCCTGGTGACACGAGTTTAACTAAGTGATTAAATAATCTATATTACATACCCTGGTGACACGCATATACCTAAGTGATTAAATAATCTATACGACATACCCTGGTGACACAAGTTTACCTATATAACAAACCTGCGGCTGGGCACAGTGGCTCACGCCTGTAATCCCAGCACTTTGGGAGGCCGAGGCAGGAGGATCACAAAGTCAGGAGATCGAGACCATCCTGGCTAACATGGTGAAACCCTGTCTCTACTAAAAATACAAAAAATTAGCCGGCTGTGGTGGCAGGCGCCTGTAGTCCCAGCTACTCGGGAGGCTGAGGCAGGAGAATGGCATGAACCTGGGAGGTGGAGCTTGCAGTGAGCCAAGATCACGCCACTGCACTCCAGCCTGGGCGACAGAGCGAGACTCCATCTCAAAAAAAAAAAAAAAAAAAAAAAACCTGCATGTACTGCCAAACCTAAAATAAATTTTTAAAAAAGAATTATTAATATAGTATATCAACCAAAACAATTGAGTGTGAGTCAGTGGTAGAACAGAATAGAGAGCATACATGTGGCTTGTGGCAGAGAAAGCATTGCAGAATACTAAAGAAGGGATGGACTTTTGAAACATGGTACTGGAACAATTGGTTATCCATAAGGAAAACAAATCAAATTGGATTTCCACGTTACAGCTTATATAAAAATCAATTCTTAGGTGAATCAAAGACTTGAGGGAGAATGCCAACAACACTAACAATTTTAGAGAAAAAAATAGAAGAATATCTTTATGACTGTTAGGTAGGAAAACATTTTAAAATAAGACTTAGAAGTTCAACCCATAAAACAGAAATTTGAGAAATTTGGCAAATTTTAACTGTATTAAAATTAAGTACTACAAATTGAAAGACATCGTAAACATAGTAAAAAGACAAGCCACCAACTGGGAGAAAATATTTGCAACAAATACAACTGACTACCGTTTAATATTCAGAATATATAAAATAAATTCAGCAAATGCAAGAAAGAAAAATGGTCAAAGCTTGAACATATTCCAAAAGAGAAAACACATCAATAAATGTAAAAATATCAATTTTATTAGTATTAAGAAAACTGCAGATTAAAACTACAATACAATAGTATTTCAAGCCTACCAGAAAAACAAAAATTAAAAATTCTAAAAATAACAAGAATCAGTGATGACATATATAACATGTATATGTGGTATATAACACTTATACACCACTGGTGGAAATTCCAATTGGTGCGGCTACTTTGGAAAATAATTTGGCACTTTCTAATAAATTTGGAGATTCACAAATCCCATAATTTCACATCTTCTCTCCTATAGAAATATTGGTACCAGAAGACCCATGCAAGAATATTTGTAGTTGCACTGTTCAGTGATAGCAAAAACCTTTTAAAAAATCCAAATGTCCATCAATCGTAGAGTTTAAGTTTGTGGCATATTCATTCAATACAATTTTATATACCAATAAAATGAGAACTACAGGTACATATAAAAACACAGATAAAACTTAATACATAATATTGATTTTAAAAAGTTGCAAGGCTGGGCATGGTGGCTCATGCCTGTAATCCAAGCACTTTGGGAGGCTGAGATAGGCAGACTGCATGAGCCCAGGAGTTCAAGACCAGCTTGGTCAACATAGCAAGATCTCATCTTTACAAAAAATACAAAAAATTAGCTGTGCACAGTGGTGCATGCCTGTAGTTCCAGCTACCAGGGAGGCTGAAGTGGGAAGATCACCTGAGCCAGGGAGGTAGAGGCTGCAGTGAGCCATGATCATACCACGGCACTCCAGCCTAGGTGAAAGAGTGAGACCCTGTCTCAAAATAAAATAAAATAAAATAAAATAAAATAAAATAAAATAAAATAAAAGCTGCAGAATATAGTCTGATTCCATTTGTATAAAGTTCAAGTATAGGTAAAACTAAACAGTATGTTTTATATGGAAATAAATGTAAAAGGTAAAATCTTAAAGAAAGGCAAGGCAATGATTGACACAAAAATCAGGATAACAATTTTCTCTGAAAGAGAAAGAGTCCACGGGGTCCTACAGAAGACTTAAAGGATGAATTATTTTTCTTAAACCAGGTAGATGGTATTTTTATTTGTTTTATCTTATACATGTTTATATATCTACTTTTTATCTCTCATTTTGAAAATACCTTCAAGCGTCATATACTCTCCAAAACAATGAATTTCTACTGGAGAATTTCAAGCCTTCATAAGCATTTGGGAGAGAGATTGAAGAGGGATTATTGGAATATTCCTGCCTCCCCTACCTATGGTGTATTAGTCTGTATTCACACTGCTGATAAAGATATACCTCAGCCGGGTGCGGTGGCTCACGCCTGTAATCCCAGCACTTTGGGAGGCCAAGGAGGGCAGATCATGAGGTCATGAGATCGAGACCATCCTGGCTAACACGGTGAAACCCCATCTCTACTAAAAATACAAAAACTTAGCCGGGTGTGGTGGTGGGCGCCTGTAGTCCCAGCTACTCAGGAGGCTGAGGCGGGAGAATGGCGTGAACCCGGGAGGCAGAGCTTGCAGTGAGCCGAGATCACGCCACTGCACTCCAGCCTGAGTGACAGAGCGAGACTCCATCTCAAAAAAAAAAAAAAGATATACCCGAGACTGGGCAATTTACAAATGAAAGAGGTTTAACTGACTTACAGTTCCACATGGCTGGGGAGGCCTCACAATCACGGCAGAAGGCAAGGAGGAGCAAGTCATATCTTACGTGGATGGCAGCAGGCAAAGAGAGGGCTTTTGCAGGGAAACTCTTGCTTTTGAAACTATCAGATCTCATGAGGCCCATTCACTATCATGAGAACAGCATGGGAAAGACCTGCCCCCATGATTCGGTCATCTCCCACACGTGGGTCTCTCCACAACACGTGGGAATGAGATTTGGGTGGGGACACAGAGCCAAACCACAAAATATGGGTTTGTGGAATAGCTGCCTGGCCAGAGATAGTCTCTCTGGCCTTCTTGTTCTCTCACATGTCTTTTAAAACCTGGAGTTCAAATAAACTCCCCAACCTTCCTACTTCCATTTGCAGGCATTCTCTTCAAGGCCATAATGATTCTTTTTATCCCAGCCTTTTTATATGAACAGAATTTATCCACACAGATATCTGCCAAGAGTATATCAAAAACCCCAGGGACACTGCTATCTAGTCTCTGCTAAATTTGCCCAGACCTCATATTACTGGCCCACCAGCTTTTCTGGTTACTCAGACTCCCTCGTTTTGGCCCAGTTCCTTGGCTCTGGCTGTTTGTCTAGCTCTTGTGACAGGAGGCCTGGCTGGGCCAAGTGTTTCAACTTAATCTTCAGCACTCCCTCCATGGCCTGTTTTCAAATATATATTCTCAATTCTCATGTGCCTTGATCTCCCCTGACAGAAACTCTTGGGATGAACAAGTCTGGTTCTCTTGGGTACCCCCTATTCTTCCCAAATACATGGGGAGGAGGTCCAGGGAAGAGCAGTTTCTTTAAATTCATCACAGTATAGTGATTTCATATTAGTCTGAGTCATGTGCCTCTGTCAGTGTCCCATTCAAACCCTGTTGACATTAGCAAGTTGAATACTCCTATTGGGAAGTTCCAAACAATGGAAAAAGTCTTCAGAGAAATTGAAGACTGTTTTACTTTTGGCCTGAGCTTGGGTTAGGATGGGCATTCCAGAGAACCCATCCAAGATATCACCTGATCTGATCCTTTTACTCTCAGAGTTCAAAATGTTCCTGCAGAAGGACCTTGCATCTCACAGACTGCTGCCCAAGGAACTTGTTGCTACAACAAAAACTCCCAAACCATGGAAACTGTTTGTGTCCGCCAAACCCAAAGCAGAACTGTACACACAGCATAAAAATCAAGTTGCCTTAATCTTGCATATTTGGCTCAGTTTTTCCTAGCCACATCCTAAAACAAAATGGGTTGAATTGCTGGATGAAAAATAAATTCCATCCATGAAACTGTTGCTATTGTCACAGAAAACAAAAAGAAGGTGTTTTTCTGCCATGTCTTGGAAGAGGTGAAGTCATTGTTTTAGGATAAAGGGATCAGACTTAAAGTCCTACCACATGCAGAAAAATGGAGTTGGTTGCTTAATTAGACACTCCTATTAAAAGATCTCTTATTATTTTAAATTGTGTTTTAAAATACTTAAAAATTCAAGAAAACCTTTCTGGAGAAAAATTTGAAAGTGCATATTTAAAGTCTTCAAAATGTATATAATTTTACCCAGTAGTTCCAATTCTAGGAATAATTATGGAAGTGGCTGAAGAATTATCTGCATAGATATTTAATGCTGAATTACTTTTAACAGTGAGTGGGAGAAAAACTGTTAAGATGTTCAACCTAGGAAATTGGCTAAATAAATTACTGTGTAGTAGAAGTGCTCCTTAAAACCTAAATAGCCCTCTGGATTAGCCATAACTCTCCATTCTTTACATAATAAACTTCCGTCGAATGCCCCAGCATGCTGAGTGCTCACAGCCTGCAGGCTGCCTTTCATTAACCCACACACGTTTATTCCCAGTAGGTGAGTTGTGTGCTCACCAAGAATCAGGTGTGTTTGTTCTCAAACCTGTTTATGCTGTTACAGTTTTTTATTGTAATTATATAATTTTATTAAAAAGTATATACACCAATGGAATTACAAAAGAGAGATTTTTGTTTCTCCAAAATCCAGATTGAAATTTTTAGAAAGACTGGATAAAGTTGAGTTGCCAAAAACTAAAAATGCTGATTAATTAGGTGATAATGGACACGAGTAAAATATTAGGGGAGAAAATAGTAATGATGCAGGAGACTCTGTCATCTGTATGAACATGAATGAACCTAGAGGACATTATGCCAAGTAAAATAAGCCAGGCATGAAGAGACAGTTACCATCTGACCTCACTTGCTTGTAGAATCTAAAAAAAGAAGTAGAGAGTAGAATGGTTCCCAGAGGCTGGGAGTAAAGGGGTAGACGGGGAAGGAAAGACATTGGTCAAAGGGCACCAGTTTCTGTTAGAAACAGAAGGAATACGTTCTGGTGACTTATTGCATGGCATGGTGACTAAAGTTAATAATAATATGTTTTACATTTCAAAATAGCTAAAAGAGAGGACTTTAAATGTTCTTACCACAAAGAAGTGATAAATATTTGAGGTGATGGCTGTGTTTATTAGCTTGATTTGATGATTCCACAATGTATGCATGTATTGAAACATTACATTGTGCCCATAAATAGATACAATTATTTTTTGTCAATTAAAAATAAAACTTTTTTAAAAAAGGTATACTTGCTAACTAAAACAAACAACATTCTCTGCACATTGAAGCATAAAAGAAAAGATAAATTCAAAAATTCTCACTTTCTTATTCTCCTGTATTTTGCCTTATCTAACAAAACCTCTTATTTCTACTTAGTCAATTCAACAATTCCACTAATTTTGACAAGAGTTGGTCTAAAGTTTCTTCTTTGAGAGTCAGTCAATAATATAACCAGGATAAAAATACTAAGAAAACAGCTCTCTTTTATAGAAAAACACTTTGGAAGCACCCACTTACGTATCAATAATTTGACTAAATTTGAAGCGCAGAAGAAGTACTGCTAAGTCTATTGTGGTATAATAATTTCAAATCCTTCTCAGAATCAATTCAATGACAAACAACACTTTTCAGCCTAATTTCTAACTGCAGGCACTCAAAAGTAATAAAGTTATATTTTAGAAACAATATTCTAATAATAAGACCTTTTTCTAACTCAGACTATATCCGAAATTTAATCTAGATTAGTGAGGTTTTACTAGGCACTCATGTATCTACTGAAAGATGGGGCACATTCAGATGGTGACTAGTGTCTACTTGAGAGGAAAGTAGTAGATTTAACATTTATTGAGCCCTTAATATTTTCAAGTAACTGTAATGGGTGAACCATTAACTACAAATAGTCCCTTAATGCAGTAGCCTGGCAGACGAGTGTGAGACATGCTTAAAGATAGAGGGGGAGAAGAAGGAAGACCTGCTGAATGTAATGTTTAAGGAAGGCAGAAGAGGGAGTGGTAAATTCTGACTCAGGGAAGGAAGAAAGGGTAAGGTTTCCAAGAGCAGAGCTGGGGACAGGGTATCAACAGAAGAGAGCTCATGAGCAATGGTAGACACATAGGAAAAGGGCTTGGCCAGGAGCAGTGAGCAGTTTGCTGACTTTAGGGTGTGCCGATATGGGGTGGGGACAATAAGTGTGTGGGAAACAGAACTGGAGCATCAGGCTAGGGCCTGAGCCTAGAGAGACTTAGAGGCCATTCCAGGGAGGTTGGGCTTTATTCTGTACACACTGGTGATCTGCTGACGTATTTTGAGCCAAGGAGTGAGCAGATTTAGGTTTGGGGCACTGTCTTTGGTGACAGTAGATAGGATAATTTGGAGTTGGGAAAACCTGGAGACCAGTGAAAAAATTATGGAATCTATTGTCGCTGGTTGAGACTCTTTTCCCCAATTTTCTGTTTACCTGCTGGCTGTCTTCAGAGAGGATTATTAGCATATCAGGGTGTAATTTTTTGAATGACAGTAGGAAATTAGGTTTATCATTATTTCTTTGTTCCAAAAGACTGGTTGTTAGAGATTTTTAGTGCTCTTTTCATAACCTAAGAATCTCTACTGAGATGGTGAAATACGCAAAAAAATGCAATTTTCTCAGCTTATAAATACTGGCTATTTAATTAACATTGTTGTGACATTGATATATTTTTCTTATATAGATGATGAGAGAAAGTTCTTTGAAAAATTGCATATCTATTGTTCTTGAGTAAGTTGCTAAGAGCATTTTACCACCAAGAATAGAACTAAAGAAAATTGGCTCTGCCTTGTCTGAAGACCATGACTTCTACCTTGGGAACATGTGCACCCAAATGAATACAGCCGCCTCTGTGTTCATGGGAAGGGATCATGGGTGGGGAGGCACAGTGATTCTCAGAATGGCCCCTGTAATTTAAACCTAAGTACCAACATCTCTATGTCAGAAGCAAGGAAATAGACCAAAGCTTTAAATGACTAGTTTCAAAATACGCACTTAACCAGTTCTAATGCTGAGGGGAAAATCTTCACTTTTATAATTGTTTTGTATGTCCAAGTAAATATGTATAACAACTTTCTCCTAAGACATTTCCCCCTTTTGGTTCTAGAGACAAAAAAAAAAACAAAAAAAAACAAATGTTGCCTATGTTTCTAAACTTCTTTTCTGGGACTTCACATTTTTAAATTCAAGTTGAATATCCCTTATCTGAAATGCTTGGGACCAGAAGGGTTTCAGATTTTGGATACTTTTGGGTTTTTGAATATTTGACCATATATGCTGAGATACATCAGGGATGGGACCCAAGTCTAAACAAAAAATTCATTTATGTTTCATATATACCTTATCGACGTTGCCTAAAGATAATTTTACACAATATTTTAAATAATCTTAAGCACAAAACAAAGTTTTGACTGTGTTTTGACTGCGACTCACTGCGCGAGGCGAGGTGTGGAATTTTCTACTTGCAGCCCCCTGTTAGTGCTCAAAACATTAAGCATTTTAGATTTTGGAGTTTGGAATTCGAGTTGTTCGAGCTTTGTATCAAACATAACCAATTTATTAACAAAACAGGTACAAAGTACGACACACTTATGCCCCTAACTTTTGAAGAAAAGCAAAAAAGACTAGTAGGTCAAAATCGCTTTTCTCTCCCATAAATCATCTTTGTTACTCACACACAACATATACTTTGCAAGTGTTTCCATATTTCTGAAAACTTCACATCTCTTGTCTCAAGCTCTAGGTATGTACTGCCTCCCATATTGTGGTGTCAAAGGGAAGGTGTCTGAGCAAACTTATTGATCTCAACCTTTTCTTCTCCACCTATGGCAGAAGCCACAAATACCTTATGTAAAGGGCTTGCAGCTGTGCCCTATGAAGGAGCACTCCCTCCACACTGGGCATGCATCCTGGCCTCTATTTGGAATGCTGTCTTTCTGCCTCAGTTTCCTTCCTGATGTATATATATATATATATACAGACTCTGCCTCTCTGCCCAAGACTTCTATGATGACAGCTCACTGGGCAGGGAGCCTGGATCTATGTTCCAGTCTCCTGTTGCAGATCAGATACCACCTCTGGATCCTTCTCTGCTCCTCACTGACCAAACTCAAGAAACAGATCTTCCCTGCCCAGGTCTCCAGGACCCCACCCTACCCACTTCTAGGAGAGAATTCACACAGGTAAGTTAAGAACAGTTACAGCAAGGGATAAATCCTCCCTGCCCCTCGCATGGTGTGCCTTAACATTTAGCCTTAACCACAGGGATACAGAATAGCCCCATCTGTACAACTGAACTGGAAAATTGGATCTGCATATAAAAAAGGAGGCTGTTCTAGCTAACTGATTAGTAAGGCCCTTGTAGCTCGTCCAGTTACATATATTCGTGTTCAACTTGTCACACTGTCTGGCTGACTAATTTGGCCCATAGACTCCCCAAACATAAGATTCTAATGACTCACTTAAAGTTTTAATATTCAGAAGACTGGGCCTTCTCCTTGGAAAGTTGTTCCGATGAGCAGGAATGTTAATTTGTGAATGTAAGCACTGCCTTCACCTCTGGACGTGTCTGTGTGGTATATGCCAAAGAGACAGAACTCAGCACAGATGGTGACTCCTGAATCATTCACTTCAGGCAGCTGTGTTCCGTGGCTGTACAACTCCATGGCAGCACAGGCACCACGAACCCACAGATGATCACAATAAACAGTACAAGACCTCTTGCAGGTTGGAGGCCATGGAGCACATGTTTAACTTCTTTGGGGAAAAAAATAATTCACTGGCAAAAAAAAAAAAAAAAACCCAGAATATTTGCCAAACACCTCATTTCCTGCTCTATAACCAGATGGTTATGAATCATGTGAAAATCCCTTCCACCTCCATGAACAAATATTCGTGTTATTTACAAACTAGTAGTACATTTGTGACTGTGCATACACGCCTAAAACATTTCTAGGCCATGGAATATATTTCTCAAGTATATGGGAAAATCTATAACACGAAAATCTTTATCTTCCCAGGCTTTCTGAATAATGTGTATTAAAAAGTTGTTAATGACCTAACAAAAGTTGCTGGGTCTTAGAGTGTGAGACAGATGACTATTCTGGAGAAAGGATGTTATATGAAGCAGGAACTACATTTTTTCACTGTAGTTTCACCCTTTTATTTAGAAACAACAATAAACATTTTTGTTATGGCTTTGAAAAGGGAAAATAAATAAATGCCTTTTTGTTATGGCTTTGAAAAGAGAAAATACATGCCTTTTTGGAAGAGAGAAAGAGAAAAGGCAGGAAGGAAGGGAAAGAAGGAAGGGGAGATTGGATGGATTCTTTGCTAGCCAAGGTGCCTAAGAGCCATAAACAAAAGTAGGAAATAAAAACCCTGTAGCTTTCTGCACCACAGCTGCCTCCCCTCGCAGCAAAGAGCAGGCCCTCAGCCTCCGAGCCTGGGAGAGGGAGCATCACCCTTAGACACAATCTAGCCCAGAAGGGCCTGGCGCTGTCCTTTTTGGCCCCCTCACAAGAATGTTCACTTACAGATCCCAAGTTATCCTAAGTCCATCTGGCGTGTTCTGAGGATCAAAAACAAATGTGTGGAGCCTCCCCTCCCTCGCACCCGTCTGCACTCTCAGGCTCTGACCTGCTTTCAGGAGCACTCAGGGTGAAGCCCAGACTTGTCCCACAGGGGATTCTCTGGGAGGGAGGCTGGGAGCACATGGCTCTGCCTGCTCACCCACCCTAAGAGGTGGAAGGAAGCAGCCCAGCGGTGCCCCTCAGAGTCAAAGACAGCCTGGCTCGCTCTCACAAGCCCTTCAGCTTGGTAGTCAGTAGTGAGGTGTGTTGTTCCTTTCTTACTAGAGTCGCAGAGAGTTAGAAGGGAACTCAGAGATGATTGTACAAAGAGAAGAATATTAAGGCTTAGCGAGGTCAGACTACTCACACGGGTCATGCCAAATGAGCAGAAGAGTCGGGATTCAATACCAAGGATGAGGATTTCATTTGTAGTGTTTTGCCATCCCATGGATGGGTTTAAATCAGAGGGAATAACTTTGATCCAGCTATTCTTCAAGAGAAGATAAAGCCAGGGCTTTGGGAACAGTAGGAGGTAGGGATGAGGGGAAGGGTAACATCAGGCAGCATTTATGTGACCAAACAGACACCTTTTTGACACAGGTTGGACATGTCAGATAAAATAATCTGCCATCTGCACCAACTTGTTTGACCTGAATGACAAGTTCAAATGCCAAGGTGACTAGAGAAGAGGGAGAGTACAGGAAGCAAGGGAGGAGGGGAGGCTTCTCCTCTTTCTTAGGACAGGAGTCTGGCACCTCATCCTTTTATGAACAATAGAGCCCCTGTGTAAGCCCCACATCCCTCAGGAAAGGAGGATCCCAGGAGGTCCCATCCTCTGCAGCCTGCAGCGCCTCTTCCTCATTTCCTTATTGACTCTTGATTCCAGGAGTCCCAGGTGGGCAGGGCTTAGACATCCAGTTACATCAACTGTCCCTGTGTCCTCGCCCTGATTTTCCTTCACTACAGGAAGTAGCCAGCGTGCAACAGCAGGCTCTCTGTGTCTGGATTTTATGACAAAAGAGGATTTATCAACAGTACTTGAGGGCCTTCCTGAGAAAGAGGAATTGGCCTCTCTTCAGTCAGGAGGCAGGGAATTATTTGCACGCCAAGCAAATAGCTCCCAAGCTAACAGTAAATGGCTCTGGGGCTGTGCCATTCATTGACCCTGGGAATTCACCCGAGGCACCTCTGGAATTTGAAAATAGCTGTTAACTACATTAAATCGTGAGAATTACAGATTTTTCCAAAAGGGATGATCATTAGAAATGTGAGGTGTCAACTGAGGTTCGATGAATAGGCACCACCAGTTTGTTTTCTTCCTATAATCCAAGCCTCTGAAAATGACCTGAGAATTCACACATATGATCTGAGAGTCAGGACTGACCAAAATTGTTGAAAGTGAAGGTAAAACCTGTATTCTTCCCACCTCCCTTTAAACAGAGTACTTACTATATTAGTCTGGTGTTTGGAACACCTACCGTAGCTTATTCCTTTGGACTTATGCATTTTTGTATCTAAGAAACTTCTTTCAGAATAAAAATACTCTTGCCAGGGGCAACATATCAGGTTGTTTTGGACTAAATTGTGTCCCCATAAAATTCATAGAAGTCCTAACCCCCAGTAGCTCCAAATGTGACTGTATCTGGAAACAGGGTCTTTATAGAGGTAATTAGGTTAAATGAGGTCACTGGGGTGGGCCCTAATCCAATACGATGGGTCTCCTTATAAGAGGAAATTGGGACACAGACCTGTTCACAGGGAAGACCGTGTAAAGACACTGGAAGAAGACAGCCATCCATCAGGCAAGGAGAGGAGCCTTGGAGGAGACCAGTCCTGGGGACTCCTTGATCTTAGACTTCTAGCCTCCAGGGTTATTAGAAAGTAAATTTCTGTTATTTAAGCTGCCCAGTCTGTGGCACCTTGTTATGGCAGCCCTAGCAAAGTAATTCACAGGCTATTTACACTTGAACATGAATTATTGGTAGTAGGAAAAAAAAAAACAAACGAGCCCTGTAACTTTCCTAGTCTTGAGGAATGGAGACTACGAACAAATCAAGTCTTCTGTGGGAATTCTAGGCCATGGGCTTTGGAATCACCACCAGCAATGGAACCCCAAGTAAGCTACTAAACCTCAACAGGCTCATCCATGATGTGGGGATTATCATAATATTGACCTTATAAAGCTGCTAGGATTAAATAAAATACATGGAAATTATACAGTGCCTAAGACATAGTGAGCACTCCATAAATTGTAGTTATGATAATAGTGAGGGGCTAGGAGAGGGGGCTCTGAGAAAAGAGGACTAGGTAGAAGACAGAGGGGAAAGTAATAAAAACAATGGTGGTCTGCAGAGTCGCAAGCCCTGGATTTTAGCTCCAGCCCTGCACTGATTAGATAATTTTGGGAAGTCACTTTGCTGCCCTGATCCTCAGTTTCCTCATCTATACAATGAGAAGGCTAGACTGTATACAAAAGAAAAACAGGGAACAGGAAGCTAAAAACACCTCTTTTTTTTTTTTTTCTCAAGGTGGCCCTGAAAGGAGAAGGTGCTTTGCTTCTCTTTTTCACAGATGTCAATTATGGATCAACTTCTGAGTCACATAGAAGAGGTAAACACAAATTTCTTCACTTGCTTTCTTTTCCTTCCACCAAATATCCATTCCTGTAGTAGCTACCATGATTGATAAGAGAAGCATTTTCCAGGACCACCCTTAGCCATGATCTCAGGCCTCTGG
The DNA here is from genome assembly GCF_009764315.1 of Trachypithecus francoisi. Taxonomy (NCBI): domain Eukaryota; kingdom Metazoa; phylum Chordata; class Mammalia; order Primates; family Cercopithecidae; genus Trachypithecus; species Trachypithecus francoisi. Next base: position 53,966,043 of record NW_022681468.1, read on the forward strand.
AGTGGCCCCCCTCCACTCTTCTCCAATGATCTTCCTTGGAGCCTCCCCTCCAAACCTTTCCATATCCAGGAAACCTAGATTTCCACACCCCAGGGGAACGTCTCACTGGATCCCAGGAGAGCAGAAAAGCATAGATGGGTTGAACCTCATGTTACTCTGAAGGAATATCCTGAGATTTATTCTAGAAATGCATTCTCCGCCAACACCAGAACTTAAAAGTCTTCATCACAGAACTTATTACATTTATTAGGTGATAATTGATGAGGCTTTGGACAGAGCATGCATTCCTTCAAGCAATCAGCTCTGCTTACTTGCTGCCAAGACACTGTGCTAAGTGCTAGGCTGGACAGTTCTTTCCTGGGGGGAAATTCATAGACTATTAGATAGTTAAAAAGAAAAAAAATCTATCATTTTACCATGCACTTCATATCAAATGAGCCATGGCATATTTCTGTTAAATATTGATATAAACCGTCATGGAAATAATTAAACATCTTCACCTTCCAGCACCATCAATTGGCCATTTCTCACCTGATCACTGAGGATATAAAGTGCTTTTCCAGACTCCAGGACTCTGGTTCATTGCTAGTAACAGGACGCCTCTCACGTATGGGAAGCCAGAAACATCCAGGACCCTCACTGACTGCTCGGGCACAGCCGTCTGAACAGACCTATGAAGAAACAGAAGGATTTGTGCTTTTTAGGTATCTCTGGTCAAAACGAGTATTTGAAGTTCTAATTCTACTATTATCTGGCACCTACACTTGGCCCATTGCTGGAAATATTAGGACTAGAAAACATCAAGATCAGGCACCGAACAGGCAAATCTCCACTGAGAGGGTTCAGATGTGGAAATAACTGATGAAGACTGGCTATGGTTATAAAATGGAACGCAGTTTTCTAATTACGTAGTGCATGGGTCTCGTGTGTGTGTGTGTGTGTGTGTGATGCGTGTCTGCATGTGTGTGTTTGTGTGTGTGTGTGAGTGTATATCTAAGGCGCTTCACATTTAGCTCTCAGCTCTTGGAATTAGTCCACATTCTGAGGTAAACCTATGGTGTTTGATACAAATCAATTGGAGAGAAACATCTGGTGTCATTTGTTTTTCTAGATTCGTTTTTAATATCTCCAAGACAGAGACACAACAAAGCTGTACTTACGGTCAACTTATTCTAAAGTTTTATCGTTATCTAGAAGTAGATACCTGTGTCTCTTTCACTTCCTTATTTGAATAAAATTAAGTGGGTCTAGTCCTTACCTTAATTCTCTTTTAAAAATGCTCAAGAAAACCAATTTCAGTAGCTGGGCCTAAAACAATATTGCAAAACTTGGGTGCTAGGGTTATAACAAGGATTTTTTCCAACCACCGAGAAACAAAATAAGACTTTCAAACAGTTTTATTATTTTTTATCTTTTTTTAAAATTGTACTGGGGTAAAATACACATAGCATAAAATTTACCTTCTTAACCATTTTTAGGCCTACAGTTCAGTGGTATTAAGTACATTCATATTGTTCTATGGCCACTACCACCATCCATCTCCAGAATCTTTTCATCTTCCCAAACTGAAATTCTGCCTCCATTAAACAATAACTCCCCCGTCCTGTCTTTCCCCAGGCCCTGGAAACCACTATTCTATTTTCTGTCTTTATAAATTTCACTACTCCAGATATTTCATATAAATAGAATCATAGAATATGTGTTCTTTTGTGTCTGGCTTATTTCGCTGAGCATAATGTCTTCAAGCTTCGTCCATGTTGTAGCACATGTCAGAATTACCTTCCTTTTGAGGGTGAATAATATTTCATTGTATGTAGATGCCACATATTGTTTACTCACTCATCCATCAGTGGACACTTGGGTTGCATCCACATTCTGGCTACCGTGAAAAATGCTGCTATGAATATGGGTGTACAAACATCTCTTTGAGACCCTGTTTTCAATTCTTTTGCGTATATACCCAAAAGGTGAATTGGTGGATCATATAGTATTTCTACCTTTAATTTTTTGGGGCCTCACCATACTGTTTTCCATAGCAGCTACATCATTTTACAATCCTACCAATAAACAGTGCACAAGGGTTCCAATTTTTTCACATCCTTGCCAACACTTGTTATTTTATGTTTTTAGGCTTGCCATCCTAATGGGCATGAGGCCTTCCAAACAGTTTTATGATCGACTAAGTTAACCAAGTAAACCAGATCAATAATGTGCCATAACATCAATTACCAAAAGAAAGGGGGATGGAAGACACTCAGAAAGTTCCACCCCAGCCCTTACAACACGGTTTGAATGGAGAGTAGAAGGGGACAAGTTCCCATTTCACAAGGTAAAGTTTATAGGTTACCTAGATATCTTTCACTGCCACTTGTTCTAGGTCACACACACAAAACCCAACTCAGCAGTCTCAAGTAAATCAGGAGGAAAATGATGCAAGTCTCAATGAGAGAGAGAGAGAAATAGTGATAGAAAGAGTGAAAAGGAAGAGGAGGAGGAGGAAAAGGAAAAAAGGAAGGAAGAGAGGGAATAGGAAAGGAAAGGCAAGGAAAGCTTTCACACAGCAAATGAAACAGAGTGAAAAGGCAAACTACAGAATAGGAGAAAATATTTGCAAACCATATATCTGATAAGGGATTACTGTAATATCCAAAGTGTATAAGGAATTTCTATAACTGAATAGCAAAAAATAAAATAAAATAGTAACAAATAACCCTACTAAAAATGGGCAAAATACTTGAATAGACATTCTCCAAAGAAGACATGCAGATGGTCAACAGTTATATAAAAAGATGCTTGACCGGGCGCAGTAGCTCACGCCTGTAATCCCAGCACTCTGGGAGGCTGAGGTGGGTGGATCACCTGAGGTCAGGAGTTCAAGACCAGCCTGGCCAATGTGGTGAAACCCCATCTCTACTAAAAATACAAAAATTAGCCGGGTATGGTGGCAGGCATCTGTAGTCCCATCTACTCAGGAGGCTGAGGCAAGAGAATCATTAGAATCTGGGAGACGGAGGTTGCAGTGAGCCAAGATCGTGCCACTGCACTCCATCCTGGGCAACAAGAGCAAGACTCCATCTCAAAAAGCAAACAAACAAAAGATGCTCAACATCATTACTAATGAGGGAAATGGAAATCAAAACCGCAATGAGATATCACCTCATTAGAGTGTTAGGATGTCTATTAGAGAAAAGAAGATAACACACGTTGGTGAGAATGTAAAGAAACTGGAATTGTTGGTAGGAGTGTAAAATGGTACAACCACTATGGAAGGCAAAAAGAAGGGTCCTTTAAAAATTGAAAATAGAACTACCATATGATTTAGCAATCCCATTTCTGGGTATATACCCAAAAGAACTGAAAGTAGGGTCTCAAAAAGATATTTGTACTTCCACATTCCTTGCAGCATTATTCACAGTAGCCAAAAGGTAGAAGCAACATAGGTGTCCATCGATAGATGAATGGATAAAGAAATTGTGGTACATACATACAATAGAATATTATTCAGCCTTTAAAAAGAATGAACTCCTGTAATATGCAACAACATGGATGAACCTAGAGAAACATTATGCTAAGTGAAAGACGTCAGTCAGAGAAAGACAAATACTGTATATTTCACTTATGTTCAATATCTAAAATAGCTGCTATGGTTTAAATATTTATTCCCTTCAAAACTCATGTTTAACTTTAATCCCCAATATGGCAGTATTGAGAGATGGTTTCCTTAAGAGGTGATTGAGTCATGAGGGCCCTGCTTTTATGAATGGATTAATTCATTCATGTATTAATATGTTATCACGAGGGTGGGACTGGTGGCTTTATAAGAAGAGACCTGAGCTAGCACACTCAGCCTCCTCACCATGTGATATCCTGCACTACCTCTGCAGAAGAGTCCCTGCCAGCAATAAGGCCCTCACCAGATGTAGCCCCTTGACCTTGGACTTATCAGCCTGCATAACTATAAGAAATACATTCCTTTCCTTTATGAATTACCCAGTTTCAGGTATTCTGTTATAAGTAACAGAAAATGAACTAAGACAATAGACAAACTCATGAAAGCAGAGAGTAGAATGTTGGTTGCCAGGAATTGGAGGGAGGAGAAAGTTGGGAGTTGCTATTCAATGGGTATAAGGTTTCAGTGATGCAAGTTATGTTCTGGAGAGCTGCTGTACAACATTGTGCCTTTAGTTAACAGTAATGTATTATAGACTTAAAACTTTGTTAGGAGGTTAGATCCCATGTTCAGTGTTCTCACTACAAGAAAAAAAAGAAAGAAAAAGGAAATGTAGTATTTGTTAAGTTCTATTGGTAAATGGAAGTGTGTGCCTATGGATGAACTTGGCTGACCTGACAATAAAAATCCTAACATAGAACTTCTTTGAAGATTGAATATATAATAGTGGTCCTAGTTCTCCATAGTGAATAGTCTTTCTCAAAAAGAATACATGATCAAAAACTTTCCACAGGCAGAGATAACTTAAAGCTACTTCACAAATCTTACTTATATACTGTACATTGTATATTGTATACTGTAATGAGTTGTGAGGGATATGTATTACTTTAAAATCTTGACTTCGATAAATGCTTTAGCGGGGGGCGGAGCAAGATGGCCGAATAGGAACAGCTCCAGTCTCCAACTCCCAGCGCGAGCGACACAGAAGACCGGTGATTTCTGCATTTTCAACTGAGGTACTGGGGTCATCTCTCTAGGGAGTGCCGGACAATCGGTGCGGGTCAGCTGCTGCAGCCTGACCAGCGTGAGCTGAAGCAGGGCGAGGCATCGCCTCACCTGGAAGCGCAAGGGGGAAGGAAATCCCTTTTCCTAGCCAGGGGAACTGAGACACACAACACCTGGAAAATCGGGTAACTCCCACCCCAATACTGCGCTTTAAGGAAACAGGCACACCAGGAGAATATATCCCACACCTGGCCGGGAGGGTCCCACGCCCACGGAGCCTCCCTCACTGCTAACACAGCCGTCTGCGGCGATCTATCCGCAAGGCAGCAGCGAGGCTGGGGGAGGGGCGCCCGCCATTGCTGAGGCTTAAGTAGGTAAACAAAGCCGCTGGGAAGCTCGAACTGGGTGGAGCTCACAGCAGCTCAAGGAAGCCTGCCTGTCTCTGTAGACTCTACCTCTGCGGACAGCGCACAGCTGCAGTCCATTAGGGGAAAGAGCGGGGCCACTGCAGACCCGAACGACTCTGTCTGACAGCTTTGGGGAGAGCCGTGGATCTCCTAACGCGGAGGTTGAGATCTGAGAACGGACAGACTGCCTGCTCAGGTGGGTCCCTGACCCCTGAGTAGCCTAGCTGGGAGACATCCCCCACTAGGGGCAGTCTGATACCCCACACCTCACAGGGTGGCATCACCCCTGAGAGGAAACTTCCAAAGAAAGAATCAGACAGGTACACTCGCTGTTCAGCAATATTCTATCTTCGGCAACCTCTGCTGCTGATACCCAGGCAAACAGGGTCTGGAGTGGACCTCAAGCAATCTCTAACAGACCAACAGACACTCCTTCTGACTGTCAGACGGAAAACTATCAAACAGGAAGGACACCTATACCAAAACCCCATCAGTACGTCACCATCATCAAAGTCCAGAGACAGATAAAACCACAAAGATGGGGAAGAAGCAGGGCAGAAAAGCTGGAAATTCAAAAAATAAGAGCGCATCTCCCCCTGCAAAGGAGCGCAGCCCATCGCCAGCAACGGATCAAAGCTGGTCAGAGAATGACTTTCACGAGATGAGAGAAGAAGGCTTCAGTCCATCAAACTCTCAGAGCTAAAGGAGGAATTACGTACCCAGCGCAAAGAAACTAAAAATCTTGAAAAAAAAGTGGAAGAATTGACAGCTAGACTAATTAATGCAGAGAAGATCATAAACGAAATGACAGAGATGAAAACCATGACACGAGAAATACGTGACAAATGCACAAGCTTCGGTAACCGACTCGATCAACTGGAAGAAAGAGTATCAGCGATTGAGGATCAAATGAATGAAATGAAGCGAGAAGAGAAACCAAAAGAAAAAAGAAGAAAAAGAAATGAACAAAGCCTGCAAGAAGTATGGGATTATGTAAAAAGACCAAATCTACGTCTGATTGGGGTGCCTGAAAGTGAGGGGGAAAATGGAACCAAGTTGGAAAACACTCTTCAGGATATCATCCAGGAGAACTTCCCCAACCTAGTAGGGCAGGCCAACATTCAAATTCAGGAAATACAGAGAACGCCACAAAGATACTCCTCCAGAAGAGCAACTCCAAGACACATAATTGCCAGATTCACCAAAGTTGAAATGAAAGAAAAAATCTTAAGGGCAGCCAGAGAGAAAGGTCGGGTTACCCACAAAGGGAAGCCCATCAGAATAACAGCAGACCTCTCGGCAGAAACTCTACAAGCCAGAAGAGAGTGGGGGCCAATATTCAACGTTCTTAAAGAAAAGAATTTTCAACCCAGAATTTCATATCCAGCCAAACTAAGCTTCATCAGTGAAGGAGAAATAAAATTCTTTACAGATAAGCAAATGCTTAGAGATTTTGTCTCTACCACCAGGCCTGCCTTACAAGAGACCCTGAAGGAAGCCCTAAACATGGAAAGGAACAACCGGTACCAGCCATTGCAAAAACATGCCAAAATGTAAAGACCATCGAAGCTAGGAAGAAACTGCATCAACTAACGAGCAAAATAACCAGTTAATATCATAATGACAGGATCAAGTTCACACATAACAATATTAACCTTAAATGTCAATGGACTAAATGCTCCAATTAAAAGACACAGACTGGCAAACTGGATCAAGAGTCAAGACCCATCAGTCTGCTGTATTCAGGAGACCCATCTCACATGCAGAGACATACATAGGCTCAAAATAAAGGGATGGAGGAAGATCTACCAAGCAAATGGAGAACAAAAAAAAGCAGGGGTTGCAATCCTAGTCTCTGATAAAACAGACTTTAAACCATCAAAGATCAAAAGAGACAAAGAAGGCCATTACATCATGGTAAAGGGATCAATTCAACAGGAAGAGCTAACTCTCCTAAATATCTATGCACCCAATACAGGAGCACCCAGATTCATAAAGCAAGTCCTTAGAGACCTACAAAGAGACTTAGACTCCCATACAATAATAATGGGAGACTTCAACACTCCACTGTCAACATTAGACAGATCAACGAGACAGAAAGTTAACAAGGATATCCAGGAATTGAACTCATCTCTGCACCAAGCGGACCTAATAGACATCTATAGAACTCTCCACCCCAAATCAACAGAATATACATTCTTCTCAGCACCACATCGCACTTATTCCAAAATTGACCACATAATTGGAAGTAAAGCACTCCTCAGCAAATGTACAAGAACTGAAATTATAACAAACTGTCTCTCAGACCACAGTGCAATCAAACTAGAACTCAGGACTAAGAAACTCAATCAAAACCGCTCAACTACATGGAAACTGAACAACCTGCTCCTGAATGACTACTGGGTACATAACGAAATGAAAGCAGAAATAAAGATGTTCTTTGAAACCAATGAGAACAAAGATACAACATACCAGAATCTCTGGGACACATTTAAAGCAGTGTGTAGAGGGAAATTTATAGCACTAAATGCCCACAAGAGAAAGCAGGAGAGATCTAAAATTGACACTCTAACATCACAATTAAAAGAACTAGAGAGGCAAGAGCAAACACATTCAAAAGCTAGCAGAAGGCAAGAAATAACTAAGATCAGAGCAGAACTGAAGGAGATAGAGACACAAAAAACCCTCCAAAAAATCAATGAATCCAGGAGTTGGTTTTTTGAAAAGATAAACAAAATTGACAGACCGCTAGCTAGACTAATAAAGAAGAAAAGAGAGAAGAATCAAATAGACGCAATAAAAAATGATAAAGGGGATATCACCACCAACCCCACAGAAATACAAACAACCATCAGAGAATACTATAAATGCCTCTACGCAAATCAACTAGAAAATCTAGAAGAAATGGATAATTTCCTGGACACTTACACTCTCCCAAGACTAAACCAGGAAGAAGTTGAATCCCTGAATAGACCAATAGCAGGCTCTGAAATTGAGGCAACAATTAATAGCCTACCCACCAAAAAAAGTCCAGGACCAGATGGATTCACAGCTGAATTCTACCAGAGGTACAAGGAGGAGCTGGTACCATTCCTTCTGAAACTATTTCAATCAATAGAAAAAGAGGGAATCCTCCCTAACTCTTTTTATGAGGCCAACATCATCCTGATACCAAAGCCTGGCAGAGACACAACAAAAAAAGAGAATTTTAGACCAATATCCCTGATGAACATCGATGCAAAAATCCTCAATAAAATACTGGCAAACCGGATTCAGCAGCACATCAAAAAGCTTATCCACCATGATCAAGTGGGCTTCATCCCTGGGATGCAAGGCTGGTTCAACATTCGCAAATCAATAAACGTAATCCAGCATATAAACAGAACCAAAGACAAGAACCACATAATTATCTCAATAGATGCAGAAAAGGCTTTTGACAAAATTCAACAGCCCTTTATGCTAAAAACGCTCAATAAATTGGTATTGATGGAACGTACCTCAAAATAATAAGAGCTATTTATGACAAACCCACAGCTAATATCATACTGAATGGGCAAAAACTGGAAAAATTCCCTTTGAAAACTGGCACAAGACAGGGATGCCCTCTCTCACCACTCCTATTCAACATAGTGTTGGAAGTTCTGGCTAGGGCAATCAGGCAAGAGAAAGAAATCAAGGGTATCCAGTTAGGAAAAGAAGAGGTCAAATTGTCCCTGTTTGCAGATGACATGATTGTATATTTAGAAAACCCCATCATCTCAGCCCAAAATCTCCTTAAGCTGATAAGCAACTTCAGCAAAGTCTCAGGATACAAAATTAATGTGCAAAAATCACAAGCATTCTTATACACCAGTAACAGAGAAGCAGAGAGCCAAATCAGGAATGAACTTCCATTCACAATTGCTTCAAAGAGAATAAAATACCTAGGAATCCAGCTTACAAGGGATGTAAAGGACCTCTTCAAGGAGAACTACAAACCACTGCTCAGTGAAATCAAAGAGGACACAAACAAATGGAAGAACATACCATGCTCATGGATAGGAAGAATCAATATCGTGAAAATGGCCATACTGCCCAAGGTGATTTATAGATTCAATGCCATCCCCATCAAGCTACCAATGACTTTCTTCACAGAATTGGAAAAAACTGCTTTAAAGTTCATATGGAACCAAAAAAGAGCCCGCATTGCCAAGACAATCCTAAGTCAAAAGGACAAAGCTGGAGGCGTCACGCTACCTGACTTCAAACTATACTACAAGGCTACAGTAACCAAAACAGCATGGTACTGGTACCACAACAGAGATATAGACCAATGGAACAGAACAGAGTCCTCAGAAATAATACCACACATCTACAGCCATCTGATCTTTGACAAACCTGAGAGAAACAAGAAATGGGGAAAGGATTCCCTATTTAATAAATGGTGCTGGGAAAATTGGCTAGCCATAAGTAGAAAGCTGAAACTGGATCCTTTCCTTACCCCTTATACGAAAATTAATTCAAGATGGATTAGAGACTTAAATGTTAGACCTAATACCATAAAAACCCTAGAAGAAAATCTAGGTAGTACCATTCAGGACATAGGCATGGGCAAGGACTTCATGTCTAAAACACCAAAAGCAACGGCAGCAAAAGCAAAAATTGACACATGGGATCTAATTAAACTAAAGAGCTTTTGCACAGCTAAAGAAACTACCATCAGAGTGAACAGGCAACCTACAGAATGGGAAAAAATTTTTGCAACCTACTCATCTGACAAAGGGCTAATATCCAGAATCTACAAAGAACTCAAACAAATATACAAGAAAAAAACAAACAACCCCATCAAAAAGTGGGCAAAGGATATGAACAGACATTTCTCAAAAGAAGACATCCATACAGCCAACAGACACATGAAAAAATGCTCATCATCACTCGCCATCAGAGAAATGCAAATCAAAACCACAATGAGATACCATCTCACACCAGTTAGAATGGCAATCATTAAGAAGTCAGGAAACAACAGGTGTTGGAGAGGATGTGGAGAAATAGGAACACTTTTACACTGTTGGTGGGATTGTAAACTAGTTCAACCATTATGGAAAACAGTATGGCGATTCCTCAAGGATCTAGAACTAGATGTACCATATGACCCAGCCATCCCACTACTGGGTATATACCCAAAGGATTATAAATTACTCTACTACAAAGACACATGCACACGTATGTTTATTGCGGCACTATTCACAATAGCAAAGACTTGGAATCAACCCAAATGTCCATCTGTGACAGACTGGATTAAGAAAATGTGGCACATATACACCATGGAATACTATGCAGCCATCAAAAAGGATGAGTTTGCATCCTTTGTAGGGACATGGATGCAGCTGGAAACCATCATTCTTAGCAAACTATCACAAGAAGAGAAAACCAAACACCGCATGTTCTCACTCATAGGTGGGAACTGAACAATGAGATCACTTGGACTCGGGAAGGGGAACATCACACACTGGGGCCTATCATGTGGAGGGGGGAGGAGGGAGGGATTGCATGGGGAGTTATACATGATATAAACGTCATGCACATGTACCCTAGAACTTAAAGTATAATAAAAAAAAAAGAAAAGAAAAAAATAAAATAAAATAAAATCTTGACTTCACAGATTTCTTAAATGCTTACAAATGAAAAGACTCATGAGATAGAGCTTTATAATATTTTTAGATTAAATTAAGTTTTTCTGAAGCTTGAAGTTTCAAATTTGCAGCAACATTTCTTGTGAGAAAACGAAAATAGAATACATTCAAAACAGCTTGTCCATAGATTCTTTAAAATAATCCTTCCTGTTTTGCAGAATTAAGAATATGTTCAATCAGTGGAAGGAAAATGCTAAGTTTCTGAGGACCAACTAGCTAAAACTAATAGTTAATATTTATTGCTCATTTATTATACACATTTGCTCTTTCCAACAATTCCTAAGGTTGTTCCTATTATTTTCTTCATTTTATAAATTTGGACAATTGAGTGATACTAAACAACCTGACTAAGGTCAATGCAGAAGATCACTAAGAACCCAAGTAATCTGACCCCAGGGCCTATTCTTAAACTATTACATTGTGCTATCTCTCTACAGATTAAAAAGGACAACATCTTAATCTTCAGTTGCCTGATAAAATGACCAGTGATTCCTCTGCTTTGGAGTAAACAAAGTATATCACAACAAATCTCCTTCACTTTTTCCTTCCTTTGCAGGATTTCTGAAACTTGTCTTCTTGTCAGCTGCTCAGCGTAAGAGGAACCAGAAGCCTACTGCCCATTTGATTTTTTCTTTGCAGGGAGAAAGAGACTTAGCCCCAATTTCTAAAATCTATGGTCTCTCTCACAGGGCGAGGAGGATGCAGCACGTGCAGAGGCTTCATAAATCTTATGAGTGCTGAAAAGAACCATGTCCTCCAGCAAGGGGGAGCCAGGAAACATTCCACAGGCAAGTCTGGAGTTTTTACACCTGTTGAGAGACACACCACCCACTAAAGAAAAAAAGGGGACAGAGCTCTTCTACCCTTAGATAATATGTGTTGGGAAGAACTAACCAGGTAAGTATGAATGTAGCACATATCATCTCATCTCTTCTTTCATCCGTATCAGTCATTCTTTGAAGATGAGCTAATGTCCCAGTTGTTCCTCCTACTTGGCCAACCATCTTTTGGTCATTTTTCAACAATTTAGCATTGTGTAATGGACAAGAGAGGAAGTCACACTTCAGTGTATCACAGGTTATGACATCTGGTAAAGAATAAAAATGGTAGGAAGATAAACAAGCTCTGTCAGAGCTAGTGTTTGTCTTGTTGGCTGCCAAGTGCTTGATGAGTATGTGTCAAAAAGGAAGAAAGAGAAGGGAGAGAAGGAGGAGGAGAAGGAAGAAGAAAGGGAGGAATGAAACAATTAAAACTTTTCCTACTAGAAAAGTGCCATTTGATGCTCATCTGAGCTTCAGACCCCTCCTTGTTCTCAGTCTGATTCTGCCTTAGATGGGGGAGAATTATACTGATCTGGCATCAACACAGCACTGTCAATTTGCTGTCAGTTTCTCTTGATTTTTGCACTTAAGGTTAGGAATGAGAGTGACTTTATGCTTCCATTGTCTACAGCCACATACAAACCATCCTAAAACACAGTGGCTTAAAATAACAACAATCATTGATTTGCTCACAGTTCTGCAGTTTGGTCAAGGTTCAGCAGGGATAGTTTGTCTCTGTTCCATACAGTATCGGCTGAGGCAGCTCAACTGAGGATGGAGGATTCACTTTCAAGACTGTTTCCTCACAAGGCTGGCAAGCTTGTATTGTCAGCCAGACCTCAACTAGGACTGTTGGCCAGAGACCCCTCTCCTCCTCCACATAGATCCATCTGTGTGGTTGCTTGGGTTTTCTCACAAGATGGCAGCAAGGTTCCAAGAGCAAATATTCCAAGAAAACAAGCCTCAATATGAAATCACTTATCAAGCCTCCATTGCATCATACTTGCTAAACGTCCCATTGACCAAAGATGGCTCCATGGTAAAGCCCAGAGTGGGAGGGGACTACACAAGGGTGAGAACTCCGAGAGCTGTGGTTCATTGGGGGTCACCAAACTAAGAGTTTACCACAGAGTGTAGTAACTTTTGTCTCTCTCTATTAGTAGATAAAAATTGAGAACTGGTATTATTTGCCCACTCCTCCAGTTTTTTAAGCCAGAAACTTAATACCAATGTTTCCTAATGTTTAAGTTGGCTTAAGAAAATGGTAGGCAGGAAAAAAGCTCTATGAGAGGAAAAAAATGTCATGGGTAAATAAAGTCAGGAAAATAGAAGTTCTTATCAAAAACAACAGTTAACTATCCTGGAACCACAGGGCAGCAAGGGGTACATATGCAACAGGGGAAGGCTTGTGTCACAGGTGAAAATTATGACATGCTGGAAGACAAAAAACATAGACATATGGCACACGAAAACCTTACAAGGGGTGGAAATGTTACAAGCTAATAAGGTTCATGAAGAAATAATAAGGACTTTTTCCAGGTAAAGTCAAAAAAACAAAAGCCAGAAAATAATTTGATTTTATAAACAGCATTTCAGTTGGACTTTCAAAAGGTTTAATTTAAATGACATTTTAAATACTTTTACCAATGATGAGATTGTTAAAATGGCAAGATAACTAATACTTTGAGGGACTGGATTAGAATTCAAATTAACTGAACAAATAGAAGTTGACAAAGATGTAAGGGACACAAATGTTTTCTAAGCTGTGATCATGTTCTAAGCCCATATTAAGACCCGCATATGTATTAATCGTCACAGAAACTTAAGGCACAGAGAGTTAAGTCACTTTCTCAATGTTCCACTGTTTGCCAGTGTGGGAGACAGGATTTGTAGCCAGATTTGTCTGTTTGTTTTGATGGATTTGTTAGGTACAAAATTTCTGCAAACTGAATCATTCATTTTTTTCATTGACTCTTTAAAACCAGAAAATACAGTTTCAAGGGAAAAAAAAATACTGATCAAAGATGCAACAAAGACAACACATGTAAGAATTCTGAAAGCTCTTCTAATCCTCAAACTGAATTGAAACACATGTTTAATGAACTGATAACTGTCAAAATAATTAACCAATTCAAATACTGAAACTTCAAATATCAAATTATGAACATGTTTTCCTGCGGCTAGATATATGTGAGCAAGTATTTTTAAAAGCATTAGCTGCTTCTTTATTCCAAGTAATTCCTTTTAAATTCCCCAAAAGTTATAAAGACAGACCAAATCTTGGTACTTTAAAAACTTTGAAACAGTTTGTGCTGTAAAGTTTTTTTTTAATCTTATCTGCTTGCCTGCTATGAGTACCTTCCCACTTGTTTATTAACTAAGGATTTTCCTCTTCTTAGGCCAAGAATATTAATAAGGGGCATTTAATTGATCCATTTCCTTGGTATCCTTTGTGAGTTCTTGATGCTAGTGGAAAACATACTCATTTTTATGTATGTCCTTCTTAGAACTAAAAAGGATATATATTAGGATTGTTCATTACAATAGTAGCAACAGTAGCTCTATCAGATACTGTCAGAAGCCCCGGCTTTCTAATTTCATGTTTTGTTTTTTGTTTTTTTTTTTGTTGTTGTTGTTGTTTTCAAAGTTGGCATTTCTTCACCACGGGAAAAATGACTGGATCCTTTAGTTCTGCAGCAGAGACACGGAGCACACCCCAGGGGCGTGGAAGCTGGAGGCAAGCATGTAAGATGGGGGCGGGGGAATGTCCTTTAAATTCAGCTTTTCTCAGAGCTCTATTAGAATTCATGTCTCCTTTTTGACTCAGTAACTTTGACAAGTAGTAGAAAGTTTGGAAAGTGTCCAGAAAACAGTTGTGAAAAGTATTAAAAGGCCAAGGAAATAGGTCATATGAGAAACCTAAAGGTTAGTCATTCCATAAAAGAGAAGTCTATGGTGAGATTGAAGATCTGTCTTCACATCTGGGTAGAGCTATTGTAAGAGTGATGGTGGCCCCCCATGATGGGGACTGAGGCTCAAAATGAGGACATCTATAAGGGCTATAAGACCCTAGGACTGGTTGTCAAGCAGGGGAGTTGATTTTTAAAAATAGGCCAGAAGTATCTTTGCTTCATGTTGCCTAAGGATAGATTTATACTCAACTATCCACAAAAGGACTGGCCCCATTTCTGGGACATTAATTATTCACATAGTCCAGTGAGATGCAGAGACTAGGCCAGAAGGGTAAAATTCACCTGGCTCCAGTTTCCCTTGCTATTTTGTGTTCAGGAGATTCTTCTGGTGCAGCACTCTATTTGCTGATGGTAGTGTGCTCTCAGTAGATCACCCAGGCTCCTGGAAGGAATTCAGATTTGGGATTCAAGCAGACCTAGGTTGATACTCCATCTCTGCCACTTTGTCAGTTGCTAAGTTGTTAATTCCGCTTTTCAGAGCTCTATTTTCTCAATCAATAAGTGAAGATAATAATACACACTTACTTACTTAAAATGTTATGAGGATAGAGTGAGACAAGATAATGTAAAATGCCTTGTCTGCAGTAGGTGGTTACTAAGTCTTGCTTCCTCTCCCTTTCTGTGACTGGGCAGGATTGTAGGAAAGGGAAGAGTGGAAGAGTATCTAGATGAAGTGTAAATAGGGACCACATATATTGTATAGCTGAATTTCAATTTTTTGAATGCCAACAATGTGTAAAAATGACCCTCAAGTCAACCAATCATCAAGTGATCGCTCCAGGAGGCTCAGATCCCTTTCGACTGCACTCCAAGGTCTATTGGATTTCTCAAGCGCTTTCTGAGTGCCGGGTTCTTCGCTGGCACTTTACATCCTCACCCAACAGCTACGTGTTACTGTCCCTATTTTATAAATGAGGAAACTGAGGCACGGAAAGATCATGTACTTGCTAATTAGGACACATGGCAACCAAGTTCTGGAGCTAGAACTGGAACACAGGTTTATTCCAGTTCCAACACCTGAGATGGTGAAAAAGAAGAGAGGAAATAATAGGTCTCACTCATACGTAGAGTCCTCGAGGGATAAGGCAGACTTAGAATTTAAAGCTACCAAGTTCAGAGCAACTGAGGAGCCACTTTGTCAGGCCCTGGCACCTGAAATCTGTTACATTTCTAAATGCCATTAAAAAAGATGTTCCCAGGAGTCAGGCCGGAGCAACCTGCTTGAAATCCACCTAATAGGTGTATTACAAGGAAGACAGAGGACTGTTTACTTCCTCTGACCTAATCTCTTTATATCTTAAATGGATTTCTGAGGGTACAGTAAAAGCTCTCGCTGCTTCTGACACAAGTAAGCCTTGAGTGTCACTTGATTTATGCGTCTTCCCAGCTTGTGCCAGCATGCCTCTACCTACAAATAGCTTTCCATTCACCTCAGGCATACAGGTAGGAGCAGAGCATTCTGACTCACCAGCAGGCAGTTCCAACCTGGTGCTACTTGCCTTTCTTCACCCAGTCACCAAGTTAATGGGTTGTATTTAACAGTGATATTTATAGACAACAAATGAACCCCAAAGCAGCAGTGGTGCCCCTCCCATTTAAAAAGGGCTAGTTCATCATGGCTCTCCCCCATGCCGTACTGCTACTTCCTTGTGTCCCTTCTCTTCAAGTGATTGCCAGATAGTACAAGTGTTTCGTTTCCTTTCATGTAAGAATTTTTTGGCTACAATGATTGAGATGAAAGAGTAATAAAAGAACATAGATGATGTTGTTCCTGCTGTTTTGTATTCTGGTTATTTTATCCCATCACACTTAGAATAAAATAAAAAATTATTCCTATAGCCAACAAGGCCTTTTGTTGTCTGGTTCCCTTCCCCCTCCATGTGTACACACACACACACACACACACACCCTCCCCCGACTAATGCTCTGACTCCTCTCCCATCTCTCCCTCCCCTTTCATCACCAGACACCAGCCACTATGGCCTCCCTGTTGCTCCTGCGACACACCCAGCACATGAGCACCCCAGGGCATTAGCACTTGCCTTTCCAGATGGAACTCTCTTCCTTTACAGAGCCTCGTGACGCACTCCCTTAGTCCAAGTGTCTGCTTCAGATATCTGAACAAAGAGACCTTCCCTGACCACCCTCTCTAACATAGCACCTTCAATCACTCTTTATCCCTTTAGCCTGCTTTATTTTTCTTCTTAGCACTTATCTATTTGACACTATGTTATATATTTATTGTACTCAGTCCACATACACACATGCACATGCACACACATGCACATACACTCACATGTGCAAGCACACACACTCGAATGGAAGCTCCATGGAGGCAGGACTTGGCTTTGTCTTGTTCACGGTCACAGCCTGAGCATCTAAAACAGAGCCAGGTCCATAGAAAGGGCATAATAAATGGTGGATGGATGGATGATTGTTTTGTCCTCACCAAACAATCTTAGTCAAACTCTTTTAAGGTATGATAAAGATATCTTAAAGTTCTGGCTGGGCGTGTGGCTTGCACCTGTAATCCCAGCACTTTGGGAGGCCGAGGCTGGTGGATCACGAGGTCAGGAGATCGAGACCATTCTGGCTAACACAGTGAAACCCCATCTCTACTAAAAATACAGAAAAAATTAGCTGGGTGTGGTGGTGGGCACCTGTAGCCCCAGCTACTCGGGAGGCTGAGGCAGGAGAATGGTGTGAACCTGGGAGGCAGAGCTTGCAGTGAGCTGAGATCACGCCACTGCACTCCAGCCTGGATAACAGAGCAAGACTCTGTCTCAAAAAAAAAAAAAAAGATATCCAAAACTTCTATACATCATTGTCAGCTGGCCTCATGGAATGTTAGCGTTAATAAAAAGAAAAAAACAAACAAACAAACAAACAAAAAAACCACTGCTTTTGATTTAGAAGGAAGAATCTGGTACAGGGAAAAAAAGAAAAGAGAAATTAAAATGTTGACAATCTACTTACCAGTTATAATGATACAATAATTTTAGTTAAAGAGGATGGCTAGACCTATTGCTGTTTCTGAACTAGATTTGGATCTTAAACTTATATAGAAACATACTCCAAAGAGTGCTAAATTCTGAGGCACAGTATTTCATAAATCAATACAAACACCATGAAAAATACAGTTGGTGTTCCAAAAAGAAAATGTTTTAATCTTACATTTTACACTAGAGGAAGCAGAGTCCATCACTTACTGGAGGTCTTGAAAAGTCAATGGGAGATGGAAGGGCTAGAACCCATGTCTTCCCCTGGCTAATTTTTTTCCAAAGTTGCTTATTTCTTCCACTTGCCTCTCCCTCTGAGCTTTTATACTAACACATTTTCATCTCTTTTTGCATACAATCTACTTGTCTCTTACTTTTTCAAAGGGAAATGTATGCTTATCTTCAAACCCAAGCCAGCATTTCCCAAATTGCGTTCTACATAATAACCAATATGTTTACAAATATTCCTCAAATTAAAAAATATATATATATATACACACACACATATATACATATATTTAAATAAGTTTAGGGAAAATTGTATGGTCTCTCTCTCTCTCATGAATATGTAGTACTCATTAGCCCACTAAACCTGAGAAGTCATGCTATAAAGAAATTGTATATCTTTGTTTAGTTCAGTGCTTCTAGAACTTATCTGACCAGACTACATTACTTTTTTCCCTAGAAACTTCTCATAAACACAATTGAAGAAATACTTCTTTCTCTATATATACATACAAGATCAACACACAGGCATTTATAATACATTGTTTGTACATGAACATAAACATACAAAAAGAAGATTGCATATCATGTGCATATTTTTTGAAGTGCAAATATGTAGCTCATTGGAGGAATAGACAAGTTAGAGCCCCTTAAGAGGTCCAGCAGAGCTGAGGTCCAGCTAGCTGGCACAAAGGAGAATAGGGTAGCCAGCATAGTAAGCATGCTACTTAATTTTGTGTTCAGCATCCCTTTTCTAGAAACTGCCTCTACCTACTCACACACCACCCAAATAAGTGTAGTAGGAAATACCATGTCTCCAGACTGTGGAATTCCTGACCTCACAGCTGTAGTCAACTGGGACATAGGTAGCTTCCTATATTAAGCTAGGCCAGTTAGCTCCTTTCCTAGGAATTCTGGGTCCGTGACTGAAAGATCTTAAGCAAAAGAATAAAGGTGGCATTGTGAGAGGAGTGGAGACAGAAACGGAGAGAAATGAGGCATTCCTGAAGACCCCCATCCCTGACTGTCCCCCTGGGGCCCAGCTTCATCCTCAACTTGGAGTCCTGAGATAACTCCATACTCCACCAATACATCTTCTCCTTTCTCTCTTTCCCCTGCTTTTTTTTTTTTTGCTAGCATTGGTTTCTGCTCCTTGCAGACAGATTAATACACCAGGGCAAGAGGTATGTAATGGATGAGTCAAAGACAGGAGGGAGCAAATGCTACAACTTTCAACACACTCGCAGGTCATTGACTGTTCCCTCAGACTTTCCATTTTCTCCCTCTGTGCTTTCATTTGAAAGAAAATGCAGTTTTCATGGAAGGAAAAGAAACTAGGTAAGTATGAGATGCTAAGGAATCTTGCATTTAGATTATCATGTCTATCAATACCTAATTATTTTAAATAAATGCTGTCAAATGGGCCCACGATTTTTTGTAAGTAGTTTGTGCTACTCGTGTATCATCTCAAGCTTTACTTCTTGAAGATCTCTCTTTTCTTAAGGACCTCTGGGGTTTTTCTTAAGGAAGTATTTCAGGAGGTTTATTCTGTTTAAGTACAAATATTATTAAGCCCTTTTAAAGCTCACTGATAAAATGTTGCATTTCAAAAGCACATCTTTAGACTGAAGTCCATATTTTGTTGGGGACAGAGGAGTATCAGAAAGTAATAAATAATCTAACTTTAGTGTAACCATCTTAAATTAACTTTAAACAAAAGAATCACTTTCCTAGAAACAGACCAACACAAAAGAGCTGAACAAGCGAACAACAACAGAGAGATGCAATTAGGAAAGTATTCAAACCTACAATAAATCAGAGAAATACAAAATAAAACAAGGCATTTTTTTCTCTTAGCAAAATTATACACTCACATAAACACATACGTGTGTGTGTGTGTGTGTGTGTGTGTGTGTGTGTCCATTTGGGAAATAAGTTGCCGTTGTTTACCAAATGCTATAAAAATGCTTGTGCCCTTTCATCCTCAGCTGAACTTCTAAGTGTAAGGAAAAATATTAAATATGAAAAAGCTACATATTTAAATATGTTAAATGCTGCCATTTTAATAGTAAAAAAGTAAGAAACTAATGTCCAGTTAGAAGGGAATAGGAGGTAAATCATAATATAGCTACTTAATGAATTATTATATAATAATTAAAGTCATGGTTCTGAAGACCATGTAGTTAAATAAAAGTTATTAATAATTTCATATTAAAGAACAGCACCAATATTACATGTGTGGAATGATTACAACTATATAAAAAGAAATATATGGAAACAAGTCTGAAAAAATACCAAATTGCTTACAATAATTTATTGCATGATAATAGTATAATTCCTTCTTTTTTTTAAGAGACAGCGTCTCGCTCTAATACTCATGCTGGAGTGCAATGGTGCAATCAATCATAACTCACTACAAACTTGAACTCCTGGGCTCCATCAATCCTCTGGCTTCAGCCTCCTGAGTAGCTAGGATGGCAGGCAGGCACCACCATGCCTGGCTGATTTTTTATACAGGTCTGGTTATGTTGCTCAAGCTTGTCTCAAACTCCTGGCCTCAAGTGATCCTCCTGCCTCAGCCTCCCAAAGTGTTGGGATCACAAGCATGAGCCACCATGACCAGCCTAGTTTTACATTTTCTAAATGAAGCAAGTCTAGCAAACCATAACAGTAAATGTTCATATTCCAAGAAACCAGATTTTGTTATTTGTTATGGTTAATATTGAATGTCAACTTGATTGGATTGAAGGATGCAAAGTATTGTTCCTGGGTGTGTCTGTGAGGGTGTTGCCAAAGGAGATTAACATTTGAGTCAGTGGACTGGGAGAGGCAGACCCACCCTCAATCTGGGTGGGCACCATCCAATCAACTTCCAGCACAGCTAGAATAAAGCAGGCAGGAGAAGATAGAAAAGCAGACTTGCTTAGTCTTCTGGCCTTCATCTTTCTCCCGTGCTGGATGCTTCCTGCCCGTGAACATCAGACTCCAAGTTCTTCAGCTTTTGGACTCTTGGACCTGCATTATTGGTTCGCCAAGGGCTCTCAGGTCTTTGGCCACAGACTGAAGGCTGCACTGTAGGCTTCCCTACTTTTGAGGTTATAGAACTTGGACTGATCCACCACGGGCTTCCTCGCTCCTCAGCTTGCAGACAGCCTATGTAGAACTGCCGAGTGAGAGTCTTATCTCCCATAGACAAAGGACTGAAAATGTGGAAAATCAGACACAAGCTCTTATCATGCAAGTGGCTGACCTGCACCAAAAGGTACACTCTGTCTCACCAGGTGTCTACTGGCAAAGTGAGGGTATTTATTGGAAAAGAAGGGGACCCTGCAATTTGGAATGGGGATGTGTGGGAGGACCCTGATGAAGCTGGTGACACTGTGCTTATAAACTCTGTTGAGCCTTTTTTTGCCAGAGGAAACAGCCTCCCCACCCCTAGTGGGGGCAACATCCCTTCTTCCAGCCAGGCTGCCATCAGCCTTCCCACCTTTATCTGAGGAGATAAACCCTGTACTGCCTGAGGCAACAGTGATGACCTCCCCTGAGGCAGTTGTCAGACAAGCCAATGCTGCTTCTCCTCACCACTCACTGTATTAGTCAGGGTTCTCTAGAGGGACAGACTATTAATAGTAGGATAGATGTATATATGAATGGGGGTTTATTAAGGAGAAATGACTCACACGATTACAAGATAAAGTCCCACAATAGACCATCTGCAAGTTGAGTAGCAAGGAAGCCAACAAGGAAGGGATCAGTCCAAGTCCCAAAACCTCAAAAGTAGGGAAGCCAAGAGTGCAGCCTTCAGTCTGTGGCCAAAGGCCTGAGAGCCCCTGGCAAACCACTGGTGTACATCCAAGAGTCCTAAAGCTGAAGAACTTGGAGTTCGATGTTCAAGGGCAGAAAACATCCACCACAGGAGAAAGATGAAGGCCAGAAGACTCAGCAAGTCTGCTCTTCTATCTTCTCCTCCCTGCTTTATTCTAGTTACCCTGGAAGGTGATTAGACGGTGCCTATGCAGATTGAGGGTGGGTCTGCCTCTCCGGTCCACTGACTCAAATGTTAATCTCCTTTAGTAACACCCTAAAGATAGACCCAGGAACAATACTTTGCATCCTTCAATCCAATCAAGTTGACAGTCAATATTAACCATCACAAGTACACACCTTGTCAACTTCAACCCATATACATACCCTGAAATCATACATAATCTTCAAATAAAGACAATAATAAGGTCATACTTACACCTAACATAATACAGCTATCCTTTGTACAACTGGAAGTGCACTAATCCTTAACCTAAATGCAATTTACATAAAGTTAACAACACTTAAATGCTGATATGGAGTCAATAAATCTAATGTCACATAATAAAGGAAAAATAAAGTTGGAGACACTGAGCTTATAAACTCATGAATTCATAAATAAAATGAATATATTTTCTTAGTACAAGTGTGTACATGCACACAAACATGTTCTTAATAAAATAAAGAGGAAATATTCATGACAATTACAGTCCATGTTTCTGCAGCTGGTCAGGTGGCCGTAACCGGTATTGCTGACTACCTTCTTCTACCACCCATTCTGTATTCCCTTTGCCTTCAGCAAGCACCTGAGTAGGTTGTAGTTTTTTACCCAGTGGAGTGACCCAAACCTTCACTCCTGAAGGGTCTGGGTCATTTGTAGTCCTGCCTGGATTGGGTTGTTGTAGTTTCTCATTGACCTTAATCACATGGTAATACTAAGAGACACCCTAAGGGATCTCCTGTATTCCACACATACTCTTCCTTATCTCCATTGTGGAGTAGTACACTGGTTTCATTTGATAGTCTGGGTCAATCACTCCAGCCAACACTGTAACTCCCTTCTTAGCCTGTTGACCTAGAGGTAGGAGGAGCCCAAAGTGGCCAGGTGGCAACCCTAACTTCCTGTTTAATGGAATCATTGTTGTGTCTCCTGGTGGCAACATTCCTCTTTCTGGAACTAAGACCTCTAAGCAAGCAGAACATACTGTCATGGGAAAAGGAAGCAAAGATTTTGCTAGTGGATCACTAGGGGTGATGGTGAGTGGTGCCACTTCCACTTCCACACCTTGATTCCCGGCCCTGTGAATCCTGGCTATGGGAAAACAGTATCATATATCGGACACTGATTCAGAGCATATACAGCCTGCTGGAGAACTTTGCCCTAGCCCTGTAAAGTATTGTCACTTAGTTGGCCTTGTAAATGTGACTTTGAAAGGCCATTCAACCGTTCTATCAATTCAACTGCATCAGAATGATGGGGAACACGGTAAGACCAGTGAATTCCATGAGCATGAGCCCACTGCCGCATTTCTTTAGCTGTAAAGGGAGTGCCTTGGTCAGAGGCAATGCAGTATGGAATACCATGATGGTGAATAAGGCATTCCGTGAGTCCATGGATGGTAGTATTGGCAGAAGCATTGTGTGCAAGATAAGCAAACCCATATCTGGAGTAATAATCTATTCTGGTGAGGACAAGCCATTGCTCTTTCCATGATGTAAGAGCTCCAATATAAGCAACCTGCCACCAAGTAGCTGATTGATCACCCCAAGGAATGGTGCCATATGGAGGGCTCAGTGTTGGTCTCTGCTGCTGGCAAATTGGGCACTCAGCAGTGGCTGTAGCCAGGTCAGCCTTGGTGAATAGAAGTCCACATTGCTGAGCCCATGTGTAACCTCCATCCCTGCCACCATGGTCACTTTGTTCATGAGCCCATTGGGCGATGACAGGGGTGGCTGGGGAAAGAGGCTGACTGGTGTCCACAAAATGAGTCATGCTATCAACTTGATTATTAAAATCCTCCTTTGCTGAGGTCATCCTTTGGTGAGCATTCACATGAGATACAAATATCTTCAGTTTTTGACCACTCGGAGAGGTTCATCCACATACCTCTTTCTCAAATTTCTTTGTCCTGAATTTTCCAATCATGCTTCATTTTAAGTCCCTGACCATCCAACCAAACCATTGGCTACAGCCCATGAATCAGTAATCACACATCTGGCCATTTCTTCTTCCAAGCAAAATGCACAACCAGGTCCACTGCTCAAAGTTCTGCTCACTGGGAAGATTTCCCTTTGCCACTGTCCTTCAGGGATGTCCTAGAAAGGGGCTGTAGTGCTGCAGCTGTCCACTTTCAGGAGGCACCTGCATATCGTGCAGCACCATCTGTGCACCAGGCCCTAGTCTTCTCTTCCTCTGTCAACTGATCATAGGGAACTCCCCATGAGGCCATTGGTGCAGACTCGGGGAGAGAAGGCAGGGTGGCAGGAGTAGAGACCATGGGCATTTGAGCCACTTCCTCATGTAACTTACTTGTGCCTTCAGGGCCTGCTTGAGCCTGATCACGTATATACCACTTTCATTTGATGATGGAATGCTGCTGTAAATGCCCCCACTTTGGCTAGATGGGTCAGAAAGCATCCAGTTCATGATAGGCAGTTCAGGGCGCATGATGACTTGATGATCCATAGTCAAATGTTCAATTTCCACCAAAGCCCAGTAAACAGGCCAAGAGCTGTCTCTCAAAAGGAGAGTAGTTATCTGCAGAAGATGACAGGGCCTGGCTCCAAAATCCTAGAGGTCTTTGCTGTGATTCACCTATGGGAGCCTGCCAAAGGCTCCAAACAGAATCCCTATCTGCCACTGACACCTCGAGCACCATTGGGTCTGGTGGGTCATATGGCCCAAGTGGCAGAGCAACTTGCACAGCAGTGTGAACCTGTTGCAGAGACTTCTCCTGTTCTGGACCCTATTCAAAACTGGCAGCCTTTTGGGTCACTCAATAAATGAGACAGAGTAACACACCCAAATGAGGAATATGTTGCCTACAAAATCCAAATAGGCCCACAAAGAGGCCTCGTTGCGCCTCTTTCTTGGTTGTAGGAGGGACCAAATGCAACAACTTGTCCTTCACCTTAGAAGTAATATCTCAACAGGCCGCACATCACCGGGCCCCTAAAACTTTTACTGAGGTAGAGGATCCCTGAATTTTAGTCAGATTTCTGTCCCATCCTCTGGCACACAAATGTCTCACCAATAAGTCCAGTGTGTTTGCCACTTCTTGCTTGCTGGGTCCAATTATCATAATGCCATCAATGTTATGGACCAGTGTGATAGCTTGTGGAAGGGAAAAGTGATCAAGATCTCGCCAGACAACATTATGACATAAAGCCAGTGAGCTGATATACCTCTGAGGGAGGACAGTGAAGGAATGTTGCTGGCCTTGCCAGTTAAAGGCATATTGCTTCTGGTGGGCCTTATGGATAGGAATGGAGAAAAGGCATTTGCCAAACTAATGGCTGCC
Organism: Trachypithecus francoisi; assembly: GCF_009764315.1. Lineage (NCBI taxonomy): Eukaryota > Metazoa > Chordata > Mammalia > Primates > Cercopithecidae > Trachypithecus > Trachypithecus francoisi. The sequence continues at coordinate 53,991,139 of NW_022681468.1, forward strand.
CACCAGGTACCAGGAGATGTGTGAATTTGCTCAAGCAATGAAACCGCATCTGATACAGCAGCTGCAATTGGAGTCACCTCTTAGTTAAGCTTACAGTAATACACTGTCATTCTCCAAGATCCATCTGTCTTCTGCACAGGCCAAATAAAAGAGATGTGGTGGGATAAAATGGAGATGTGGTAGGAATCACCACCCCTGCATCTTTTAAGTCCTTGATGGTGGTGCTAATCTCTGCAATCCCTCCAGGGATGTGATATTGTTTTTGATTTACCATTTTTCTAGGTAGAGGCAGCTCTAATAGTTTCCATTTGGCCTTTCCCACCATAATAGCCCTCACCTTACCAGTCAGGGAGCCAATGTGGGGGTTCTGTGAACTGCTAAGTATGACAGACTGTCTATGCCCATTATGCATTCTGACACTGGGGAAATGACCACAGGATGAGTCTGGGGACCCACTGGACCCACTGTAAGTTAGACCTGAGCTAAAACTCCATGAATTACCTGACCTCCATAAGCCCCTACTTTAACTGGAGGACTACAGTGACGTTTTGGGTCCCCTGGAATCAGTGTCAACTCAGAGCCAGTGCCCAGTAGTTCCCAAAAGTTCTGATCATTCCCCTTTCCCCAGTGTAGCTGCTCTGGTAAAAGACCAGTGGTCTCTTGGGGAAGGATGGGAGAAAGATTAACAGCATAAGTTATCAGTAGTGTAGTGGGGTCCTTCCTCAAGGGGATCTGGCCTCCCCTTCATTCAAGAGGTTCTGGGTCTGTAAACCGATTCAAGTCTTGAAATTCATTGAGGGGCCATGATTCTCTGATTTTATAGTTCAAATTAGCTTTTGTCCACTCAACCTGAAAGTTTTCTGCTTATAAATTAAGTAAGAATGCAGCAGGCTTCCTATCAATTTCACTTCCTGGAACATCGTGATTAATTAGCCAATGCCAGAGCTCTACATGAGTCAGACTATTCTGATTGCCGCTTTGCCTCTGCTGTCCATTATGGCAGCTACGCCCACCTTGCCTTTGAAGGTTGAGTACTGCCACTTGGCCCCAGCTACCTTGGGATTCAATTATTCCCATTGTATTTAAGTTTTGTAATTATGACCGTGGTTCCCACTATAAGATCTGGCATATAGAAAACAAACACAGAGCTCTTCAAGGAAGCAGGTGCCTCCTTCACAAATTTGTTTTACAAGGTGTTGGTGAAGGATATGTCTTCTGGACTCTCCCAGCTGGGATGAGGAGGACTAACCCACTCTAGTATTCCCATATCCCTAAGCCTTTAGATCCCTTCCTCTACATTAAACCAAGGGAGCTCAGGCATTTCTAGGTCACTCACAGTGGGACATCTTTTCTCATCTATATTTTAGCTAACCAAGCAAATAAACTATTAGAACCTTTTTGTAACTCCCTACGCTGCAACATTAAATGCAGAATCCCTGCTTAGTGGGCCCAAATCAATAAATTCAGCCTGATCCAACTTTATGTTCCTTTCACCATTATCCCACACCCTTAATATCCATTCCCATTCCTATTCTCCAGATTTCTGCTTATATAAATTAGAAAACTCAAGCAGTTATTTTGAAGCATAGTACACCTCCTCTGAACCTCACGTCTAGGGGCCTGCCGGGACCTGAGTCTATAGTTATAGGTCTAGAAGCAAACAGGGGTGTTAGGGGTGGGTGATATGGTTTGGCTAGTCCCCACCCAAATCTCATCTTGAATTGTATCTTGAATCCCCATGTGTCGTGGGAGGGACGTAGTGGGAGATAATCATAGGGGTGGTTACCCTCATGCTGTTCTTGTGATAGTGTGTGAGTTCTCATGGGATATGAGGGTTTTGTAAGGGGCTTTCCCCTCCTTCACTCATTCTTCTCTTCCCTGCTACCTTTTGAAGAAGGATGTGTTTGCTTCCCCTTCTACCATAATTGTAAGTTTCCTGAGGCCTCCCCAGCCCTAAGGAACAGTGAGTCAATTAAACTTCTTTCCTTTATAAATTACCCAGTCTGGGGTACATCCTTAGAGCAGCGTGAGAACGGACTACTACAGTATTAAACAACATATAGTCAACTAGAATTTAAAGGCTCAGGAGGATCCTAAAAATAGCATCCATTTAAAAAATGTAATTAAATCTCTGACCTATACCTAGTATAAATCCTAGGGGAAGTGTTACAGTAGGGTAAATTATAGCAGGGTACACAGTGTTTAGAAGATGTGCATTGAGAAAATATTTTTAAATGTTCACCAGCACAGGCCCTAGGCATGGCAGTATGCTATTCAGGGTGGACATGATAATTAGATTACCTCCTCTTGGCAAATTATACTGTTAAATTTTCTTCTGAGAAAAAGCAAACATGCTACTTAATGCTATAAATATTAAACACCGGCCGGGCGCAGTGGCTCAAGCCTGTAATGCCAGCACTTTGGGAGGCCGAGACGGGTGGATCACGAGGTCAGGAGATCGAGACCATCCTGGCTAACATGGTGAAACCCCGTCTCTACTAAAAAATACAAAAAACTAGCCGGGCGAGGTGGCGGGCGCCTGTGGTCCCAGCTACTCAGGAGGCTGAGGCAGGAGAATGGCGTAAACCCAGGAGGCGGAGCTTGCAGTGAGCTGAGATCCAGCCACTGCACTCCAGCCTGGGCGACTGAGCGAGACTCCATCTCAAAAAAAAAAAAAAAAAAAAAATTAAACACCTACTCTTTTACATATTGTTACTTTTTTGTCAGACTTTTTTCATGTTCATGAGGAAGACTGAAAATAATTTCCCCAATGTATAACAAATTCAATCAGAAGGCCACACTGAAGGAAATAAATGTGAGTTAGTGTTTCTGTTGTTACTGCTATTATAATCACCCTAATCTTCTAATTGAAATTTCACATTTTAAAGACAAATTTTGCCCTCCACCATCACCACTCTAAGAAAAGTTTGGCATCATCTACCACCTCCTTGAAATTGTCTCTGATTTGAAAAGGGAGTGGTTATACACTGCTGGTGGGAATGTAAATTAGTTCAACCATTGTGCGAAGCAGTGTGGCAATTCCTCAAAGAACTTAAAACAGAAGTACCATTCAACCCAGCAATTCCATTACTGGTATATACACAAAGGAATATAAATCTTTCTACCATAAAGACACATGCACACATATGCTCATTGCAGCACTACTCACAATAGCAAAGACAAGGAATCAACCTAAATGCCCGTCAATGGTAGACTGGATAAAGAAAATGTGGTACGTATATACCATGGAATATTATGCAGCCATAAAAAAGAATGAGATCATGTCTTTTCTAGGAACATAGATGGAGCTGGAGGCCATCATGCCTAGCAAATTAATGGAGGAACAGAAAACTAAGTACTACATGTTTTCACTTACAAGTGGGAGCTAAATGATAAGAATTCGTAGACACAAAGAGGGGAGCAACAGACACTGGGGCCTATTGGAGCATGGAGCATGGAAGGAGGGAGAGGATTGGAAAAAAAATAGGTATTTGGTACTAGGCTTAGTACCTGGCTGATGAAATAATCTGTACAACAAACCTTTGTGACACAAGTTTACCTATGCACACATGTACATGTACCCCGAACCTAAAATAATAGTTAAATTTTTTTTTCTCTGATTTAACTTCCAAGATACTACTACTGAGAGCTAACAGTTTTTGATTGGTGGCGGTGTTCCAGGCACTATTTTTAGCACTTTCAAGTATGATCTCCCTTGATCCTCACAATAACCCTATGAGCAGATACTTTAAATAGTGCCATTTTACAGATAGAGAAATTGAAGCACGCAGAGGTGAAGTTGCCCACGATAAGTGAGCTAGTTAACTTGTGGAGTCTGAATTCGAACTCAGCCAGTCCTACTTGAAGCCCATTGTCTTTTCTACCACATTGAAGCTTGTCATCTCCCAGTCATTGGGCTATTTAGAGTGACCTCCTGTTGTTTCACTTGTTATGTTCTCTTTGCCGCTTTCTCATTGCCTCTTATCATTGCCCCAACTGATTTAAAAAAAAAAAAAAAAGTCCAGGATATAGTCTCTCCTTCTGCCCTGAAGTTCTTTCTCCTGTACTTACAGATCATTTTCCTGACGATGAGGGCACAGCCTGTATCTGAGATCATACACATAAAATACTTGCCTTGTGTTTACTAAATGGCATTATTACATGACAATGGTCCTGTGCCCCTTTCAAGCACTTCACATACACATTTTTATCCGATTCTCAACTCTGCATGTTGAAGGTCAAGTTTATATTTCTCTCCAACTTTTGGCCTCCCCATTCTTTCAGGACACTATCATCCTCCTGCTCATCATCGGAGTCATCTTTAACTCATCTTTCTTCTTTAGTCTCTACATTCGATCTGCTACCTAGTTTTATGGATTCCACTTCCACTAAGCTTTTGAGCTTTTTCCCTCCTTTCTATTTCCCCTGACACTAAAGCACTACTCCATGAATGCCACCCCTCTTACTCAAAAACCTTCAATGGTTTCCTACCAGTTGCCAAGTTAAATGCAATCTCCTGAGTCAAACGTTAAGATTTATGTATATGTCTTTACCTTACCACTCAGCATTAACTTAATCCACTATGTGAGTCCTACACTCATCATATTAGACAGAATAATCTATACCTAATCTTTAAGCAAAGAGGAGCACTGTAGAATTTCAGATGGATTAAACCTCACACATTTTATCTTGTATGTGTCAGACTTCTCTCATGAGAACCTCAGAGTAATTTGACCTGAAAAGCCCTTATAATATCTTGCAGATATCAGCTAAGATTACTTCATTTGTTTTAAAGTAACTACTTGTTATAGCTTGGATGTGGTCCCTGCCCAAATCTCACATTGAAAGGTAATCCCCAGTGTTGGAGGCGGGGCCTGATGGGAGGTGACTGGATCATGGGGGTAGATTGCTCATGAATGGTTTGGTGCCATCCCCTTGGGACTGTCCTGGAGATAATGAGTGAGTTCTTCGAAGGTCTGGTCATTTAAAAGTGTATGGCACCTCCCCCTTCACTCTGTTGCTCCTGCTTTTGCCATGTGATGTCCCTTCTCCCACTTTGCCTTCCACAATGATTGTAAGCTTCTTGGGGCCTCCCTGGGACCAGATGTCACTATGCTTCCTGCACAGCCTGCAGAACCGAGAGCCAATTAAAACTCTTTCTTTATAAATTATTCAGTCTCAGGTTATTTCTTTATAACAATGAGAGAATGGCTTAAGACACTATTCTTCATATTCAAATTTACAAAATAATCTCCACATTTTAACACAGCGAGCAGCTCCTTCCATTTCAGGTAGCAGTGGAAAAGGAAGAGAGAGTGAGAGGATACTGCTGGGCTATTGAAATTGCGAAAATCCCTTTTAAAAGTTCTCCCTTAGGAGGCTGAGGCAGGAGAATCTCTTGAACCAGGGAGTCAAAGGTTGCAGTCAGCTGAGATCCTGCCACAGCACTCCAGTCCGGCAACAGAGTGAGACTCCATCTCAAAAAAAAAAAAAAAAAAAGTTCTCCCTTAACCCGATAAAAGAATATGGTTCCCAAATAAGAAATCAGAGTGAGAAGGAACATGGTTACTATATTTTAGGGCTATAAACAAGGCCACCCTGAATTACTAAAACTGCATAGTGAGGCAGGTAGCACATTTTTTTCCTTGCCTTTGATTTAAGAACTTGCTCATATAAATAATCTTTAAACCCTAATTGATAATTTTATTTAAACTACTCTATTTTAAAGAAGTAAAAACTATCTTATTTTCTGATTATGGTAAACCTGATCGTTTGACCACACAACCAAGGCGCTGAAGTGCCCCCTGAGGGCCACCTATCATAACTGCAGATTCATACCTAACCCCTGGAGGGTTTTCTAACTTCAATCTGTACTCAGCTATTTGCCTATGTAGTGCGGTTTCAGGGTTCCATTTGTTCTAATTTTGTGCCCACTTTTTAAAAATCTTTACTACCTAGCGGACGCATGATATTGTTCTGATAATGCTTTATTTCTTTATCACAAAAGCACTGGAAGAGTGATCGTTCTGTGTAATTCACACTGTGATATAAACAGGTTACTCTTTGGTGTTAAGTTCACAACTCTTTGGTGGGGTGAATTTTGACACTAGAGAAACATTCCAGGGCCTTCCGAGAGAAAAGGGTATTACTGGCAAGGGTGAAAGAAGGGTACAAAATGGAGAAACTAGATAAACCAAAGACAAATTATATTTTCAACGTTTTCTCTTTATAAAACTATGGTCAGAGCCGGGCGCGGTGGCTCACGCTTGTAATCCCAGCACTTTGGGAGGCTGAGGCGGGCAGATTGCCTGAGGTCAGAAGTTTGAGACCAGCCTGGCTAACATGGCGAAACCCCATCTCTACTAAAAATAAAAATAAAAAATTATCCGGGTGTGGTGGTGCACGCCTGTAACTCAGGAGGCTGAGGCAGGAGAATCACTTGAACCTGGGAGGCAGAGGTTGCAGTGAGCTGAGACTGTGCTGTTGCAACAAGAGCGAAACTCTGCCTCAAAAAACAAACAAACAAGCAAACAAAAACATGGTCGGCTTTGGGAAGAAACTGCTTATGAGGGAAGCAAAGACATTTTGGTAAAAAGAGAAAGGAGAAACCATCCCTCTTAAGTGCCTCTACACTTCAGTGCCAGCACTACCAAACTACTCTGCAACCCATCCTGAGAAATTTGTTTAACCTAGTTCTCAGCACATGTCACTAAGATTTTCTGTTTATTTGCCTCAGGCTCAGAAGAGCTACACGACCTGGTTACAGTTTAACACATGCCAATGGCTAAGTGATTTCTCTAATTTCTTTAGGGAAAAATCCCATGGTAAAAGTTAGATCCTAAGAATCCAATCTAATGTTAATACTAAGAGGACGGTCTTCATTATACTCCACAGCTGGTTTGGGAGAATATCAGTGAGTGACGCTTCTTTTCTAAGAAGTGGAGGAATTGAAACAGGAATGCCAAGCCGCAGAATGTTAGCCTCGCACATTCCTGATTCCGATGCTGATTCAGCTGTGCAGACACCAAACTCCCCAAAGATGCCTGCTCTTCATAATGGTTGATTCCAAGAGAGGAAAAGAAAATGTAGCCAATGACTATATTCCTATTTTTCCTAGATCAAAATCAGAAGATCAGCCCTTCCCAACACCATAGTTTGCTGAGAAACTCAGCACAGTATTCATTTATATGCCTTAACATAGCACCACGTTAAGGGTTGGCCTCTGTCATGTAAATCCCAGACATTTCCCTTTTTGGAAGAAATTTTGCGAACTTTCTAAATCTTACCCCTTCATTGAACTTCCGCGATGATTTTAAGAGGCTGTTTGCAAGCAAGAAATAATACTGAATTACATCTCATTATCTTCTGAACTGTCTCTTCTACTTTAAATGGACAATCATTTTGTTTTCCAGGGGTGGAAACCTATCTTTCATAGACTAGCACTACTGTTATCACTCGGAACGACATGGTCCACTGTGACAGTCATTAGCCACATGTGGCTATTGAACCCTTGAAATGTGGCTAAACTGAATTGAGATGTTCTACACGTGTAAAGTACACACTGGATTTTAAAGTCTTATTGAGAAAAAAATCATTATTAGTTTTTTATATTAATTACATTTCAAATGATAATATTTTGGACATATTGGGTTAAGATATATTATTGAAATTAATTTCATTTGTTTCTACCTACTTAGTTTGGCTCCTAGATAATTTTAAATCACATATGTGTCTTGCATCTTATTTCTACCAGTGAATCTCAATCCTTTCTGCATATAAGAATCACCCAGAGAGCTTTTGAAACATACCTGATGCCAGGCTCTTTCCTTAGACAGAATATCTGGGATTGGGGCTCAGCCCTGGTATTTTGTACTTTTTGGAAAGTTCCCTAGGTGACTCTGACGTGTAGCCAATGTTGAGCCAACTGCTGTAAACTCTGGAATTCTATGATTCTGAGATTCTACTGACAACTCATGCAGGTTAAAAGTTCAGAGTTGTTTTGTCCTTATTCTGTGTAATCAACTTTGTCTGTTCTCATCTATTTCTCCCTAAAGAAATAATGAAATGTTTTTGGAGTCATGCAAGTTAGAACTTTGTTTGTTTTAATTTCTAATGAAGTTCACATGAATCCAATACACTGCCAGGACTGGGGGAAAATGCATTGAACTTGGAATCTTAAGGTTGATGAGTAACATGTCATCTTTCCTGGAGCTGCTGCTTTCACTTGCCTTTTTCTTCTTGGAGGCACCCGCTTTGTTCCTACTACTAAGAAGAAATGCATCACAGTGCTTCCTCAGGCTTAACGTGCCTAAGGATCACCTGGGGATCCGATTAAAACGCAGATGCAGATTCAGTACGACTGGGTCTTGCTGAGATCCTGCACGTCTAACAAGCATCCAGGTGATGCCAATGCTGCTGGCCCATGGGCCACTCTGTGAGAAGCAAGGCATCAGGACTTAGGGAAAGAGGTAAGACTCACCTGGTGGGTGGAGCTTGTGCGCAGCTGCGTAGTCATGTGCAATAATGTCAACAGCACATTGACTTTGTTTTCTGTAATGAACATGGAGCAGCCTTTTAAATGAAGTCTGCTCTACTTTGCCCACTGAAGCACAGTTACAATGGCACATATTTTCTCTATGTAAAAAAGTGAGCCTCCCAAGAGTAGGACAGCTGAAGCTAGTAGATGTGATTAAGAATCCACATCTTACATCCATCAGCCTCAACTCCTAGCTTTTTCCTTCCATGCACAGGGGTTAAGAAGCAGCCTATGGGCTCAGAGAAGGGTCTTAAAGTGGGACTAATCCCATTTTTCCCAGGTCTCACTGCCTCCAGAGACAGGAGCCAAGACTGAGTCCCAGACACCACTGCTCCCTGCCCCTCATCACCACCGCCTGGCCCAGGTTCCCCAGGACTAACTGCATCATGCCTTTGATACCTGTGTCGATGGTCACAAGAATCCCAGGCTCCCAGGTCACCCCACTTCTTTATTCTCTGCTCCCCATAGGGCTCCACACATCCTTCATTCTGTCTCCATCTTCCCATCACAAGACTCCAGCATCTCAAGAGCCCTCTAATGTGCGTCTGGATTCAGAAACCCTCTTTAGCAAAATCCCTGTAATCTGCAGCCTCTTCCCTGAACATCCTTCTCACCTGGGGCTCCTCCTGCCGATGCTGCTCCTCCTTCCCTGTAGCCTCTCCTGCGCTGACGTTTTCCCCTTATTCTCCTCACCACTGGGCTTGGAGATGGGGCGGTGTCCTCTTGGCCCCCAGATACTGCTTCCATACCATCCTCCCTCCTCCCTTGCTAAAATCCCTCAGCTGTTTCTCTCACTGCCTCTGCTTGCTGCTACTCTCTACTCATGAATTACTCCCTGCTCATGATTTCTTTTAGCTCTGGGCTCACTGCCACACTCTCTTATAGACTTCTTTCCCTATTCTTAGTGATTTCAATACACACACACACACACACACACACAATTTATCCAACAATATGTCCTCTCAGTCACTTGAACTCCTCTTCCTCAACAACCTTGTTTGAAATCTCACCTCAGCCACCCACTCCCAGGAACATACCCTCCCAGACCAATGACTTCAACATCTCTGATTCAGTCAGAGTGGGATCAATTTTTTAATTACAAAATCTAACAAAACAAGCACATTCTAAATTAAGTTCTTGCTTGTGGTCCATTGCACCATTGAGTTGGGTGGAGAGCCTTCTATACGATGATTCAGGGACCCAGGCTCCTTCTGACTTGAAGTGCAGCCATTCCCTGGGGCTTCACAGTCTTGGCTGGATTCTCTGCATTCAGCGGCAGACGGAAAAGAGAAAGGATATAGAATTGCATGAGATGTTTTTTTTTATGGGCCAGGCCTAGAAACTGGGTACATCATCTCCATCCACATTTCCTTGGCCAGAACTAAGCATTGGCCATATCTGCAAAAAGGAACAAAAAAATGTATTCCAGCCATATTTGGGGGTGAACAACCACCTTGCCATCCATATTCTCATTTTCATCCATCCCAGCATCTGATCACTTACTTCCTGACTCTCCAGTTCACACCCCCCAGTGTCCCAACTCCAGCAAGCCTTCAACCCACTGGGAATGCCTATCCTCTTCTCTCACCACCTTCAACCCACTGGGAGTGCCATCACTGCTCCCACCACCTTCAACCCACTGGGAGCACCCATCCACTGATCCCGCCACCTTTTGCTGCCCCTCCCTATCTTCCCTTTTCAGCCTCCTTTCATTGCCTGGGCAATTATCATGATGGACCCTTGCATCTAATCTCTATTTCCTTGTCTCTCTGTAGCTTTCTCACTTGGCAACACCTCAACCCTGGTTAAATCTAGCAAACTGTGTCTGCACCCGAAAAGCCAAACATGGCTAGCGAAAAACTCATAACTACATGCACCAATCCCACTTTATGTTTGTGATAGTGAACATCAGTGAGCGCTTGGTGTGGCCAAGCAACTGTGTTCATTTCCCTGGTCTATGGACTCTCCCACTCTCCTAGACATCCACGTAATACCTTATCCACTCTCCTTAAGCCTCTGATATCTTCTCTCCCATTCTTAGTTTCCTGTTTCACAGGGAAAATTGAAGCCATCAGGAAAATCATTAGACTCATACCATTCATTACCCCTGCCAGCATCAGCACCCACATGTGCCACCTCCCACCTGATACAATAGCTGGCCTGTCCGTGTGCCCATTTAATGCCAACCTCCCACCTGCGTATAGATCCCATCTCATCCCACCTACTCTAGGGCATTGCTCTAGCAGCTCTCCTACCTCTCTGGCATCAACAATCCCTCTTCTCATTGTATTATTCTCATCTTCACACAAAAATGCTATTATCACTCTCACCTAAAAAATTTAAAAAAAAAAAAAAACCCTCTTGACCCAGTTCCCTGTGAACTACTTCCTGTTACTCTCTTCTGTCTCCAGTTCCTCCCTTCCCTTCTCTGTCAACCCAACCAAGTGGGCTTTAACCCCTCTACTTTTGTCAGGGTAACAAATAGTCTCCCCATTACTGAATCCAATGGTCACTTCTCAGTCCTCCTTTAACTCGACCCCCAGCAGCATTTGGCACTGGCCTCCTTGCCCCCTTCTTCACCTTCCTCATCACACTTGCTGCCAAGACACCACATTGCCCTGATTTTCCTTTCACCTCACCTGTCATTCCTCATCACTCTCCTTTACTGGTCCCTCCTTGTCCCCCAGACCTCTTGGGGTGCCATAGAGCTTGGTCCTTGTACTTTTTCACTTCTCCATCTGCACCCCACCTTCACCTACTTCATGTAGTCTCTGGCTTTTAATACCATCTGTACCCCAGTGGTCCCTCGTATGTCCCCCCAGCCCAGATACCTCTCCCAACTCCAAATGCTCAGGTCCAATGCCTCCTGGATGTCTTCACTTGGGGGTCAAACTCAAGTCACCGAAAGCAAACTTTAATATTCCTCCCCGAACAGTTTCTACCCACAATCTTCCCATCTGGAAAACAATTCTGTCCTTTCAGTTGCTCAGGAAGAAATGAAAAAGCAAATAAACAAAAACCCCAAACCAAACCAAACAACAACAAAAGCCTTCGAATCACTAATTCCACACTTTCTCTTACACCTCATGTCAACACATCAGGAAATCCTGCTGAATTTTTCTCCAAAATATATTCATATGTCACCACTGCCACCATCTTCGTGCAAGCCACTGGGGCTCTCCCTGGATTCCCACTACAGTCTCTTCTCTTGCATCCTCCCTTGCACCTTTGCCCTCCTACGATCTATTCTCAATGCTGCAGCCGGAGTGATCTGGTTATAATACAAATCCTATACCTCCTCTGCCCCTGACACCCCAGTAGCTTTCCATCTCACTCAATGTTAAAGCCAGAGTCCGAAATGACCTACAAGGTCATTTTCTCTTCCACCTCATTCCCTATTCCTTAACTTCACTTCACTGAGACCACTCTGGCCTTGTTGCTGTTCCTCCGACACATCTTGTATACTTCAGGGCCTTTGCACTGACTGGTCCTTCTGTATGTGAGGCATACAAAATGCTCTAGCTCCCAGTATCCACATAGTAAAACTCCTCCTGCTCCTTCTTCAAGCACTTGCTTGATAAGTCTCCTTAACCATCTTACTTAAAATAGTTTTAAGTAACATTTTATCACATTCTAACACTTCATGATTTACTTCTTACTATGTTTACTTTTTTATGGCCTGTCTCTTCCCCTTAGAACGTAAGCTCCAATAGCATAGGGATTTTTATCTTTTTTTTTTTCACTACTATATTCTAACACCTACAGCAGTGCTCAATAAACACATGTTGAATAAATGAATAAATGAAATCATGTTAATAGTCCTTAACCCAACGCTATGTACTCAGAAAGTACTCAATAAATTTTCATTACACAAGAAAATTAAACTACTCTACAATCTTTATTTTAAAATGGTTATGTTTTGTTTGAGAATATCAGAAACTGTCTAGTAGAAAGTACTTTTTTTTTGTTTGTTTTTTGAGATGGAGTCTCCCTCTGTCACCCAGGCTGGAGTGCAGTGGTGTGATCTTGGCTCACTGCAAGCTCTGCCTCCCGGGTTCCCACCATTCTCCTGCCTCAGCCTCCTGAGTAGCTGGGACTACAGGTGCCCACCACCACACCTGGCTAAATTTTTGTGTTCTTAGTAGAGACGGGGATGGTCTCTATCTCCTGACCTCATGATCGCCCACCTCAGCCTCCCAAATTGCTGGGATGACAGGTGTGAGCCACTGCACCCAGCCAATTTTTTTAAATATAGGAAAACCGGAAAGGCATGTGTAAGAGTCATTCTATGCAAATGAAGTACTGGCAGTGCCATCTTTCACACCTTTGCAATTGCTGTTCCAGATATTCAAAGCTGACTAATTAGCACCAAGACCTCAATTCTCATAGCCTTCATCTAGTCATTTGCTGGAATCAACATCCAATGTGGACATTATCAGTCTTTGTTTTTAATGCCACTGCTTCTCCAGTTACCTTGTGACTTTGTCCACTTATGCTCACACCCAATAACAAAGAAGAAAAAAAAGGAGAAAAGGATCAGAAAGAAGAAGATGAGGCAGTGGCAGCAGAGGAGGAGGTGGCTGGAAAAGCTTCCACCTTTTATTGCCTTATAAATACCAATCCGACCTTGCTCAACTCTGCCTGAGCTTCATGGTCACCTCTAAGCTTTCCAAAACCACAGGTGATTGGAGGCCACCCCGAAATTACTGAGTCTGAATCTGCTGCAGTAGTGCCCAGGTGTGTGTACAGTGTTTACATTCTTCATGGACCATTCTAATGCACAACCAGATTTGAGCAGGACTGGATGGGGCAGTTACCTGAGAAAAGATCTTAATTCATTGTCATGACAACCACAGAAAGTACATACTTTGATCTTCATCTTATAAACAACGAATCCAAGTCGTTGAGAAGTTAAAAAATTTGCTCAGGATAACACAGTAAGTGACAAAACTAAGGTTCAAAGTCAAGGCATTTTTAGCTATACTCTGTCTGTAGTTATGGATCACTCCAAATCCTAAAGCTCCCTGTTAGTGACAGGCCACGCTGAGTCTCCTGATGGAACTCAGTCATCTTTCACTCTCAGAAACCTCCAAATGCCCACTGGAATCAGCATCTTAAGGACTGTCCACTGGGCACAATAGGCCCAGCAATCCTGCTCAGCATCGTAGGCACTCGTCCTTGGCTGTAGGCTCAGTTCCTGTTCCTGAGTCCTGCCTTCCATCCCGTCTCTGAATAAAGGTATGGGGTGGTCTCCCTCATTATAGGCAGATCTTCCAGGGAAAACTGTCTATTTCCTCAAGGTTGTGAATGTTACTTCCTTGTCCTGGAATCCCCATCTCCTGGCTCCACCTCACAATGAGACTCTGATAGGTCATCTTGTAGAACCACCCTCCCCAACCCCAAGCCTGAAGCTTCACATGTTATCTATTTGTTTATTCATTAATTCACAAAGTATTTATCGAGCACCCACTAAAACCTAGAAACTAGTAAACTTGACAGTCATAGTACCTTCATGGAAGCTATGCAGGAGACAAGAAACAAATCAACTTGCATTCATGCTTCCATTCTTGTAGTGTGTGTTTGGTCATTTGTTGTCAAGGCTATGGACTCCTCCACAAATATTCATCTGTGGGTAGATACGTGGTAAGTGCTTTGAAGGAAACAGGAGGGAAATAATCAGTGGATGGGGAAATTTACCTATGAGAGGGTGGTACACAAAGGCTTTGCTGCAATAGGCTCATCTACACTGGAACACAGGATGGGAGGGAGTCAGGTATGGGAACAATGACAGGAATAACATTAGAGGAAGAAGGACAGGGTGGACACATCTGCTGGGCAGGAAGGAGCTCTGAGTGACAGTGACAAGATGGTTGGTAGGCATGGGGCTGGAGTCCACATGTGGCTTTCTGAATAAAGAACAGTGCAATATGTATGTTTTGCCAACAGATACTACATTTAGACTATTTGACTCATACCAAGACACGAACACCAAAATGGGGCAGCAGGGAAGAAAAATAGCTAGGCAGGACAAAGGTAAAAATAAAGTCATGGACTGCTTCAAACTCTTCATCCAAAAGCGAAATACTTGAGCAGTGCTTTCTAATCACGTTCTACAAGTTCTTTTTTTCATCCTTTCAGCAAATGTCTGCTACATGCTTGCTCTGGATCAGGCACTGTTCTAGGTGCTGTGGATTCAAGAAAAGTCTCTTTCCCTCTTTCTCATCTCTAAATAGATTCTGAGTGCCCAGCTGGGATCTTTCCTTCCCTGTCTTTTCAGATTTCTCCCTGGGGGTATTTAAATACAGAATGAGGAGCAGAGGATAGAAGGACAAGAGAGACACAGGCTAGGACTAGTGGAGGAGTCCCCACCCTACTCCACAGGATTTTAAGGAAGAGATAGTGCTACAAAGTTTGAGGAAAACGAATGGGAGAGAAAGGCAAAAAGTAAGAAGGAACAACATAGCTGTATTGAGCCCTTATTATATGCCTGGCAGTATTCTCAATGTTCATATTATCATCTCATGTAAATCTTATAATGACACTATGAAGTGGGAACTATTATGACATCCACTTTACAGATGAGAAAACTGAAACAGAGAGGCTGAGTGATTTTCCCAGGGTTAAACAGCTGGTAAGTGGCAAAGCTGCGATTCAGACCCCACCAGGGTGGCTCAGAGCTCACACTCATTACCATTCCATGATAATGTCTTGACACAAACTGCTCTTCACTAGTTAAGCCCTTTGTGGCATTCATAAAATGTAAATTTAAAAATTGCTCTTCTTCTTTTCTTCTACTTTCTTAACCCTTTCCATTACAAAATAAAACATAGAGTAAGAAAACCACACAAAGTCAATTAATAGCTCAATTCACTGTTAAAAGGTGAACACCTTAGCAACCACTGTCCAGGTCAAGAAATGGAACTTTGCATGGCAACCCCAAAGTCCCTTCTGTGTCTCATTCTGCTCAATATGGCTCCCTTCTCACAAAGCTAACCACTGCCCTGAAGTGTTAAGTAACCATTCCTTGTGTTTCTTGTAGTTTTATCACCTAGGCATGCATTCCTAAACATTATAGTGTAGCTTTACCCATTTGTAAATTCGACGTGTCTTTTAATTCTCTTATATTCTATAGGGTCTCTCCTCCATCCCTTTCTTTTTTTCCGACTTACCTGGGTACTTGACTGGTAGACCTCCCACCATTTGGCCTTTGCTGATTGTATACTGATTGTCCTCTGTCTTCTCTATTTCCTGCAGATGGGAGCTGGATCCAGAGACTTGATCAGCCTCAGGTTTGAACTTTTGGCACGATTCTAAGTGGTGACTTGTTCTTTCACCATGAGACATGCAGTGTCTGATTGTCTCTCTTGTTGTGATAATAGCAGCTGTTGATGCTTGATGCCAAGATCCATTCATTCAAAGGGGGTTGCAAAATGGTAACATTCTAGTTCTATCATTTCTTTTCCATTTATTAATTCGTCCACTGGAACACTTTTCTAAAAATTTGCTTTCCCTCATCTGCTATTTGATTACTCAGTGGCACGTTCACTTAGCAGAAGTAGAATAAATGTTTGATTCTTTCTTTTCATTTACTAATTTTCACAAAAAATGGATTATTTTCCTATTATCCTCTGAAGGAGATCAGTTTTTAAGATATCATTATGAAGTCATGGATTTCAATTTATTTGATGGGTTTCATAATGATTACATTTATTATCCTTTTTGAAGCTCAAATTTCCCCCTCACCAGCCAGTGGAAGCCTCTTCGAGTTGACCCGAGTGTTTTCAACATGATCCTGGTGGTCTTCAAGAGCTTTCTCATTATCTGGTATGGCAAGGTGTTCCAGACACATCTTGTACATTGCCCATCCCAAACCTAGAAATAGCCCTTTCTCGTTAGTGGAAAAATGGTGTTTCAAAGCCACATCTGGGCACGAGGGATGCCCATTGCTACTGGGTCGGTCATGGTTTCTAAACCTTTTCAGTGAACAGAGCTAGGAAATATGTGTGCACATGTGCAAACACACACACACACACACACACACGTGGATGCTCCCACAACTCATATGCATATCTTTTTGTATGTATGTCATAGTCAATAAAAGGAGTTTTTTTTTTGTTATTAAAATGATACATGTTGTTTCTTACTTTGCTAGCCTAGACTCCCTCAGCATAGCCCACTGACGGCTATTGGCATGCAACCCACCTCAGTATTTTGAAGGCTTAGGGAAAAAAGAAAGCAGTTCTTCAATGCAGGTTTAGGGATTCAGCTCCTATTTTAATATTATTTTCTCATTATATATTAGTTCAGAAAAATCTCTGCTTGTCCATACCACTTTGCAAAGTCTATTTATATTTTCCACATGCCAAAACTTCATCAAATAGTCCTCTTGGGGGACTATTTGAAATGCAAGCTGTTGCTGAAAAGAAGAGGAAGCAATGTCCTCTAAGCCAGCCCACCCGAGCTTAGCTCTCGCTCCAAGAGTTTGCTAGGGGCAAGTCCAAACTAAAGAATGATCTGCACAGATTACCAACAACGCACCTTCATGCAAAGGGAATTAACAAGCATATGGCCATGAATACTCATTTTAGCTTAAATGCTAGGATATAAAAGAATAAGTACAAGGGGCTTTGGAGGAGCACTGGATTGAGGAAGAATTTAATCTGTGTTGAAAAGCAAGAAAATAGGATGGTATCTGCAAAAGAGATAATGGCAAATATTCCATTTCTGTCACTTTTTTAATAGAAACAGAGGGAGACATTTGCTTTAACACTTGTGTAATCATAAAAGAAACAGGCCCAATGTTTCAAGTACTATATAGCATCATACATGTGGAAGTCCTCTGCATGCTGCCATACTCTGCAAATGAACCAAGTATACTATTATGAAGTATTATTTAATTAAATTCAAAAATTATTCTTTTGAAATTATCTTCACCCAGTCTACATGCTCCTACATGTTTTCAAATGAAAGGCAAAGGAACGTGAGAGCGTTGGGCTGGCTGCCTCTGAGTGCCCGCAGGGAGGCCAATAATATGACTCTGTGATCATCATTATCTTCATAAAAAGAAAGATCTGGAGGTTGAAACAGGGCCAGCCGCCTGGACTTCCCACTGAGAAAAAGCACAGGGGCAAAACCCACTTCTGCCCACAAGTCCACACATGCCTGTCATTATTTACCAGAACTCAGACCGCAGAGTGTTTAGATAAAGGCATTATGTCTCAGGAAAGTTCTAGAAAATGTGCTGCAGTGCCCTGGGGGCCTGAGAAGAAGGAGAGGAAGGCAAGAACATGTA